>NC_053491.1:361933860-362533860 GCF_905171775.1 Rana temporaria | reverse complement strand
GACTGGGGAGAGGGAAATGCCAAAATGCCTGAAGTCCAGTGTCAAGTACCCACAGTCAGTGATGGTCTGGGGTGCCATGTCAGCTGCTGGTGTTGGTCCACTGTGTTTTATCAAGGGCAGGGTGAATGCAGCTAGCTATCAGGAGATTTTGGAGCACTTCATGCTTCCATCTGCTGAAAAGCTTTATGGAGATGAAGATTTCATTTTTCAGCACGACCTGGCACCTGCTCACAGTGCCAAAACCACTGGTAAATGGTTTACTGACCATGGTATTACTGTGCTCAATTGGCCTGCCAACTCTCCTGACCTGAACCCCATAGAGAATCTGTGGGATATTGGGAAGAGAAAGTTGAGAGACGCAAGACCCAACACTCTGGATGAGCTTAAGGCCGCTACTGAAGCATCCTGGGCCTCCATAACACCTCAGCAGTGCCACAAGCTGATTGCCTCCATGCCACGCCGCATTGAAGCAGTCATTTCTGCAAAAGGATTCCCGACCAAGTATTGAGTGCATAACTGAACATAATTATTTGAAGGTTGACTTTTTTTTTATTGGTCGGTTTAAATATGCAAATTTTTTGAGATGGGAATTTTGGGTTTTCATGAGCTGTATGCCAAAATCATCAATATTAAAACAATAAAAGGCTTGAACTACTTCAGTTGTGTGTAATGAATCTAAAATATATGAAAGTCTAATGTTTATCAGTACATTACAGAAAATAATGAACTTTATCACAATATGCTAATTTTTTGAGAATGACCTGTATATATATAAACACAGTTTATAAACAAGTGAACTTTGAAAAAACACAACCGAAAACCACCGAAGTTTCACTCTCATTCCATATGAACTGTAAATGAAGGGACGAGGTGGAACTGAAGAGTGATAAAGACACAGGAACTGTCACTTTGAGATACCTGTAGGAGGCAGATGAGTTTAGTCATTATTGTGCTGTGTATGGCCTGATTACGTTCTGTGACCCAGTTATGTCTCTGCGTGTCAGTGTGCAACCAATGGGGGAAGGGTTACATTGCGCTGTATAGCAACTGCCTGACAGGTTGGCCTGTAAATAGAAAGCTCCACTCTAACTATGATTTCCATAATGACCCTCAACTGTCTCCAAAGACACAATTCTGATGGATTCCAAAAAAGGTTGGAGGGGGTGGTTATAATGGGGGTGTACAGGCACCACTTCTCTAAGTGAGTAAAATTATATTTAAGCACCTGTCACCCCTGTGGTGGTTTATTGGGGGTGTACCCCCCCCCCCCAAGGGGCCCTTTAGATGGTGTACATGCACGTATACTCTTTGGGGTGAAATAATAGTTGTGTACAGTCACCCCTCGCCCCTTCAAGGGTGTGTTCAGGCAACCCTTCCCAGGGTGATATAATGGGAGTGCAGAGGCCCTAGACCACCCCTATGTGCTTTATTGAAGGTGCACTCTCACCAGATCCCATTGGGGTGCTATAATGGAGGTGTACAGGCAGCCCTTTCCCTGGGGTAATATAATGAGGGAATTGGGTTCTATGGTATTGAACGTATCCCTACAGCTGCAGGGGAGGTGGGGGAACACAATTTCAGGCTGATTGCTAGAAAGTAGAGCTGTACGCTTAATCATTAAAGAATCAAAATCACGATTCTACCCCTCTTCCCATCTGAAAGTGGAACTTCAGTAATTTTTTAACCTTTCCATCTATTAAATCTTCTGCCCTTGTTGTTTTAACTTTGGATAGTAAAACGTTTTTTTGCCTGCAAATACCTTATACAGCTCACTTCCTGTTTCTTGTCTGGTAAAAAGTCTAGTCTTATGACATCATGCACAGATCTCTCTTTCTCTTACTATCCTGAGAGTTTGCCAGGAAGGGAGAGGGGGTGAGTAATAAGAGGGGCAATGAGAGCTTCAGAGCTGGAGGTGTGCTTCTGTGTGTATCCAAGAAGTGAACAGGCGGCAGCTTCAGGTGCCCACAGTTAAAATGACTGCAGCCAGACTTGGTGGAGGGAGATTTCTGCAGCATATTTGGCAAGTACAGAATCACAGTATTTGTGATTGGAGGGAAGCTTCAGAATGGCAAACATGTTTTTATTACAAATTATGTGAGCAGACTGCAGTTCCTCTTTAAAACAGCATTTTCTGATTACAAGTGCAGGAAGTTCTGTGCTCACTTCTGACAGCTGACAAAAAAAAATCCAGACAGCCTGCCAAGTTTATCTCAATATCGGAGATAAAGAGAAACATTGTAAACAGTTTGTTCTTAGATCAAAGGGATGAACTTCTGTCTGTAGATGAAGGCAGTCTAACCACTTAAAGACAATACCTTTTTCTAACATTGGTTTTTACAAGTTAAAATCAGTATTTTTTGCTAGAAATTTACCCAGAACCCCCAAACATTATATATAATATATATATATATATATATATATATATATATATATATATATATATATATATATATATATATATATATATCTTTTAGCAAAGACCCTAGAGAATATAATGGCGGTTGTATTTTAGGTTACACTGTATTTGTGCAGCGGTCTTTCAAACTTTTTTTTTATTATTATTTAAATACACTTTAATGAATAAAAAAATAAAATAAACAGTAAAGTTAGCCCAATTTTTTTGTATAATGTGAAAGATGATGTTACACCGCAAGAATCGTGATCTTTATTCGAAGCAAAAAAATTGTGATTCTCATTTTAGCCAGAATCGTGCAGCTCTACTAGAAAGGCTTGGTGAATCTTTTTAGGTTTCCCGGGGTCTTAAACTGCACAGCGGAGGTAAGTGTGACATGTTTGTAATGCCACGTACACACGATCCAAATATTGTACGAAAAATGTTGTCCGAGGAAGAATCGTCCGATAATCGGGATCGTTGGTACAGGGCTTCTGTGAGCCGATCATGACAGTTCATCCGATATTATTTTATCAGACATGCACGAAAATTTTCCTCGTATGATACCAGATCGTACGATTTTTGTTTGGTCAGTACAGTTGTCGTCCGAAAATACAACACAAATACATTACAACACATGACATCACTTCCGAATTTTTTTTCTGTCGTACGAGAATTTTCGTGACTTTAGCAACCTATTTAATTTCTACTTGCGACTAGTAAACGGAAAAAAAGTCGGACGATCTGTCGTCTGATTTTCGGATCGTGTGTACGTGGCATTAGACATGTTTTTTTTTTTGTAAACCCTGAACCTTTATAACCCCTTTAACTGCATATGATATATTATTATAATATAGCATACAGTACAGCTCTTCAAGTATATGGTACTCACAGTAATATAATACCCCCCACCTCCCCATCCCCCTGTGTAATGTAGACTAAAATATAAATCTAATTATGATCTTTTTTGACATGGAACTGCCTTTCCGTTGAAAGAAAAAAAAAAAATATATATATATATAGACAGTACAGCTCTCTCTGCCCCAGTGTTGCCAACCGTCCGTATTTTTAAGGACAGTTCGTAAAAACGGGCACTTTTTTCCCCCGTTCGTAAATGTCCGTAGTTGCGGGAATTTGCCAGTAAAAATAGCCGAGATCGGTTCGGCTTGGAACTGCGCATGGAGTTTGGAGGCAGGGGGTGATGGTGGCTGCGGTGGCACCACAGAGGGCAATGGAGGCAGGGGGGAATTGGGAGATTGGAGGCAGGGGGTGTTAGTCGCAGGGGGTGATTGGAGGCAGGGGGTGTTGGTGGCACCGCAGAGGGGGGGTGGTGGCACCGCAGAGGGTGGGGGATGGAGACAGGGGTTGTTGGTGGCACGGCAGGGGTTGATGGAGGCAGGGGGTGATTTGAGGCAGAGGGTGATGGTGGCACCGCAGAGGGGGATGGTGGCACAGTAGAGGGTGGGGGATGGAGACAGGGGTTGTTGGTGACACCGCAGAGGGGGGTGGAGGCAGGGGGCAATGGAGGCAGGGGGTGTTAGTGGCAGGGGGTGATTGGAGGCAGGGGGTGTTGGTGGTACCGCAGAGGGGGGATGGTGGCACCGCAGAGGGTGGGGGATGGAGACAGGGGTTGTTGATGGCACCGCAGAGGGGGGTGGAGGCAGGGAGTGTTGGTGGCACCGCAGAAGGGGATGGTGGCACCGCAGGGGGTGGGGGATGGAGACAGAGGTTGTTGGTGGCACCGCAGAGGGGAATGGAGGCAGGGGTCGATGGAGGCAGGGGGTGATGGTGGCACCGCAGAGGAAGATGGTGGCACCGGAGAGGGTGGGGGATGGGGACAGGGGTTGTTGGTGGCACCGCAGAGGGGGGTGGAGGCAGGGGGTGATTGGAGGCAGGGAGTGTTGGTGGCACCGCAGAGGGGGGTGGTGGCACCGCAGAGGGTGGGGGATGGAGACAGGGGTTGTTGGTGGCACCTCAGAGGGGGGTGGAGGCAGGGGGTTATTGGAGGCAGGGAGTGTTGGTGGCACCGCAGAGGGGGATGGTGGCACCGCAGAGGGTGGGTGATGGAGATAGGGGTTATTAGTGGCACCGCAGAGGGTGGGGGATGGAGGCAGGGGGTGATTTGAGGCATGGGGTGATTGGAGGCAGGGGGTGATGGTGGCACCGCAGAGGGGGATGGTGTCACCACAGAGGGTGGGGGATGGATACAGGGGTTGTTGGTGGCACCGCAGTGGGGGGTGTTGGTGGCAGAGGGCGATGTGACTAAATAATTTGCCCTTATATATCAAAAATATGTTTTTTTACCCTAATAGCTACCTTAAATCACATTGTTATTTGCCTAGCGTACTTGTTTGTAGCCTAAATACTGAAATTTGCACATAAAAATAAAATTTAGTAACTTTTGTGAAATGCCAGTAAAATCATGGCTGCGCCAGTAAATTTCGGGTGTCTTGCCAGTAAATTTCAATCTAGTAGGTTGGCAACACTGCTCGGCCCCCAATATGATGTATAATAATATGGAAATATAATATAATGATAGTACATTGAACATATTGTGTACCACCACCCCTTGTGTAATACAGAATGTATAATATACAGTACAGCTCTCCTAGTATGATAATATACTGTATAGCGCCCCAGCAACATTTAATATAGAGTATGTTTAATGATATACAATATACAGCACAGCCCCCCAATATGATGGTACATGGACCGCACTGAGCTTCCCATGGCCGGGCAGCGCTCCTCCTCTGCTGTTCTCCTCTCCTCCAGCAGGGGTCGCGGCTCTCACCGTCTCTCTCCTGCGGAGGTTTGGCGCTGCTCATCATCATCATCATCCTGATTGCTGAGATTGGGGGCCCGTGACACCTCCCGAAGCCCCCTTATCCTGCATCTGCCGCCAACCGAGAGCCTTCCAGCACGGGATGTCACATCGGCCTCCTCGCACAGCAGCTAGCAGCCTCCCTGGGTGTCACCCCCTCCTCCAATACTGCACCCCCAGGTCAGTGCACCCCCCCAGTACACTCCAATCCGGGCTCCTCCGCCGGGAGAGGGGTGCTGAGCCTACTAACTCCTATCGCTGCCCTACTGGTGGGCTGTCATACCTCCTATAGATTCTATACACCTCCACCTCTCTTACTACACTTCCTATACCCCCCTGTACCACTATAACCACCACCCCCCCTGTAGATTCTGTACCCCCTGCACCAATCACCCTGCTGCCACCCCCTATATATCCTATACCCCTGTACCCTGCTGTCACCCCCTATAGATCATATACACCCTGCTGTAAACCCCTATAGATACTATACCCCTTGCACGCTGCTGTCAAACCCCCTATAGATCATACACCCCTATAGATCTCATACCTCCTGCTGCCCCACCCCCTATAGATCCCATACCCCCTGCACCCATCACTATGCTGTCACACATTCTATAGATCCTATATCCCCTGCACCCATCACCATGCTGTTACACCCCCTATAGATCCCATACCTCCTGCTGTCACACCCTCTATAGATCCCATACCTCCTGCTGTCACACCCCCTATAGCTCCTATACCCCCTGCACCCATCACTATGCTGTCACACATTCTATAGATCCTATACCCCCTGCACCCATCACCCTGCTGTCACACCCTCTATAGATCCCATACCTCCTGCTGTCACACCCTCTATAGATCCCATACCTCCTGCTGTCACACCCCCTATAGCTCCTATACCCCCTGCACCCATCACTATGCTGTCACACATTCTATAGATCCTATACCTCCTGCTGTCACACCCTCTATAGATCTTATACCTCCTGCACCCATCACCCTGCATTCACACATCCTATAGATCTTATACCACCGTTATCTTGCACTGTGCTGTCACACCTCTTGTAGATTCTATACGCTCTGCACCACTCTATCCTATCGCATCTCCTATATATTTTTAACCCCTCCATCTCTCAACCTACTTACAATACCTCCTATAAATCACAAATACACCCCTCATCAATATACCAAGTCTCACTTCTTATAGATACTAAGCCCCTGCATACATCACAGATGCTCTCTGCACCTGTCAGCGTGCTACATCCTGATTCGTTGCCAGCTGTACTATACCATAACTGCCCTTTATATTAGATTTTTGCCATCATGCCTGACCCTTGAGTTAAAGAACATATTTTAAGGGCCAGGGCCCTTTCCCTTGTTCTGGTGGAACTTTGCTATAGTGTCCCAATTTCATCTTGAGATAGCACTATCATCCGGCACCCTGCCCCCACCACTCTCCCCCCTGCCCGTGGCCCCCTCGTGCCCCCCCTCCTTGGACTCATCCTCCACCTCTTCCACTCTGGGGATGACTGCCGGGGAGTTTGCACATGGGGGCCCAGGGAGGCTGCCACGAGGGGGCCCTGGCTGTGCTGTGCGTGGCTGCTACAAGATGCTGTCTGTGTTGCTGTTGCTGGCTCAGGGCGCACTGCTGGACCTCTACCTGATTGCTGGCACGGACTTGTACTGGTGCTCCTGGATTGCCACTGACCTGGTGGTGGTAGCTGGATGGGGGATATTCTACTCCAAAAACAGCAGAGGCCAAAGAGCATTCCAGGGCTCGCTCAGCTCCTCGGGCTATGGTCAAGTCCAAAGGCCCAAGAAAGGCCAGTTTGCTTATAGTCACCTGGCTTGGCTCATCTATGCCATCGCCTTCACGCCCAAAGTGGTCTTGATACTTTGCACCCCAATACTGGATCAGATCGAGGCCGGTGTACCCCTGGGAAGCACTGGGTTCCGGCTTACAGTCTCGCTCTCAGTTCCTCTGCTCTGGGCATTAGTCCGCTCATTGAGTGTCGATCCACGCGGATGGCAGCACCAGAGAGCTACTGGCTACCTCATGGCCTCCTGTTTGGACCTACTGGATAGCTATGCCCTCTTGGAACCCATGTTGGAAGGCAAACTACCCCTCATGCCTTTCATCCGTTACCCATTACTGGCTGTATACTTTGTGGCATTGGCATCACCAGTCCTGTGGTTGTCCGAGCTGGACTCAGGAGCCCCCCCTGGCTGCTGTCGTCTCTTCCTTCGCCTCCTCTGTGGCACTATGGTGGATGGCCCTCTCCTGGCAGTCCGGTGCTTCTTGATGCTAAGCTCGCCCAACCGACCCTTCTCCGTTTTTATGCTGAAAAATGTATTTTTTTTGGTCTGCCGCTGGCTGGAGGTCCTCGAGCTCTGCTGCCTTCTCAGCACCCCAGAGCCAGGCCTTGCAGACCGACCACCGGGACAGTTCAGCCACTGTGTCTCTGAAAATGATATGGGGCCTCACGCCTACGTCAACACATTGGCCGTGACATCGCAGAGCTAAACTTGAACAGAGCACAGGCCCCCCACAATGGACCCTTTTTGTTTTTTGTACTTCAACTGCCAACACTGCCAAGAAAACATCAAGACTCATCAAGGAAAAACTACGTTACCATTTGGTATTTTTATTACAAGAAAAAAATCAGGTGTAAATTTTTTTTTTTTTTTAAACCAGTGTTGATAAGCTCAAAGGTCCAACCCTTAAAAAAAATTGTTCTGTAGGTGATTTATTTACCTGAAGTTCTCCTTTCTCTGCAAATAACTCACTTCAATATTCTAGTATCAGGATTTGTTCACTGTGTATGTAATTGATGTTTACATGGGTGGTATCAAAACAGGACGATAAATACACAGACCTCCTTTGTTAGGCACTGCCAAATTAATAGATACCGTACATTTTGGGGTTGTACAATTTGGTAAGGGAGAAGTCTGGTGGTCTTCACCTGTTGGGAAATATATTTCAGCATCTTTGTGAGGGTTCTCAGTCACCATGTCACATTCAACTGGACTTGGTCTGTAATGTAGATAATCTTTCGAAACTTCCAAGTGAGCGTCCTCAGCGGAGAATGCTTCTGAGATAAATAGATAAAGGTCTTCAACATCAGGAAAGAAGGCCAGTTGAATGAGACTAATGCCTCGTACACACGATCGGAATTTCCGATGGAAAAAGTCTGACAAACTTTTTCCATCGGAAATTCTCACCATGTGTATGCCCCATCAGAGTAATTCCATCGGAAACTCCGATGAATTCCATCAGAGTTTACATAGAGAACATGTTCTCTTTTCCTCCGATGGAATTCCGATGTGAATTTGGTCGGACAAAAGGTCCGATCGTGTGTACAGGGCATTACTACTACTAGGTTCTCCATATTCTTTTAATCTTTGGGGAATTGATATTCTGCTAGTAAAATGGGTAATTTAATTTGCAGAATGTGGTAAAAGTCCAACTCTGGGAAACTTCAAAATTCTCCCTTGCAGTGGGGCTGCACTGGTTTAGTGCCCCCCTAGGTCTAGGGGGCACAACAAATGCGTTTTACCTACCCAATCCTCCACGCCGCTAGACCAGTCCCGGCAGCATCTACTCCCCCATGTTCCAGCAGTCTCCTGTCATCATCAAAATTGGGTGAGTAAAAGTGTTTTTTTTCCCCCGAAAGGAGCAGTTAACCTTTTCGATGTGGGCACAGCCCTACTGCAAGGAAGAATTTTCAAGGAGTTGGGCTTTAATGCTGAACTTCAAGCTAATATTGAAAAATAACATTTCATGAAAAAGTGTAGTTCTTTAAAATAATGAAATATATTTCATATAACTAGGAACTCTCCTGCATGCCCAGGCCAGAGAGATGCTATATCTCCATTGTCCAGGAGGCAGGTATGGAGGTGACACTACTCTATTCCTTACCTCTAACAGAGAAATTGTTGTCGCCCTTCTGGTTGTGCTGTGTGGCATGCTGTACTGAGTTACAAATCACTAAGACAGTTCATAAATTTGTATTTCAAATGTTTATTTAGTGTTTGTCTGGAGTTCAGCTTGCCTTAGGGATAATGCATAGTGAATTGCCACCTTGGTCAATTCACTATGTTTTCTATATATATAAAAGGAGGAAGATCTGTAGGTCACATTTCAATTTTAATCCTGAACCCAGTCTCAGGCAAGTCAGTGAATGCAAAATTACATTTGTAAGTGCTCCAGCTCTGCCATAAGTTGCCGAAGACATGAACAAACATTTGTAAATCAAAACTGTAATTTTTTTAAGGTTTTCCTCATTTTTTTTTTTTGATAGATAAATAAACAAGTTTTAATAATTATTGTATTATACTACATGGAAGTGCACTCATTGTGTTCAGAAATGATTGTATATGGGTGTTTAAATCCCTGATAGTTTTATTTCAGAAATATAATTTGTGCGTGTGGGAGGGGGGCAGTGTTGAAGTGAAATACATTATTACGGTAATTGAAGTGTTGAAGTCTGTATAAAATTTCCAATATGCAAATAATTATTTTCTGTGGTTTTAAAATCAGTAGCCTTCCTTAAAGGGAGGAAAATGAAGGGGGTTTGTTTTGTCATTATTAAATTGCTTGAAGGGTCTAAATGACACATTGCATTGAGTGCTGCCACGCCCCCCATTCTCCAGGTCGTCAAGGTGAGCTGAACATGCATGCTAATCTAAGTGTGAACCTTCAGAAGACATAATGAAGTATTAAGATATCTTCTGGTCTCCATTTCCTAAATGATCTGTATTTTTCGAAAACAATTTTCTTAAGAACTTTTTTTTTCTGGTATTTGGATCGTTTTGTAACACCAGCGTTCAGGACTATTGTATTTGTGTATCACCTCTCGGTATAAACAAAATGGAGAGAGACATGTAATGGTGCTCAAAAATAGCTGCCTTGTTCTACGATGATGTCACAATGGATGCTCACCATTTCCTCGTTACCTCATAATCTGACCTTAGACATCAAAGTGAACAGGTCAATTGTGACATCACAAAGCTAACAAAGTATCCTGCAAAAACATCGCCTTCAAGGGCGACCCCCCCTTCAAGGGCTGGTCTAATAAACCATCTTTTTCGATTGTCAATGCAACAAGGCACTCAGGAGTCCCATGTCGTATCCGATTCCCACTACCCAAGGGCTGTCTGTCACGATTCTCCTGCTCAGCAATGCACAAGATCAACTGCCAATAACAAAATTGCAGCTTGGATACGTTGCCAGCGTTTTTGGGGTTGTCGCTGTGTCATGGACTCTGTACAATGCATGTGATGGGTTCCAAAAAAAAGAGGTATTTTTGAAGAATATATTAATATATTAGTGCTTGTTACATGAGAGTGGAAACTTTATTTCTGTGTGCAAAGATGACATTGGTTTGATTAAGTCACAGGTGCAGTTATTTGAACCGGATAGAGCAGACAAGAAATTAAGAAACTAAGGCTGGATTCACACCTATGTAGTTTTAGTGCTTTTTGCATTTTGCAGATTTGCACCACAGAACGTGTTCCATAGGAAACCATGTTAACTGGACTGTAGTGCAAATCTGCAAAAAGCATTAAAACTGCATAGGTGTGAATCCAGCCTTATAATCAGGCCTTGTTTAATAGATGTTTGAGAGAATCACTATCTCAAGCAGCCTGTACTGCCCATAGCAGCCAATCAAATTCTGCCAGTGCATTCTGGTATGGTTGTAACGCATCATTTTGGTTGCTATCAGTAACAAAGACAGTTCTACAGGCCTTAAAGCGGTGGTTCACCCTGCTGAACAACATTTCAGCATACAATTCGGCATTGTAGCGCGAGCTACAGTATGCCGGTCTTACATTTTTTATCCCCGTACTCACTGTTTAATCGTACCTAGACGATTCCGTCTGCCGCGGGGAATGGGCGTTCCTAGCAAGAGGGAGGGTGATTGACGGCCGACTCTGGCACGTCACGCTCCCCGAAGACAGCCGGAGTAGGTCTCGGCTCTTCACGGCGCCTGCGCACAGGCTATGCGCAGGCGCCGTGAAGAGCCAAGCCTATTTCGGCTATTTCCGGAGAAGCGTGGCGCGCCAGAGCCGGCCGTCAATCACTTTCCGTCTGGATTGGAACGCCCATTCCCCGTGGGCAGTCGGAATCGTCTAGGTAGGATTAAACAGTGAGTACAGGGATAAAAAATGTAAGACCGGCATACTGTAGCTCGCGCTACGATGCCGAATTTTATGCTAGAATAAAAAAAAATTTTTTTTTTTTTTTAATAGGGTGAACCCCCGCTTTAAATGAAGAAGTTTAGCGATGGCTTAATGAATGGTTAAGGCTCACCAAGTGAACAAAATCAAACGGAAAATCTTTCTACTGATGCAACTTTTACCTCACATGTGCGTGACCAGTGCCTGTATTTTGTGGACGGTAATTAAATGGTGTCAAGCTCACAGATCGCGTTGTGTGTAATTATTATGGTTTGAAGATTGGTGTAGAACTGGAAAGGTTGTTTGGACAACAGTGTACCCGCTAAAATGGTCCGTGGTCTTCAAATTGGTTGCCCTTATTTGGCATAGATCAGTGGTCATCAACTCCTGTCCTCAGGGCCCACCAACAGGCCAGGTTTGCAAGATAACTGAAATACATCACAGGTGATATCATTTGCTGCTCAGTGATTGCAGTACAGTATTCTGGTCTGCATCTCCCCAAGGTAATACATAAAACCTGGCCGGTTAGTGGGCCCTGAGGACAGGGTTGATGACCACTGGCATAGATGATTCACCAGCCATTCTCAATCTAGGGCAGGGTTTCTCAACTCCAGTCCTCAAGGCGCCCTAACAGGTCATGTTTTCAGGCTTACTATTATTTTGCACAGGTGATTTGATCAGTTTTACTGCCTTGTAATTACCACAGCTGTTTCATCTGAGGGAAATCCTAAAAAACATGACCTTTTGGGGTGCCTTTAGGACTGGAGTTGAGAGACACTGATCTAGGGTTCCATGATCAGCCATTTTCAATCTAGGGTTCCATGGCTCTCGAAGGTTCCTTCAGAGGTTGCCAGTGTTTTCTTGAGCTGTGGCTGATTGACTTCCTATCTGATGGTATTTGCATAGTTCCAGGACCAGCACCTTCTTGGCAGAACAGCAGCATGACCCAATTATATTTTTAGCTGTCTGTAGAGGTGCCATTATGACTGCTGTATGTCTTGCATTCTTCCTACATACCACCAATGTAGGGGACATTCCCATCAACCTCTGATAAATTGGCTTTAGTATGTGTTCCCGAAGACCTGAAAATTATTTTAGGGGGTTTCTCTGGTAGAACAAGGTTGAGAAAGGCTGGCCTAGACTATTGTTCTTTAAATATGTAACAAAGTGGTTGCTTTTCTGGAACAAAAATGTGGCTTCTCCACAAAATTCCCCCATACTGTACTGAGGTTCTGAGCAGGGTAACCCTTGGTGACCAATCGGAATGTACATTATTGAAATCAGACCAGGCCTAGACGAGACCCAATTAAGTGACTTGGTTCTTTTTTCTGTCTATCGGAGTAAGGGCCTGTGTCGATGGGGCTTTTATTCACACCAGGACTACTTCTCTTACATAACAAGACAAGGAGAATATAAAAGAAGCAGGTAGGTGCAGCTTAGAAAGAGGTCAAGTGCATTTGTCCTAAATAAATCTCAGGAGGGGGAAAAGCTGATCTTAAATGGAAGCAGAACTTGAAATCACACTGCATTTGCCCATTTTTCTTATATGGTGGGTGGAGTACAAAAGTATACAGCCTCCCCTTTCTGGTCAGCTTTCTATTGCCTTTTGTTTGTGTCCCTGCTTTGAAGATTCACTTAAAGCGGGAGTTCACCCATTTATTAAAAAAAAAACAATTTCCCCTTAGATTCCTGCTCGTTTGGTCTAGGGGAATCGGCTATTTGTTTTAAAATATGAGCAGTACTTACCGTTTTCGAGATGCATCTTCTTCCGTCGCTTCCGGGTATGGGTCTTCGGGAGCGGGCGTTCCTTCTTGATTGACAGTCATCCGAGAGGCTTCCGACGGTCGCATCCATCGCGTCACTCGTAGCCGAAAGAAGGCAAACGTCGGTGCGGCTCTATACTGCGCCTGCGCACCGACGTTCGGCTTCTTTCGGAAAATCGTGACGCGATGGATGCGACCGTCGGAAGCCTCTCGGAAGACTGTCAATCAAGAAGGAACGCCCATTCCCGCAGCCCATACCCGGAAGCGACGGAGAGGATGCATCTCGTAAACGGGTAAGTACTGCTCATATTTTACAACAAATAGCCGATTCCCCTAGACAAAACGAGCAGGAATCTAAGGCTAAAAAGTGCTCTCCAAGGGTGAACCTCCGCTTTAATTATTTGTCCTGGTGAAGATTTAGGCACCTCTCACACTGGGGCAGGACGTGTGGTGGCGGTATAGCGGCGCTATACCGTCGGAATTGCAGCGGAATTTGGCTGGTAGCGGTGCAGTATTAACCCCCGCTAGCGGCCCCGCTAACACCCTTGTGATTCGATTCTGGTGCGAACCAAAAAAAGGGTCCTGCACGACTTTGGTCCAAATATGTATCGCCGACTTCACATCGCACAGACATCGCATGCGATTTGCACAGCAGTGCAGTGTGAATCACATGCAATGTCGGATAGCGCAGCAGTGTAAACCCAGACTTGATGTTTTTCCCAAATCAAAAAAAGGAATCTTCCGATAGGCACACCTGAACCCACTTTGAAGAAGTTTCCTTTCATGGTTATGTACATAGAACAGGCACTGGGGTTCCATTCATCCCCTACTGTATCCTGTCCCCAAAAAAAAAAAAAAAAAATTGCAAAGTTCACTTTGCAATGAAAACACTAACTGAAACCATTAAAAAAACACTAAAATAAAAATGTGAAAACTACCCTAGACCCTAGCTTCCCACAGGCACCAGTGACGTAACTGGGCCTCAACATGAAATCCTGGGAAAGATCAAGATCCAAAATCTCAGCTTTCCAAGACTCCAATGACACCCTCACCCTTGCCAAAATCCTATGTATAAAATATTTCTTTTATGGGCTGCAAGGAGTCATGTTTACTTTTATATCCTCCTTTTAAAGTCTCGGTACAACACAGCTCTGACTAGGAAAGGGAGAAGCAGCACAAGGAGTCAATCGAGTGTGCTACAGCGCAAGGATTGTGCCAATAGTAGGGGAGAGCAGAGCGATGAGCTCTTCAGTCTGCTGCTTCTCCTTCGCTGTTCATTCACAGGCTGGGGGCACAATGAGTCCTGTAAGTGAAAGTGAAACTACAATAGAGAAATATCTGATCCCCTCCCCTGCCAGACAGCTGTGTGGCAGAGCTTTGTAAATCTAAGAAGTCGATTGGCAGAAATACAAATCATTTGGCAGGTAAAACAGCTCTCTTACATGCCTGGAGTTCAGCTTTAATAACACTTAAATATTTATTTATACGCATATATAAAATCGCAAATGGTTTAGACACAGAGATGCAAGAAATGAAGACAGTGCAGTGTGTTCACTATTGTAAAGACAACATAATAACCTTAGAAATTACTAAATAAATCATTCACAACATCACATTTTGCACAGGAGCTATAAAGCAACAATGTTACAATTAAAATTACGAAAAACATATACAATTAGTTTTGAAGTGAGAGTTAAACATTTCTGAGGCTAAGGTGACTGCCAATTGTTTTGGACACAAAGGATCAACACTTTGCAACTGAGGGCATTAATTGCACTTAAAGCGGAGGTCCACACAAAAATGGAACCTCCGCTTTTCGGAACCCTCCGGTGTCACATTTGGCACCTTTCAGGGGGGAGGGGGGTGCAGATACCTGTATAATACAGGTATTTGCACCCACTTCTGGGCATAGGCCCCTGCCCAGAAGTGGGAAACACATGTTCCAGAAGACAGCGGGGGCGAGTGAGGGCATGCAGAGCGACTTGCACATGCGCAGTAAGGAACCGGGAAGTGAAGCCGCAGCACTTCACTTCCTGATTCCCTCACCGAGGATGGCGGCGGGGGCAGCTGAGAGCCGAGCGATTGATCAGCTTCGGCTGCCGACATTGCGAGCACCCTGGACAGGTAAGTGTCCATTTATCAGCAGATGCAGTATTTGTAGCTGCTGGCTTTTAATTTTTTTTTTTTTTTAGGTGGACCTCCGCTTTAAAGTGTTAGTAAACCCAGGACCCTGCATTCACTATATCTGGTCTTCCACAGTACAGAGAGCATAGGAATGCAATCATTTTAGTAAATATAAACTGCTAAATACTTTTTTTCATCAGCAGTTACAGCGGTCTTGTGACTTCTATCAGTGTCCAGCAGAGCACTGGTTACAGCTTGTAGGAGGCATTTTTATTCTCCAGATTGTCCTATGAGGCTGCAGGACCCCTGACCCTCTGTCTGGACAGTGCCGATTGGCCCTATGCCGACCTTATGCACTCTTCCAAGAAAAAAATATACCCAATTCTATACCCACAGTTGATCCAGAGGAAGGCAAAAAAAAAAAAAAAAACAGCAGAGCATGATCCAATTTGCTACAGCGGGGGAAAAAAATTCCTTCCTGATCCCCCGAGAGGCAATCGGATTTTCCCTGGATCAACTTTAGCATAGCGCAGCAAACCTGAGCATATGCAGCTTGCCCCCAAGGCTCTGTTCTATCAGGAGATAGATTAAGGACTGTGGAAGAAGGGGAGGATCAGAGAAGACAGGCTCTAACAGCCTTTTTACACAATGCAGAGGATTAGCCCCTTAGGTTCCACAGTGAGTATAACAAGTATGCTTTTCTGCATATACAAACAGATTTTTACTGTTGTGGGTTACGTAACACTTTAAAGTATAAAGATGACTATATATCAAATTCGGCCAGTTCAGCAGGGACTGGCCAAATTCGATCTCTGTATGGGCAGGCTGGTTTTTACAGAGGTTGATCTACTGACTGACTTCTGTACAACCAGCCTGTCAGACTTTTCCCTAATGATCAATGCCGCTGGCTATAGCCTGCAACACCAATCAGTGTTCTGACAGCGGGCATTTGTTTCTTCTGGTTTCACAGGCTCCGGTGCTGTGAGTGGCCGGAGCCGCCATGACGTCACTCCCGCGCATGCGCCGCTAACGTCAGTGGCTGAATGGAGGGTGAATATCTCCTAAACCAGGGGTTGACAAATTTGCTTGGAATCTAGGAGCCAGCTAAAAAAGTTCAGGGTGTGCTTGGTTTTAACGTAACTTTATTCTTTCATGAGTTATTTACAAGTTTCTCTTTGTTTACAGCCATTAACATGTCGCCGAGGTTAACACGTGTGGAGCAGATAGAAATTGTTTTGATGTCTGGTGAACGCAGTAACCGGGTCATTGCAGCAGATTTCAATGCAAGACAGCCTACGAGACCACCCATCTCCCATGCTACAGTTAGCAAACTGCTTGCTAAGTTTTGTCAAACTGGTTCAGTGTTGGATTTGCCAAAATGTGGATACATGAAATCTGTCCTAGCTTCATTCAGCAAGAGCCCACAGCGTAGCACTCACCACATGTCACTGGAGAGCACATTGAACACATTTTATAAGTGGTCAGAAAATTTAAATAACTCATGAAAGAATAAAGTTACATTAAAACCAAGCACATCATTGTTGTTCTTGTGAAATTCCGAATAAGTTTGATGTGTCACATGACCCTCTTCCTATTGAAAAAAAACAAAAGTTGGATTCAAAATGGCCGACTTCAAAATGGCCGCCATGGTCACCACCCATCTTGAAAAGTTTTCCCCCTCACATATACTAATGTGCCACAAACAGGAAGTTAATATCACCAACCATTATTAAGGTGTATCCATATAAATGGCGCACCCTGTATATCAAAAGAAGGAGATCAAGAAGACATCTGCCTACATTTATGGTTCAGTATATTTGTGCTTTATTCTTTAGGCGCGTGCATTACCCCAGCAACTTATAGGGTAGGGCCTGTAAAAAATAAAATTAGGACAGTATTTTGTGTCCTGGGTCTTTGAAATGGGTTTTCTACCTTACCCCTGGATGTATCAAGTTTCCTCTTTGGCCTCCTTCATAGTTACAAGTGAATGTCTCCACAGGCTTGTGTGACCTCTTAGGCCTCGTACACACGGCCGAGGAACTCGACGTGCCAAACACATCGAGTTCCTCGGCAAATTCAGCCCTGAAGCCGCCGAGGAGCTCGGCGGGCCGAGTTCTCCCATAGAACGAGAAAATAGAGAACATGTTCTCTATTTTCTCGACGAGTTCCTCGGCGGCTCCATCGGGCCGAAAGTGTACACACGACAGAGTTTCTCGGCAGAATCCGGCTCTGACCGAGTTTCTTGCTGAATTCTGCCGAGAAACTCTGTCGTGTGTACGAGGCCTAACTCTAGAAGAGTTCCTTCCTCCTTACCTAGATATGGCATGAAACAGCAGTGTTCCTGAACCTTTTCCCCTGTATTTACGTCCTACCCATGGGCTTACACAGCTGCTAACCTTCTGTGGCCTGAGTGTGATCAAGCAAAGCACTGGCTAGAAAGTTATTTTACAACCTATTCATGGTTTCAATACTTCTTTATAAACACTACATTCCAAAAGGTTAATTTAGGCACTTTTAAAATGTTTGAAACTGTCCCCTTTAAAAGGTGATGGCCCCTTCATTCTTCCGGAACAGGTGAAATTTCATCAGCTGGCCTCATTGACTACCCAAGCCTTTTTTCATACTTCAAAGTTCTGTAAGCCCCCCTCATTTTGCAGAAAGAGTTTTAATGACTCCATTTGTATTGCTTTTAAGTCCATCTCATATGGGTTCCATGTGCTGTATCCCTGATCTGCAAGTTGTATAGATCGCCTATCAGGTAGACCTGTACCAGGGTCCACTGCAGGGGTAATTAACTGACCATCAAGCAAAATCTCATGGAACTGCTCACCAGCTTTAACTGCCTGATCTCTAGCCATATCATAAATGGGGTTCACCAAATCTTGACCTTGAGCATCCATAAATTCCATGGCAGAGGACAAGTTTGGATCTTCCAAGGAATTCTGGAAAAACCTTTCTTGGGCTTCCCTGAGCTGTTCTATAGACAGGACACCCTGGTCCGATTGGATAGAAACATCTTGTCTCAGTAGACCTTTATTGAGTTCTCCAAGCGATGGAGCTTCTCCTATCAAGCGTGGTTCTTGAATGCAGATTACTGCTGATGCTACTTCTTGAATGAATGGTTGTACAACTGACACTAATGGATCTATATCAGACAGGCAAGGTTCAACTTGAGTGCTTGAAGCTCCAATCACAATTGTAGGATCTAAAACCTTTACTAGATCTGGAATCAAAATACGTGGTTCCAACATAGAGACTGAGGTTTCAGGGCGACGAATCAATGGGGAGAGTTTGCGGGTGACGTTATCATCCATATCCTCTTCCTCCTCTGTGTCTTCTGTGTCCTCAGTCGGCATCAACAAACACTCTTTCTCAAACCAATGCAAGTTACATTCCTGCCATTTCCTGCACCCCTCTATCGCCTTTACTAAACGTTGGTAGCTTCTATGTTCCTCATGGTTGACAGTTAGCTGTACATATGGTTGGTGTTGCTCTTGTCTCTGGATCCGGAAGAAAAGTCCTTGCAGGTTTTCAGTCAATGAATATTTTGGGCACAATTCCAACGGTGAGGGTATGTCTGCTGGAGTGGAGATGCTGCTGAAGTATGCTACCACATAGCGATCATAGGGCATTGCTTTCTGGAAGTCTGGGAGAATAAGTGATAGGGCAGGGGTGAAGAGGTCCTCTATTGGATGGTCTCTGTCCTCCCTTAAAGTCATCTTTTGCTCCTTAACATTCTGCATTGCCTTCCACTTCTCTTGCACGCCTCTGGAACAAAGGATTAGAATTGTTCCATTTGTTTTCTCTATGGCGTCTTTTTGGCGGTCCAACCAAGCCATGGGACCAATCGTGCTCATTTCAAGAACATGAAGGCGGTCTAGTACCACATCCAAGCCCCACGCTGATCGCATAAAATCGGCCAGCCCGATCACCACTTTAATGTAGTGTCCATGATCTGCAGAGTACACCAACCACACCTTCTTTATGGTTGGATCAGGAATGGGTCTATACCATGGATCTGGTTTGACTTTCTCTGTGGAGGAGAAAAGGGAATATCAGCAAAAGTGAAAGACTAGAAAAAAGACTTATGTGAGAGACTTGCAATCTAGACATAAAATATGTAGACACATGATCATTACACCTCTATGATCATCTTGGACATCAAGTTCCAAAACCGTGGGCATTAACATGTCTCCACATGTTTGGGAAGGCTTTCCATAAGATTTTGAAGCGTGTGGGAATTTGTGCCCATTTGGTAGGCAATATACTGATGTGGGATTAGAAGATCTGGCCACAATCAACTTTGCAGAGGTGTTCAGTAGGGTTGAGGTCAGTGCTCTGTGCAGGTCACTTGAGTTTGTCCACACCAAAACTAGTCAAACCATGTATATAGTGAGATGGCTTTGGGCACCTGAACTCAAAAATTTTGAGGTGTGTCTATATAGTTTTAAAATATTTAGTGTGCCCAATATAAATTAAAAGTCTAGGCATGCCTTTTACTGGAAAACTCCAAACACAGGATTCAGCATTATATAGACTATGGCCCGGATTCACATACATCGGCGCATTATTAATGCCGGCGTAGCGTATATCTTTTACGCTACGCCGGCGCAGCTCACAGAGGCAAGCACTGGCTTCACGAAGCACCTGCCCCCAAATCTAAGCTGGGTTTCCTCGGCGTAAGCCAGCGTAGGTGGAAGTGGGCGTGAGCCATGCTAATGAGGCGTGACCCCATGTAAATTATGGACTGAGCGCCATAAAGATACAAATAACGTACAGCGCATGCGCCGTCTCGTGAACGCATCCCAATGCGCATGCTCAGAATCACGTCGGAAATACTCCTTAAGATACGACGGATCACTGCCTACGACGTGAATGTAACCTACGTACAGCCCTATTCACGTACTACCTAAACGACGTAAAATACGACGGCTGTGTTCCCTGGTCCATACCTTAGCATGACTTGTGCCTCATACATGGGGCTTATCTTTACGCCTGACGTACGACTTACGCAAACCGCGTATATTATGCGCCGGGCGCAACTACGTTCGTGAATCGGTGTATCTCCCTCATTTGCATATGTGCATAGAAAATCAATGGGAGCGGCAAATGCGCCCAGCGTAAATATGCGCCTACGATACGACGGCGTAGGCAAGTTACGTCGGTCGTAGGAAGCCTATTTTTAGGCGTATCTCGGATTGTGGGCACGGCGCATAGTTACACTTACGCAGCGTATCTCGAGATACGTCGACGTAAGTGTTTTGTGAATCCGGGCCTATATGAATATATTTCGCCCTGCTTTTTGTTTTTCAAAGCAATTATATGCAGAAAGAATAGCCAACCAAATCTTGGGGTGTATCGTACAGTGCAACATCCCAAAACAACTATCCAAAACACAGTCAGGAACCATCCATTGGTTGATTCCTGAATGTGTCTCAAAGCATTATATTTAAAAAATGTTATGGCAGTCTCTCTCTCTCATTTTTGCATTGCATTTATGTCAGATCAACAGCTATTTTTCTGTACTTGTAGGGTCTTTAAAGGAATAAAATATGGGGAGATGTCAATGATTTTCCTATTTTCGTTTTTGTCCTGATATACACATGTTTCAACAGAGAAAGGAACAGCTAAGAAAACTTCAAAGATTAAAAAGGTCAGAAGCACAAGATGAAAGGGGGAACTAGAAGCCATTATAGTGCCTCTATTATACTGCTCCACTGTGCTGCTCATCATTATAGGATTAGTAAGTAACCCCAGTGCCAACATTATGCCCCCCCCAGTACCATCATCATATCCCCTCAGTGCCACAGAGTAAACTCAGTGCCACCGTTATCGCCCCCTAATTAGTAATGTGGCTTCTAGCCTTCCTTTATAAATGGGAGCAAACCCTACACAATGATCATTTTTTTTCTGTATTTTTAACCCTTTATTGAAATACCCTATATTGGGTATTGAACCCTTCCACCCCAAACAATGTTTGGATTTAGGTATACTTTAAATGTTTGGCAATGTATTTTCATAATGTCACACGCATTCTGTCCCACACATTTACTGCAATTACCTGGAGAGGTGAAGCAATCTGAAAGAGAAGAATAAAAAACAAAGATACAACATTAATACTCATTACTAGAGAAAAAAAAATGTTTCCCTCTATATTTCTGCACTCTGAGTCACACTGCCTACGGAGCTAGATTTGGCACTAGGAACTGTGAATCACAATCTGCAGAACACCCACAACAAAACCAGAGAAGAAAAGAACAGATGTGAATACTGCCATTGGCTGAGGACTGCAAAATCTACTTAAAGCTGAAGTCAAGTCTGATATTTTTTTTACAAATAAATGATGCAATAATAAATAAATAAAAAAAAATAATAATTTTCCTTCCACTTTACAATTATGTGCCACTTTGTATTGGTCTATTACATAAAATACATTGAAATTTAAATACTTTTTTTTATCAATGTTTGTTTTAGACCACAGTAATGCAAACAAACATATTTTCATACAGTGTACAGTATGTGGCTTTCTTTCGGGAATTACATTCATTCTAAAATTGAATGTTAAAAGCAAATTCATTTTCAAAACATTTGTCCACTCATCGACTGTAAAATAATTTACATACGAATATTCAAATAAATACTCTCATCCTAAAATCTACTAGTGTATGGCCAGCGTTACCAACAGCAATGCAGTACAAGGGCCTGACCAAACTACTAATGGAATTAGTACAAGGGCCTGTACGGCAGTACACCTGTGAGGCCTCGTACAGACGACCGGATCTATCTGCTGGGATTGATCCGCGGATCAGTTCCAGCAGATAGATCCGGTCGTCTGTACGTCCGAGCGGACATTTCCCAGCGGATAAAAATGTTGTAGCATGCTACAAAATCTATCCGCTGGGATCCAGTCCAGCGGACTGATCTGGTCGTCTGTACAGACTCACCGGATCAGTCCGTCCGCTCCCCTCCCTCGCATGCGTCGTAATGATTCGACGCATGCGTGGAAGTATTTACCTTCCAGCGTCGCGCACGTCGCCGCGTCATCGTCGCGGCGACGGCGCCACACGTCACCGCGGATGTATTCCGCGCGGATTTCGATCTGATGGTGTGTACAGCCATCAGATCCAAATCCGCCAGAGGATTTATCCGCGGAAACGGTCCGGCGGATCGTTTCCAGCGGATATCCTCTCGTGTGTACGGGGCCTAAGGGGTCCGGAGGTCCCCAGGGGCCCGGAGGCCCACAGGGCCCCAGATGGCAACCCCCCTTTTTTTATTTATTTTTTATTAAAAAATAAATATTTTTTTAATATATTTTTATTTTATTTTTTATTAAAGGGCCATTTTATTTGTTATTATTTTTTTAGGTGTCCGGAGGTCCCCAGGGGCCCGGAGATCCCCAGGCCCCCGAATGACAACCCCCTTTTTTTAATAAAAAAAAAAATATATATATATATATTTTATTATATATATATATATTTTTATATATTATTAAAAGGGCCCAGAGGTCCCCAGATGGCAACCCCCCTTTTTTTTTATAAAAAAAAAAATTTATATTATTTTATTTCTTTTTATATATATATATATATATATATATATATATATATATATATATATATATTTTTATATTAAAGGGCTCAGAGGTCCCCATGTGGCAACCCCCCCCCCCTTTTTTTTAATAAATTGTTTATTTTTTTATTTTTTTATATATATATATATATATATATATATATATATATATATATATTTTTTTTTTAAAGGGCCAAGAGGTCCCCAGGGCCCTGGATGGAAACTCCCCTGTTTATTTTTATTTTTTATAAATAATAATAAATTTGTATATATATATATATATATATATATATATATATATATATATATATATATATATATATATATATATATATATATATATATATATATATATATATATATATATATATATATAGATAGATAGATAGATAGATAGATAGATAGATAGATAGATAGATATAGATAGATAGGGCCCAGAGGGCCCCAGATGGAAAAAAAATATATATGTTTTTTATTTCTTTTTTTTCTTTTTATTAAAGGGCCCAGAGGTCCCCAAGGCCCCGGATGGCTACCCCCCTTTTTTTATATATATTTTTCTTTATTTCTTCTTTTTTTTGTAAAGAGCACCCGCCCCGCTTCTCAATTCACGGCAGCCCCCCTCCCCCCGCTTCTCAATTTCAGGCGGCAGCTGTGTAAGGGGCCCCATAATTCTTGATGGCGGCCCTGAATGGAATGAACTTGTTGGGGTGGTTCTCACTTTATATCGTTTTAGTAAACCTACAGAATATTGTACTGACATCACACAGTTATATATATATATATATATATATATATAGCCAAAATGTATAATTGCGCCAACATCCTAGATACAATCATACAGACTATTGGTCCTTACCTTTAGCGCATAACCCCAAGAAAATGCCGGCAAACAATAGAATAGTCAGCAGGACGGCAACAGACCACAAGTACCAGCGTTCTATCGGTTCTGCAGGTTCATCAGAAATAATATAAATTACTTGTAGCAATAAATGGGATACTAGAATTTATGTATAGTAATCAGGCAGGGAAGGCTGTTCTAGGAATGGTGGATTTGTCCTTTGGATAACAGACCATGCCTTAGCACTCTGAATAGAAAGGAGTGGTTCCATCTGAAGTCAAAGTGGTTGTCAAGGACCCCAGAGTCAGGGAGACAGTCGGCTCTTAGAACATGTAGCAGGCTGAGCAAGCCGCATGTGCTAATGTAGAGCTGTGGTATGCTTTTTTTGCATTAGTTCTAAAGCTAAAAAAAAGGTACAAACATTGCTGATGCCATTAAAATTAAAGTGGTTGTAAACCCTTAAAGACCACTTAGACCTACAGGTAAGACTAGATTAAGGCTTACCTATAGGTGCAACAAATATCTCCTAAACCTACACGGTATAGGAGATATTTCCAAAAGACATGCACTGATGTCTACAGCGCATGCGGCGTAGACATCAGTGCGCAGGTGCACCGTTACCAACGGCGATCATGCCGTTAGTGGCGGCACCCACGCGCATGAGTGACGTCATCGCGGCTCCGGCCAGTCACAGCGCCAGAGCCGCGATACGAAGAAGACACTCGGGGAAAGATGGCGGCGATGGGGGGAGAGGAACGAGCACCGATGCGGGGGATCTCAGGTAAGTAATACATTATGAGCTAGTATGCTATGCATACTAACTCATTATGCCTTTTTCTTGCAGAGTTCTTGTTTTAAGAGGGTTTACTTCCTCTTTAAGATGTGGGTGCTCATGGATTGGCCTCGAGGGAGCAGCCAATGTCACGTGGGGATTGCCAGACAACATTGCCATTGGCCAGCAGTTTCAATTTAGAAAGCTGACAAATAGGGCACCCCCCTGGTGCTAGGATAAGAGATGCTGCCTTAAGGGAGGGGGGGGGGTTGGTGGGAAAGACTATAATTTTTAATATCAATTTTTCTTTTTTGATTACAATACCTAAAATAACAAACTGAACAAAAAAACATCTTAAGAACCCATTAAAACCCATTTCCAGCTATCATAAGAGGACATACTGACGATATGTGCCACCCTTCGCCCCGCCCAAACGTGATGTGGAAATTTAAAAATGTCTGCATAGGTTATACAGTAGTGTCCCTGTCCATTCTGTGTATGTATATCATTTTTTATTATTATTATTATTATTTTTACAGGAAAAAAAAAATTGTATGTAAATTTTTTTTTCTTTAAACAGGCATAAAATATAAGTCACCTGGAGGGGGTGGTGTTTCCGTAGCACACGGAGGCACGTAGGTCTGACGTACACAGTCATTATTACAAGGTGACATGTAAGGCCACACCTACAACCAAAAAGATGTGGAAATGAGAGCTGCACTTTTAAAAAGAACCAGTCATTTCAGAAATACAGGAGGAACAGTAATGTTAGTAATAAAGAGGACCCGTCATTATAGGAATAACATTCATCTATGTCAGGGGTCAGCAACCATTTTCCACTTAAGGGCCAGATTCAATGTATGTGAATGCGTGGAGGGCCGCATTCACCTGCTAATAAATGGAGATAACATTACACCTCTGGCCCCCTTTACATTACACAGCCCCCACACCTCTGGCCCCCTTTACATTACACAGCCCCCACACCTCTGGCCCCCTTTACATTACACAGCCCCCACACCTCTGGCCCCCTTTACATTACACAGCCCCCACATCTCTGGCCCCCTTTACATTACACAGCCCCCACACCTCTGGCCCCCTTTACATTACACAGCCCCCACACCTCTGGCCCCCTTTACATTACACAGCCCCCACACCTCTGGCCCCCTTTACATTACACAGCCCCCACACCTCTGGCCCCCTTTACATTACACAGCCCCCACACCTCTGGCCCCCTTTACATTACACAGCCCCCACACCTCTGGCCCCCTTTACATTACACAGCCCCCACACCTCTGGCCCCCTTTACATTACACAGCCCCCACACCTCTGGCCCCCTTTACATTACACAGCCCCCACACCTCTGGCCCCCTTTACATTACACAGCCCCCACACCTCTGGCCCCCTTTACATTACACAGCCCCCACACCTCTGGCCCCCTTTACATTACACAGCCCCCACACCAGCTGTGTAAGCACAGAGGGATGGGGTGCTTTAAATGTATTTTTTTATTTTTATACTGTCTCTTTGGGAAAAAATAAAAATGTTGATCACTGTTATTGCTGTCAGAAGGAATGTAAACATCCCTTGTGACAGTATTAAGCAGTGACAGGTATTTTGGCGCCTTTAAGTCTTTTGTAAACCGGAAGTGATGTCATGTTGTTAGCGATTCCGGCTTCGTTCAGCTCTCTGGCCAGCCGGCGGACGTGCTGGCTGGTTGCTTGGGCCTCCCAGTGGGATGGGTGAGCCACGGAATATGGTGGGGGGGGCCGAGTGCCTGTTATCCCAAGAAGCCAACTTCCGGCTCTAAAAAACTACTGCATGCATTACCCCGGTACAACCCCTTCAAGCATGACAGGGTTAAAATGTCAGCAGGCCGTGTGCACATGAACTCATCACGTGCACCGACGGGCCGGACATTTAGCGGCGGTCAGAGCAAGCTATGTGAACGGGAGGTCAGTTTAACGCCCAGGTTGAGCTCTAGGTGGGAGAAGCAGCCATCCTGTCATCTCCATTTCCTTCCTAACACCCTTCAATCTGTCTAGTGATCAGAGTCAGGTTAGGCAGAAAAGGCGTGTGGAGAATAGGGCGCTCTGGATAACAAGGAGACTTTAACAAACAGTACATGACTGGCTCTTAAAATGTGATTAATGCACCACTTCAGCAGAGGGAAGCACACTCTATAGGAAAAACAAAAGCAGAGAAGAAGGTGCTTCTAAGTGCAGTAATAAAACACTTTAATGGCAAGGAAAGGTTAAAAACACTTACAAGATGGAAGTGAAAAACAGGCGAAGATGACAAACTGCCCCCCATCCCAGGTGAAGGGGGCGGGGCTAATGGTGCACAGAGCAGAAATGCTCATTCACTCCTTTGCAGATGTGATGGAATGTACATGGTTTTTACCACCACTTATTTCAGCGGACATCCTCTTTAAAGTAGGCCAATCACATCCACATTTCAAGTAAAATCAAACATAAGGTGTCCCAATCAGAGTTCCCCTTTACAGCAGGTGCCCCCAGCAGTGTCCCCCTATACATCAGGTGCCCACTTCAGCGCTCCCCTTTACATCAGAGAGTCCCCATTAGCATGCCCCTTTACATCAGAGGGTCCTAATTAGCGTCCCCTTACATCTGCGTGTCCCCATCAGCGTGCTCTTACATCAGGTGTCACCCCTCTCGTCCCTCTCCCACAAGTACTCACAGCTCTCCATAATGAAGGCAGCGTCTCGTTCCTCTCTCCAGTGATAAGGAGAGAGAGGAAGGAAAGTCTGCCGACTGTATCTCCCCGTGCAGGCTGGAGGGAGTACAAAGCCTAATCCTCACTTCAGCGAATGTCGGCAGCTGCTCCTTGGTGACAGGAGTGAAATTGCGATCATTTCCGTCAGTGAGGAGGGGCTCCAGGACTGCCAACTCCCTCACCACAGTGCCAGGGGCAGGTGCCCACTTGGCCCCACCCTTGTACCAGCCCTGGTCCAGCGGGATACCTCCTGGGTGTAAAGACAGCTGCAGGTGGATGTTCCAGCCGACCAGCGGTGGTAAACACTGTCTCCAAGATGGAGAGCCATGCTGTCGGGACCAGCATGGAATCTAGGCAACCGGAAGTGATGTCAGAGTGGGTGGGGCATGTTTTGGATCATACCCAGTTGCTCCTTCAAATCAAGGAGGAGAAGCGAGTGACTGGGCATGCTCCAAAACATGTTCTGCACACTCTGACGTCACTTTCGGTTGCCTGGATTTCATGCTGGTCCTGACAGCACGGCTCTCCATCTTGGATCAGATACACAGTGTTTCCCACCACTGGTCGGCTGGAACTTCCACCTGCAGCTGTCTTTACTCCCAGGAGGCATGACTACTTGACGTTATGGATTCATTGATATGCCTGTTTTTCACTTCCATCTTACAAGTGTTTTTAATGCTTCCTTGTCATTGACTACTTGCTGCCTGCCCGGAGTTCAGGCAGGATGTCACCCCAAACGTCCGCTCTCGCGTGCCCGTGGGGGCGCGCAGTGTGCCGATCATGCTGTGTTCCTAGGATATGGTGCGACCCGATCTCTGTAAAGAGCCGATGACACAGCTCTTTAACCATGTGATTGCCTGTGTCCAATCACAGCCGCTCACATGTAAATGCGGAAGTGCCAGTAATCAGATCTTCTCGTCTCACATTGACAGAGTGCATAGCGAGGAGAGCCGATCAACGGCATCTTTTTACAGTGGACACCAGGACAGGTAATCAGGGCACGCATTACAGTAAAGCAACAGCAGTGCCCATCAGTGACACCAATCAGTGCCTGCCCATCAGTGCTGCCCATCAGTGCCACCTATCAGTGCTGATAAGTGCGGCATATTAGTGCCTCCTCATCAGTGCCGATAAGTGGCACCTTTCAGTGCAGCCTCATCAGTGAAGGAGAACAATTACAGTAACAAAAATAAAAATAAAAATCTTATCCTTTAAAAAAAAAAAACACAGCAGTTATTGACCACTTAAGACTCGGACCTTTATTCAGCTAAAGGACCCGGCCAGTTTTTGCGATTCGGCACTGCGTCGTTTTAACTGACAATTGCGCGGTCGTGCGACGTGGCTCCCAAACAAAATTGGCGTCCTTTTTTCCCCACAAATAGAGCTTTCTTTTGGTGGCATTTGATCACATCTGCGGTTTGAATTTTTTGCACTATAAACAAAAATAGAGCGACAATTTTGAAAAAAATTCAATATTTTTTACTTTTTGCTATAATAAATATCCCCCAAAAATATCGAAAATAATTTTTTTTCCTCAGTTTAGGCCAATATGTATTCTTCTACATATTTTTGGTAAAAAAATTAAAATAAATATAAATCACAATAAGCATTTATCGGTTGGTTTGCGCAAAATTTATAGCGTTTACAAAATAGGGGATAGTTTTATTGCATTTTTATAAAAAAATTTTTTTACTACTAATGGCGGCGATCAGCGATTTTTTTCGTGACTACGACATTATGGTGGACACTTCGGACAATTTTGACACATTTTCGGGACCATTGTCATTTTCACAGCAAAAAATGCATTTAAAATGCATTGTTTACTGTGAAAATGCCAATTGCAGTTTGGGAGTTAACCACAAGGGGGCGCTGAAGGGGTTATGTGTGACCTCATTTGTGTTTCTAACTGTAGGGGGGTGTGGCTGTGACATCATCGATTGTGTTTCCCTATAAAAGGGAACACACGATCGATGACAGCGCCACAGTGAAGAATGGGGAAGCTGTGTTTACACACAGCCCTCCCCGTTCTTCAGCTCCGGTAACCTCCATTTGTGTGAAGAAAATTATTAAAAATGTATTTGTGTACAGTGTTGCATGACCACGCAATTGTCATTCAAAGTGCGACAGTGCTGAAAGCTGAAAACATTAAAAGCACAAAACAATATAAAAGAAAGAAATATTCTCCTTGGAATTATGATGGCTGGCAGGGGAAAAAGAATGAGGTTGATGGAATTAGCTTTCAATGTGCAACGAGGGCCAAGCCACCCAATGTTGATATTTTGATGTTCGGTGGATGCTGGAGAGTTAAACTCCTGACAGTGGGGTAGATTCAAAGAGCAATTGCGCCTGCGTAACCATAGTTACGCAGCGCAATTGCTTACTTGCCCCGGCGTATCGAATGCTCCTGATTCAGGAACCTCGATACGCCGACTGCAGCCTAAGATATGAATGGCATAAGGCTTCTTATGCCATTGTATCGTAGGCTGCATTCTTACGATGGCCACTAGGGGGCGTTCCCGTAGTGGTCAGCGTATAGTATGCAAATTGCATACTAACGCCGATTCACAACGTTACGCGAGCCCTGCGTACGCAGTTTACTTCGTTTCCGTCCATCGGGTTTCACGTAAGGCTGCTCCTGCTAATAGCAGGGGCAGCCAATGCTACGTATACCCGTCGTTCCCGCGTCGCGAAGTTTAAATTTTACATCGTTTGCATAAGTGAATCCTGAATGGCGCTGGACGCCATTCACGTTCACTTTGAAGCAAATGACATCCTTGCAACGTCATTTGCCGCAATGCACGTCGGGAAAGTTTCCCGACGGAGCATGCGCCCTACGCTCGGCGCGGGAACGCGCCTAATTTAAATGATTACGGGATCATTTAAATTGCGCGCGCTTATGCCGGGCATTTTGCCGGAGCGCCCACGCAATTTACGGAGCTACTGCTCCATGAATCAAGGGTAGCGCAGATAATTTGCGAGGGCGCAGGGCAAAAACGGTGCCCTGCGCCTCTGTAAAAACTGCGCGAAGCTACCTGAATCTACCCCAGTATTTCTATTTTTTCGGGACTCTGCTGAGTTTCGGCTCTGCAGACCTGCCTTGCTCATTATTAGGTGCTCCCAGCATCCCTGTACTAAGTTCCCAGCTCTGCACACCTGCCGTGCCCATTATGAGGGGTTTTCAATATCCCTGCTGGATTGTTTATTTTATGTAATGGAGAATGTAATAGGAGAAGCTGGAACACACAAGGTTGTCAGAAACACAAAATCCAGGTGTACAGGAACAAAGCCAGAAATGATGTCGGGGAGGTCTGTTGGATCTGCAGACATAAGAAGTCATTAACTGACTCCGCCTACAAGATTTTGAACATCACGTTTGACCTCGATCTTAACAGTAAACATATACAACAAGGTAGATACATTACCGAAATGTTATACACGCATTCCTTATCTATGTGACCCCCAATATGAGGGAAAGTAATTTGTAAGCGTTGAATAGGTGGGCCCTATAGGAAGAGAAAGAAAAAATGATAAGACATTTTAAATGCACGTCAACAGTACACCAAATTTGCTGCTAAACACCAGACAACATATAGCAGTTCTTATATGAATTATAATATAAATACCAAAATCTTTGATTCCCCTATGAACAGCAAACTCCAAAACCTAACACCTACCCAAGGTGCAGTTACCAACTTGTTTTTGAAGGTAAATGCTCCATGACTGTCATCGTCATCCTTGCTACACTATGCAGGGAGTCATTGACCTAGAAAAAGCAGGCAAAAAACAGTTAAGTGTCAAGACACCTAACTGGCATACTCATTTCAGGTCAGCGATTCTTTAGAGGAAGACTTGAGGATCTATATGACAGCCCAGAGTCTGCAACTTCAAAATAAGTCAGCTACAGGCAAACGTGAAGTTGAACTGACAGGTTCCCCTAAACAATCCTTCAGCCAACACAGAACGGGCCGCAGAGCGGATATAACATGTTAGGTTTGGGAGCTTGAACATACATTATATTCATGGGCATCCGCTCCATAGGGCAAGGGGGGCAATTGACCCCCCCCTGGAAAATCAAGTCTAGCGGCCGCGGGGTGTCTGAGCGGTCTCGGCCTGGATGTCACACAGGCACAGCGAGCAGAGGGAAGGGAACCTGCTGTGCCTGTGCCGTGCTGATGGCTGATCTGAGATACTGAATGGGATGGGGGAGGGGGGTCCGTCTGTGCTGAAGGGGGGTCTGTGCTGAATGGAGGGGTCTGTGTGGAATGGGGGGGTCTGTGCTGAAGGGGGGTCCATCTGTGCTGAATGGAGGGGTCTGTGCTGAAGGGGGGTCTGTACATTCTCTAGGCTATATTTATATGGGCATGGAGTGAAGCTGAATTATCTCAAGAGCTATTTCACACTGCCGGCTGACCGCGTTATCGGTAAAGCGCTACTAAAAAGCGGTGCTTTACTATTGTTTTAGCTGCGCTATTCGGCCACTAGCTGGGTGCTTTTAACCCCCCGTTAGTGTTTTAAGAAAGGGTTAAATGCGACTGTGTATCACCGCTGCCGAAGCGCCCCCCTCTAAAAAAAAAAATTAGCGGACGCCCATGATTATATTACCAAAAGTTTTTACTGATTACCTCTTTGATAATAACATGTCCAGATCCCGTATCTAATGAACCTCTGACTTTAACATGTACTCCATATTCCTTGGCGTTCCACCGTGAGTTGAATTCAACAGTTAGGTTTTCCTCTTGATGCTTTATAGTAATATTTGGTGACCAACAATACCCTGAAAAGAATATATAAATATTGCACCTTAATAAAATCTGTTTGACACCAAGAAGTCTCCACTGGACCAAAATACCTACTGATAAAGGAATAGCGATTTATACATACATACATACAATTGAGATTTAGGTATTTAAACTTATATAGGCTGCAGCATCCCTCTTCTTGTATCACATATTTTTTCACTTTTTTATGATACTTTTTTATTAAGTATTTTTACTTTTTGTGGGTCTAGCGCAGAGTTTTTTCTTTTTTTGTTCACAATAGCGATTTATAACCTGTTGACCTGCCAGTAAATCCATTGTTTTTCCCACTTCCTGTAAAGGGCCAAGCTGACCAAAAGTGACAATTAGGGGCTTGGGAGAAACCATAAACTAATGCCGGGAGAATTTAAAAGCTCCTTTTCAGATGGTTTAAACCGTTTTTTTTTCCCCAAAAGACAAAAAATGGTTGCTGTAACTGCTTAAAACGTGTTAGCTGGAGATGGGCTTTAATTTGTTTGTCTTTCAACCAAAGTATATTGGAAATCATGTCCCTCTAAGACCCGGTTCACACAGGGGCGGCACGACTTTGGGGGCGACTCGGCAAGGCGATCTCAAGACGACTTCAGAGGCGACTCGCAAAATGACTTCTGTATTGAAGTCAATGCAAGTCGCCCCGAGTCGCCACCGAAGTGGTACAGGAACCTTTTTCTATGTGGGAGCGACTTGAGTCGCTCCTATTAGAACGATTCCGCAAAAGAAGAAAGATATGGACAGCCGCACTCCAATTTCTTAAAAAAGACGTGCCCTTTATTGGGTAAAGGAAAAATGCACTACAAGTATCAGCACACAGTGGGAAAAACACCTGACGCGTTTCGCATTGGATATCAATGCTTAGTCATAGCTACTAAACCGTTTCACTGAACAGAGCAGAGCGCCACTTGTCAGGTGGCTGAGTCGCCTGACGAGTCGCCCCTGTGCGACTTCCCTGTCCACAGGGTGACAACTCTGCTGTGCAATTTGACTGCAGAACAAACAGTATTGTTACCCTGTTACAGGAGGTGGAAAAATAACAGCAATACTATTGGGAGCAACAGGTAATAAATATTGGTTTCGGGGAGACTCAAAGAAAAATGGCTGCTAGTCTGCATCAAGTTAGTAATATTGCCCTCACAGTAGGTCCACTTTAACTGTTAATAGGGCCAGATTCACCAAAGAGATACGACGGCGTTTCTCCTGATACGCCGTCGTATCTCTGTTTCTATCTATGCGACTGATTCATAGAATTAGTTACGCATAAATATCCATAAGATCCGACAGGTGTAATTGTTTTACACTGTAGGATCTTAGGATGCAGTACCGCGGCCGCCGCTGGGGGGAGTTTGCGTCGTAAACCAGCGTCGGGTATGCAAATTAGGAGTTACGGCGATCCACAACGGATTTTCGCGTTCGCTACGTCGCCCCTAGTCTAGTTTCCCGTCGCAAAGTAAGTCATTATTTGACCTGCCCTAACTTTACACAGCAATCGTATTGCTGTCTAAAGTATGGCCGCCGTTCCTGCGTCGAAATTTAAAATTTAACGTCGTTTGCGTAACACGTCCGGGAATACGTAAGTACGCTACGCGCGTCGCCGTTCGAAAAAATGACGTCACGGCGCGCAAAGCACGGCGGGAGTTAGGAAACGGAGCATGCGCAGTAGGTCCGGCGCGGGAGCGCGCCTAATTTAAATGGCACACGCCCATATGAATTGGCCCGCCTTGCGCCGGCGTAGTTTTCATCGCAAGTGCTTTGTGAATCAGGCACTTGCGATGAAAACTTGCGGCGGTGTAACGTATCTACGATACGTTACGCCGCCGCAGTTCTATGTGAATCTGGCCCAGAGTAACCAATGTTCAGGAGCCCTCCATGGCAGCCAACAGCTGAAAGGAATTAGAGAGTTTTAGGAGTCCACTACCATACCTAGATCACAGCATGTGTCTGTCTGCATCATGTCACCTTCATTACACCCTGTGAAGAGAGGAAAACCAGGTCACAAAGGAAGAGAAAATGGTGTGGGGATTGAGTTAGGACTCAGAGTACAAGACTTACATGGCACAGTGAATTCCTGCACCTTGGCATTATTTCCTTCTTGTCTGGGTAGGTGCTGCACGGTCACAATGTAGGTATTGCCTGGAATTACTTCAAAGTTGTTGTAGAAAAACTGCCACTGGAATGATGGAATAAATGGCAAATTACTATACAAACAATGACACAGCCACAAAATACAGTACATTCAACTGCTGATCGGGGGCAAGTGCCACTAAACCCCAGTAATACATAGCGAGGGCCAGAGTTCTTCTATCGTGAGATTACTGTGTCGATATCTACCCCTAATGCTGCGTACACACCATCACTTTATGTGATGAAAAAAAATGACGTTTTTAAAAACGTCACTTTAATTGACTGTGTGTGGGGGAAAACGTCGTTTTATGTCTTCTAAAAAACGACAAAAAAAAATTGAAGCATGCTTCAATTTTATGTGTCGTTTTTCAAAACGTCAACTTTTACTTCACAGAAATTGACCGTGTGTAGCAAAAAACGTCGTTTAAAACGACGTTTTTTCACCCGCGCATGCCCAGAAGCTACTTATGAAGCGAGCTTCAATGGAAAAACGTGGTGGAATGTAACCTCGCTTTGCTAGAACATTGTGAAAAAACTATGGTGTGTAGGCAACTTCATCTTTGAAAATTGAAGTTTCAAAAACGTAATTTTTTACTTCACAGAAAATGTCGTTTTTTTTCATCACATAAAGTGATGGTGTGTACGGGGCATAAGGATTCAACCATTGAGAGGTCAGGTCGGGAGACATAAACTGCCCAAATTTAATAGTTTTTTCCTTCCAGCCAGTGGCCAAAGGAAAAAGAAAAAGGAAAAATAAATAAATAAAATAACCGATTCCTCCATCCACACAAGCGAGGTAGATCGAGGAGAACCCTCACCATATTCTGACAGCGGTGCGCCTCCGCTGTCAGGAAACACTAATCTGCGTTGAAGCAATGGCGACAGCTGCTTTATTGGCAAAGGTTTTCCAACATTTTTGTTGTTCTGTCGAGTGGGAATGCCCAGAAATGGATCGAAATTCGACTGGTCCTTGCTGGAATCTATGGGCAGACCTGATACCACTAGCTAATTAAAATTACCCACCATCTGCCCATAACTATCACACAAGACACCAAACTCCCCTACAACCCCAGAACCTTAAGCCCCATACACAAGTTGCGGCTCAATAACAAAGGTCTGACATTCACCCCTTGGTGTATGGCAGTCGATCCGACAAAAAACAGTAGTTTGCTGGAAAACCCTGTCAGAACACAACAGCGCAGTGGGAGAGATCGCTATACTAACATCAGACTGTTAGTACAGCAGCTTCGACCAGAGCCATACATTTTTTTTTCTATTCAACCCAGTGTGTACCAGGTTTTACAGATCGCATAACTAGAACTACACACTAATGAGCCATAAAATTTTGACCACTGGCCAGTAACGTGAATAACACCGATTATCTCATTTCAGTGGCATCTGAAAGTGGGTGGGATATATTAGGCAACAAGCGAACATGTTTCTGAAGTTGTTGTGTTGAAAGCAGAAAAAAATAATAATAAATGGCCAAGCGAAAGGATTTGAGCGACTTTGACAACGGCCAAGTTGTGTGGGGTTGTTGCTGGTCTGCAGTGGTCAGTACCTACCAAAAGAAGGAAAACTGGTGAATCGGCGACAGGGTTTTTAGTAACCAAAGGCTCACTGATGAATGCGAGAAGTGAGGGCTGTTCTATTCGAGAGAAGAACTACTGTAGCTGACAATAACAGTTATTGCTGGTGTCAGGACACGCAGTGCTTCGCAGTTTGTTGTGTATGGGGCTATGTAGCCAGACCAGTCAGGGTGCCCATGCTGACCTGTCCCACAACTTACAGGATTTGATAGCTTGGTGCCAGATACCACAGCTTTCCTTCAGAGGTCTAGTAGAGTCCATGCCTCGATGAGTTATAGTGGGTGGTCATAATGTTATGTGCCTGTGCCGTGCTGATGGCTGATCTGAGGTACTGAATGGGATGGGGGAGGGGGGTCCGTCTGTGCTGAAGGGGGGTCTGTGCTGAATGGAGGGGTCTGTGTGGAATGGGGGGGTCTGTGCTGAAGGGGGGTCCATACATTCTCTAGGCTATATTTATATGGGCATGGAGTGAAGCTGAATTATCTCAAGAGCTATTTCACACTGCCAGCTGACCGCGTTATCGGTAAAGCGTACATTGTACATATCAGTGTACATTTTGCATGGACTTTTAGAAAAAATGTGCATTCATAGGTAAAAGGACATTGGAAATGAAACAGTTCTGCATTCTTTATGGTGGCTTCACCCTCTGCCCATATGAGGACACCACAATTAGAAATACTTGGCAGGTACATATTTTTTTTTTTTTAGAGAGAGTGCCCATCTATTGTTTCTCTTTGTTATCCCAAAATTCCTCAGTTTTGAATGGGGTGGCCCACTAACATTCTTTCACTTACCGGCTGCCCATCTGGATTGCGCGGTGTCCCGAATTGGTTATTGAACTGGAATTGGACGCAGCGAGTCATTTGGGTGGAGCGTTTTAGTACGGTGATGTCCACCCCTTGGAGCTCCAGGATGCTGGCTGTGACAGATGAAAGACAGCAGAAATCAACTTAATTCTTCAAAATATATTAAATATATCACAACTGTACATACACATAAAGTCTAAAGCCTTGTACACACGGTCGGACTGTCAGGTCACCTGTGGCCAGGTGACAAGTGCACCCCGTTGGGGTCAGGGATGCACCACAGGGTAGTGAAACCTATGACCGACTGCTGCGATAAGAGAGGAAGTGTGAACCCAAGATCACCCAGGGCGCAGAGTCTAAGACCCAGATTTGTGTTCACCAGAGCCTCTAGTGGTGAGGATGGCCTTTGCCGCAGCTGGATTGAGGTCGCGACCCCAGGGATCCCCTAGGTCACGTTCCGCAGGGAGAGAGGGGAAGCAGCAAGCAGACAAGTGGTAGTGATGGGTAAGCCGAGGTCGGGGCAACAGGCAGACATGGGTAACCGAGGGACAGGCAAAAGGTCAAGATCACAGGCAAACAGGAGAAGTCATGGACGAGCCAAAAACGGTACACAGGAAGATAATCGTAGCACACTGCAGACAGGAACTAAAGCAAACAACACTGTTGAACAGCACTGTAGGCCTGTAGTGCAACAGTTAATATAGACTTCCTGGGATGGCCTGGGTGGGGCCATACAGGAAGGAGAGGAGATAAGAAGGTAACCAGAACAGAGTCAGACCTCTAATGGACAGATGGAAACAGGTAAGCTGCCAGACTATTGCATATCCATGACACGGACAACCAACAAACTTTCCCTTGGATTTTTGTCCGAAGGGAGTTGTCCGGTCACACCCATAGCATACATACACGCTCGGACATTTTCGGCAAAAAAAAACACGAACGTAGTGACGTTTCAACGTACTGACGAGAGTTTAAAAGAGGAAGTTCAATTCTCCGACGTCACCCTTTGGGCTCCTTCTGCTAATTGGGAGTTAGTAGAGGTTTCGACTGTGCATTCGCGATTTTCGTGCAATTTTGTTTGTTTCTGAACATCCATTCGTCAAGCAGACATATTGCGCAATGGGGTTGTGCTAACTTGACCCACAAAAAAATATATAAAAATATGTTTGATTCATATACACCAAAATACACTAATCCAAAGTAAAGACATTTGTTTTTACTCCGTCAGTATCACCAGCAAAGCCGCTTTCATTATAAAGAAGAAGAGAATGTGCGCTGCTTTTCTTGATTTCAGAACTTGCTGCGTCACGAATGTGCACTTTCAAATTCGAACGCTAGTTCTACCAGACAGAACGCTTGCGGCTGGTCTTTGCTTCTGAGCATGCGTGTTTGTACTTTGTACAAAAGTCAGATTGCTTGCTGTACACACGGTCGGACTAGGCACCATCGGACTTTTGTTGACGTAAAGTTTGTCCGTTTGCAGACAGAACTTTTTGTCCAATGAAACCAGAAAAAGTTGGTCCGATGGAGCGTATACACAAACGGACAAATTTGAAAACTTGCAGATTTTAAAGTTTGTTGGCAAAAAGTCTGACCGTGTGTACGGGCCTTAACCCTGGACCTTCTAAAAAAATATATATAATTTCATTAGACACATACTGTAGATGGACACTGACTGAGGGGCTTAAATCATGTATGGGGTTACACGCAGCCTTCCGTAATTCCTCCTCCAACTCAATGAGCATCTTCAACGCTTTATAATCCAGCATCTTAAAATCCCAGCAATCCTGTATGAGATCTTTAAGTGGAGCGGCTTTCTTTTTCCTCTTAGGTCCCTGAATAGCATATTGAAAATTTAATTTCCTTTGATTTCCCTTCTAATTTATTTTTTTCTTTGTCTGAATTTCTCACTTCCTGTTTCTCCTCAGTAAGCTTGCCCCCATCATCCGAGCCGTTCTGGCTGGGGGTTATTCAGCCAGAACAGCTTACTGAGGAGGAACAGGAAGTGAGAAATTCAGACAAAGAAAAAAAAACATTTAGAAGGGGAATCGAAGGAAAAAGGAACCAACAATGCTTAAAGGAACCCATTTAGAAAATAAAAAACGAACCTTTACAACCCCTTCAAACGAAATCTCTAAAAAACCGAGCTGATAATATCCCCTCCTGCCCCTCTCCATGACTTTCCCATCAAGGTCAATGCAAACATCAATCCCGCCACCCCTGCCAGGGTGCTAGGTGTAATCCTAGACTCCGTCTCTTCACCCCCAAATCCAATCATTGTCAAAAGTTTGTAGACTTCACCTCCGTAACATCTCTAAAATCTGAACCTTTTTAAACAAATGAAACCACTAAGCTACTCATTCACACCCTCGTTATCTCTCACCTTGACTATTGCAACTCCCTTCTCATAGGCCTATCTCTCCATAGGCTATCCCCTCTGCAGCCTATCATGAATGCTGCTGCCAGACTCATCTACCTTATCAACTGCTCAGTGTCATCCCTACACTGGCATCTGATTGCCCAGCAAATTTAATTCAAAACACCAACATACAAAGCCATTCACAACTCTGCCCCGAGCTACATTAAAAATCTGGTCTCCAAATATCACCCAAACCGTCCTCTCAAGACCTCCTACTCCCAAACTCCCTCATCTCCTCCTCCCATGCTCATCTCCCGGACTTCACCAGAGCTTCTCCCATCCTCTGGAACTCTCTACCTCAATCTGTCTGGATATCTCCTACCTGGGCTGCCTTTAGGCAATCCCTTAAAACTCATCCCTTCAGGGAAGCCTATCTTGCCTCCAATAAATCTTTTATCACTTCCATCAGCTCATTCCCTACAACTACGACCTTCTGTACCACTTGCCCCACCCTATTAGATCATAAGCTCTTACAGTGAGGGGAAAAAATGTATTTGGTCCCCTGCTGATTTTTTATGTTGACATAAAGAAATGATCAGTCCATCATTTTATTGGTAGGTTTAGTTTGAACAGAGAGAGACACAGAATAACAACAACAACAGAAATCCAGAAAAATGCATGTCAAAAAAGTTATAAATCCTCTCCAAATCATTTAAGGTTTTGAGGCTGACGTTTGGTAACTCGAACCTTCAGCTCCCTCCACATATTTTCTATGGGATTAAGGTCTGGACACTGGCTAGGTCACTCCAGGACCTTAATGTGCTTCTTCTTGAGCCACTCCTTTGTTGCCTTGGCCATGTGTTTTAGATCATTGTCATGCTGGAATATCCATCCACAACCGTTTTAAATGAGGGTTCTCACCCAAAATTTGATGGTACATGCCCCCGTCCATTGTCCCTTTGATGCAGTAAAGTTGTCCTGTCCCCTTAGCAGAAATACACCTCCAAAACATAAGGGTGCAGATTCAGGTACCTGCGCTGCGGCGTAACGCATCTCGTTTACGTTACACCGCAAGTATCTCCTGATACGCCGTCGTATCTCTCAGAGTATCTATGCGACTGATTCATAGAATCAGTTACGCATAGATAGCCATAAGTTCCGACAGGTGTAATTGTTTTACACTGTCGGATCTTAAGATGCAATACCGCGGCCGCCGCTGGGGGGAGTTTGCGTCGTAAACCAGCGTCGGGTATGCAAATTAGGAGTTACGGCGATCCACGGCAGTTTTTCGCGTTCGCTACCTCGCCGCTAGTCTAATTTCCCGTCGCAAAGTTACTCGTTTTTTTTGGTGCCTTAACTTTACACAGCAATCTTATTGCCGTATAAAGTATGGCCTTCGTTCCCGCGTCGAAATTTAAAAAATAACGGCGTTTGCGTAAGCCGTCCGGGAATACGGAATTACGCTACGCGCGTCGCCGCTCGAAAGAATGACGTCACTTCGCGTAAAGCACGGCGGGAGTTCGGAAACGGAGCAGGCGCGGTAGGTCTGGCGCGGGAGCGCGCCTAATTTAAATGGCACACGCCCATTTAAATTGGCCCGCCTTGCGCCCGGAGGCCGCCGGCGTAGGTTTTCATCGCAAGTGCTCGGTGAATCAGGCACTTGCGATGAAAAATTGCGGCGGTGTAACGTATCTATGATACGTTACGCCGCCGCTCATCTATGTGAATCTGGCCCATTGAGTTTGTAGTTCTGGGCTGATTTCTCACCGTTCTCATAATTATTGAAACGCCACAAGGTGAGATCTTGCATGGAGCCCCAGACCGAGGGAGACTGACAGTTATTTTGTGTTTCTTACATTTGTAAATAATCGCATAGCAGCATGTTTCTCTGCAAACTCTAAAAAAGAGCCTTTAAAATAAAATCTGATAAAAAAAAACACACACACGCCCTTTTCTGTTGGTATCGGTTAGGGACCATTTTAAAGCTGTTCAATATTTCTTAACCACTTCCCGACCGCCGCATGTAGATATACGTCGGCAGAATGGCACGGACAGGCACATCAACGTACCTGTACGTGCCTGCCTAGACGTGTGTCAGGGGTCCGATCGGGACCCCCCCCCCCCCCGCTACACGCGGCGGTCGGGTTCCCTCGGGGAGCGATCCGGGACGACGGCGCGGCTATTTGTTTCTAGCCGCTCCGTCACGATCGCTACCCAGAGCTGAAGAACGGGGAGAGCCATATGTAAACACGGCTTCCCCGTGCTTCACTATGGCGCTGCATCGATCGAGTGATCCCTTTTATAGGGGAGACTCGATCGATGACGTCATCCCTACAGCCACACCCCCCTACTGTTGTAAACACACACTAAGTGTACACTAAATCCTACAGCGCCACCTGTGGTTAACTCCCAAACTGCAACTGTCATTTTCACAATAAAGAATGCAATTTAAATGCATTTTTTGCTGTGAAAATTACAATGGTCCCAAAAATGTGTCAAAATTGTCCGAAGTGTCCGCCATAATGTCGCAGTCACGAAAAAAATCGCTGATCGCCACCATTAGAAGTAAAAAAATTTTTTTTATAAAAATGCAATAAAACTATCCCCTATTTTGTAAACACTATAAATTTTGCGCAAACCAATCGATAAACGCTTATTGCGTTTTTTTTTTTACAAAAATAGGTAGAAGAATACGTATCGGCCTAAACTGAGGGAAAAAAAAAATTTTTATACATGTTTTTGGGGGATATTTATTATAGCAAAAAGTAAAAAATATTGCATTTTTTTCAAAATTGTCGCTCTATTTTTGTTTATAGCGCAAAAAATAAAAACCGCACAGGTGATCAAATACCACCAAAAGAAAGCTCTATTTGTGGGGAAAAAAGGACGCCAATTTTGTTTGCAAGCCACATCGCACGACCGCGCAATTGTCTGTTAAAGCGACGCAGTCCCGAACTGTAAAAACACCTTGGGTCTTTAGGCTGCATATTGGTCCGGGGCTTAAGTGGTTAAATAGTATCATAAATCTTGTTGCTTTCTGTGACATCTGAACAACTTTTATGCTGCTGCAGTTCTCTAGGAACCCTCGTGCAGCTGGACCACAGCGCTGCTTTGCCTTTTATTCCAATAGCTGTACCAAGAAGTAGAATTCTCAGCTTCTGCAGCAGAGCCACTTCCCTTCCATCCACCGCAATATTTCACCCGTGAACACACGCTGCTTTAAGGCGGAGCAATAGAACAAATACTTTTTTTATGGTGCACCACAATGCACAGTAAGTAGCATACTTTGAGGGAACCTGCAGTGAATTTTATGTTTTTTGTCTGCATTAGCACATTACTTACCATCAACACTGACAGTCCAGTTTATATGAAGACGCACCACTCTACGACCCATCTCATTCTGGCCAATCCCCGCTGTAACTACCATATGGGACGGGGCGGCCGGAGTCCAAGTGTAGTCCCGAAACCAGTCAAAGTCGAGGCAGGAATCTGATAGAGAAGATGGCAAAGGGTAAAGCCTTTGAGAATCACAACACACTCTATCCATGACTGCATTATTGAGCACAAAGTGCTGAAAATTCAAGCAATGAGAAATTGTTCCTTTGTTAATCTGGACTGAAATATATTTTCTATAATTACTGATCATCCCTGAACTTCCCATACGATTACTGATCATCCCTGAACTTCCCATACGATCACTGATCATCCCTGAACTTTCCATACGATTACTGACCATCCCTGATCTTCCCATACGATTACTGACCATCCCTGATCCTCCCATACGATTACTGACCATCCCTGATCCTCCCATACGATTACTGATCATCCCTGATCGTCCCTGACGTTCATATAATTTTACATTTTAGTAATCTCCTTCAAGTGGCCAAGAAAACCATGCATTAGATCAGGGGTCCTCAAACTTTTTAAACAGGGGGCCAGTTCATGGTCCCTCAGACTGTTGGGGGGCCGGACTATAGTTTAAAAAAAAATATGAACCTATGCACACATCTTATTTGAAGTACAAAAAAAACAGGAAAAAACAATACAATATTTAAAATAAAGAACAATTTTAATCAACATAAACTTATTAGTATTTCACAGATTCCCCTCATCAAAGACCCCCTTATCAGGGAACCCCCCCCATCACCGATTCCTCTCCATTACAGATCCCCCCATCAAAGATTCCCCCGTATTAGGTCCCCCCATCACAAAGCCCCCCAACACAAACTTCTCTCCGAGCCCCCAATAACAGGCCCCCCCCATCACACAGACCCCTAACACAAAGGGAGGGGAGAGGATAGGACAGAGAAGGAGCAGTCAGATGAAGGGGAGGACAGGGTGGATGCAGCCAGGTGGAGGGGAGGACAGGGTGGGAGCAGCCAGGTGGAGGGTAGAATAGAGTTGGAGCAGCCAGGTGGAGGGTAGAATAGAGTTGGAGCAGCCAGGTAGAGGTAGATAGAGTGGGAGCAGCCAGGTGGAGGGTAGAACAGAGTGGGAGCAGCCAGGTGGAAGGAAGGATAGGGTGGATGCAGCCAGGTTGAGGGGAGGACAGGGTGGGAGCAGCCAGGTGGAGGGTAGAATAGAGCTGGAGCAGCCAGGTGGAGGGTAGAACAGAGTGGGAGCAGCCAGGTGGAAGGAAGGATAGGGTGGATGCAGCCAGGTTGAGGGGAGGACAGGGTGGGAGCAGCCAGGTGGAGGGTAGAATAGAGCTGGAGCAGCCAGGTGGAAGGAAGGACAGGGTGGATGCAGCTAGGTGGAGGGTAGAAAAGAGTTGAAGCAGCCAGGTGGAGGGTTGAACAGAGTGGGAGCAGCCAGGTGGAAGGTAGAATAGAGTTGGAGCAGCCAGATGAAGTGGAGGACAGAGTGGGAGCAGCCAGGTGGAAGGTAGAATAGAGTTGGAGCAGCCAGATGAAGTGGAGGACAGAGTGGGAGCAGCCAGGTGGAGGGTAGAATAGAGTTGGAGCAGCCAGGTGGAGGGTAGAATAGAGTTGGAGCAGCCAGGTGGAGTGGAGGACAGAGTGGGAGCAGCCAGGTGGAGGATAGAACAGAGTGGGAGCAGCCAGGTGGAAGGTAGAATAGAGTGGGAGCATCCAGGTGGAGGGTAGAACAGAGTGGGAGCAGCCAGGTGGAGTGGAGGACAGAGTGGGAGCAGCCAGATAGATGGGAGGTAAGTTCTTAGACCCCATTCACACCTAGGCGTTTTTACGCCTGTAGCGCTACGCCTCTGCCGCCAGAGGGCTGGAAATACATGTCCCTCTATGGAGATGGTTCACATCTCCACGCCGAACGCCGGACGCCTGTCGCCTGCGGCGTGAAAAAAGGTCCCGGACCTTTTTTTCAGGCGTCTTCGAGCGTTCGGCTAGGAGATGGCAATCATCTCCATAGAGGGGGTCATCTTGGGGCACATCTAGGCGGACAATACCCGCGTTTTGTCGCCGCAAATCGCGGTACAAAATGCCGCTATTTTTACCGCGATTTGCGGCGACAAAACGCCGCGATTTCGTCCGTCTAGATGTGAATGCAGCCTTACTTTGGAGGGTAATAAAAGAATCACTGGCTCCCTCCACTCGACAGCCTCATGGCATTTCTTCTCCTTTCTTCCTATTCCCCCTCCCGTTCGGCATGTTGGGGGCTGAACTTCTCTCAGGGAATCATCATGGGGCCTGCTGGTATCCAGGACTACAATTCCCATAATGCACTAGATTGCCAGCTATTGGCTCTGAATGTAGCCAATAAGAGCAGGCATTGCCAGGTGAATGCTCTGCTCAAGGAGAGGGAGGGGTGGAATTCCCCCTGCGGCTCTGCCTGTGTCCCTTCTCAGAACCTGTCAGTTTCATCGCCACTGCCCTGTCACTAGTTTCAGTCCACGGGCCGGGTAAATCACACTGGCGGGCCGTAGTTTGAGGACCCCTGCATTAGATGAATAAAGCCATGCACTCATGTTTTAGCTTTATTTGTGACCAGCTCAAAAGAGGTTGTAAAAGGTTCATTTTTTATTTTCTAAATAGGTTCCTTTAAGCTAATGCATTGTTGGTTCACTTACCTTTTTCTTCGATTTCCCTTCGAAATGTTTTTTTTTCTTTGTCTGAATTTCTCACTTCCTGTTCCTCCTCAGTAAGCTTTCCACCATCATCTGAGTCGTTCTGGCTGGGGGTTAGTCAGCCAGAACCGCTTACTGAGGAGGAACAGGAAGTGAGAAATTCAGACAAAGAAAACAGAACATTTAGAAGGGAAATCAAAGGAAAAGGTAAGTGAACCAACAATGCACTTACTTAAAGGAACCTATTTAGAAAATAAAAAACAAACCTTTACAACCCCTTTAAGGTAAATCAAAAGCCAAAACCTTTTTTTTTCTCTCATTTTACGAGGTAATAGTTTTGGCTTTAGACACAATTCAATATAAAAAATATAGGCAAGAATCTTCTAAGTACCTAAAAACCATGTAGAATTATTCAGCGGTCTCCAAACTGAGGCCCTGAGGCTGGACGTGGCCCTTTGCTTGCCTTTATCAGGACACGATTCCTCCCACTGATACAATGCACTATTCTTTCTACACTAACAATTGGGCATAATTCCTGTCATCGATACCAACAATAGGGCACTATTCCTATCACTGACCCCACTATTCCTCCCACTGACACCAATGATGGGGCACTATTCCTTGCCCTGATGCCAATGCACTACAATTCCTCCCACTGACACCAATGATGGGGTGCTTTTTTTTCTCCCCAATACCAACAATGGGGCAATATTCCTCCCACTAAAGACAATGATGGGGCATTATTTACACCCATTGATGCCAGGGCATTTTCTACCCACACTGGCCACAGTCTGGCCCCCTCAAAGTCATGAGGACAGTAAACTGGCTGTTCAGAAAGTTTGGAGACTCCTGCAGTACAGTAGATGTTCATAGGCATAGCCATATTTAATACATGTACATGTTCCTCCATAATTCACAAAAGCTCATATCTCAGACTGTAGATTCAGTGAAAGGTTGTGATTAAACTAAAGTTTTCCCTCCCACAGGCTGGAATAGAATACATCTACAGTAATCTTATCCTGTATGTGATGCCACCTAGTGACTGAAATATATATAAAATCATTTTATAAAATCAAGCACACAAATTTAAACAATGACTACTTAATTGCCCTGTAATCTGTTTTTCATCAAAGGGTTTCTTACAGTGCTTTTTCTGCCTCCTTGTAACATTCCCTGTGAGCTCCTCAGCTTCTCCTTTCCCCCTCACTTCTGTTTGTTTGGCATGGGCAATGCACAATAGGTGCAGTCATGTGCAGGTGAGGGCTGGCAGCCTTAGGCCTGGGGGGCGAGTCAAGTGAAGTGACCCATTGAACCGCCGAATCAGCTCACCATCCATGGTCCACCTGGTTTTTCAATGCAGCCTCACCAGTGCCCATCAATGCAGCCTGATCACTGGGGAAGGTTACATGGGGTGTATGGGGGGGGATGGAGGGTCAGCTAGGGGTGTAAGGGTCTCTCACCTCAGTGATCTCAGCTCAGCAGGCCCTTGCACGCCATGTCCTGACTCCCTGGCACGCCCTGCCTCTGCCTGCTTCCAAGAATCCGATTCCAGGGAGTTGTAGTTTCCTCTGCGCTGCTCTGTTTTCCACCCACTTGGAGCTTGAGCACGGACTACAACTCCCGGATTGCAACAGCTAGTGGTCGGTCGCCATGGCTGTGCACCCGGCCAAACTTCCTAGACCAGAATAAAAAAGAAAAAGGTAGAGGGCAGCGGCTGCCGGCCATTTTAAACATAATTTGGGGCAATTGCCACCCTGCCCCCTGGCCCAGCCCTCCCCTGGTCATGTGCATTGCTCTCTGCACACTACAGATCCCATAGTCCATATCGGGAGGGAGTAAGAAAGGGTGGCTAGGTTTCTACATACAGTGGGACCGTGGAACGTGAATGTAGCCACAAAAAGTCACATCACAGCAGCAAAAAAAAAAGAAGGATGTACTGTATAGTAAGAATACATCTAATTTGAATTTTTTATTTACATTTTTTTAAACCAGAGTTTAGAATAAATCATGAAGACCGAAGAAAACTACTATGTACGCACACATAGCTTGCTGTCTATAACTTCTCAGGAATGGTCATATAAAAAGTCACAAGTATGATAAGCACTTACTGTTGGTCTTTATGGTGCACTGGATACCCTGCAAGACACAAAAAGGGGCACAGTATTAGACACTAGACTGATCATTTTGCCCAAAACAATTTTCTTACCATGTTGTACACAGGGGCGGACTGGCAACTCATGGGGCCCCCGGGCAATAGGAGAATATGGGCCCCCGGGCAATAGGAGATTAGGGGGCCACACAGTATACACACACACACACACACACACTGAAAAGGTACTGGAGAGACGGGGCAGCTATAATCTTGGGATTTTTTTTAAAAAAAACACATATTTTTACATACTGTCCCTGGTTTTACTGAGGCTGGCAAACCTGATGGGGCCCCCTAGTGGCATGGGTCCATCGGACAGTGCCCGAGTGGTCAGTCCGCCCCTGGCTGTACATAAAGAAAATTTACAGCTTTTCACCGGTTGGTTATTGGAGCTCTCATTAGGGTCATGTGACAATAACAATCGCTGGGAACAACTCCCCAGTGACAGAATCATTAAGACACTACTTACCTTTTTACTGGCTGAACCAATGAGATGCTCCCTTGTTAGGAACTGAGGTGCTGCAAAATTTCAGACAGAGAGGTGATGACACCTATTATGGAAGGTGTACTTTGGCCATTCTGCCGCTGGCAAGGCATCTCCAGTGTGACAATTCTCATCCTATTTTGCCATTTGCCCTCTATATAGACATTTAAAGTTATATGGTTATTATGCGGCCAATCAAGGCACTGGCATTGGGGCTGTACTAGCAGTTTAAGCCCATCACTAAAACATCCTGCTTTTACATACAATGCAGATATTGAAGCACCCACACTGCCCTGTGAAATGAAAGCAGCAGCCACCTCTGACCTGCAGAAAAGATAATATATGCAACCCCCATGTGCCCCGGGATTGGGGGGCTCTCGGAATGTGTTAGAAAGGACACGAAAAAGAGGTTATGTGCTAATGCCTTGTGGCAATTTATAGCACTACTTTATGGTGGTTTGTACTTGGTGACGAGAAGAAACTCACACCTGCAGTGATTCCATTCTGCCCCTAGATGTCCTCAGTTTCCCAGGTTGAATGACACCTAGCTTCATTTAACCTGGAAGACTGAGGACATACTGTGAGCCCCAGGAACTGCCCCTAAGGACCTTGCAAAAGATCATCTGACTAGTCTGAAGACTTCAGGAATAAGTCATTTTAAAATAAAAAAGTAAAAAGATACATCAGAGGGCCTTCAGGGGGAGGGGGGCAAATTAGGGCTCTAATAGAACAGTGCAAAAATGTATGATAAATATAAACTGTAAAACAAAGTAACCAGCAAAAATATTTCACCATCCATTGAGAATACAGTCGGAACAATGAAAGATTTTTTCTGATTGGCCACTGTGGGTACATTGTGGTACATTGCACACCCCCTGTAGATCCGAGACACAAGAAGCATAAACACATTGCAAGCGGTGTGTGTCGCAATCAGTTAATTACTGCTGAAGGCGGATTGCACCACAGTACAGGAAGCAACTGATGGCGGATGTACTACAGAGACATCACTGATCAGAGATTCTATATTGTCTGACACCAAAAGCATTACGTATCATCTAAACAGAAAATTCACTAATTATTACGTACAAAATAAATGAATATTATACAAAAAAGTACCACTGGGCAATAACACTTGAAGAAGCCATACAGAGAGTTAAACTATTCATATAGGCTGCATATTTTTCCCTACCCCACCCAAAATTATATGTTTTGGACAGAGTTAGGATTTATTAGAACAGTTACTTCATTAGCTGTGAGAACTGGAAGAATTATTCCACATCTTTATGGACCTTGAGTCTGCTGCTTCAGTGGGCTGGATTCAGGTAGTTTTGCGCTTTTTTTTACGGAGGCGCAGGGCAACGTTTTTGCCCTGCGCCCCCGCAAATTTACTGCGCTGCCCTTGATTCACGGAGCAGTAGCTCCGTAAATTGCGTGGGCGCGCCGGCAAAATGCCCGGCGTAAGCGCGCGCAATTTAAATGATCCCGTAGGGGGCGGGAATCATTTAAATTAGGCGCGTTCCCGCGCCGAGCGTAGAGCGCATGCTCCGTCGGGAAACTTTCCCGACGTGCATTGCGGCAAATGACGTTGCAAGGAGGTCATTTGCTTCAAAGTGAACGTGAATGGCGTCCAGCGCCATTCACGATTCACTTACGCAAACTACGTAAATTTCTAATTTCGCGACGCGGGAACGACGGGTATACGTAACATTGGCTGCCCCTGCTAATAGCAGGGGCAGCCTTACGCGAAAACTGCCGTACGTAAACGACGTAAATTGCGTATGCAGGGCTCGCGCAACGTTGTGAATCGGCGTTAGTATGCAATTTGCATACTATACGCTGAGCACAACGGGAACGCCACCTAGCGGCCATCGCAAGAATGCAGCCTAAGATATGCGGGCATAAAAGCCTTATGCCGTGCATATCTTAGGCTGCAGTCGGCGTAACGAGGTTCCTGAATCAGGAGCATTTGTTACACCGGGGCAAGTAAGCAATTGCGCTGTGTAACTTATGGTTACACAGGCGCAATTGCTTCTTGAATCCAGGCCAGTGTCTTTAGATATTTTTGTCAGATGTTACTATTGGATATTGAAGTATAACTACAAGCATTCCATAAGAGCCGTTTCACACAGGGGCAACACGACTCTGGGCGCGACTTTGCGAGGCGACTAGAGGAAAGGCGACTTTGCCAGTGGCCAATCAAACAGTAATCAGCTCTGTGGGAGGGAGGGGTTTGCCTGAGAAAACGAGTTTCTTCTCCTGTAAAGTTGCTTCAGTTAAGACAGGGGCGGCGACTTGGAGGCGACTTCCATTGAAATCGATGGGTACAAGTTGCCTACAAGTCGCCTTGAAGTAGTACAAGGACCTTTTCTGAAGTCGGAGCGACTTCAATAGTGTACATTAAGACGGCTCTCATTCACTTGCATGTAATTTGTCATGTCGCACGACTTGGGGTGACAAGTCTCCCCCCAGGTCGTGGTAGTGTGAACCGGCTCTTAGTGTCACAGGCTTTTATTGTCAGTTACATTAAAGAGGAAGTAAAGTCTCCTGAAAACATAAAAAAAATAAACCCTGCAAGACAAATGCATAATGAGCTAGTATGCATAGCATACTAGCTCATTATGAGGTACTTACCTGAGATCGAAGCCCCCGCAGCGGCCCTTGTTCGCCGCCTCCGTCGCCGCCATTACTCCCGGAGTGACTTCTGGGTATCGCGGCTCCAGCACTGTGATTGGCCAGAGCCACGATGACATCATTCCTGCATGCGCGCGGGAGCTGTCAGTGACGGCACAATCGCCTTCACTAACGGCACGCTCAGTGCGCCTGCGTCGTTGTCTACGGCGCACTAGCGCCGTAGACATGATCGGTGCAGTCTTTTCTGCAAATATCTCCTAGACTGTGTAGGTTTAGGAGATATTTCTTGTACCTACAGGTAAACCTTAATCTAGGCTTACCTGTAGGTAAAAGTGGTCTGTAAGGGTTTACAACCACTTTAAGTTTATGCAAAGAGTCAATATTTGCAGTGTTGACCCTTCTTTTTCAGAACCTCTACGATTCACCCTTGGCATGCTGTCAATCAACTTATGGGCCACATCCTGACTGTTGGAAGCCCATTATTGCATAATCAAAGCTTGGAGTTCCTCAGAATTTGTGTGGTTTTTTTTTTTGGTTCACCTGCTTCTTAAGGTTTGACCATATGTTCTCAATGGCCCAGATTCAAGAAGCAATTGCGCCTGTGTAACCATAGGTTACACAGCGCAATTGCTTACTTGCTCCGGCGTTACGAATGCTCCTTATTTAGGAACATTGTAACGCCGACTGCAGCCTAAAATCTGCGTGGCATAAGGCTCTTATGCCACGCATATCTTAGGCTGCATTCTTGCGATGGCCGCTAGGGGGCGCTCCCATTGTGCTCAGTGTATAGTATGCAAATTGCATACTAACACCGATTCACAATGTTGCGCGAGCCCTGTGTACGCAATTTACGTCGTTTCCATACGGCGTGTTTAGCGTAAGGCTGCCCCTTCTAATAGCAGGGGCAGCCAATGCTAAAGTATACCCGTCGTTCCTGCGTCGCGACGTTCAAATTTTACGTAATTTGCGTAAGTGATTTGTGAATGGCGCTGGACGCCATTCACGTTCACTTTGAAGCAAATGACGTCCTTGTGACGTCATTTGCCGCAATGCACGTCGGGAAAGTTTCCCGACGGAGCATGCGCTCTACGCTCGGTGTGGGAGTGCGCCTAATTTAAATGATTCCCGCCCCCTACGGGATCATTTACATTAGGCGCCCTTACGCAGGGAAAGTTTACACAGCGCACATGCAATTTACGGAGCTACTGCTCCGTGAATCGCAGGTAGCGCAGTAAATTTGCGCGGGCGCAGGGCAAAAACGCTTGGTGCCCCGATCCTGCAGTTGAATGAGTCAGTAATCGCTGTATCGGTACTTGTGCCCTATGAGAAGTTGGTGTTGGTGCACAGGGGATGTCCTAAAAAGTCCAACAAAATTTGGGACATTTGGAGCTCCTCCACCCGGACAATATAGATTTACTTGCCATGATTTGGAATCCCCTTGCCCAATAAATCTATGTTATAATTGTATGTCATGTATGCCATCACGGCCAACTTATTTGCCTTAAAGCGGAGTTACGGACACAATTTCACTTTTTAAATATAAATACCCCTGTAATACACAAGCTTAATGTATTCTAGTAAAGTTAGTCTGTAAACTAAGGTCCGTTTTGTTAGGTTGTTACAGCATTTAGACACTTTATAAAATAGAAATTGACTGGGGCCATCTTAAGTGTGGGCATCATGAAGCCAGACTGTATGACTTCAGCCTTGCAGATCTCGCACATGCTCAGTGCTGCACAAGCAGTGTAATAGGTTTCAGATCAGGTTTCAGCACCTGTACTGTCCAAGTCACATGATTCTTTGAGACTGGGGAGTGCACAGACTCCTGGAAAGTTACACCCACTACATTCCCAGGAGTCTGTGCGGTGTAGGTTAGGAGGCTTAAGCACCTAGGTGCAGGAAGTGGGAAGATTAACTATTCTGCCTAGCAACAACACTTTGAAGGCATCTAAAAAAAAAAATTCTTAAAGGACTAATGACATTTTTTTAAAACTACTCATGTAATGTTATATTTATGGGTGGAACTCCACTTTAAGCCCTGTACACATGATCTGAAAATCGTACGAAAAATGCAGCTTTCAAAACTATCTTCGGATCATTAGTACAGAGCTTTCGAGAGCCGATCAGAACAGTTCATCCGATTTTTATTCTATCGGACATGCACGGAATTGTTTTTCGTACGATGCCAGATCGGACGATTTTCGTTTACTCCGTACAGCTGTCGTTCAAAAATGCATTACAACACATGACATCACTTCCGATTTTTTATTCTGTTGTATGAGAATTTTCGTGACTTTAGTAAACTCATCAGATTCGACGTGAGATTAGCATGCAAAAAAAAAAAAAAGGACGCTCATTCGTCCGATAATCGGATCGTGTGTACCGGGCATTAATGTTGCAATACCTTTTATGGACAATAAGCTTTGTTTAACTTTGTATATTGCATTTTTACCTCTTGCAAAAAAAAAAAGGGGGGGGGGGCGAGTAGGTAAAACGCCCCCCCCCCCCCCCCATTTAGGATAAGGGGGGTTAGTTTTTTTTCTGCCATCTGTGTCTCATTGCGGAGATTTTGATTCAATTCATGTCCCATAGCAAAAACAGGAAGTGAGAGGAAATCTCTCCAAATTAAAGGGGTTGTAAAGGTAAAAAAATGTTTCCCCTAAATAGCTTCCTTTACCTTAGTGCAGTCCTCCTTCACTTACCTCATCCTTCCATTTTGCTTTTAAATGTTCTTATTTCTTCTGAGAAATCCTCACTTCCTGTTCTTCTGTCTGTAACTCCACACAGTAATGCGAGGCTTTCTCCCTGGTGTGGAGAAAGCCTCTTGAGGGGTGAGCAGGAGTGTCAGGACGCCTACTTACACACAGCTCCTTTCTCTTTCTGCAAAGTAGAGAGTGTCCTGACAATCCTGCTCGCCCCCTCAAGAGGCTTTCTCCACACCAGGGAGAAACCCTTGCATTACTGTGTGGAGTTACAGACAGAAGAACAGGAAGGGAGAATTTCTCAGAAGAAATAAGGACATTTAAAAGCAAAATTGAAGGATGAGGTAAGTGAAGGTGGACTGCACTAAGGTAAAGGAAGCTATTTAGGGATTTTTTTTTTTACCTTTACAACCCCTTTAACCACCTCAGGCCCGCGCTATAGCTGAATGACGGCTATAGCGCGGACCTGAAAATCCAAGTGGACGTCAGTTGACGTCCGCCCCTTTTGGCGTTCCTGGCGCGCGCTCCCGAGCGCGCAGCGGGGAAACTCTGTGTTGGCCGTGTCCCTTGGACACAGCCAATCACAGATCGCGGCGAACGACCAATCAGAGTGGCCGTTTGCTATGCGATCTGTGCAACCAATGAGAGATGATCTCAAATGTAAACATTTGAGATCATCTCTCATTGCCGGCTCACACAGAGACAGCGTCCTGTCTCTGGAGAGGAGACCGATCTGTGTCCCTTGTACATAGGGACACAGATCGGTCACCGCCCCCAGTCACCCCCCCTCCACCTACAGTTAGAACACTATATAGGGAACATATTTAACCCCTTCCTCACCCCCCTAGTGTTAACCCCTTCAATGCCAGTCACATTTATACAGTAATTAGTGCATATTTATAGCACTGATCGCAGTATAAATGTGAATGGCGCCAAAAATGTGTCCGATGTGTCCGCCATAATGTCGCCGTCCCAATAAAAATCGCAGATCGCCGCCATTACTAGTAAAAAAATAAAATTTAAAAAAAAACAATTCTGTCCCCTATTTTGTAGGCGCTATAACTTTTGCGCAAACCAGTCGCTTATTGCGTTTTTTTTCTTTTTTTTTTTTTTACCAAAAATATGTAGAATACGTATCGGCCTAAACTGAGATTTTTTTTTTTAATTGGGCGATTTATTATAGCAACAAGTAAAAAATATTGTATTTTTTTTCAAAATTGTCGCTCTTTTTTGTTTATAGCGCAAAAAATAAAAACCGCACAGGCGATCAAATACCACCAAAAGAAAGCTCTACTTGTGGGGAAAAAAGGACGTCAATTTTGTTTGGGAGCCACGTCGCACGACCGCGAAATTGTCAGTTAAAGCGACGCAGTGCCGGAAGCTGAAATTTCACCTGGGCAGGAGGGGGGTATATGTGCCCAGTAAGCAAGTGGTTAAGAGAATCCCTTAGAAGCCCCCAGGCCATCAGAACATGTGTCCCCCATTGGAAGATTTCCCCTCTATTTCTTTTTTGGGGGACAACCCAATCTCTGAGATTTTCTTTCACTTTCACTTTCAATGATCATATTAAACAGGACAAATAGGCTGAATCTCCAGAATAGGGATCCAGCAGCAATAAAAACTGACAGGGGTATACAAAACTAAAAAAAAAAAAAAAGTTTTGTCTTTAGTTATATTTGTGGTGGAAATACAAATCAGTAAACACAAGACTCTTCTCATATCTCAGCCAATCGGAGAAGCTGTTCTCTCCTGGGCTCCACCCACACACCATTCTGTATTACATTGTATCCTCATAGAGACGATCACTTCCATAGACAGCAGTGTATTCCATCAAGGAAGTGATTGTTTCATAATTTACTGAAATAGAAATAGAACGCACGAAAGGCTTTGAAATGATAGAAGTTTTACCCCCCATCTGATGATTTCTATATTTGGATAAATCATACACAATCAATCACTCAGCTTGATAGGAAATATCGGCCGATTACTGTCAGAACAGAACAATCAGGTGGACACAAGTATGACAAGCACAGAAGTCATGGTAGGGAGTGACTCCCCGTAACTGGGGAAGTACTTACCGTCTGGGAGCAGTTGTCCCCCTGCCTGATCACTCGCAGCCCCCATACACCGGTGATAAGTACAGACAGGCCGATCAGAGCCCGGTAGATTGGCTCAGTACCCCCCATACTGGATCAGTGACAGCGCACCCGGACAACTTCCTACTAGACTCACACGGCTACTATGCAAATTACCAGCACGACTCCAGCCAATCAGAGAGCCGGCCAGGCCAGGTGAGGGAGGAGCTTTCCGGGAACTCAGTGCTGGGGGAATCCCATGTATTCATAAGAGGGGCGGGGCCAGAGCTGCACACTGGGAGGAGCGGAGTGTCAGTTTTCCCGGATGGGAATCTCGGTAGAAGGTGGATGGAGGACTACAAGTCCCAGCCTGGGATCAATGATACAGCCACGTGATACATAGATATAGAAATACTGCTGTATATGTCAGTTACTGTAATATGATGATCTGCCCCTGGAAGTCCTAATCTGTTAGCTCTATCTTGTAATAATGGAAAATACTGCTGTGATGTCATCTTCCCTTTACACCTTCTTATTGGTCCGGGGCTTTCATATTCAGACCTGTCCTCTGAATAGTAACATATGATTCATAATGCTCTGTCTGTGTGACACTTTACATTAAAGTTGAACTATGAGCAAAACTATTTATTTTTTATTTTGGATAGATTAAGGGAGGGTTATAACCCCCGCAATCAGTGTCCCATTGCAGAGATTTCCCTTCACTTCCTGTCCCATAGCCAAACAGGAAGTGAGAGGAAATCCCTGTACATCAAGGCAATTCCTTGGGGACCCCCAGATCAGCAGAACTAGTGTCCCCATTGGAAGATTTCCCCCTAGTTTACTTTTCTGGGGACAATCCCAACCTTCAATACCAGGCACTTACACCCCCCTTCCTGCCCAAGCCAATTTTCACCTTTCAGGGCTGTCGCTGATTAAATGACAATTGCGCAGTCATGCTACATTGTACCCAAACAGAGTTTTTACTATTTTGTTCCCACAAATAGAGCTTTCTTTTGGTGGTATTTGATCGCCTCTGGGGTTTTTATTTATTGCTAAAAAAATCAAAAAATACTGAAAAAAGACTGAAAATGTTGTCATAAAATTTGTAAATAAGTACGTTTTCTCCTTCACTGACGGGCGCTGATAAGGCGGCACCTATGAGGTAGCACCAATGAGGTGGCACTGACGGGCACTAATAGGCGGCACTGATGGGCACTAGTAGGCGGCACTGATGGGTGCCACTGATATGCAGCACTAATGGGCACTCATGGATGGCACTGGTGGGCACTGATAGGCGACACTGATGGACACTGAAAGGCTGCACTGATGGGTACTTATGGGTGGCACTGATAGGCAGCAATGCTGGGCACTGATGGGCACTGATAGTCGGCACTGCTGGGCAATGATACATGGCACTGATGCGTGGCACCGATCGGCACTGATAGGCATCACTGATGGCACTGGCAGGCATTTCGGATGTGCACTGATTTGCAGCTGCCTGGGCACTGATTGGCATATACCTGGTGGTCTAGGGTGGCATACCTGGTGGTCCAGTGTGGTGGCCATCCCTGGTGGTCCTGACAGCATCCTGGTGGTCCTGGGCGGGCATTCGAGGGGGGCTGCATTGATAAACAATCAGTGCAGACCCCCCCCCCCCGTCAGGAGAGCAGCTGATCGGCTCTGCTCAACGCTACTCTTTACTGAGATTGGTGTAGTGGTGTGTCAGACTGACGTGCCGCAGTACCAATCACCCCGATGCCTGCCCCCACGGGCACGCAGCGGCTGTTATCCTGCTGGACGTCATATGAGAATAAGATGGCGATCATTGCAATACTTTTCGTCACACCGTATTTGCGCAGCGGTCTTACAAGCGCACTTTTTTTGGGGGAAAAAACACTTTTTTTAATAGAAAAATTAGACAACAGTAAAGTTATCCCAATTTTATTTTTATACTGTCATAGATGATGTTACGCTAAGTAAATTAATACCCAACATGTCACGCTTCAAAAGTTGTATGGCGTTGAATGGCGACAAACTTTTACCCCTAAAAATCTCCATATGCAACGTTTAAAGAATTCTACAGGTTGCATGTTTTGAGTTACAGAGAAGGTTTAGGGCTAGAATTATTGCTCTCGCTCTAACGATCACAGCGATATCTCACATGTGTGGTTTGAACACCGTTTTCATATGCGGGTGCTAATCACGTATGCGTTCACTTCTGCACGCCAGCTCGGCAGGAAGGAGCGCGTTTTTCTTTCTTATTTATTTTACTTTTTATTTTTAATCAAAACAGCATGACAGGACCTCTTTAATGTGAGACTTGGGGTCAAAAAGAACTCAAATCTCATATTTATACTAAAATGCAATAAAAAAATAAAAATAAATTAAAGCGGATTTCCACCCTAAAGTGAAGTCGCGCTGATCGGCACCCTCCCCCCCTCCGGTGTCACATTTGACACCTTTCAGGGGGGAGGGGGGTGCAGATACCTGTCTAAAGTCACGGGCAAAAGACGGGTTTTTCCGGGTTTGTAGGTTTTGCATTAGGAGGGATGTGCAGAGCCTGTGCACACTCCACCAGTCCAGCCTACTTCTGTTACTTTACTTTCAGTAACAGAATGGAGTCCCACCGAGCACATAGCGGGCTCCACAAGTGCTGATAAACTCTTTCCTTCCCATACCTAATGACCAGGCCCTAGATCACCATAATGCTAGTATGCTCCTGGTGACCAGAGGAGACAAACAGCATGGGAGGGAGTCATCATACTGACCCCTTCACTAATGGAGGAGCTGTCACCTAACCAGGTACCACACCAAATGATTTGGTTGTTGTAGCTGTTCTTCTTTTCGGTTTTCCATGCAACTACTGCTTCTCCCCTGTCTTGCCGAGTTAACCTTTTGTAGAGATGTTACTCATACCTCGTAGTGCTTCTACCTACCCTAATTCTTTAGGATACACCTAAACCCAACATGCACCCTTTTTTAAATAACTTCAGATCAGGCTCAAAGTAGTTGAAACAACTTGGCATAACAGTTGCAACAGAATAAAACATCCTTCCCCTAACTAACACTAAATGTGACTGCCCCAGCATACCTGTACAGGTCCTTAAGGGTAAAGTTCATAATCGGAAGATCCAGACAGGTAGTGTCCATAATGATGATGTCCTGATGAGTCCCTGGAGTAGAAAACAAGTCCCGGCAACTCTCTTCCTCTTAGATAGTTCCAGTGTCTGGGGACCTGGACCTTTCTTCCTATTATAATACACAGGATGGGAGGCCAGACCCTAAAAGCCTGCAAATTTTCCCAGAGAAGGTGGTAAAACATTAACCCATTCTCCCTGACTTGGGCAGCTGAAGCTGACTAGCCAACACACAGTAGACAACCTGCCTATAAGTGTACATAGAAGAATTTATGCTGATTTCTCTTCAGTTTTTTTTAATTAATTTTGTTAATTGATACAAATAAACTATTAACGAATGTTGATCCTTTTTTCCTTCATGTGGCCTCTTCAATGGCGTCCTATTATTAGACCATGAACCCTGTTCTCTTTCAAGCATTGGGTCCTACTTATTGTTTATTGTTCCTGGCTACAAATGGAAATGGCGGCTAGGTGAGCCTGGCAAGCCCTAGCCTATACTTCTGTTATATGATGTTGTACTCCTGTAAAACTTCAATAACATTTTTCTTTCGTATTTTCTGGTAGAGCTCAGAATTCATGGTTCCATTAAAGTGGAGGTTCACCCTTTAAAAAAAAATCTGACATCACACGGAGCCGCGCCATCCTACCGACAGAATGCCAGTGTTTTTTTTTTTTTTCTCAGCACTTAGGGCCAGATCCACAGCCAGCTTGCTTAACTTAAATTTTCCTATTTAAGTTACACCGCCGCAAAATTTCTACCTAAGTGCCCGATCCACAAAGCACTTACCTAGAAATTTTCGGCTGTGTAACTTAAATCTGTCCGGTGCAAGGCGTGCCCAATCTAATGGGGCGAGTCCCATTTAAATTAGGCGCGCTCCCGCGCCGGACGTACTGCACATGCTCCCGACGCGATTTTCCTGACGTGCTTTGCGCGAAATTATGTTGCGCCGAGTTTTGTGAATCGCGCCGGGTAAAAAAAAGTTGCGTCTGGAAAAAAAAGAGATGCAGCGGGAAAAAAAAAATTAAAAAACAAATTTGACAGTGTCGCGGGAAAGAAGGGTATACTTTTACAAGGTGTACTAACTTTACACTTTGTAAAAGCAGCCCTAATTTTGCGTTTGCAAACTAACAACTTACGGAGACTTCACAACGGGAAACCGCTTCGTGGATCTCCGTAAGTGCTAATTTGCATACCCGAAGCGGCATTTCGACGAGAAATGCCCCCAGCGGCGGCCGCGGTACTGCATCCTAAGATCCGACAGTGTAAAACTATTACACCTGCCGGATCTTAGGAAAATCTATGCGTAACTGATTCTCTGAATCAGCCGCATAGTTAGAAACAGGGATACGCAGGCGTATCAGCAGATACGCCTGCGTATCCCTTTTGTGGATCTGGCCCATACCTCTTATGCCGGGTACACACAAGAGGATTTATCCGCGGAAACGGTCCTCCGGACCGTATCCGCGGATAAATCCTCTGGCGGATTTTGATCTCCTGGTTGTACTAACCAGGAGATCAAAATCCCCGCGGAATTCCGTCCGCGGTGACGTGTCGCGCCGTCGCCGCGATGATGACGCGGCGACGTGCGCGACGCTGTCATATAAGGATATCCACGCATGCGTCGAATCATTACGACGCATGCGAGAGATGGGTTCGGACGGATCGATCCGGTGAGTCTGTACAGACCACCGGATCGATCCGCTGGAGCCGATTCCAGCGGATAGATTTCTTAGCATGCTAAGAAATTTTTATCCGCTGGAAATCGGTCGGCCCGAAATATATCCGCGGATAAATATCCGCTGGATCGTACACACCAGCGGATCTATCCGCTGAAACCGATCCGCGGATCAATTTCAGCGGATCGATCCTCTCGTGTGTACGGGGCCTAAATCACGATTTTGACCTCATGGCAATCCCGCGGGAATGGGCGTTCCCAAGCACTGCCTGTGATTGACAGGCTTCCGAATGGCGCATACTGCGCGTCACAGGTTGCCGACAGAACCCGAACGTCGGTGCGCAGGCGCCGTATAGAGCCGCACCGACGTTCGGGTTTTTTCGGCAACCTGTGACGCGCAGTATGCGCCGTTCGGAAGCCTGTCAATCACAGGCAGTGCTTGGGAATGCCCACTCCTGCGGGATTGCCGTGAGGTCAACATCGTGATTAAGAGGTATGTGCTGAGAAAAAAAAAAACACCGGCATTCTGTCGGTAGGATGGCGCGGCTCCGTGTGATGTCAGAATTTTTTTTGAGGGTGAACCTCCACTTTAATTATGGTATGCCATCCAGGTCTTGAAGCTGCAAAGCAGCCCCAGACCATCACGTTACCACCACCATGTCTGACTGTTGGTATGATGTTCTAAAATGCTGTGTTAGTTTGATGCCAGATGCCAGAGAGGATTCACATCTTCCAAAAAGTTTAATTTTTGTCTTATCAGTCCACAGAATATTTGCCTAAAAGTCTTGGGGATATTCAAGATATTTTTTGGTAAATGTGAGATGAGCGTTTGTGTTCTTTTTGGTCAGCAGTGGCTTTGGCCTTGGAACTCTCCTATGAATGCCATTTTTGCCCAGTCGCTTACTTATTATTATTGAATCATGAACACTGATCTTACCTGAGGCAAGTGAGGCCTGCAGGTCTTTAGATATCGTCCTGGGTTCTTTTATGACCTTCTGGATGAGTCGTCGTCATGCTCTTGGATAGGGATGAGCTTCGAGTTCGAGTCGCCTGTTCATTGCCTGTTCGGTGAACAACGAACAATTAGGGGTGTTCGCGGCAAATTCGAAAAGCCGCGGAACACCCTGTTAAAGTCTATGGGAGAAATCTAAAGTGTTAATTTTAAAGGCTAATATGCAATTTATTGTCCTAAAAAGTGTTTGGGCACCTGGGTCCTGTCCCAGGAAACATGTATCAATGCAAAAAAAAGTTTTAAAAACGCCTGTTTTTTCCGGAGCAGTGCTAATGCTAAAAGTGAAACAATAAAAGTGTAATATTACTTTAAATTTCATACCTAGGGGGGTGTAAAGTCAGCATGTGAAATAGCGCATGTTTCCCGTACATAGAACTGTCCCTGCACAAAGTGTCATTTCTGAAAGAAAAAAAGGCATTTAAAACCGGCTTTGCGGCTCTAATGAATTGTCGGCTCTGGCAATTACAGAGATGATTCATTCATAAAGAAAAAAAAAATGTGTGGGGTTCCCCCAAATTAAATTACCAGGCCCTTCAGGTCTGGAATGGATATTAAGGGGAACCCTGCCGTAAAAAAAAAAAAAAAAAATGATGTAGGGTTCCCCGTAAATATCCATACCAGGCCCTTCAGGTCTGGTGTGGATTTTAAGGGGAACTCCACCCCCAAATAAAAAAAAAAATGGCGTGGAGTCCCCCTAAAAATCCACACCAGACCCATAGCCGAGCACGTTAACCTGGCCGGCCGCAGAAAATAGGGGGGGACAGAGTGCGGCCCCCCCTCTCCTAAACCGCACCAGGCCACATGCCCTCAACATGGGGAGGATGTCCCCATGTTGATGGGGACAAGGGCCTCATCCCCACAACCCTTTGCCCGGTGGTTGTGGGGGTCTGCGGGCGGGGGGCTTATCAGAATCTGGAAGACCCCTTTAACAAAGGGGACCCCCAGATCCTGGCCCCCCCCTATGTGAATTGGTAATGGGGTACACTGTACCTCTACCATTTCACGAAGGAAGTGTAAAGAGTTAAAAAAAACACACAGACACCGTAGAAAAAATCCTTTATTAAAAAAAAAAAAAAATCCATATATAAGAACTGTCACAGCTCCAGCGCGTCATTCCGCTGGGCTGTGTCCAGCGGAGAGTGGAGCTCCCCTGCTGCGCTCTGGACGGACGGGATCTTCTGCATCGCTGGAACGGACCACTGATCATCTGACGCTGGAGAGATCATCCATCGCAGGATAGAAGACAATGTTGGAGCAGGCCGGGCCGAGAGTGGATTCACATCGCTGGATTATTATTATTTTTTTTATTAATAAAGGATTTTTTCTACGGTGTCAGTGTGTTTTTTTTTTTTAACTCTTTACACTTCCTTTGTGAAATGGTAGAGGTACAGTGTACCCCATTACCAATTCACATAGGGGGGGGCCAGGATCTGGGGGTCCCCTTTGTTAAAGGGCTCTTCCAGATTATGATAAGCCCCCCGCCCGCAGACCCCCACAACCACCGGGCAAGGGTTGTGGGGATGAGGCCCTTGTCCCCATCAACATGGGGACATCCTCCCCATGTTGAGGGCATGTGGCCTGGTGCGGTTCAGGAGAGGGGGGGCCGCACTCTGTCCCCCCTCTTTTCTGCGGCCGGCCAGGTTAACGTGCTCGGATAAGGGTCTGGTGTGGATTTTTAGGGGGACTCCACGCCATGTTTTTTTTAAATTTGGGGTGGAGTTCCCCTTAAAATCCACACCAGACCTGAAGGGCCTGGTATGGATATTTGCGGGGAACCCTACATCTTTTTTTTTTTTTTTTTTTTACGGCGGGGTTCCTTAATATCCATTCCAGACCTGAAGGGCCTGGTAATTTAATTTGGGGGAACCCCACACATTTTTTTTTCTTTATGAATGAATCATCTCTGTAATTGCCAGAGCCGACAATTCATTAGAGCCGCAAAGCCGGTTTTAAATGCCTTTTTTTCTTTCAGAAATGACACTTTGTGCAGGGACAGTTCTATGTACGGGAAAAATGCGCTTTTTCACATGCTGACTTTACACCCCCCCTAGGTACGAAATTTAAAGTAATATTACACTTTTATTGTTTCACTTTAAGCATTATTAAATTCACTGCTCCTGAAAAAACGGCCGTTTTTAAAACTTTTTTTTGCATGGATACATGTTTCCTGGGACAGGACCCAGGTGCCCAAACACTTTTTAGGACAATAACTTGCATATTAGCCTTTAAAATTAACACTTTAGATTTCAAATGTTCGAGTCCCATAGACTTTAATGGGGTTCTAAAGTTCACACGAACGTTTGGTGTGTTCGCAAGTTCTGATGCGAACCGAACAGGGGGGTGTTCGGCTCATCCTTACTCTTGGAGTACTTTTTGTAGGTTCACCACTATTCCAAGTTATCTCCATTTGTGGGTAATGGCTCTACACGTAGTTCAATGGAGTTCCATAGCCTTAGAAATGGCTTTGAAACCCTTCCTAGACCAATACATGTACATTACTTTGTTTCTAATCTGTTCTTGAATCTTTTAGATTGTGGCATGATGTGTGTCTTTTTGTGATCTGTTAGCGTGCTTCACTTTGTCAGACAGCTTCTATTTATGTGATTTCTGGATTCAACAGGTCTGGCATTAATCAGGCCTAGGTGTGGTAAGTGAAATTTAACTCAGCTTTCCAAAAAAAATGTGGTCAATCACAGTTCATTAATGATTCAGCATGGGAGGGGCAATTATTTTTTCACATAGGACCAGGCAGGTTTGAACAGCTTTTTTCCCTTAATAAATTAAATAATAATTTGAAAACTGCATCTTGGATTTACCTCGGGTTATCTTTGTGTAATAATAACATTTGTTTGATGATCTAAATCATTTAAGTATGATAAATATCTCCAGAGAGAATAAGCTCAGTGCTCGTAACTAGGGTTGTCCCGATACCACTTTTTTAAGACCGAGTACAAGTACCGATACTTTTTTCCAAGTACTCGCCGATACCGATTACCGATACTTTTTTTTCAATGTCATGTGGCAGTTTGACAGATGGGGACTGATAGGTGGCACTGACAGGTGGCACTTATGGGCACTGACTGGTGACTGGCGCTGATGGGAACAAATAGTGCCACCTATCAGTGCCCACAAGTGCCACCTATCAGTGCCACCTGATTGGTGTCATTTGTGGGCACTGATTGCACCGACAGGTGGCTGGCACTGAAATGTTGCGAAAAATTACACTGAATTTATAAAAAAAATATATGCTGCAACGCCCATCTTGGTACACCCTGCACTCGGCTGCAGTAAGCAGCAGCAGACATCTTGTTACACCCAGCCCATATAGCTCAGGCTGGGTGTAACAAGATGTCTGCTGCTGCTTACTGCAGCCGAGTGCAGGGTGTACCAAGATGAGCGTAGGGACATTCGGCCGCTGACGGCGACTGAATGTGACTGCACCGGTCACGACCCTGATGCAGCTGCACCCTATACCCCTGCCAGCTTACCAAGTTTAACTGCAGGTGAGGACTCGCTCTTCTCCCGCCGACTCCGTCCACCAACTGTGCAAGCCCTCTCCAGCCAGACTCCACCCGCATTTCCTTCCACAGACTCTGCCTGCCAAGGGCGTACCTAGAGCATCTACTGATCAGAGCAGCGGTCGGGTCCCGGGTGTGCCGACGCCCCCCCTCCCCCCACGCAAAGCCAGGCTTCAGCGAGAGGTAGTTCAGTGTTAAGCAAATATTCATTCATTTGCTGCTGCCTCCCTGTCACCGCCATGCCGCCCGCTATGCCCGCTCTTCTGTCCTCTTCAGTCATGGAAGGGGGGCGCCGGCCTGACACCCCCCAGTGTGTGCTGCCCGCTCCCTCTCCAGCCAAACTCTGCCCGCACTCCCCCCGCCCACTCCTACCTTTCCCAGCCACCGACTCCTCCCGGCCACTCTACAAATAAAAAATAAAAAAAAGTATCGGCGAAGCATCGGGAGCATTTGTGCGAGTACAAGTACTCGCGCAAATGCTCTGTATCGGTCCCGATACCGATACTAGTATCGGTATCGGGACAACCCTACTCGTAACCTTTCCTCTCAACTAAGGTCCTCCAGTCATTTTATTAGCTTTGTTGCCCTTCTCTGGATTCTCTCCAGTTCCAGCACATACTTCCTGAGGACTGGTGCCCAGAACTGGATGGCATACTCCAGGTGCAGCAGGACCACAGTCTTGCAGAGTAGGTGAATTATCGTTTTATCTCTGGAGTTAATCCCCTCAATACCTCAATACCTCTGCAGCCGACACCTGATAGTAATTGGTGAATTTTCTAAACAAGGCAGAAATGTATCTCCCGTCTGTGAAAACGCCCCCAGATTTACCTGACTTCCTGTCACAGGGGTTTGTCAACCAGTTCATTTCTGGATGGACTACGTGATAATATTAATAAATTAAATAATTTATGATTATGTAATTGATTAAATATTTTCCTGTTATGGATGTTTATTGTTTATCTTTGGGTAACCCCTTAATAAACGCAGTGGCCATTATTAGCCAACATGAAAAGAATTGTGTAATGTTTATTTATTTATTTATTCCTTAGTCCTTTGTGCTGTCCCATGATTCTTCATGAATCCATGCTGATTACTGCTAATGATACAGTTTTCAGTGCTAAAATCTTGTATATAGTCCCTTATGATCCACTCCAAGAGCTTGCATACTATTGATGTTAGGCTACCTAGTCTGTAATTCCCTGGGATGTATCTTGGTAATTTTTTAAATATTGGAGCTACATTGGGTTTTCTCCAATCTGCTGGTACCCTTCCAGTCAGTAGACTGTTCAAAAATTAGGAACAATGGTCTGGCAATTACTTGACTGAGTTCCTTAAGGACCCTCATGTGCAAGCCATCTGGTGACTTATTAATGTTAAGTTTTTCAAGTCTATTTCTAATTCTATACTCTGTTAGTCATGAGGGTGCTTCCTGTGACGTGTCATGAGGATAAACATTGCAGTTTCGGTTACTGAAGCCCCCCGTTTCTCTGGTGACGGCCAAGGAGAAGAATAAATTCAATACCTTCGCCATCTCTCCATCCTTAGTAACCAGATTCCCTTCATCATTCTTTATGGGACCAATATGATCTGACCTCCCTTTCTTACTATTTATATACTTTAAGAATTTATTGGGATTTTTTTTTACTCTCCTCTGCTATGTGCCTTTTGTGTTCTATCTCAGCCACCCTGATTGCACCCTTACATTTCTTGTTGCATTCTTTGTAACATTGGAATGCTGATGATGATCCCTCAGCCTTGTATTTTGACACATAATATTCAGGTACTCACAATACACACAATACTTGGGTACTCACATACACTGTCAGTCAGGTTTTTGGTTTGTGGCTCTTTGTCCCTCTGCACAGCCTCGACTAGCAGTCAGTCAGTTAGTAACTTTCAGTGCTTCTCCAATCAGTCTCTCACACTCTCTCCTTCAGGCTGCACTTCACTTACCAGCCATCTCTCCCTGACAGCCTTACACCTCCCAATCCCACTGGATTTTCTCCCACCTCCTCTGTTCACGTCTGTGGGGCGATACTGTCCCTAAGTACTCCTGCTCCACCACTATGATGTCCTGCTCTGCCTCGGCTGTAGGTCGCCCGGTTCACCCGCTGACGCTCTTGGTCGTGGGGGGGGGGGGTCCGGTCCACTGCGCTGTCGCTCTCGGTCTGTGTGACATCATATTTATCCCTGTTACCTTTCATACTGCTCTGTGATGTCATATTCTACCTTGAAGGACTGTCTTTTGCATAAACGAGACCTTGTTGGAACATTGTAGAGGATATTTGCTCCCCATACAATGCAAGGGTACAGTAACGGATTGGATGTAATTTACCCTGTGACACTGTAAATTATGCTATGATGTCATATTTTTAGTAGTTGCGCTTTATAACACCCTATGACACCTGGTTCTCGCTTGCAGTTATTTGTTTGATGGAAATAAGGAAAACAACAATCCTTTTTTTTTTTTTTTTTAAATAAATTTTATTTCTTAACCATTTTTACAACATCATTCCTTTAGGTAAAAATGCAATCTTACATAAATATACATTTGTCCCAAAGATCAACCTTTAAATATCTTTTTTATTTTTTTTTAATTTTTATTTCAGAGCCCGTTCTGCCGGAGATTGGATGCTGCGTGCAAGGAGGGGGAGGGGGCGGGGAGGTTTACGACTGAGACCCGAGAGCTGAGCAATGGACAGGAGCCCAAGACAGGTGAGTTAAAGGGCCCCGGCAGGAAGGCCGGAATAATGGAAGCAAATGGGAGGGGGTCCTTGGACAACTTTCTGTTCAGAAAGAGAAAATAGGATCTTGTACAACTCACCGACCAAGCGATATACTACAGAAGGAGCTTTCAACATTAGACCCTACTTAAAGCATACCTGTGATACACACAGGTGGACCATTGTCTGAGCTTGGCCACTAGTTCAGCATTCCATGAATTTGATAGAAACCCACAACCTCAGGTACGAGCCTCTAGTAAATGGTTAGGTTGTGTAATGGTGGCCTACTTTAAATGACTCCACTTTAAATATACACTCATCCATTTGGGAAACAGGTAGTTACTACTCTGAATTGCATAAACTTCTAGTTATTATTTTTTTGCTAAATCTTTCCTTACAGTGGCAGTGTCTGCTGTACAGAGGTATTCCGATACCTGGGATAACCACGTTTAATCTACCATTATCGTAATAAACAAGGGCTAGCATAAAATAGAATTGTATTACAACCTGGAAACTGTACAGTGTAGAATTTTTAGGAGAGTAATAGCTGAGATGTTGTTGTTATTCTTAGATTAAACCCCAAACGCCAGCCAAAACCTTTTGTCTCGGTTTCGCATGAAGTTCGAAGAGTCACCATGTCTGCCTGGTTTCTGCTGGAGATTTCCTTTCACTTCTTGTCCCAGTGACACAATGACAGGTAACTCAGGAATGGGTGTCACCGGAACAAGAAAGGTCAGAGGTTCTGATCCTTTCCCGCTTCATCCAGAACGGAAAAAAAGTATTGACTGGAGGTTTTTGTTTTCTAAAAAACTGACCGTTTACAGTACAGGTTCAGTAGAGATAGAAGACTTAGTGAACTGTATTATTTCACATCCGGCACACACACCCCATTGGAAAAGAATATAAAGACATTTGGAAGTGGTTCTGTCACACGTAAAGCTGAACCATTGAGTCACAGAGCAGTTTCAGAACACAAACTTACTGCAATTTTTATACATTCATTGACACGTAGAATAATCAGCAATGGAGAAACAACAATGGCGGACCCGTCACAAGCCCTATAGCAGAAAGCTGGGCGGAGTCAGGAACACCGAACGTTGTGTTATTTGTAATGGCTTCACAAAAATACCACATTTTTAAAGGAAGCTCCACATTGACAGACTCTAGAGTAACGTATTTCAAATAACTGGCGGACTGTTCCATGTTTGCTGTTATTTTTTATTTATTTTTGCTGGGTCACTGTAAAACTTTGATGATACAAAAAAAAAAAGTTTGCACCATAAAAGATCATAGGTACCAAAACCATCAGGTTTTCAAAATTCCCAATGTTGGTCTGCTTTTAATATTTAGGAAGGCTTAAGGGAAGGTGTATCATGATTGACTATGTAAATTGCAAACCCCTGACAAATATTTCTTTGTAGTTTAGGATGGTGTAGGGAAGGTTAAGACCTCTATCAAGTTTTTATAAGTTGTTTGTGTCCCCATTTGAGTGATTTCACCTAACTTCTTTTTTACCTGAAAGGTTTTAGGCAGAGCAGGAACAGAGGGCAAATTCCCCCCAATGGGGATTTAGACAGCCTTTCCTACTACATTCTAAATGTAAATGCAGCATGAAGTAATAGTAGTAACAAAAGGAAGGGATAGAACCTCTGTCAGTTTTTTTTTTGTTGCTGTGTGTGTTTTCATTGAGAGAGATTCACCCTCACTTCTCATCAAGGTGCTGGTTATCAGATACAGCAGAAAGAAGTAAAGAAAATCGTATTGCTGATTCTAATACCCCTGACTGCCCTTAAACTGCCCTGAATTCCTTAAACTGGTCTAAAGTCCAAATAAAAAACACATTTGGGTCCCTGGGTGGTTTAAGACATAATGTGCTAGTATGACAGCCTTACCTTAACCACTTCAGCCCCGGAAGGATTTAGCCCCTTAAAGGGGTTGTAACCCCTCAAGTTTTTTCACCTTAATGCATTCTATGCATTAAGATGAAAAACCTCCTGTAATGCAGCAGCCCCCATTTTACTTACATGAACCTGTTTTTTTTCCACCGACGGGGACGAGCACACCAGCTCCAGCCGGTGTCTCGGGTCCTGATTGGATAGATTGATAGCAGTGCAGCCATTGGCTCCCGCTGCTGTCAATCAAATCCAATGATGCAGGGACGTGGCCGAGTCCTGCTGTCTGTGTCAACAGACGCAGCAGCAGGACACGGGAGCGCACCCACACGAGTGACCAGAGAGAGAGCGGCTCTCCAACGGGGCACTTGAGAAGAGGAGGAGTGCCGCAGAGGGACCCCAGAAGAGGAGGATCAGTGCCATTCTATGCAAAACCAACTGCACAGAGGAGGTAAGTATGGCATGTTTGTTTTTTAAAACAAACCTTTACATATCCTTTAATGACCAGGCCATTTTTTGCGATAAGGCACTGTGTCGTTTTAACTGACAATTGCGCGGTCGTGCAATGTTGTACCTAAACAAAATAGATGTCCTTTTTTTCCCCACAAATAGAGCTTTCTTTTGGTGGTATTTGATCACCTCTGCGGTTTTTATTTTTTGCGCTATAAACAAAAAAAATTATATATTTTTAACTTTTTTCTTTAATAAATATCCCCCCAAAAAATTTAAAAAAATAATTTCTTCATTAGTTTATTCTTCTACATATTTTTGCTAAAATCACAATAATAGCTTTTGTGCAAACCAATCAATATTCATTGGTTTGCACAAAAGCTATAGCATCTACAAAATAGGGTATAGATTTATTGCATTTTTTATTATAATTTTTTTTTGTGCTAGTAATGGCGGCAATCAGCGGTTTTTAGCGGGACTGCGACATTGCAGCGGACAGATCTGATTTTTTTTTGGAACCAGTGACATTATTACAGTGATCAGAGCTCAAAATAGCCACTGATCACTGTATAAAGGACCCTGGCAAAGAAGGGGTTAGAACCAGGTGCGATCAAGGCGTTAAGTGTGTCCTAGGGAGGTGTTTCTAACTGTGGGAGCAGTGGACTGACTGGGAGTAGAGATTTATCTCGCTGTTCCTAATCACTAGGAACAGACGATCTCTTACTACTCTCCTGTCATAACGGGGATCTGCTTTGTTTACACTGGCAGATCCCCTTCTGGCTCTCTGTAGGGCAATTGCAGGTGGCCTACTGACACGCACATTGGCTCCAGTGACACACCGCGGGCGTTTGCCTGCTTTAGCTATTCCACGGAGCATGATACCAGTACGGCGATTTGCGCAATAGAGCCGCCCTGCCGCAGTTTATCTGCGGTGGCTGGTCTGTAAGTGGTTAAAATGAAGCCCTGTCATCGCTAGTGGAACTTCTATCTTTACCTGGTCTTCTTTCTGTGTTTGTGCTTTCCAGCCATTTGAATGGCCTGGCTATGAAGATGTCACTCTTAGACATGTGCACGGAAGTCTGAGTCATGGCACAGCTCTCTCAAAGGACAGCATACTCCAGTGTGCAGTCCATTCAGAGCACAGTGCACATGCACCAGTGATGTCACCGGCCACTACAAATGTGAATATCTCCCCGTCCCCTGCGCACTCGTCACTAGCTTTGATTGACAGTAAGGGAAGCTAATGGCTCCCGTAGCCTCAGCAAAGCCTATGAGACCAGGAAGTGAGGGAAGAGAAGAGCTGCAGAGAGACACAGCGCTGGATCTAATGAGGGCTCAGTTATGCCTGTTGCTATGTGGTCCCTTTTAGTCTTCCCCTTCCTCACCCCGGCGCCTGATGCCATTTCCCTCTGCGCCTCTGCTCGCTACTGCTCCTGGGAGATGTGTGTCATCATTTCCCAGGAGTCAGTGGGCAGCACCAAGGGCTATAATCGCGGTATTTGTTGAGGCTTTACACCAGGGGTCAAGTCCTGGGGGAAAAAGTGTGGGAACTCCCACCCAAGATCCACTCCCCCACCAAAATAAAAATAATTATACGCTCATATGCATAATTACTAAACCGCATGTTTTTTTTTTTCCGATCCACTGTACCTTAGTAATCCTTTATGTTACTGGCTGCTTCCTGTATATGGATTCATCGGGTAGTGTGCGGGTATTCGGGAATACCCGCACACTACCCGATGAATCCATATACAGGATGCGGCCAGTAACATAAAGGATTACTAAGGTTCGCCTGCCCCTGACAGTGACTCGAGCTGGGCATCGCCGCTTAGTGAAGGATTGGCTCGGGCGGCTCGGCTGCTCTCGGCTGCTCTGGTCCTGCAAAGGGAACTGCGTTCCTGCTGTGAAAAAGTGCAGGAACTCCGTTCCCACGCGTTCCCGCAGGACTTGAGCCCTGCTTTACACCCACTTTACTCCCTCTCACTCTTTCCCCCATTTAGTTGAACTATCTTTGTGCTATCAAGCAAAGGTTAGGTGAAGATGGCACCATATTTGGCTGTTCTTTCACTTTCTGTCGGTTATATTAAAGGAGAAATCTGGACTTGCTAAAATATGCCATAAAACGTACTTATATTGCTGGGCAGTAAAATGAGACAGTCAGATAAAGGCCACTCCAGAGGTAATATATAATATATGGATGAGTTTTCTTTCATGTAATTTATAGAGGCCTGACAGTAACTATTTAAGCAGAAAAATGTTTCCTTCATGATGGTGCTATCAGTGACTATGCTACAATTTAAGTGCAATGAACATATTTCTATATATTTAGCTCAGTAAACAGATAATTATTACTTTTTAGAGCCACAGGAGGAAAACCCCAGACAGGTGTGTCCGTCCAAAGATTATTCCATTCTGAATTTAATAGTTTCCTAAAGAACTCTATTGACAATTAGGCTATTATACTAAAACCAAAAGTCACTGAAATTACTGAACACAATCGATTAAGGGCTGGATTCTGATGCCGCGTACACATGATCATTTTTCGGCTTGTAAAAAAACTACATTTTTTAAAAATGTCATTTAAAATGATCGTGTGTGGGCTTCACATAATTTTTTGGGTTCTGAAAAACGACAATTTTTTTTTCCGAACATGCTGCATTTTTTAACAACGTTTTAAACAATGTCGTTTTTCGGGTTATAAAAAATTATTATGTGTGGGCTTAAACGACGTGAAAAACCTGCGCATGCTCAGAAGCACGTTATGAGACGGGAGCGCTCGTTCTTGTAAAACTACTGTGTAATAGAGTAAGCACATTCATCACGCTGTAACAGACAGAAAAGCGCGAATTATCTTTTACTAACACGGAATCAGCTAAAGCAGCCCAAAGGGTGGCGTCATTCGAATGGAACTTCCCCTTTATAGTGACGTCATACGTGTTGTACGTCACCGCGCTTTGCTAGAGCATTTTTTTTTTAACTATCGTGTGTGGGCAACGTCGTTTTAATGATGAAGTTGGAAAAAAAAATTGTTTTTTCTAGGGGCTGAAAAACGTTGTTTTTTACAAGCGGCATGAGATTATTCAGACTTTGTTGACAGGTGCATTTGACTTAGGCTTAGTTCACATTAACCGTGTTTGGAGTTACATGCATACCTGTGCAGCCAGTCTCATTGATGTATTTGCGTTTTGCCATGCTATTTATCTCACGACAATCGCGGTAAAACTGCACCGTGTTTTAGGTGAAATGTGTAAGTATAGAGGGCGCTATTATTATAATCAATTTGAACTAAAACAATAATAGTGCAACGTGCTATTTTGACATATGCATCACAAAAAGGTGTTTTAGGTGCCATTGAAAATGAATTTTGCGATTTCAGATGCCGGGCAGTGATTCTGCTGGAAATCCCAAACGCCAAATTTGATTGGAGCCTAAGGCCCCGTACACACGAGAGGATCTATCCGCTGGAATTGATCTGCGGATCAGTTCCAGCGGATAGATCCGCTGGTGTGTACAACCCTGACAGCGCGACACGTCATCGCGATGGGATTTCGGCGCGGATTTCAATTCGATGGTGATCAATATCCGCGGAAATCCTCTAGAGGATTTATCCGCGGATACGGTCCGGCGGACCGTATCCGCGGATCAATCCTCTCGTGTGTACACGGCATAAGCCCCATTTTGACATGCCATTTTCATGTGATTCTTCGTGTCACAAAGTGCAGCCTATTTAATTTAATGGACTGCCCTATGTGTATTTGTCACCTGAAATGATGCTCCTGTTCCTTTTTGGGTGACAAGCTTCATGGGATTTGTGAAGGTGCGGTTTTCTACGACCAACCACCACATGACAATTGCGTTAGAATAGCATCACGCTTGGGGTGCCATTGAAGAATAATGACACCCAAACATGCACAGCGTGTTGTGATTTGGGATCGTAGGCAAAATTGCATCGATTCTGCCCATGATCCCAAATCGCGAGACCTAAACAGGGCCTTGAATATCACTGAACAGAGCACAATGGTATTAATAGGTGTTCAATTACCAAGATATTTTCAGAAGGTGCTTGTGGCTTCATAAATTATGTAACATTAGGTGTTTTAAATTAATTTTTATTATAGCCCTCAGTTGGATGGTCCTTGCATAATACAAGGATTCCAAGGTAGTGTGCCAGGGGAAAAAAATTAAAGAGTTTAAATAATCCTGTTTTTCCTTGTGTATTTCAACTCCCAGGCAGAATTTTTTTCAGATATAATGTTACTAAGAAATATTGTCTTGTATGAATATACTGTTACTTATGCCACGTACACACGATCGGAATTTCCGATGGAATTTTCCATCGGAATTCCGATGAAGCTGACTTCCATCGGAATTCAGATGAAGCTGACTTCCATCAGTCTTCCATACACACTGTCAGACTAAATTCCGACCGTCCAAAACGCGGTGACGTAAAATACTACGACGAACCGAGAAAAATTAAGTTCAATGCTTCCGAGCATGCGTCAACTTGATTCTGAGCATGTGTGGATTTTTTCTCCTTCGGATTTGCACACAGACGATAGGAATTTCCTATAGTTTATTTCCATCGAAAAAAAATAAAACATGTTCTATTTCTAAACACCGATGGAAAAAAGTCTGATGGGGCCCACACACGATCGGAATTTCCAATGAAAAAAGTCCATCTTTAATCGGAAATTACGATCGTGTGTACGCGGCATTAGAAATAATATCTTATATGACCAGAGCAGCCATTATTGAACCAGGACCTACACGGCATCATGCATGGGATAAACAGGTCTATCCTCAGTTAAATTTTTTGAAAACAAGAGCATAATTAATGGAGCACTTGCTTTCTTTTCTGCCGTCAATGACTTCTATGTTCTATGTTTATAACAGGGTCATACAAAGGCATCATTTTTTATGTATGTTTTCTTACATTATATTGAAGAATGTCTTTGTTAAGTGCTAAAAACCTAAAGAGACTATCCGCTTTCAGTTGATGTTTGCTGCCAAACCCTCTGTTTAATCAGTGCTTGTATATCAAACCACACCATACTTAAAATGAAGGTCCATGCATTAATTAATTCTACTACAAGTCCACTACAAACTTTTTGTCTTAACTCTGGGTACAGTGGAGAAGGTAGTTGTTGTATGAGTCCCCTTTGGGGACAATTCCAATCAATTATGTCTTGTAGACCCTACAGAACAGGAATTGGGGGAAATCCTCACTAAAACCTTCATTCCCATTGTGAAAATTTACCCACAGTTCCTGTCCTATCTGGCACCAGTTACCAACACAGGAAGTGGGGGTGAGATTTCCCCGACTGGGGCACAGACAGGAAAAAAAACTAACTCAAAACACACCCAAGGGACTATATACATAATCACTCGGTAAAACCGAGAAAACATTTAACAAACCTACTGGTTCTGGTGAGGCTGATCATGTAAAGCAAGGCTCTCCTCCCAGAAAGTGGCTCAAAATGTAAAAACACAACAGAGCACCAGACCAAATAGTGAAAGAGTCCAAGTAGCTTTTAATTCATCAGAATTGCCGGGATACCTTAAAGCTGAACTCCAGGCAGATATAAGAAAGAAATGAATGCAAATATGTAATCAATAATACACAAGCAGTGTAAGTATCTGAATCTGACCTGGTATTAGCCTTATGCAGTCCCTGTGAAGTAGGACTGGAGTGTGAAAGAAAGAAGCAAATTTGATTGAAGGACATTTTTGGCTAGATTTCTGCTTTACTTAAACAGTGATGTAGGAAATATCTCCAGACTTAGTCAAACAGCATAACCTACTATTTATGTGCTGTCTCACTAACTCTGGAGATATGGCATACATCACTGTTTAGCCATTGTATCCTGATAATTGTGCCTCTGAGATTTAACCACATGCATTATTCAAGTCCCGATGCAGGGGAGTATTTTGAGCCTCCTAAATGCGCCAACTGTTTCATGTGATCATAGAATGAATCAAAATAGCTACGTGGACTATTTCACAATCCTAGTGCTCTTATTGTGTTTTAACATTTTGGGGAATAAAAACCTGACAGAGGTTTTTAACTCTTCCATACTCCAGAAAGACATCCCTTGAAGAATGGTTTACTTAATGGTCATCCCCCAACAGGGATCCAGAGCATGCACGTTTATTGGGATGCTTTCGCTATTATAAGGTGAACAGCCTTGGCAGTGTGGTAGTTAAGTGCAATTTTACTTTGTCGCTCACATTCTCACAAAATACACTATCAGGGTTTGTATACTCTCTCTTAGTGTTTTTTTCCCCTCCTCTGGTTTCCCCAAACAGTCCAAAAAATACTAGTAGTAGTAGTTTCCATCTATAATTGGCCCTTCTATCAGTTCTTGGGGCTGGGACCATGCATGTCTCTGTGAAGCATTGTGGAAAAAAGTGTCAGAGCAATATAAATGAGTAAAATAAATAATCCTGGAACTCCAGACTGACAGAAGCTTGAGGCTTTCAATGAAGCAGTCAGTGCTCAGCCAGAGAAGGAAAAGATGAAAAGTTATACTTGTAAATGTGCTTGACTTGTGTGGGTGTATCGAGTGAAACCTTCACTGTGAGAAATACAGGGGCTGCAGATGCTGAACTCCTTGTAAAAATGCAAATTGCATTGTCAGGTACGATCATACTTATACCAATTCATTGACACAGAGTATTAAATCAGAGTATTTGATAAGTTTGAAGGCCAGGCAGCTAGCAATTTCAGAAGCAGAGGTCAGCCAAAGAAGACTTTATATTTCCCACAATACAGATTTCCTTTAAAGACGTGTTAAAAGTGCGCTAATTGTTTAATTAAGCAGTTGTGGATGTTGACAGGCATATGCAGTAAGAAAGTCCCAGCGTGGCCACCACAGGCCCTCTCCCAACGATCAGGCCAAATATCTAGGGAAGCAGGTCAAACTGGAAACAGCCACATTATGAAAATGCCACCGCCATCGGTAAACTGAACAGGCAAACATGATAATTGAAAAGTAACAGGTCCTCTTTCATCTGGGTCAAGGATGGTCAGTGAATTAGAGATGATGGACAGTCAGCGCCAGGTACAATAAAACAGCTTTGTGGTGTAATTAAGGCGTCCCCCATGGATCCGTCCTCAGGTGTACATTTCTTGATTTTGAGACTCTTTTCCAAGGTTGTCCGTAAGACCCCCGAAGAATTCCAGTCGGTCTGCCACTCCCAAAACTGCAGTGACCGTCAGCTCTGGATGTCTCCCCCCTCCCGCCCCCAACTAAAATAGATGAAAAAACTCTGTTCTGGTCACTCCGGGTCACGAGAACAGTGAGGCACTTCTGAAACAAACTCATTAGGAACACTGAAAAAAAATAAAAAAGAAAAAAAAATAAAAGAGAAAGAAAAGAGAAAAGGAGCTTGAAACTCCTCCAAAACATCCACCCTTGGTCGTGTCGCCATATCTGCGGCTCATGTCCATGCGAGGAGCGTCCACTATGGGCTGCTCATATATACCCGGCAGTCCTCTGACTCGCCCTTGCTGTTCCGACAGCCTGGTGAGAGTTCTGGCTCTTCTGACCCACCCCCTGCGCAGTCCACACCCTGGTCCCTGCGTTTGGGGAAAGGGGAGAGCTTCCTATTAGGGCTGGGCTTGCCATTCAAGAAGCTGTCAGCAGCCGACTCCATTTCCTCTATCGTCATGTCGCAGGCGTCCGCCAGCTCGTGCGTAGCCACTTGTAGGAAGTGAGGGTCCTGAGCAAACTGCGTCAATCCTTCTGAGATCAGCACCTTCACCAATCCAAGTGTCGAGGGGCCAGGAGGGAGAAAGAGAAAAGAGGAATATTAATGACCATCAAATTCTACTACACTTCAATATAAACTGCAGCCAATTTATTTTTTGATGGAGTGGGGAGAGGTTAGAACTTCTGTGGGTTTTAATGTATAAATAAAAGGCAAAACTTTTTTTAAGTTTTGGATAGAGGCGACAGGGATTACAATGCTTGTCAGTTTTTACTGCTGTGAGGCCCTCCCTTAGGGAGATCCACCTTTTATTTGTCCTGTTTACCATTATCATTGTCAAAGTAAAAGAAAATACCAACTTGTCCCCAGAAAAGTAAGGGGAAACTTTCTAACCCCTAGTTCTGGTGACCCGGGGGTTCTAAGATAATCCCTTAAAGCGGTGTTCCGCTGCCCCCAGAAAACAATTATAACCCAGCAGCTACACATACTGTAGCTGCTGACTTTTAATATTAGGACACTTAACTGTCCTGGAATCCAGCAATGTTGGCACCTTAGTCAATGTTTCCATCGGCTATCGGGTGCTGCCGCTGCCATTCGTGGTAAGGGAAACCGGCAGTGAAACCTTTCGGTTCCCTACTACACATGCATAAAGCACACTGCGCTTTCTGAATGGCCTTGCGGCAGGGGAAGGAGGAAGGGCCCGGATTTTAAGACTGATCTTGCTGTCAAAAACATATACCCGCTCCCGCCCGAAAGGTGCAAGAAGGGGGGAGGAGGCAGATTAACGGAGCTTCCACTTTTGGGTGGAACTCCACTTTAATTTGCAGGGATTTCCACTCACTTCCTGTTTTGCTATGGGACAGGAAGTGAAGGTAAATCTCTGCAATGGATCAAAGATGGCAAAAATTAAACTTTGCAGGGGTTATAACCCTCCCTTACTCTATACAAAATGAATGAAAGATTTTGCCCATAGTTCTATTTTAATTTTTGTTTTTGACTACATGAGTTAACCACTCGTTTTTGTCTAGGGGTGAGGAGAGCGGAGATATACTTACCCTATCTGCCGATCCTCCGTGTGTAAGATCAGTCCCTGACGCTCTTGCTACTCCATGGTCTAGTGGTCCTGTGTGGTGGACTGTTCCTGACATCATCACACCCATAAACCGTGACATGAGAATGGCAGGAACATGGGAGAGGGCTGTTTTCTGGAGGATCCAAGGATCAGATGAGTATAGCCTTTCGGTGTGCTCCTAGACAAAACAAGCAGTTACCTCTTGACCCCAGCCGTACGTAAATATGCTGCATCTCGGCACCTGGTCCTTAGTGCGGAGAGGCTGCATATGCACTTCTGCTGAGAGCGGGTGCACAGTTACTGTCGACTAACCGAAAGCTCCCAATCGGAAATTGCGAGCCGGAGTTTTCGGATCACGTAACAGCCAATCATGGCGGTCACATGATCTTAAGCTTAGCTTTAAGAGGTTAACATATGCAGAGTGGGTACAGCCCCACTGCATGGGAATAATTTTTTTCCCCAAAAGTAGAAATTCCTCACATTTTTCTCCCTATTTGTCTGAAGAGGGGGGAGTGGATACCTGTCTTTGACAGGTATCCTGTCCCCACTTCCGGGAGTCCTGGCCATGGCACATTACGTCAACACGTAAAAGGCCCAATATCTTTGTTTTTTATATTAATCTGTTAGGTGTTTTATTTGTGACCGCACATAAGGTTACTAAAAAATGTTTTGGTATAATATGTCCAGTACACAAAGCAATCAGGATTTTTTTAACGTTTCCTTCTTTATTCCCATTTTTTACTTTTATTTTTTTAAAGGTCGTCTTATTAAAGCTGAGGTTTAATCTGTATATGCCTTTTCTGGTTCCTCCTTTCTCACCTCATCAACGTGCTAATAACATTTTCAAATATAATCTTCCCATCTTCATTAGATACCTTATTTTAGACCTGGTAATGCCATCAATGGGCGTCTGTGCTTCTCTATGCAATACACACATGTCATGGCTGGTGGGAAGAGCAGACATTTGCTTCCTGAAAACATCACAGCACCCTACTTCAGTACTCCAATCATGAGTCCTCAACCCGAATAAAAGCAGTGGACTGGCTCTTGGGAAGAGTTATGCAACTATCAAAATATATCTATGGGTGGGTGTTAGTCTGGAGGAGTAGGTGTTCCTAGGCAGGCTACTTTAGAGTGCAAACGGCCCTAGCTAAGGCCTGTGTGTGATGCTGAGCCTCCATGATTGCAAGAACTGAAAGTCAGGCTGGGAAGGAAAGAGCCAGTGATGATGTGGGACATTCTCCACCCTGGAAATGAGGTGGGCTCTACCTGCAGCTTCTAGTGCACATTGGGAGAAATGTCATGTAATGTAAATGATGGGCAGAGGACAAGAAGACACAGAAAGAAATGTAAATCCTTACAGAAGTTAAAACCTTTTCCCTCTGTACTGGAAAATAAGTTTTTATACTGCCCCTGTCCTTAACGTCTCCTCACCGGGACAGGATTTGAAAATAAATCTCCTCAAAGGGGACATGGGCAGCAATTGAAACCCAACACAGTGTTTTCTGTTTTCTCCTTACCGCTTCCACTAAACTGCTGGCGCTGCCGTGGTGCTGCCGCGTCTGCTCCCGCACATGGCACGGGACTGTAAGGGAGGCGGGACGGTCCCGCCCAAGGCTGCAGTCGCTGCAGTGCACAGAGGGGAAGCTGCTGTGTACATTTTCTTTGGACCCCGGGTCTCCATGTAGCCTCACTGCTGGCACAGTCTGTTGTGCCCACCCTCGTGAGCAGGGCGTGGCGGGTGGAGTAGAACAAAGGCGGGAAAACGCAGTCGGCGAGTGACTCCTCCGTAGCAGAGGACTGAGGCCGGCCACCGCTAATGCCTGCACACAAGACAGAAAAGAGACAGAGTAGGTTATTTTGAGTGATATTAAAGAAGCCTAAATTACAAAAGATAAATTATATCTAAGAGCCGGTTCACACTGGGGCGACTTGCGATCCGACTTCATGTCGCCTCAAGTCGTCCCAAGTCGTGCTGTAGAGAAAAACAATGGAATTGAATGGGAGCAGTGTTAATACACACGACTCAAGGCGATCCGACTTCAGAAAAGGTTCCTGTACTACTTCAATCCGACTTGTAGGCGATTTGTACCCATTGATTTCAATGGAAGTCGCCTCAGAAGTCGGATCACTGTCTTAACTGAAGCTACTTTCTAGGAAGATAACATACATTTCTCAGGCAAACCCCTCCCTCCCCCTCCCTCTCCCAGAGCTGATTGTTGTTTTATTGGCCACTGGAATGTCTCCTGTCCTGGAGACGACTTCAAGTCGTGTTGTGAATCTCCCCAGATCGCCCTGTGGTTCACATTCAAGTCGTGTTGGAATCGCCTCTGGAAGTCGCGCTGGAAGTCGGATCGCCCCAGTGTGAACCGGCTCTAAAGCACAAACTTGTTTGACTGATAGAGCCAGAGTTGTCTGGCTATACAGTTACTTATGCAATTAGTACTATCATTTGGCAAATATAAAATGTAAATCTGGTTTTGTGGTACCTCTAAATGAATGCAACAAAAGTAACAAGTATTTATAACTGGGGGGGGGGGCGTGGGGGAAATGTTTTTCTTATGAAGTCCATCACATATAGTCCTGGAGTCAGGAGACTCTTATAATGGGCACAGAAGGTGTGTAGACCTGGAAACTCAGTGCAGGTATGGTGGTAAAACCCTTATGCTGCGTACACACGACCGTTTTTCATGACGAGAAAAATTCTATTTTTTTTTGGTCATTAAAAATGACTGTGTGTAGGCTCCAGAGCATTTTTCTCAATGTGAAAAATGGGCTTTAAAAATTTAGAACATGCTCTATTTTTTCTCGTCGTTTTTCACGTCCTGAAAAGCGGTCGTGTGTAGGCTTTAACGACAGGGGAAAAACGCGCAGGTTATGAGAAGGGAGATTGGAATAATCAGCCCAAAGGGTGTCGCCAATCGAATGGAACTTCCCCTTTATAGTGCCGTCGTACCTATTGTACGTCACCGCGTTTTGCTCGAGCATTTTTTTTTTCACGATCGTGTGTATGCAAGGCAAGCTTGACAAGAATCACGTCGAGAAAAACGTTGTTTTTTCCATGACATTAAAATGTATGTACGTGACATTATAATAGTCACAGTAAGGCCTCGTACACATGACCGTACATGTCCGCTGAAACTGGTCCATCGGACCAGTTTCAGCAGACATGTTCGGTCGTGTGTAGAGCCGACCGGACATTTTTCCGGCCGACCGGACAGGTTTCCAGCGGACAACTGTTTCTTAGCATGCCAGTTTCTTAGTCCGCCAGTATGACTCATCGGACATGTCCGCTGGCCCGAGAACCCGTGCATGACGTTGAAGTGATTCGACGCATGCATGGAAGCATTGAACTTCCGGGTTCGCGCACGTCGCCGCGTCATCGTCGCCGCCACGTCACCGCGTCGTCTGTCCGCGGGAAATTTGGTCTGATGGCGTGTACAGCCATCAGACCAAATGATCCCAGTGGACATGTCCGATGAAAATGGTCCACGGACCGTTTTCATCGGACAGATGCGCTCGTCTGTACGAGGCCTAAGTCTGCAGAACCAGAAACTCAGCACATGGCTGGTTACAAACCCTCATAATGTAGAGCCATGAACTCAGTGCAGACATGGTGGAAAGCCTTCATAATGGGTGTTAAGGCCCAGGAACTCAACACAGGGATAATAGGACCCTCATAATGGGCAAAGCAGATATGCAGACCCAGGAACTCAGTGCAGAGATCTCAGCAATAGAGCCACCAAGAGTCTAAAGAGACTGTCAGGGTGTCTAACTCTCCAGCATCTACCAAAAACTGAAATATCTGTACTTGCTGGATTAATCCAAATTTAAAGCAAAAATGTGGCTTGATGTGCTCCTTTAGAGGTTTAAATGGTTTGCAGGTATCAAAGTCATAAAGCATTTAATTAGCAGGGGTACTGTGTTAATGCTGTGCCCAGGAGGACATACCTGATGGTGCACCAGGTGAAGTTGCGGTAATACGGCTTTGGGTGATGCGTCCCCACCTTGATTCCGGTATCTTCTCAGGCATTCCAAATGGAATGAGGCCCTCCTGCCTGCAAAGTAAGTAACAGATGAGCAACACTGGCCATTATTTTACTGTTGGCAGTTCCCTATCTGTGTTGTTATATAGTGTACTACAGACCATAGTAAAATCAATACAATGGTGTTTACAGTTACCCAATGAGGCAGAACGCAGGAAGCTTCTCTTGGGAGATGGACACAGCCCTCTCTCAACTTCTCCCTCTGATGGGGTCAATTGCCGGCTCTCCTCATCTTGATCTGAGAACCTGTAGGGAATTTTAAAAGCATGAGATAAGACTGCAATATGGTCTGCTGACATTGGGTCTGATATCCCTATAGTGGGTGTTTTCAGAAAGTTAGCAAGAAGACAAGGATCAGAGTATTTTCTCCCTTAAGGGGGTCATGTTGAAAGGTGTGATACGTCTGTGGTGAGTGTAATCAGAAATGTAGAAAGAAAAAATGTCAGGAGTATTTTCTACCTTATGGAAGGTCAAGTTGGAGGGTGTGATACCCCAGTGGTGTGTGTGTAATAAGAAAGGTAAGAGTGATGGTTAGGAGCAGATATTGGTAAGTGTGTGCATAATCAAGATTTAAGATAAATGATTTCCCTTATAACCATTATTCATTTTTATCTGCAGCCTCTAGGTAGGATGACCTTCCTTTTCTTTGCAGCAATGGGCTGTCTAAGCCAGATGCCCATCAGTATTGATTTTTTTGGGGAGCTTGACAATCAGTGAATTATTTCTCTCACTAAAACCTTTGGAAAAAAAATATTTGATCTTCCCACCCAACAATTATTCAAAGGGGGGCTCCAATATAGTATGTTATTGCATTAAGGCCTGTATCTAGTAAAATAAATAAATATATTATTTAAGTTATTAATACCCACTATAAAACATTAGGGATGATTTACAAAAGCCATCAGTAGAGGCGCAACGCACATTTCCATATTTACGAAATGGTGCGCCGGTAACAGAGCGTGAATCCCCTATTTACTATGGCAATCTCGGTGCACGGGAGAATGCTATCTGTGAGACACTATGGACCTGGCGCACGGCATCTCCAATTCAATATTGACAGAAGATGGAGGTGCCAATATTATGGGGTGATGGGAGGAAGTTTAGTAATAGAATGAGAAAGTAACTTTTTCAGAGAAAGCCTGCTGTGCCTGCAAGTATGTTTAAAACTGCATGAGATCAATGTAAGCAGTGCGCATGCAGCTGTTGCGCTCGTTCACATGCGTTTGTTCACTGCAAAACAAAAATCTTAGCAAATGTTAAGCAACGTACATGCAATTGCATGGGTTGAACGGGAACACCTCTAAACTTGACAATTTTTTTTACATTGGTTCACCTTTATGCATTTTTAAGGAGATTTGCACACGGGTCATGTTAGCATGTTATGTTGCCAACATGTGACATGCACCTTGTTAAAATTATGTAAAAAGACTCTCGCTTCTCTAGCTCCTCCTAAAAGGGCATTTAACCTTCCCCCTCTAATGCATATGATTTCCTTGGGCTAGCTTAGCTTTTAAAAGGGGAATTCCACACTCCATTCTACAATGCTCTTGTCTTCCCCCCTCTTAACCCCTTGAAATTCCATGGGCTAACTTTTGCTTTTAAAAGGGAATGCCACACTCCACTCCATTCTCAAAAGGCTGGGAGCTGCCTTCACCAATCCAAACCACATCCTTTGTCAGAGCATACAACAGGGCCAGCTAGGAAAGGGTTGAGAAGAGCGACCACCCAACCCCCACCGAAACCATACAAGGCCACATGCACGCGAAATAGCTGGCTGCCTTTGGGGCATGTTGGGCTCAGCCCAATACCAACCACAAAGCACCTTGAACCCACTAGTTTAAAGGGGCTATCCACATTCTGTAAAGACCCCCACAACCCCAGCCTAGGGTTGTGTGGAAGAGGCCCTTGTCCCCCTGAATAGGGGAACAAGGTGGTTGACTTTTGGGGTGCCCAAGCCCCTCCTGCCTCCAAGCATCCACCCCCTTTCATGGGCTGGCTTGCTGTGTGTTAGGCTAGGGGTTTGTTAGTGTGTGGGAGGGGCAGAATATTTTTTTAGTTTGGGGTGGTTTTTTTCATGCGGGGGTTCTCATTTTAAGCCTTAACAGACACAAATGGCCTTTTATGTATTGGGGGGGGGGGGGGCAGACGGGGTTGTAAGTCTTCTCTAAAGCTGTACATCTTTGAAGCACCATTTTGGATACATGCTACAGATGCTCCACTTTACAGGCAGAGTAAACCCCCCCCCCCCCCCCAAGTTACTAACTTTTAAGCAATTTTGCATTTTTAAAGACACTTCTCCTTGTTTAGTTTTTGGGGTTGTCCAAATTGGCGACATTGATATATGTCCCTCAGGATGGGACCTGGACCCCCATACCCATTTTAAGGCCAATAACTAGAATATAAGCCAGCCAAGTGGGGACTACCAAAATTAACAAGTCAGTTCTCATAGACTGCAATGGTATTTGTTTGCCCCCTTGGACTGGGGGTTGTTTGTCCCATCTGTAATTTTGTAGCATGCTGGATGATGTGCTTAATTTTGGACAGAGGAGTGGCTTATTTTGTGCTAGCTGCATTTGGGTTGTTCTGGGCATGCTCGGTGTGTGTGTGTGTGTCCTTACAGCATTTGTAACACATGTATTTTGTTTGTTATGTCTTTGCAAAACAGATGGGTTTTAGAGCAAGTATTTTTTACTTTTGTTTCTTTCTTTTTTTTGGGGGGGGTTATTTCACTTAAATATTTTTGATCTTGTCAATCTGTGTTTGTAGGTTGTTAGTTTCACTTGCTGGTCTGTGCTGTATTATTTTGCAAAATATTTCTCAAGATGTTGTGACTAATAAATGTTTAAATCCTTAAGAGACTGTCCGTTTGTTCATTTTCTCAGCAAAATGGGCAGACCTCAAAACCATATTCTGTTACACACTGGGGCGACCCGGGATCCGACTTCAAGACGCCCCAAGTTGCTCCAAGTCGCGCGGTTCGAGAAAATGAATGGAAGTGAATGGGAGCTGTCTTAATGTACACTACTGAAGTCGCTCCGACTTTAGAAAAGGTTCCTGTACTACTTCAATCCGACTTCTAGGCGTAGAAGACAAGAGCTGAAAGAAGACATCGGTGGTGCCCGGCAGAAGAGAAAAAGAACCGGAGAGCGGGAGAAGAGAGCGAAGAAGTCGGAAGAAGTGAGAAGACCGGGCCGCTGCTGGTAAAAGAGCTGAAAGAAGACAGCGGTGGTGCCCGGCAGAAGGGAGAAGTTGGAAGACCCCCGAAGACGGAAGAAGACCCCTGAAGCTGCCTAATAAACTACTTTAAAAACCTGTGTAGTGTTTTTTTATTGACATTTTTCTACCACCAGGTGAATGGGTAGGGGTACGATGTACCCCATACTCATTCACATAGGTTGGGGGGCCGGGATCTGGGGGCCCCCTTATTAAAGGGGGCTCTCAGATTCCGATAAGCCTCCCACCCGCAGACCCCGACAACAAACGGCCAGGGTTGTCGGGAAGAGGCCAGACCTCAAAACCATATTCTGTTACACACTGGGGCGACCCGGGATCCGACTTCAAGACACCCCAAGTTGCTCCAAGTCGCGCGGTCGAGAAAATGAATGGAAGTGAATGGGAGCTGTCTTAATGTACACTACTGAAGTCGCTCCGACTTCAGAAAAGGTTCCTGTACTACTTCAATCCGACTTCTAGGCGTAGAAGACAAGAGCTGAAAGAAGACATCGGTGGTGCCCGGCAGAAGAGAAAAAGAACCGGAGAGCGGGAGAAGAGAGCGAAGAAGTCGGAAGAAGTGAGAAGACCGGGCCGCTGCTGGTAAAAGAGCTGAAAGAAGACAGCGGTGGTGCCCGGCAGAAGGGAGAAGTTGGAAGACCCCCGAAGACGGAAGAAGACCCCTGAAGCTGCCTAATAAACTACTTTAAAAACCTGTGTAGTGTTTTTTTATTGACATTTTTCTACCACCAGGTGAATGGGTAGGGGTACGATGTACCCCATACTCATTCACATAGGTTGGGGGGCCGGGATCTGGGGGCCCCCTTATTAAAGGGGGCTCCCAGATTCCGATAAGCCCCCCACCCGCAGACCCCGACAACAAACGGCCAGGGTTGTCGGGAAGAGGCCCTTGTCCCCATCAACATGGGGACAAGGTGCTTAGGGGTGGGGGGCCACAGGGCGCCCCCTGCCCTAAAGCACCCCCCCCAATGTTGAGGGCATGACGCCTGGTACAGCTCAGGAGAGGGGGGGGCACCTGCCCGTCCCCACCCCCTTTACTGACCGGCCAGGCTGCGTGCTCGGATAAGGGTCTGGTATGGATTTGGGGGGTACCCCCACGCCGTTTTCTCAGCGTAGGGGGTTCCCCTTTAAATCCATACCAGACCTAAGGGCCTGGTATGTTCCTAGAGGGGGAACCCAATGCCGTTTTTTTATTTAAAATTTGGCATCGAGTTTCCCCTCCTGGAGGCGACTTCAAGTAGTGTTGTGGGTCGCGTTGTGATTCATACTCAAGTCGTGTTCAAGTTGCCTCCCAAAGTCGTCCTGCAAGTGTGTTGCCCCTGTGTGAACCAGCTCTTAGTGTCTCAAACTAGCATACAAGTGTTTTTTGCTTTTCTTGCTCTTTTCCAAGTTCTGTTTTGTTGACCAAAAAATTTTTTGGAATTTTTTTATGTTTTATGTGTTTTGTTAATTTGTTTTGCAGATGCATGCTCCATATAAGTAATGCATTTTACACTCAGGAAGTGAGGCAAAAAGATTTGGGTAAAAAAAAAAAGATATATTAGAAGTGATAGGAATGCAATTAGCACCAAAAAGATTAATTAACTGAGTTACCCTAGCGCCAGTTGCAGTTTACATATGCGGGTATTTATTATCGTTATTTGCGCTTCAATGTGCGCCGGTTCGCACGTTCAATTAATTACTTTTCCGGTGCACCAATAACGTTCGAACTGGTGCAGTGCCTTATTCTTAGTAAATCACCCCCATTGTCTTTAATGCCTTTTGTGTGTCTGTGATCTTACATGTCTGAGCATAGGAGGCTCGGCTCACTGTTGTACTCCACCTCCTCGCTGGCATCATATGTCTCATCCTGAGATGCTTCCTCACGGCAGATGATCGGCAGTCGGCTGTCCCGGGACACTGAACTGTGAAGGGGGTGGGATATATTAGTGACAGCACTCCTGGTTTGGCCCATTTAAAAAGTTCTGAACCCCCCACCGAACACATGGAACAGACGTATGAGACTGACAGACACCTACCGTCCCCAGCCCTTGTGGTGACATGTCCTGAGACAGCACAGAGAGAAACAGAGAGAGACAGTCACATAGAGAGAGACAAGAAAGACAGCCTTGGTATCAAACAGAGACATGAGCAACCACTTTGGAAGAGTTACACTAAACACTCGCTGCTGGATTTACAGTGGTGCTTCAGACAAACAGCTGAAATGCACAGATGTGAACTACTATACCTGCCAATTCCTGTTCAGCTACTTGAACAATTTTAAACAACCCTGCCACACCACGTGGCCCAAAACATGATACCACTACCTGTGTCATCTTCCTATCACCAGCTCTGCAATGTGCCATTGAGGTCCTCCCTATCCTCCCCTATTCCTGGAAGGCTGCCTAAACAATTTAGCTCCCAGTTCCTGAAACATGCTTGAATGACATCACAGACCCACAGTTTTAGTGCAAATAGTTTATGAGAAGTGCAAAAAAACATAATGCTTAACAACTTGACGACCGCTGCACGCCGATATACATCAGCAGAATGGCAGCGGTCGGCAAATGGATGTACCTGTACGTTCCCTTTACACATTTCACAGAGCCTGCTTTCTGAATTACAGGAGGTGCTGAGGGGAGAAATCAGTACAGGAATCACGGCTTGCAGTCAGCAAGGTACCATGGGACATGTAGTCCTTAGGAATTGAAAGTAAACAGCAGAGAAAAGTTGCAAATAGCGTTGCAACCAGGGGCGGATCCAGATTCTAGTCTCAGGAAAGGCACTGCCAGAAAATAACGTGTTACTTAGAGAACTGTATTTAACGTATCGTACAGTCCTAACCTTGTTTGTTTAAAACAGTGAAAGGTTTATCATTCCAGATTAGATTATTACATTACAAACAGACAGGATCATTTTAACCACATATAACTTTATTATTGAAAAAGATCATAGGCAGTTTGTATACTTTATAACAGAATATTCCCAGACAAAATATTCACAACCAATATTACGTTTCGCACCTGCAAGGAATGCCAATCACTGGAAATGGAATTCTGTCAGACAATGTCACTATTCTTTCTTTCCAACTATGCTGCTGGGAGGAAGTGACCTATTAATATGATGCCTCAGCGCGGAGGAGGTAGGGAAGAATAGTGTGACCTGCCAACAGCCAACCACAGTGATAAAAGTCTTAAACCGGAGTTCCACCCAAAAGTGTAACTTCCGCTAATCAGATTCCTCCCCCCCTCCGGTGCCACAATTGGCACCTTTCGGGGGGAGGGGGGACAGGATACCTGTCAAAGACAAGTATCCTTTCCGATTTCCGGGAGTCCCAGCCATGGCCATTCCCTCCTCCTCCTCCCCCGGCCGCCGGGCCAGTAGGAGAGAGGAGCAGGCCTCACGCATGCGCAGTAGGGTTCCCAGTGTGAAGCCGAAAGGCTACACTGCCGGGTATCCTTACCCGCAATGGTGGCAGCAGCACCCGACAGCTGATGGAAACATCAGCTGCGTGTGCCGACATCGCTGGACTCCAGGACAGGTAAGTGTCCATTTATTAAAAGCCAGCAGCTGCAGTATGTGTAGCTGCAGGTTTTTATTCTTTTTGTTTTTGGCCGGAACACCACTTTAACCACTTAAGGACCCCTTTATGCCGATATACGTCGGCAGAATGGCACCGCTGGGCACAATCACGTACCTGTACGTGTCTCTTTAAGCCTAGCCGCGTGGTCGCGAGCGCGCCGCCGGTGGCGCGCTCACGACCCGGTCCGAAGCTCCGTGACCACGTCCACGGGACCCGCGGACCCGATTGCCGCCGGTGTCCCGCGATCGGTCAGCGGAGCTGAAGAACTGGGAGAGGTGTGTGTAAACACACCTTCCCTGTTCTTCGTTGTGGCAGTGTCATTGATCGTCTGTTCCCTGATATAGGGAAAGACAATCAATGACGTCACACGTCCAACCCCGCCCTCCTACAGTTAGAAACACATATGAGGTCACACTTAACCCCTACAGCGCCCCCTAGTGGTTAACTCCTAAACTGCAATTGTCATTTTCACAGTAAACAATTATAGCACTTTTTGCTGTGAAAATGACAATGGTCCCAAAAATGTGTAAAAATTGTCCGATGTGTCCGCCATAATGTCGCAGTCACGAAAAAAATCACTGATCGCCGCCATTAGTAAAAAAAAAATTATTAATAAAAATGCAATAAAACTATCCCCTATTTTGTAAACGCTATAAATTTTGCGCAAACAAATCGATAAACGCTTATTGTGATTTTTTTTACCAAAAATAGGTAGAACAATACGTATCGGCCGAAACTGAGGAAAAAAAAAATATTTTTATATATTTTTGGGGAATATTAATTAAAAATAGTACTTTTTTTTCAAAATTTTCGCTATATTTTTGTTTATAGCGTAAAAAATAAAAACCGCAGAGGTGATCAAATACCACCAAAAGAAAGCTCTATTTGTGGAAAAAAGGGATCTCCTCACGGGTCTCCTGATTAGGGTGACCACATATCCAAACTGACATTCAGTAACACCCTCCCCCCAACAACCCCCCACATCCAATCCCGCACCCCCCACCTCACCGGCCCCCAAAAAAAGATGATAATAATGATGACTTGTGCCACCTCCTTCTTTATTACCATTCCCTCAGTTGTTCCCGTGTCACCTTCATATCCCCTCACTTGTCAGCTTCATTACTGTCCACAACTTGTGTCACCTTTCTTCTTCATTACTTTCCCCCACTTATGTCACATTTTTCTTCTTCATTACTGTCCTCCACTTGTGTCGCCTTTTTCTTCATTACTGTCCCCCACTTGTGTCATCTTCTTCTTCTTCATTACTGTCCCTCACTTGTGTCACCTTTTCCTTCATTACAGCCCCCCTTCCCCACTTGTGTCACCTTCTTCTTCATTACTGCCCACCACTTGTGTCACCTTCATTACTGTCCCCCTCCCTCACTTGTGTCACTCACCTTCTGCTTCATTACTGAATACTATTCCATACAATGGTAATGACTAAAATTGCCCCGTGCCCCCCATTCCCCGAATCTTCCCCTGGTTGCAACCTTTTCCTCAAACTGAACCTGAATGATTTAGTGGTGCATGGCAACTTTGTGTAGTATACACTATAGCAGGGGTCTCCAAACTTTCTAAACAAAGGGCCAGTTTACTATCCTTAAGACTTTAGGTGGGCCGGACTGTGGCCATTGGAAGTAGAAAAGGTCCTGACATCAGTGGTAAAAAAACAATGCCCCATCTTTAATGTCAGTGGGAGAAATTGTGCCCCATTATTGGTATCATTGGGAGAAATTGTGCCCCATTATTGCTCTCATTGGGATAAATTGTGCCCCATCATTGGTGTCATTGGGCCCCATTGTTGGCATCATTGGGAGAAATTGTGATCCTTTATTGGTGTCATTAGGAGGAATTGTGCCTCGAGGGCCAGATAAAAGCAGGCAAAGGGCCACATCTGGCCCTGAGCTACAGTTTGGAGACCACTGCACTATAGAATTGTAAAAGACATGGGACACCTTTGGGTGTCCCAGGGAGAGTAGTAATGTGGCGTGCTACACTCACCAGGGCGAACAGTGTGTGTGGCCAAATTGCTCTAACAGTAGGAGGGGCTTAAAGGGGCATGGTTAAATAAAACGAAAACATTCTTGTTAAACCTATAAAATATGAAGCACTGGCAGGGATCTGAGATGAGGATGTTTGGGCCGTTCTGTGCAATTTAATTGCATAGAGCACAGAAGTATAAACCTGTTTGTTAAACATTGCATTTATAATCACTTTAATAAATAATTAATAGTTGAACACCGAAAATTACCAAAATATATGCCAACATGGTATAAGTCTAAACGGCTCAGGAGTGTTGACTTTGAAACTGCCAAGTCCATTTTCTGCTTTGCGTGTGTGTGTGTTTTTTTTTAACAAATAAAGCTGCGTTTATGTATAAAGTGGTCACTGTCATGGACCTTGGGATGCGGAAGTGTTTCTCCTTGAAATCTGTTACACAGTGGGGGGTCTTCTGCCCTGTCTTAAGGCTACCCCCCCCTCCAGACGGCTCCATTGTTCTGTGTCTGGCTGTTTGTGTACATTGATTGCCCCCTGGGGCTTCTGTCTCATTACACATAGCAGTCCTTCTATTCAAGATATATGACCAATTCCTGCTGACCCTGTTTTAAGTCCTCATTTGCATGGCTAAGAGGATCTAATGGAGAACTACCATGTACTTTACAATTGACCAATAGGAAAGCGGTTGTTGGGGGCGGGATGTTCAAATTTCTGTATAAAAGTGTGTTGTGTGCTTCCAATAAATTAGTTTCATGTTTGAACTTACATACAGCCTGCCTGGTGTTTGTTCTGATGGATTTCGAACGGCACATGCTGTAGTTCGGATCCTGGAGCCTTGAATGACCGAATCATCAGACGTTGCGATCTGCAATCTGATTCAATAGCAGCAGAGGAGTGTCGGGAGAGTGGAACCGAGCGAGCAAGGGTCTCGTTACAGTCACATAACATAATCCTGTTTTCATCTTAGAAACAAATGTTGCCCTTTTTGATGGTGCATTGTTGGTTCACTTACCTTTTCCTTCGATTTCCCTTCTAAATGTTTTTTTTCTTTGTTTGAATTTCTCACTCCTGTTTTTCCTCAGTAAGCTTTCCACCATCATCCGAGCGGTGGAAAGTCATTTAGAACAGCTTACTGAACACCTTACTGAGGAGGAACAGGAAGTGAGAAATTCAGACAAAGAAAACAAAGAAAAAAAACATTTAGAAGGGAAATTGAAGGAAAAGGTACCATATTTATTGGGGTATAGCGCGCTCCCGCGTATAGCGCGCACCCCTAAAGTTGCCTGAAATTCCTGTGGAAAAAAGTTTTTTTGTACTTACAGTTTTGGTGTCTTGCGCTGCGTCCATCGGCGGCCTCGTCGGGTCCGGCGTCCGTCTGTGGCTTCGGGTGTCCTCTTCGTCGGGTCCGGCGTCCTTCTGCGGTGTCCTCCCCGCTCGTTTCCCGCGCCGAGTTTGAATACTGCGCCGACATATACAGAGCGCAGTACACTCGTGTATGGTTGGGCAGGCTCGGCTACTCTCACGCTGACGTCGTGTACGTCTAGGACGTCATCGCGAGAGGAGCCAAGACTGCCCGACTATACACGAGTGTACTGCGCTCGGTATATGTCGGCGCAGTATTCATACTCGGCGTATATCGCGCACCCACGATTTTGCCCTGATTTTCAGGGCAAAAAAGTGCGCGGTATACGCCGATAAATACGGCAAGTGAACCAACAATGCGCTAGCTTAAAGTAACCTATTTAGAAAATAAAAACCGAACCTTTACAACCCCTTTAAGTCTAGTACACACTACTACCCAGTGGTCTGAACGAAAAAAAAAAAAAAACCTGACAGCTCGGGAGAAGCTCGCTATACTAACTATGCAATGTTGTTAGTACAGCAATCTCCCCTGCTGTGCTATTGTGTTCTGACAGGCGGGACGCCCCCCGCCAGAACACACTGGTCAGCGCTCTCAGCCATTGGCTGAGAGCCCAGATCGGATGCCGTTTGGGAGACCTTTTTAGGTCATGCCGCTTCGACAAACCGACTGCCGTACACACGGGTTGAATGTCGGACGGTTTTTATTGCTCTGGCCGATGCTGCCCGAAATTCAGCCCGTGTGAACAAGGCTTTAGGCTGGCCATAGACGATTCAAATCTTGTCAGATTCAGCAGGAACCGGGCGAGATTCAAACCATGTATGGGCAGGCTGAATGTACCAAGTTAATAGATTAATCAACTTGGGTACAATCAGCCTGCCATATTTTACATGCAATTATCCCTAGCAGCTGGTATAGCTGCTAGCAATATTCGCTGTCTTCTCCCAATGGGGATGGCTTCCCCTGCCGAGATAATACAATGGATCAGAGGGAGGGATTACCCTGTGGTTGCAGGAAAGGAATTTGCCTTAGCAGTTTTTTCATTCAATTATATCTTCACCCAGCCCTACTCTTGTGTTAGCTTTGCTAATTATTAGGAAGGTGTGTAGATGTGCAATCTGTGAGAGGTACTGTATTGCCTATTCTCTATTTGCCATTTTAATACAAGCAAGTGTTGATGATATTTAATAATTTTAAGGGCTCCATATTTTAAAAGGACATTTCTTGTCCTAAAGCTCTTCTTTCAGCGGCTAAACAAACTACGTTTGATCTTCCATTGGTGAAGACCTGCTCCATTCATAGTTCTAAACAGGCTATGAGTGAGATCTTCAATTGGTGAAGACTAGCTCCATCTATAGCTTTAAACAGACAACAAGGAAAACCTTTAATTGAAGACCAGATCCATATATAGTTCTAAACAGGCTACAAGCAAGATTTTCAATTGGTGAAGACCAGCTCCATCCATAGTTATAAACAGACTGTGAGCAGGATCGTCTATTGGTGAAGACCAGCTCCATCAAAAGTTCTAACGAGACTACAATTAAAATGTTATTTTATCGAAGACCAGCTCCATCCACAGTTCTAAACAGACTTGGGAGAAAAATCTTCCATTGGTTAACGCCAGCTGAATCCACAGTTCTAAACAAACTCATGCCTTGTACACACGATGTAATTTTCCGTCGGAATTCTGATGAAGCTGACTTCCATCAGTCTTGCATACACACTGTCAGACTAAATTCCGACCGTCCAAAACGCAGTGAAGTAAAACACTACGACGAGCCAAGAAAAATTAAGTTCAATGCTTCCGAGCGTGTGTCGACTTGATTCTGAGCATGCGTGGGTTTTTTCTCCGTCCACACAGACGAAAGAAATTTTCTATAGTTTTTTTTCAATCGGAGAAAAATAAAACATGTTCTATTTCTAAACACCGATGGAAAAAAGTCCGATGGGGCCCACACACGATTGGAATTTCCGATGAAAAAAAGTAATTGGAAATTCAGATCGTGTGTACGAGGCATTAAAATATAAAATATTCTATTGGTCTATCCACAGTCCTAAATAGGCTACAAGGAAATTCTTTTATTGGTGAAGACCAGCTTCATCCACAGTTCCAAACAGGCTATGTGTGAGAGCTTCTATTGTACTAAACAGACTACGAGCAAGATCCTCTATTGGTAAAGACCAGCTCTGTCCACAATTCTAATCATGGAATATGGAACTGGCCCTTCTTTTAATGAAGACGACCTCCACAGTCCTAATCAGACTAGGCACACAAGCCAGCAGTCAGATGACAGGTAAGCAAATTTTCTTTCACAAAATCCTCTTACCTCTTAGAGCTGATTTTCCAGGACCCATGTGTGCGCAGCGGGCAGCTCTGTCCCTCTACAGTGCTGACTGTGCTTTGGTAGGCAGGCAGATTGGGAAGACATACTAGGGCCGTGTTGTTGGCATTGTTGATGTTGGCATTAGATCCGGAGGACGAGTAGCTGCTGGGAGTGAAGGTGGAGTCCACCAGTTTCTCATGGGAGGGCGAATCTATGTCCCCAGGACCGGCAGATGTCTTGTTGATGTGTAAAGGTCTCTGTGTAGTAAAGGTTTGAGGGAATGCACTTCGCACCTCGCTTTGATAATATCCTACATGATTCCCAAACAAGCCTCCCGCCCTCTGCCAAGACAAAAGAAAAAGTCAAAATACAGTACTGACTTGGGTAGAATCTGACTTTATGATGAAAATAAATGACAAAGTACTGAACAATGAAGTCTAGCAAGTGTACAGTGGTTGGGCAAGCAAAATAATGCTGTAGAGTTAAACCCCCTGAATGTTTCATGTATTTCTCAGGAAAATCTCTGCACTGAGCTCCCAACTCTGCACACCTGCTGTGCCTATATTGAAGGGTTCCTACCATTTCTGTGCCCATTATGAGGGCTTTCTGCTATCCCTCTACCAAGTTCCCAGTTCTGCACACATGCTGTGCCTATCATCAGGGGCTCCCACAAACCCTACTCTAAGTTCCGTAAGCCGGCCTAATTCAAAGTAGGTGGAAGTGGGCGTGATCCATTTAAATGAAGCGTGACCCCATGCAAATGATGGGCTGAACGAATGGTGCATGCGCCGTCCCGTGGATGCTTCCCAATGCGCATGCTCAGAATCACGCTGGAACGAACGCCTAAGATACGTCGAATCACTGCCTACGACGTGAACGTAACCTACGCCCAGCCCCATTCACGTACTACTACGTAAACGACGTAAAATACGACGGCTTTTCCCTGGTCCATACCTTAACATGACTTACACCTGCTTTATGAGGCTTAACTTTACGCCGGACGTACGATGTACGTAAACCGCGTATATTAATGCGCCGGGCGCAAGTACGTTCGTGAATCGGCGTATCTCACTCATTTGCATATTCGAATCGTAAATCAATGGGAGCGCCCCTTGCAGCCAGCGTAAATATGCGCCCACGATACGACGGCATAGGAAACTTACGTCGGTTGGATGAAGCCTATTTACAGGCGTATCTTGCTTTCAAAGTCAGGCGCATAGATACGACGCCGCACATTGACACTTACGCGGCGTATCTCAAGATACACCAGCGTAAGTGCTACGAGAATCCGGGCCTATGTAATTTTTTTACTCTCACTGAGATGGGGCATTTTCTACTTCCACTCGCTACTCCAGCCCCCCAAAAGTTTGAAGGACAGTAAACCAGCCCTTTGTTTAGAAAGTTTGGAGACCCTGGGATAAAAGATACAACATTACAGAACTATAGAATGTCATATGTGTGAAGGCTGGCCGCAGGCTAGCCTGTATTTGTAGGAGGAGTCTGAGGGCTATTTATCCCTCCTCCTCTCTCATCTCCTGCATCGGGTGGGGCTTCTGGGTACCCACTTATAGGCATACTGACCAGCTAGGCTAAGGCACACCTCAGGCCTTGGTAGTTAGGTATCGCATTCCTAAGTGACTACAAGTGATAATTAAGCATGATGGGCACAATGTCCTCAAAACAATGGATATAGTGTTACAAGATGAATAACAGAAGCAGGACAGGATAGAAGCATAGGATCTCCCATTGCTGACTTGTCTTTTTAACATGCACACACTGGAGCTGTCATCTTTATTCATTTTTTTTTACAACCTGATAAGTCACTGACCAGGAAGAAGCATGTTGGATGCGAGTTCACACTTCACTGGCTGCAAGCTTGTTCCAGGTCAGTGGCTAGCCAACTAGCGATGTCAGGATGCAGAATACAGCTCCGACAAAAAACAAGTTGGCTCCCATATTTCTGTTGTCACAAGATAATTTTAGAGACAGAAGGATAAATGTTAAAGGATGACAGTGTTACAGATTGAGAGATACAGTGTTATGAAATGACAAATTAAATGTTATAGGATGCATAATACATTGTTACAAAATGGGAGATACAATGTTAAGGAGTGAAGAATAAAATGGTACAGGATGTGAGGGTATAAAATGAGAATGTAAGATACAGTGTTACAAAGTGAAGGGTATAATGTTGCAGAACAATGGATATATTACACGATAACAGATGCAATGTTGCATCAGAATGACTGATACAAAGTTACAAACCAATGAACACAATATTCAGTATATAAGGCTCATTTCACAAACCTTAAATACATGGGTAAGTTTCTTTATTTTAGCAGTATACATTTTAAATCTCATTCAACTCAACAGAAAAAAAACTGTCAGGCCCTGTACACACGATCAGTCCAAACTGATGAAAACTGACTGAAGGACCGTTTTCATCGGTTCACCGATGAAGCAGACTGATGGTCTGATGTGCCTACACACCATTAGTTCAAAAACCGATCGAGTCCAACGCAGTGACGTAAAACACACGACGTGCTGAATAAAATTAAGTTCAATGCTTCCAAGCATGCGTCGACTTGATTCTGAGCATGCGCGGGTTTGGAACCGATGCTTTTGCGTACTAACCATGCTTTGGACTGAAAAATTTTGGTCCTTCAGTCCGTTTTCATCAGTTTGGACTGATCGTGTGTACAGGGCCTCAGTTTTTTTTCCTGTGAATTGAGCCTATAGTGTTGCAGGATGACTGACAGAGGGTAACAGGATGATGGAAGCATCAGGCTCAATTCACAAAGCTAAAACATCAGAATAAGGATATATATATTTTTTTAAATGGAAGTTATTTTCAGTGAAGTCCAATGAGATTTTGAAAAACTGGTCAAATGAATAAAATATAGAGACATTCTTGTGGTAAAGCTTTGTGAATTGAACTGAATGGGTGGATTCCATAGTGACAAATGCAATGTTACAGACTGATGAATACATTGTTATAGGGGTTTGAATGTTCCTGGATGACATATACAGTGTTTGTGTAACAGATGATGAATACAATGTTACAGAATGACAAACACCATTGTAACAGATAAGCAACTGCCCTTTCTGGGTAAAGCGGGCTCTTAGAGTGCCTCTGTGTGCACTGCAAAAGTCTTGGGCCCCCAGCAGTGCCTCCCCTTCTTCCCCTGCCCAGTACACTCATGTCCATTCGAACTACACACCCGGAAGATGTCGTCCTCAGATGCGGCGGACACTGCCTCCTTCATGGCTTTGTCCAGCTCCTCCTCTGCAGTCAAATCTCCGGAAATAGCACGACGAATCTCAGGCCCAATATCGTGCAGCGTGCGCAGTCCGGCCTGAGGGGGAACCACAAAAATCTGGACAATGTGCCATGGCCGAGTTCCCCCAGCAAATGATAGCAGTAGATAAATCAATAAAATTATGCAACTTGTGTCTTGCATTGTCACAGAATACTGTATTAATGTTTATTAATTCTGTCCTATTGACACTTGTATGCTTACAACCTTAATAAAAAGTTTAATTTGAAAAAAAAAAAAACATGCAACTTACACCAACTTCAAGGAAAATCCTAATCTGGCACACACTCTAGTCAGTGGGCCCTGAACAATCTATCTCCGCCATTAGATTTCATTAGGCCACATACCCAGTATATTACTGGCAGAGGGATTATGTAGACAGACCTATAATATTCTATGTTAAATTTGTACTGAGGGGATACTTGCTTTAACCAGTATACATATAATATACTGTCATGGAAATCTTTCTGCCCTTCTATATTCATATAGAATATTTGGCTCCCATGGTGTACAGATTACAACAAAATGTATATTTTGAGGGCAGCGTTTACATATAGGATCACTGTGCTATATACAAGTACATAGAGGTTGGAAGATGAAACTATATAAAACTATACAAAATGGTATACAGGCATACCCCGCTTTAAGTACACTCACTTTACATACACTCGCGAGTAAGGACATACCCGTGAGTGTATGTAAAGTGCCTTACAAGCACTGTTCAGACATTTTGCAGTCGCAGTAGAAGGAGCTGAAGCTCAGAGAGCATAGCCCGCCCTGTTCCAGTGTGCCCCTGACACCCCCACTACAGCCCCTGAGACCTCAACTACAGCTCCCAACACCCCCACTACACCCCCTGACCCCCCACTATACCCTAGAAGTGAAAAAAGGTATTGTTTCACTTTAAGTACATTTTCGTTTTACATACATGCTCTGGTCCCATTGTGTACTTAAAGTGGGGTATGCCTGTATACAGATATATACACTTACATACATTGTGGTGTACACAATTACATGGGGTGGTATGTACATATATATGGGTGGTAAATACATCTATGTACAGGGTGGCGTACACAGCTTTACAGATTGGCATGTACAATTATATACAAGGTGGTAGGTGGTTCACAGGTGTGAATGGCATACAACCCCAAGTCCAAAAAAGTTTGGATATTGTAAAATCTACATAAAAACAGAATGCAATTATTTGCAAATATCATAAACCCATATTTTATTCACAACAGAAAATAGAAATCATATCAATTGTTTAAAATTAGAAAATTTACCATTTTAAAGCGGTGGTTCCCCCTTAAAAACAACTTTTTTTTATTCCACTGCCCCCCCACATTCCATCACGATTAAGGCACATATTTTTTTTTTCCTGCTGTACATACCTTACTACAGCATATTCACCCGTGCATCCGGGTTGCGAGTCCCGCGGGAGTGGGCGTTCCTCACATGCTGTTGATTGACGTTTTGCCCAAAAACGAGCTCTCCCCCCGTCGCGTATGCCGCGTCACGATTGGCGAAAGGAGCCGAACGGCGAGTCGGCGCTATACTGCGCATGCGCATCGCCGTTCGGCTCCTTTCGCCAATCGTGACGCGGCATACGCAACGGGGGGAGAGCTCGTTTTTGGGCAAAACGTCAATCAACAGCATGTGAGGAACGCCCACTCCCGCGGGACTCGCAACCCGGATGCACGGGTGAATATGCTGTAGTAAGGTATGTACAGCAGGGAAAAAAAAATATGTGCCTTAATCGTATTGTAATGTGGGGGGGCAGTGGAATAAAAAAAAGTTGTTTTTAAGGGGGAACCACCGCTTTAAGATAAAAATAAGGACATTTTGAAACAGATAGCAGCAACATGTCTCAAAAAACTTGAGACAGGGCAACAAAAAGCTGGCAAAGTAAGTGGTACTAACAAGGAAGAGCTGGAAGAACATTTTGCAACGAATTAGGTTAATTAGAAACATGTCAGTAACATGATTGGGTATAAAAAGAGCATTTTAGAGAGTCATGCCTCGTACACACGACCGGTTTTCCTGACATGCCAAAACCCAAAGTTTTTCCCGACGTGATTCCTCTCAAGCCTGCCTTGCATACACACGTTCATTAAAAAAAAACGCTTGGGGGCGTGGCCTGGACATGGCTGAGTGAGGCTGCTTTAACACAGAGCTTCCGGCCTGATCCCCCAATTACCGGCTAAAATATACCTTACACTGGCATGTACTCTGCCAAAAGGTACAAGACCAGAGCGGCAACAAAGGAGACCCCGACTGGCAAGGTTTCGGGTGAGATCCAGAAATACTTTAAATCCCTACAGGAGATTCCCCCCGGAGGCGATTCGGCCACACCACGCGGCTCTGCACGTGGAGCTGAGGGAGAGGCCCGAACACCGGACTCTAGTGAAGTGGACACCTACCTGTGAGACACACACCGGGGCCCAGTCTCCGGAGACCCCACCAGACGAGATGCCCGCCTCACAAATACTGGAGGCAGGGGGGATAGACCAGGACATTCGGGCGTTGTTACAGGCCCTTCCTACCAGGTCCGACATCGAGGCCCTGATCCTGCGCCTAGAAGAAACACACAGGCGGGACATACAAGAGGTAAGGGGAGAAGTCTCCAACCTCACAGACCGGGTGGTAACAGGAGAAGAATCGGTGGCCTCCTTGGAGGCCTGAGTGGCTGCACTTGAACAGGCCCGGGACCACCACCATGAGTCGGCGGTCTCCCTCTAGCTTCATTTAGAGGACGTGGAAGACCGGAGCCGCCGCAACAACCTGCGGCTCCTAGGTATACCAGAGGCGGCGGAGGTGGAGGATGTTGGGGCCCGGGTGACAGAGATCTTCAGGGGAGTACTGGGGGACCCGGATGCTGTGATTGAATTGGACAGGGCACATAGAGTGCTAGGCCCCAAGCCGACGGACCCGGACAGACCTTGCGACATAGTGTGCCGGCTACACCGCTATGTCCAGCGGGAAGCCATCCTGCGCCGGGCCTGGGACCAGGAGGACGTTGAGGTGGAAGGCGCGCGTATAAGGATCATGCAAGACCTGTCCAGAGCTACACTTCGCCGCAGGGCGCTGCTGAGACCCCTACTGGACCTTGCCAGGCAAACGGACCACACTTACCGCTGGGGCTATCCCCTGGCCGTCACCTTCCGCAAGGATAACAACGCCTTCACGCTCCAGACGGCGACACACCTTCCAGCCCTGTTCCGATTCCTGGGGACGGATCCCATCCCGGTGCCCGACTGGCTCCAGTTCTTACCTCGACAAATCGGACGATCGGGAGTGGCAGCGTATCGAGGACCCTTACAGCCCCGACAGCGGAGAGGCGGACGGCGACGTAACTAGACCCTGGGCGAAGCCCCAAGTCAGTAGGCCCTGGGCCACGCTTTTCTGACCCCAGATCTTCCCACCTTCTCCTCTCAATGGAAGCGCTCAGGTTGAAACCCCTTGTCCTCTCTTCCCTTAGTGACTCGCCTATGTTGACGCTGTCCTGCTCCCATTGCCTAGCCCCCTTGGGGGAGATAACCCCCCCCCCCAGCACTTTAGTCCCATTTCTGCCCCCCCCCCCGGACTGACCCCGATGGATGGAGCCCCCTGCGGTGCCGCAGCTCCCGTCTGTAGGCCTGGCCACTGTCACATCCGCCCGTTGGAGACCCTCTCCCCGCCCGCCCTTATATCTGGGATGCCCTGTGATTTCCGTGAGGTGGTGGGGTGGGGGCATGCGGAACAGTACCCTGAACTTGTAACTACCCCGGCATGGTGTGATGCCGCATGAGAGACGTGGGTGTTGGTGATCGGACTGGCGGGGCTCCCCTGGGAGGGGGTGGGTGGGATGTTGGATGGGACTGGGGGCAGAGGTGCATCGTTGGAGTCCGGTTGGAGGAAGGGAACACATAGTCCGCGGTTCATGCATTGATTCTGGGGAGAACGGGGGTGGGACGCTGAATTATTGTTGGGTGAAGAGCGAACTATACTCTACCCCCCTGTTTGGGAGCAATTTTCTGGGGAGAGAGGGGAAGAATACACGGAGGAGACGGGGGTGGGGAGTGAGGGGCACTGTTTTTTGTTGCCCCCCTGTTGAGGATCCCTGTGGTCCACCTTTTGCACCTGTTGCTAGGATGTTTACTTGTCTCCTTTGTTTAGTTATTGTATTTTATTTTACGTGACTTGTCTGTCTAATGCTATATCTGATGACCAGTTGCATTGCCATAGAAGTACCCATTATGCCGAGATGTATTATCTGCTAAAACACCATACTTGCCTGCCGGGATTGGGTGGGGAGGGTCGGGGGCTCACCTCCTGGCCCTTTCTAGTCTCTACCCCACTTAGGACTGCGCTCGACTTCCGGGTTAAACCGGAGAGCGCCTTAGCCGTTTAGGCTACTTTAGTAAACCCTTTTTGGCTACACGCCCTAGTGTATGCCCTTTTGACCTTACTCTTCTCTCTTGTTCTCACCCCTCTCCGCTCTCTCTCCTCCTCTAGAGACCTCTCCTCTCTTCCGTTCCCCCATCGGGGCACTCCCTTTTCCCCTCACCCCACCCCCAATTCGCACGAGCATGGAAGAACTTACTGTTATTTCACTAAATGTGAAGGGCCTCAATACACTCGAAAAGAGACGTATGCTGCTCCACGACAGGCTGATGTGGTGATACTGCAAGAGACCCATTTTAGTGAAAGTAACCTGCCAATACTGAAAAATAGACACTTCCCCACAACCTACCACTCACAGTATACGGAGGCGAAGTCCAGGGGTGTCTCCGTTCTCATCTCCTCGAGAGTGCCATGGAAACCATTGGAGGTCCGCACGGACAAAGAGGGATGATTTTTGTTTCTGAAGGGCATGAAAGGGGACAGGAAAGTGACCTTTGCCAATTTGTACACTCCCAACACCCAGCGGGACGTTTTCCTTAAAAAGAGACTGGACCACTTCCGGCGCTTCGCGGAGGGCCTTCTGATAGTGGGGTGACCTAAACATTCCCTTGATCCCGCTTGAGGATACATCCTCAGGGAAGTCCTGCACAACCCGAGATATGCGCAGAAGAATAGGGGACACTCTCCACTCTATGCAACTGGTAGACGCCTGGCGCCTGCTTCATGTGGGGGAGAGAGATTACACCTTTTTCTCTAAGCCGCACCAAACATACTCGCGGATAGATTACTTTCTGCTACCCCACGGACAACTACAAGCGGTCCGAGACATATCTATTGGGTCGATCACCTGGTCTGATCACGCCCCGATTACCCTGAAATGCTCCATCTCCGACTCTGCGGGAGGACAGGGGTATGTTTGGAGACTTAATGAGGGTCTCCTGCAGAACTCGGAGGTCATGGCAGACGTAGTCAGGGAACTGACACACTATTTCGACACGAACGTAACTCCAGACAGCACTACGGGAGTAGTGTGGGAAGCACATAAGGCCGTTATTCGGGGGGTGCTTATAAAGCACGGTGCGAGACTGAAATGTGAGAGATCTGCACAGTTGGCCACGCTCCTTGCTAAATTGCATTTGCTGGAGACGGCACACAAATTGACCCCTACCAGACAGCTCTGCGCTGAACTTGATTTAGTCCACTCCCAGGTGACGGACGTCCTACACTTTAAAGCTAAATCGGCATTACAAATCTGCAGACGGAAAACATACGAGTCTGGCAACAAATGCGGCAAGCTTTTGGCCAATGCATGCAACGTCTCGCTACCTACATCCCCTGCATCATGTCCAACACTGACCATAAACAGAATTTTTATGACTCCTTGTACAACCTAGAAAAGATCCTGACTGCCCGGGAGGCTGCTCTGGAGCAAATCACATCGTCCCTCATGCCCTCCCTGCCGTCTGAAGCGAGAGAGAGCTTGGAGGAGCTGATTACCCTGTCTGAGCTTCAACTCGCCCTAAAAAGTGCGAAACCAGGGAAGACCCCAGGTCCTGATGGCCTAACCATTGTCTATTACAAAACTCTACTACCCTCCCTTGGCCAGCATATGGTAAAGTTGTATAATGACCCAGGCTTGGGGGAATCTTTTCATACTGCCACATTACAGGCCCAAATTTCGGTGATACCCAAGGAGGGCAAAGACCCGGCCCTCTGCGGGAGTTATCGCCCGATCTCCCTCCTGAATGTAGACCTTAAATTGTTTACTAAAATCCTGGCAACCAGGTTGCAAACCCACCTTCAGCACTTAATCCACCTGGACCAGGTGGGATTCGTTCCATCCAGAGAGGCAAGGGACAACACCACTAAGGTCCTCAATCTCTTGCATATAGTGACTGACAGTAAAACACCATGTTTATTCCTGGGGACAGACGCCGAAAAGGCATTCGACCGGGTTGACTGGCAGTTCATGCAGACAACACTGCACTACGTGGGCCTGGGAGACAAAATGCAGAACTGGGTCTCGGCGGTAGACAGAGAGCCGACAGCGAGAGTTAGAGCCAACGGAGTACTTTCTGGGTTGCCCCCTGTCACCCCTTTTATTTGCACTCTCCCTAGAACCCTTCCTATTCCACATACGACTAAACCCCGATATCACTGGTGTACAGATTAAAGACACGCAGCACAAAGTATCCGCCTACGCGGACGATTTAATGTTTACCCTGACAAAACCAGATGTTTCTCTACCATCTCTCCTGCGGGAATTCGACAGATACGGACAGCTATCTAACCTGAAGATCAACCTGACTAAGTCGGAGGCCATGGGAGTGGGGATACCACCACGGCAACTCTCCCATCTCAAAAACAACTTCCGTCTGAGTTGGACGGAGGTTGCACTGAAATACTTAGGGACATGTATTCCCCCTTCCTTCTCGCAACTGTTTAAGTTGAACTTTCCTCCCCTTTTGAGGGAAGTTCAAAAATGACTTGACCAATGTACCAGCGGCCTACACTCTTGGGTAGGCCGCTGTAACATACTCAAGATGTCCATACTTCCCAAATTCCTCTACCTCATGCGGGCTATTCCGATTCGCATCCTGAGTAGTTATTTCAAACAAATACACTCTGCATTCTCTCACTTTCTCTGGGCCGGGAAGAAGTCACGTCTCCACAGGGGGGTGCTCTCCCTGCCGAAGCTTCAGGGCGGATTGGCGCTGCCGGAGGTTCGGACCTACTATCAGGCGGTGTATCTTGGACGGCTCCTAGATTGGTGCCGCCATGGTGACACCAAGCTCTGGACACAAATAGAACAGGGACAGGGAGAGATACTGCTACATAGAGCCCCCTGGTGCCTCGCTGCATTACCCTCGAAGATTGCACAACACCCGGTGGTGGGAAACACGATCAGGTTATGTGCACGACTGTTCTTACAGTTCTCACTATCCGACCAGACCTCCCCCTCAGACCAATTATTGGACACCCTAATTTTGAACCCGGCCTACGGGACAAGAAATTCCTTGACATCCAACGAACAGGGCTTTTTCAGGCATCCCACTTTAGTGTTGCGGGACGGTGGAAATCAGTGACAGAGTTAGCAGACCCCACAGGGATATATAGACTGGACTTCATGAGAGCAAACCAACTGAGCCACTTCCTGAACAGCCTTCCTCCCCCGAGGACCACAGACCCCCCTCACGACTCTGAAGGAACTTTGAGAGGAACCTGGGGTGCTCCCTCATGTACTCTCACTGATGTACTCCATACTGATGACTCCCCCTGGGGAATACCAGATTCCGGCTCTTACAAAATGGGAACGGGATCTGGGTACGTGGTTTTCGCCCATCAAGAAACAAAACATAGTTAGATTTACCCACAAATCCTCCTTATGTGCCAAAATCCAGGAGACAAACTATAAGATACTCGTGCGGTGGTATAGAACCCCGGACCTCCTGAGTAAGATGTTCCCTGGCTCCGCAGACACCTGTTGGAGATGTGGACAAGAAAGGGGTACGCTCCTACATGTGTTTTGTTCATGCTCGCGGATCAGGGGATTCTGGGATGAGGTGCGCCGCATTACCCAGAAATTTACAGAGCGTACAGTGCCGGATGACCCAGCATATTTTCTCTTACATTCAACCGATATGCCTGCTGGGTCTTACAAAAAATCAATTGTGCACCATCTCCTAGACGCAGCTAAGGCCTGCATGCCTCTACACTGGAAATCCCCTCAGCCGCCGACCATAGCTTTGTGGCTCAGGACAGTAGATGAACTCAGCCAGATGGAGGATCTGGATCAGGATGAGCAGAGAGGTATACACCAAAACTTGGCAAATCTGGAATATGTTTAAATATTCAGATGAGGGACAGAGCCTCAGAAGCTCTGAGTGACTCCAGATCATAAACCACTTACGCCCCCCGGGGCGCCTTCATAAGTCCTTGCTCGTGTGAAACCCCCCCCCCCCCTCTTTCTACTACCCCTCTTACACCCCACCCCCCTCTTTTCTTCCTTTCTAGTACTATCTGCTTTATGTTACTATCTCGAAACAGGAAAATGGGTGGAGGGACTGGACCGTTTGGACCCAGCTACACGGATTTTAGTACGACTATAAGTCATTGTAACTCTTGATACAGATTGATGTAAACGGCCTGTTGGGGCTGTGCGCTGGGGAAGGAAAGGACTCCTGATGGCTCACCTGCCTGGGTTCCCGCGACCTCCTACGGTGGGTGCGGGCCCAGCGGGGGGTCAACTGAGATATCCACCATGTATAAAAACATGTGTGTAGTATATATGTCTCTTTCTCCATGTCAATTTTGATGCATTGACTGTAATGTTAAGGTCCGGCTGGATCGGTTTCTCTGTTATAAAAAAAAAAAAAAAAACGCTTGACGGCACTATAAAGGGGATGTTACATTCAAATGGCACCACCCTTTGGGCTACTTTTGCTGATCCTCGTGTTAGTAAAAGTTTGGTGAGAGACGATTCACGCTTTTCAGTCCGTTACAGCGTGACAAATTTGCTATTTCCATTACGAACGGTAGTTTTACCAGAACAAGCGCTTCCGTCTCGTAATTGATTCTGAGCATGCATGTTTTTTTACCCCTCGGAAAAGCATGAGCGGCTTTTATGACGAGAAAAAGACTGACGGGAAACACAACGAGAAAAAAAAGAGCAGGTTCTATTTTTTTTTTGCGGGCAGTTTTCTCGTCGGAAAAACTGCTATGGAGCATACACACGACCGGTTTTCCCGACCAATCTAAAAAATGGCAGTTTTCTCGTCTGGAAAACTGGTCGTGTGTACGAGGCATCAGAGTGTCTAAGAAGTAAAGATGGGCATAGGTTCTTAGAAGTAAAGATGGGTAGAGGTTCACCAATCTGTGAAAAAGCTGCATCTAAAAATTCTCTAACAGCTTTAGAATAATGTTCCTCAACGTAAAATTGCAAAGACTTTAACCACTTGATGATGGCCGCAAAGTGGTTTCTTTATCCTGACTAAATGTCATATGACATCCAGCAGGATAAGCCACTTGTGCGCACCCAGCGCGGCGACCGGTGGTATGGTGTGTCAGTCTGACACACCGCATCACAATCTTGGTAAAGAGCCTATGACGTAGGTTCTTTACCATGTGATCAGCTGTGTCCAATCACAGCTGATCACATCTAAACAGAAAGTGACATTTATTGTTTTTTTCCTCTATTCACACTGACGTGTGAATAGAGGAATAAGGTGTGGGTAGAGGAGCTGCTCTCCTGACAGGGGGGGTCTGCGCTGATAATCAGCGCATTAATCATCAGTGCAGACCCACCAAAGATGCCCACTAGAGCCCCCCAGGGATGACCACCAGGGACGCCCACCCATTACCACGAGGGATGCCAATCAGTGCCCATTAAAGATGCCTGCCAGTGCCATCCTCATCAGTGCTGCCCATCAGTGCCCATCAGTGCTGCATATCAGTGCCCATCAGTGAAGGATAAAACTTACTTAAACTTAAGAAAGCTCTATTTGGGGGGAACAAAATTATAACAATTTTGTTTGGGTACAGTGTTACACTATCGCGCAATTGTCATTTAAAATGTGACAGCGCTGAAAGCTGAAAATTGGCCTGGGCATGAGGGGGGAGTGCCCTGTATTGAAGCGGTTACATATACCGTCATTTACAGTACATAATATCGTCAAAATACTCAGAGAACCTAGAGAAATCTCTGAGTACAAGGGACAAGTCAGAAAACGCAATATTGGATGTCCGATCTTCAGGCCCCTAAATGGACAAGAATTAAAAACAGGCATGTGATGGACATCACTGCATGGGCTCAGGAATACTTCCAAAAATCACTGTCTGGGAACACAGTTTTCAATGCCATCCAAAAATACATTGTAAAGCTCTATCATGCAAAGAAGCCATATCTGAACATGATCCAGAAATGCTGCCGTCTTCTCTGAGGCCCCGTACACACGACCGAGTTTCTCGGCAGAACTCAGCCAGAAACTCGATCGGAGCTGGATTCTGCCGAGAAACTTGGTCGTGTGTACACTTTTCAGCGAGGAAGCCGACGAGGAACTCGTCGGGCCAAATAGAGAACATGTTCTCTATTTCCTCGTTGTTCAATGAGGAAAGTTGGCCTGCCGAGATCCTCGGCGGCTTCAACACTGAACTCGACGAGGAACTCGATGTGTTTGGCACGTCAAGTTCCTCGGACGTGTGTACGGGGCCTGAGCCAAAGCTCATTTAAAATGATCTGTTGCAAAGTGGAAAACTGTTGAAATGTAACATTCTATTTTAGCAATCACAGTCCTCCAGACTGAAGAGGAGAGGGACTTTCTGGCTTGTTCTCAGCAAACAGTTCAAAAGTAGCAGCATGGAATGGGCAACCCACACATCTGGAAAGGCACCATCAGTGCTGAAAGATATATCCAGGTTTTAGTGCAGCATATTCTCCCATCTAGGCGTCTTTTTCAGGGAAGGCCTTGCATATTTCAGCACAACAATGCTAAACCGCATACTACATCTATGACAACAGCATGGCTTCATATTTGCAGTCCGAGTGCATAACTGGCCTGCCTGCAGTCCTGACCCTTCACCAGTTGAAAATATTTGGGGCATCTTGAAACAAAAAATACATCAAAGAAGACCAAGGACTGCAGTTAAAACTCTTTATCAAGCAATAATGGGACAGCATTCTTCTCTCAAAACTCCAGCAATTGGTCTCCTCAGTTCCCAGACGTTTACAGGGTGTTGTTAGAAGAAGAGGGGATGCTACACCGTGGTAAACATGGCCCTGTCCTAACTTTTTTATGACATGTTGGTGCCATCAATTTCTAAATTACCTTATTTTTTTTTCTTTAAATGGTACTTTTTTCTGTTTAAACATTTGATATGTTTTCTATTGTGAATAAAATATTGGTTTATGAGTTTTGCAAATCATTGTTCAATCATTGTTCTGTTTGTATGTAGATTTTACACAGCGTCTCAACGCTTTTTGGAACTGGGGTTATACTATATTATATACCTTTATCTATAGAGTAATATATACAGTTTCTTAAACAAAATACGAGTTTTGCACTTTGACGCCATTTGATTTGATGTGACTTTTTTTATATTGCAAAATTGGCCTTTTATATAGTTGTCCCTCCTCAACCGGTAAGATCATGTGGCTTTTGAGGTTAATGCCCACGAGCCGTCACTTCAGCAATAAAAGATCAGCCATACTTATAACTTTAAAAGATAAAGTATATTTGAATCTAAAACTTAAAAAAAAAAATTGGAATAGAGAAGTTTTCTGTGTTCCATAGGAGAAAGTGTCCCCAATGTGCAGCATATAGATAGGTACATTTTAGGCCAGCTATATGATATATATATTAGAGGTCGACCGATATTTGGCCATTTAGGGTCCCCCCACCCCGGGTCCCGCCCACCTTCGACATCACGCTCAATCTGTGAGCTCCCCTCTCTCTCTCCCCATACAGTTTCACGGCACTGCAGAGAGCAGTTTCATTATCGGCTGTGAAGCCTGCCAGTGCATCTGCTAATGCCAACCAGTGCCTGCCAGTGCCAACCTGCCAGTGCCAACTAGTGCCAACCTGCCAGTTCCAACTAGTGCCATCCAGTGCCATCTGCCAGTGCTAACTATTGCCAACCAGTGCCAACCAGTGCCACCTGCCAATGCCATCCAGTGCCACCTGCAAATGCCAACTAGTGCCATCCAGTGCCACCTGCTAGTGCCAACCAGTGCCACCTGCCAGTGCCATCTAGTGCAATCCAGTGCCACCTGCCAATGCCATCCAGTGCTACCTGCCAACGCCAACCAGTGCCACCTGCTAGTGCCAACCAGCGCCAACCAGTGCCACCTGCCAATGCCATCCAGTGCCAACTAGTGCCATGTGCCATCCAGTGCCAACTAGTACCATGTGCCATCCAGTGCCACCTGACAATGCCAACCAGTGCCATCTGCCAGTGCTAACTATTGCCATCCAGTGCCACCTGTCAGTGCCAACTAGTGCCACCTGCCAATCAGTGCCACTTGCCAGTGTCACCTGTTAGTGCCACCTGCCAATCAGTGACATCTACCAGTGCCACCTGCCAATCAGTGCCACCTGCCAATGCTAACTAGTGCCATCCAGTGCCACCTGCCACTTCCATCCAGTGCCACCTGCCAGTGTCAATTAGTGCCACCTGGACACCTACCAGTGCCAATTAGTGCCACCTGCCAATTAGTGCCAACCAGTACCACTTGCCAGTGCCACCTGTTGGTGCCTGCCAGTGTCATCTGCTAATGCCAACCAGTGCCTGCTAGTGCCAATCTGCCAGTGCCAACTAGTGCCACCCAGTGCCACCTGCCAGTGCCAACTATTGCCATCCAGTGCCACCTGCCAGTGCCAACCAGTGCTATCTGCCAAAGCCATTTAGTGCCACCTGCCAATGCCATCCAGTGCCAACTAGTGCCATCTGCCAGTGCTAACTACTGCCAATCAGTGCCAATTAGTGCCACCTGCCAATCAGTGCCAATTGCCAGTGTCACCCATTAGTGCCACCTGCCAATCAGTGACATCTGCCAGTGCCACCTGTCAGTGCCATCTGCCAGTGCTAATTAGTGCCATCCAGTGGCACCTGCCAGTGCCAATTAGTGCCACCTGCCAGTGCCAATAAGTGCCACCTGCCAATCAGTGCCAACCAGTACCACTTGCCAGTGCCACCTGTTAGTGCCTGCCAGTGCCACCTGCCAATCAGTGCCATCTGCTAGTGCCACCTTCCAGTGCTAATTAGTGCCCTCCAGTGCAACCTGCCAATCAGTGCCACTTGCCAGTGTCACCTGTAAGTGCCCCACGAGCCAGTGCCACCTGTCAGTGCCACCTGCCAAAAAAAAAAAATCGGCCTAAAATATAGGCCGCAAAAATCGGCATCATATATCGGCCATCAGCCACCCCGATTTCTGAATATGGGCATCGGCCAGAGAAAAACCCATAACGGTCGACCTCTAATACATATATATATATATACACATACATATACACACAAGAAAATACTTCAGTGAGTAAAAATTATAATGACTCATGAACCATGCACACTGAAATCACTATAATGTTTTCACTTAAAGTGGGAGTTCACCCATAAAAAAAAATTTCCCCTTAGATTGATGCTCATTTTGTCTAGGGGAATCGGCTAGTTGTTTTAAAATCGAAGCTGTACTTACCGTTTTAGAGAGCGATCTTCTCCGCCGCTTCCGGGTATAGGCTGCGGGACTGGGCGTTCCTATTTTGATTGACAGGCTTCCGACGGTCGCATCCATCGCGTCACAAGCAACCGAAAGAAGCCGAACGTCGGTGCGGCTCTATACTGTGCCTGTGCACCGACGTTCGGCTACTTTCGGAAAATCGTGACGCGATGGATGCGACCGTCGGAAGACTGTCAATCAAATTAGGAACGCCCAGACCCGCAGCCCATACCCGGAAGCGGCAGAGAAGATCGCCCTCTACAACGGTAAGTACAGCTTCGATTTTAAAACAACTAGACGATTCCCCTAGACAAAATGAGCATCAATCTAAGGTTAAAAATTTTAATTTCCGGGTGAACCTCCACTTTAATATAAACCAATTTTATATCTGAGCAACTCAAACTGAGTACATGTTAAATTATACATGTGGTGACCTTTAGTACAAACTACAGTACATGTTGAAACCCCTTAAGTCGGCCATACAAGGATCGAAATTCAGCCGGTGCAGCAATCAGTCAAATTTTGATCCATGTATTGGCACCCTGGCTGTACAGAAGAAGATCCACTGATTGACTTTTGTACAACCAGCCTGTCTTTTTTTTTCCCAAACGATTACTGCCACCGACTATAGCCGGCAGCACTGATCATTGTATTCTGATATTGGGGAAGACTGCCGTCAGAACACCATAGCACAGCAGGAGTGATTCCCCCATACACATCAATGATGAATATACGGGCTGTCTTACTCAATTCAGAGATACAGTCAGCTTAGCTTTTCTGTAAAAGTCAAGTTGTGTCCCACCCCCTTTTTGATTTTTACAGAAAAAGATGACATCTGAATATAACTTCAGGCATGTAAACTGTATACCTGGATCTGCTGATGTGCTCTTTTCACCCGATGTCTATACCCACATTTGTTTTTGTATCATGTGCTCAGTTTAAACTGCTCAGGTTTCCTTTAGCCACACTTCCTGCTGACAGAATACAAGTGTGTATATACTGTAGATGTCATTAAACTGAAAACATATTTTGTCAATTGGATTGTTGAATGACCAAGGTTGTTATGGACACACAGTTACCTGCAAGGAGAGAGTAGTGCGCTGAGATGGTTTTCCCACAAGCCCCTGCTCTTTGCGCTTCTTGAACTTGCGGAAGTATTCCTGAATCAAGAAGGTGGCATAAAACTTCCCCACGGTGACCTCGTCATCTGCAGGAGTAGAATCGAAAAATTGGAAAGGAACGAGAACATCCTCAGAATTTAAGCGTATGAGTATGGGTGAAACTAAAATCAGATTTAGTGTAAACCTCTGAAAAAGGGAATATCACAGCTGCCATTGCTGACGTCTATTTAAAGTTGTAGTTCTGGAGCTGTCATCATCTTCTTTTTCTACTTAGTGACTAACTGGTGCAATATAATGATGAGCCAATCAAACCTGGGTTCAGATTGGGGCGGGATCACTGAACTTTACTGAACAACATGTACCAAAGAACAATGGGCCAGATTCACGTAGAAGTGTGGCGGCGTAACGTATCGTAGATACGTTACACCGCCGCAAGTTTTCATCGCAAGTGCCTGATTCACAAAGCACTTGCAATGAAAACCTACGCTGGCGGCCTCCGGCATAAGCCCGCGTAATTTAAAGGGGCGTGTGTCATTTAAATTAGGCGCGCTCCCGCGCCGGACCTACTGTGCATGCTCCGTTTCGAAATTCCCGCCGTGCTTTGCGCGAAGTGACGTAATTTTTTCGAACAGCTACGTGCGTAGCGTACTTCCGTATTGTATGAATTTTTAATTTTCGACGCGGGAACGACGGCCATACTTTATACAGCACATACGTGTGCTGTGTAAAGTTAGGGCACCCAAAACGACGACTAAATTTGCGACTAGCAGCGACGTAGCGAACGCGAAAAACCGTTGTGGATCGCTGTAACTCCTAATTTGCATACCCGACACTGGTTTACGACGCAAACTCCCCCCAGCGGCGGCCGCGGTACTGCATCCTAAGATCCGACAGTGTAAAACAATTACACCTGTCGGATCTTAGGGCTATCTATGCGTAACTGATTCTATGAATCAGTCGCATAGATACTCTGAGGCCCCGTACACACGAGAGGATTATCCGCTGGAAACGGTCCTCCGGAACGTTCCCGCGGATAAATCCTCTGGCGGATTTTGATCTGATGGTTGTACTAACCATCAGATCGAAATCTGCGCGGAATCCATCCGCGGTGACGTGTCGCACTGTCGCCGCGATGATGACGCGGCAACGTGCGCAACGATTGAAGGTAAAGACTTCCCACGCATGCGTCGAATCATTACTGATCCGCGGATAAATACCAGCGGATAGATCCTCTCGTGTGTACGGGGCCTGAGAGTTACGACGGAGTATCTGAGATACTCCGTCGTATCTCCTTTGTGAATCTGGCCCAATGTTCCTTTTTTTTTTTTTTATTGTGTGTGATATAGAGAGCAGCAATTTTATTAGAAGTGTAAAATTCCTTTTTCTTTGAAATTATTTATTTTGGACAAGGTGTATGCAGATAATTACCCAGCCATCATACATTCCATACTAATACAGTTCAGTCAGGTATAATAACATACAATATGGTTATAAAAACACAAAGTATACCCAATACCAAGGTTTTTGCATGTAAGCACACCAAAAAGGTGTTCATAAAGCCTGACTCAACTAACCTATATAAGTAAAGTAAAGTGGTTCTAAAGTGTAATTTTTTTTACCTTAAAGGGGTTGTAAAAGGTACATTAGCGGCCCCCCAGCCCCCCGTTTACTTACCTGACCCCTCGAAAGTCCCGCACCGTGAACGCGCTGGCTTCTCGGTCGGCTTCTCGGCTTATTCATTGGTTGATTAAAAGCAGCGCAGCCATTGGCTCGCACTGCTGTCAATCATATCCAATGACGCGGCGTGCCGGGGGGCCAAGTGATACAGTGAGCAGCTATAGCCGCCGGCTGTATCACGGGAGCGCGCCCGCAAGAACTTTCCATCATGCGAGAGAGCTCGCATGAAGGTGAAGAGTTCTTGCGGGGGGGGGGGGGGATGTGGGGGAGCCGATACAGCCACCGAGGGACCCCAGAAGACCAGGTTCGTGGCCACTCTGTGCTAAACGAGCTGCACAGTGGAGGTAAGTATAACATGATTGTTATTTAAAAAAAAAAAAATTCTCTTTAGTGTTCCTTTAAAGCGGAGTTCCACCCAAAAGTGGAACTTCCGCTGTAAGCACTACTCGCCCCCTTACATGCAACATTTGGCATGTCATTTTTTTGGTGGGGGGGTGGGTGCTTGGTTTTGAGTGGGACTTTCTGTCCCACTTCCTGCTTCCACCTATGGGCCACCTAAGCGACTCCTCTTCTCCCCCTAGGTGGCCCCTCCCTCTCGGCAATCTTCTGGGACACGTGAAAGGTCCCAGAAGATTGCCTGTCCACTGGGAGAGCGCAGCGCGACTCGCCCATGCACAGTGTGTGCCCGGCCGTGAAGCCACAAGCTGTCACAGCTGGGTGCCCAGAGTGTCAAGCGTCTGTTTAATAAATGTCAGCAGCTAAACTTTTTGTAGCTGCTGATTTTTAATAAACAAAAAAAGCCTGGAACTCCTATTTTTTTCAAATAACAAACATGTCATACTTACCTCTACTGTGCACCTCGTTTTGAACAAAGTAGCCTCGAACATCCTCTTCTGGGGTCCCTCGGCGGCTCTCACGGCTCCTCCCTGCATTAGATAACCCCCTTGGAGAAGAGCTCTCCCGAGGTGGTTACCTTGCGGTCCATAGACACCGAATGTATGACTCGGCCCCGCCCCCACGTCATTGGATTTGATTGACAGCAGTGGCAGCCAATGTCTGCACTGCTATCAATCTATCCAATCAATGCCAGGACTCCGTGAAGAAGAGGACGCCGGGGACGAGGTTCACTAGGTGAACTGGCTCAGGTGAGTAAAACAGGGGGGCTGGGGGGAAGGTGATTGCCAGGTGTTTTTGTCATCATAGGATGCATTAAGGTGAAAAAACACAAACCTTTACAACCCCTTTAAGGTAGAAAATGTTTTAGTAGAAGTATTGCCCCAGCCCCCCTCCTTATGCTGATCTGGGTGCTCACTCGATGCAGGACTGTGCCTATCTGTAGTGGCTCTGTCTTCTCTCCCCAAGCTTTTTTGAGGGGCAGGCCTGCGGCTCAGGATCGAGTTCACACGAGTGCCCCCTTAGCAAGCGGCTTGCTATGTGGGCGCTCGGGAGGGAGAAGGAGCCAGGAGCACCGGCAGGGGACCAGAGAAGAGGAGGTTCAGGGCGCCCTGTGCACAGAGCAGGTAAGTATAACTTGTTTGTGATTAAAAAAAAATAAAGCTTTACAATTACTTTAAAGAACATAGGAACACAACCGAAAGTGACAAGGCACAATACATCATGATTGATAATGCTATCAAGGCCATGTGTCATACATCAAATAAACGTAAAAAAATTATTTCAGAAATCGCCATGCCTGGGATTTTACTTCTAAGTAGCTTCTAGTGGGAGAATGGGTCCAAAGCCTGGTACACACGGCTGAATATCGGGAGACATTTGTCGGTTCAAAAAAATAAAAATAAAAGTCCGACATTCGGCCCGTGTGTATGTCAGTCTGTCCGACAGAAGCCGGACATTTTGGAGGAGAGCGCCTGCCGAGTGTTCTAGTGGGGGGAGGGGCATCCCCCTGTCAGAACAAAACAGCCCAAGCAGGGAAGATCGCTGTACTTACTTTGCATAGTGAGTACAGAGGCTCAGACCGGAGCTGACAGTTTTTAGTTTTTCAGTTTAACTCATTGGGTTGAACAGAAAAAAACCTATAGTGTGTATCAGGCTTTAGAGAAGACATCTAGAGGTGGCGGATAAGGGGAAAGACCTTGCACAACATTCCTTTAAATAACATGCCTGGGGGAACCCTTAACCTGCCTGATAAGTGGCACATCCTCACGTTGGGTAGTTCAAACCACCACCAGGACCCACCTGACACTAGGTGATATCGAAGAAGTGTTCCAGGAGCCGGTCGCCACGGAAGCAGAGTTCCAGTGGCAAATGCAAGAGACGCTCGCCCAGTGCAGAAAGTCTGGTTCTGCCCTGGTTATTAAACCCTGTTTAAAAAAAACAAATAAGGGAAAATTGCAAAAATGTTCTGGTCACCTGAGTTGAAAAGGGGTGCGCAGGACCTGCCAGCACAGTTTGGTCACACCCACAAATCGCTTTATTCCTTTAGTTGTTTTTCTGCACGTGTGTGGGGGCAGGGATATTAAAAATGTACCAGTCCCAGTGCCAGATATACTAGGTATGCCACTGTCTGTAGTGGATGTGAATGGATGGCCATTTTCAGTTTGGCACAGCTCACTTACCCCCAGCTGGCGGCACCACCTGGTCAAGCAGTTTCATACTGGTCCTCTTCCAGATCTTCTTAATGATAGCTCTGAGTTCCTCATTGGCCTGCTCCAGATTACCTGTGAATTGGAAAACAGACCCAAGAGGACTGTTACTCACTTATAGGCTTACAAATAAAGTAAAACTGCAAAAAAACAAAAAACAAACAGCAACCACATTTCATGATCCAACTCCACTAGACTGAAACCTTATTGGTTGGTGTGGCTCACTGATCTTTGATGTCACCCTGACACTTTGCAATGTCTTATTACTAAAGCATTAGATCAATAACAAAGACAAAAGTACATTTTTGACAATCAGAAAATAGCATGGAGGCAGAGTTACCATCAGTTTTAATGCATAGAGAAGTCCGAACCAAAGCGAAGAGAGTAGCATTAAACATGACTGTCCCATCGCTGTTTAGAGGCATGTTCATGGCGACCAGACGCTGAACGGGAGATAGAAGGCAAAAAAAAAGTCTATGTTTCTTATCTGGCAGTACAAATATAACATTTTTAAATATAATGAAAACAATGTTAAACAGATACTCAAAGCAAAATGGAGATTTGCCCATTGGTGGCAAAAAAATGATTCAGCTTAAAGCGTTTGTAAAGGAAAAAAATGTTTCCCTTTAAAATAACAAACATGTCATACTTACCTCCACTGTGCAGTTCGTTTTGCACAGAGTGGCCCCGATCCATGTCTTCTGGGGTCTCTCGGCGGCTGTCTCTGGTCCTCCCCGCAATTACTCACCACAGTAATGCGAGAGCTCGCATGGTGGTCAGTAATTGTGGGCGCGCTCCCGTGATACAGTGAGCGGCCATAGCCGCTCACTGTATCACTCGGCCCTGCCCCTCGGCGCGCTGCGTCACTGGATGCCAATGGCTGCGCTGCTCTCAATCCATCCGCTCTAACCAGGCTGAGCGGCGAAGAGGATATCGGGAGCGCGCAGGACATTCGACGGGTCAGGTAAGTAAAACAGGGGCTGGGGGGGGGGGGGGGGGGGGGCTTCAACATCAGATGTTTTTTCACCTTAATGCATAGATTGCATTAAGGTGAATTTTTTTTTTCATTTACAACTCCTTCAATGCCAGGCCTCCTCAGCAGCACATTTACTTTTTTTAATGCCCCAGATGTACTGTTCTGCCATTGGGAGTGAAGAAAAATACTTCTTACTTCAAGCTATGGAAAGCAAGTGACTCATTCTGTTTTCTGTCACATGACAACGCTGATGTCTGGTGATTTGCTCACAGTGCCGTCACGAGAGGGTGGGGAGACTCCCCTTGGACCATTCTAAGTTCCAATAAGCAACTTGGAGGTTACATGGGATCACTGCAAACTTTGTGGCAATAGAGTGAAGGAAAGGTAAATAAATGCTACTGGTGTGCACTCCAGTACCTGGGCAAAGCACAGGTTCACTAAAAAGTCTTCCACCTTCATCTATAATGAAACACTCTCAGCCTAGAAAACAAATCTCCTGGGCTTTTTAGAGAAATATTGTTCCATCTTTAGAAATGTATGGCTTTCATGGTGTGAAGAAGGAGGGAGGAGTGGTTATGGTGGATCCTCCTAACCTTTCGAGCCTAGAGACTTCTGTATGTTCTGCACTCCCAGTAATTACATCCTACATGCCAGAGAATGTGCCATTATATGATAATCTACGGAGGCAAGGATGACCAATAATTAAAAGGTCATAAAAACTTTGACAGTGGCTATACTTTAGGTACCAATGAATGTTTTAAGAGTACTTATTGATAATGATACAATTATGTTATAATTAGTTCCTGCCTTGAGTCATTAGATTACCTTACACGCCACACGATGCGGGCACAGCTTGCCGAAACCCAAAGGAGGCTGTATCCGCCGTAGAAGTGTCACTACATCCAGGTGCTTGATGCGCCCCCTAGAGACAACAGAAATTATTAAAAAGTTGGCATTTAGGTGTGGCACATATAGCTATAACTATATATATTTTTCTCACTTTTTTACACTGTTATGTTTTCAGGTTAGTTGCTGCTTACCTCTGTAGAGCTTCAGGCCATCATTAATTTGTAGTTATCCTAGCGCAGTTTCTTTTTACCATTTTCTACTAATGATGACGGAGACAGGTCAGCCCCTCCCCCTCAACATTAGGGTGGGCCCCGATAACCTGCACCCTCATGCCGCGTACAGACGGTCGTTTTTTTTTATAAAAAAAAAGATTTTTTTTGTGGAGTAAAAAAAACAACGTTTTTGAAACTTTATTTTCAAAAACGACATTGCCTACACACCATCGTTTTTTCGAAATGCTCTAGCAAAGCGCGGTTACATTCAGCACTTTTTTCCATTGAAGCTCGCTTCATAACTTGCTTCTGAGCATGCGCGGGTTTAAAAACGTTGTTTTAAACGACACAAAAAATTGAAGCATGCTCCAATTTTTTTTTACATTTTCAGAAGACATAAAACAACGTTTTCCCCACACACGGTCATTTAAAATGACGTTTTTAAAAATGTCGTTTTTTTTTCATCACATAAAGTGATGGTGTGTACGCGGCATCAGTCTCTGTGCAAAACCACACACACACATGCAGTGAACATTACAATTTTTTTTTTTAAAGTGCCATGTGCAATGGCGCGGCAGGCCTTCAGGCCAGTATAAAAATGTTCCCTGGACTAGCCAAATGCCTGTCCAAGAGGCGAGTGCATGAAAAGCAATTAATGACGTGTACTAGAGCCAGTGAAAAACTCAGTTGTGTGCTGCTTAGAAAGTGTTATTTCCGGCAACCCTGGTGTCCTGTAGTGACCTAGAAGCTGGCAGGTGAAACCACAACATGTAGGAGGGGACCAGAGACTGAGATTCTGGAGAGTCTTGAATACTAAAGATGTTGCTGGAGGCTATATTGCTTCAGAATTCAGTCTTTTATTACGGGGACCATTGTGTGGTACATTTTTGTAGCGTTGCTATAACTAGGTAAAAAATACTGAAATTGGTCACAGTATAAATTATATTTTTCTTGTAAACTCATCCCCATGTGCAATACTTGTCCATGCATGGATCACTGAGACTTTTTAAAAATGTGGGTGGCGTCACTAGGGTTGGTGTCACCCGGTATGGAAAAAATTGGTGTTATCCCCTCTCCACCAACTTTAGTCCCCTCTCAGTACAGACCCCCCTCCCTCAGTACAGAACCCCCCACTAAGTACAGACCCCCCCATACCAAGTACAGACCCCCCCTCTATCAGTGCAGACCACCCTCAGTGCAGACCACCGCTGAAATCAGTGCAGATCCCCCCGCATGCATTAAAAACATTAGTATATTAAATTTACAGACCTCAGAACAGCACGGGATACAGCAGTGTGTCCCTTGGACTCCCTCCTCCCTCTCACGCCACAGAGCGAACTGAAGCCACCTCCCCCTCCTGTAGATGTAAACAGAGAGGAGGGGGAGGGCAGCATTGGTCTGCTCCACTGTGTGAGACAGTCGGCAAGACACAGATCAGTGTAGGGGTGAGGACCATGCGGCGTTAGCGCCGGCAGTGCCACCGCCCACAGGTGTCGCCCCTCTGGCTGGTGTCACCCGGTGCAGCTAGACCCCCCTACTGACGCCACTGCATGGCATGCACATTTAAATTCGCTAAAATGATAGAAGTGACATTGTTTAGCTGGCATACATTCAGATGTTGAAGTGCACATTTCATAGCAAACCATACTTCTTAGTAAATTCTTTTGCATATATACACTACTGTGCAAAAGTTTTAGGCAGGTGTGAAAAAAATATGTATATTAAGAATGCTTTCAGAAATAGAAGTGTTAATTGTATATTTTTATCAATTAACAAAATTGAAAGTAAAATGAACATAAGAGGAATTTCAAATCAAATCAATATTTGGCATCAATTCTTCTAGGTACAGTTGTTTTTGAAGGATCTCGGGAGGTAGGTTGTTCCAGACATCTTGGACAACTAACCACAGATCTTCTGTGGATGTAGGCTGCTTCATATCCTTCTGTCTCTTCATGTAATTTCAGACAGACTCAATGTTGAGAGATCAGGGCTCTGTTCTTAATGGCATTGGCTGCATGCTTTCAGTCGTTGTCCCACTGCAGAATAAATTTAGGGCCAATCACATGCCTTCCTGATGGTATGGCATGATGGATAAGTATCTGCCTATATTTCTCAGCATTGAGGACACCATTGATCCTGACCAAATCTCCAACTCCATTTGGAGAAATACAGCCCCAAAATTGCAAGGAACCTCCACCATGCTTCACCATTGTCTGCAGACACTTATCATTGTACCGCTCTCCAACCGTACAGCGAACAAACTGCCTCCTGCTACAGCCAAAATATTAAAAAGATTGACTCAGTCTAGAGCACTTGCTGCCATTTTTCTGCATTTTTCTGTTCCTATGTTTTCATGCATAGTTGAGTTGTTTAGCCTTGATACCATGTCTGATGTATGGATTTTTTCCATGAAGACCACTTCTGAGCAGACTTCACAGAACAATAGATGGGTGTACCTGGGTCCTACTGGTTTCCACCAGTTCTGTGTGGATTGCACCGTTGGACATCTTCCGATGTCAACGGGAAGTAAAATATAACATCCCCTTTAGTGATTGACTTTTTTTTATTATTGTACTCTTGTACTTATGTGTTGTGTTCCTTTGTGTCTTAGTGTTAAACAGTGTCGCCCCTACCATGTCAGTGTTACTAATTCCCTTTCATCTAAACTTCAAACACCAAAACTGAGAAAAAAAAGTAAAAAGGCCCCACAGGGGGTCTAGTGCACTTATGTGTTGTGTTCCTTTGTGTCTTAGGCCCCGTACACACGTCCGAGGAACTCGGCGTGCCAAACACATCGAGTTCCTCGTCGAGTTCAGTGTGGAAGCCGCCGAGATCTCGGCGGGCCGACTTTCCCCATTGAACAACGAGGAAATAGAGAACATGTTCTCTTTTCGGCCCGACGGCTTCCTCGCTGAAAAGTGTACACACGACCGAGTTTCTCGGCAGAATCCAGCTCCGACCGAGTTTCTGGCTGAATTCTGCCGAGAAACTCGGTCGTGTGTATGGGGCCTCAGTGTTAAACAGTGTCGGCTCTACCAAATCTGTGTTACTAATTCCCTTTTATCTAAACTTCAAACACCAAAACTGAAAAAAAAAAAAAAAAATAGGGGGTCTAGTGCAAAAAAAAGGGTGGGCCCCACAGGGGGTCTAGTGCACTTATGTGCTGTGTTCCTATGTGTCTTAGGCCCGGTACACACGAGCAAACATGTACGATGAAACCGGTCCGTCGGACCGTTTTCACCGTACATGCCTGCCAGAGGGCTTCTGTACGATGGTTGTACTAACCATCGTACAGAAGTCCGCGCGTAAACAATACGCGGGGCGTGTCCGCGTCGTCGCCGCGAGGATGACGCGGCGATGACGCGGCGACATGGGCGGGCCTGCCATTTAAAGGCTTCCACGCATGCGTCGAAGTCATTCGACGCATGCGAGGGGCGCTCGGACATGTACGGTAGGTCTGTACTGACGACCGTACATGTCCGAGCGGGCAGGATTCCAGCGGACGGTTTTAAAACACGTCCAGGAATATTTGTCTGCTGGGAAAAGGCCCGGCGGGCAAATGTTTGCTGGAATTCGGGCCGCTCGCGCCTACACACGACCGAACATGTATGCTGAAACTGGCCCGCGGACCAGTTTCGGCATACATGTTTGGTCGTGTGTACGGGGCCTTAGTGCTAAACAGTGTCGGCTCTACCAAGTCTGTGTTACTAATTCCCTTTTATCTAAGCTTCCACCACCAAAACTGGAAAAAAAACACATGGGTCTGGTGCAAAAAAAAGGGTGCAATACTCTGTGTATATGTGTATAGCTAAAACCCACATGAATAGGGGTACAGGGGGGGGGCATGTTGTATGGCCTTTCTTTTTCATATTTTAGGTGTAGTTTTTCCTTGTGCTGTCTCGTGCAGTCCCCTTTTATACTCCGACCCCCTTGCCCCCCCCCTCTTCCCTCTAGTGCACCCCAGATCCTCTATTCAGCCGTCATCACACCTTTCTTATTGTCAAAAAAAAAAAAAAAGGTTGGATAATAATTCAGACAACAAAAAACATTTCTATCTAGGCTTATAAGTCTCATAAATCCAAATATTCATTACAATACCCCTGTTAGAGGAAAGAGAGAAGGGATTGGCATATACTTATATATTAATAAACAGAGAATCTATATGTCCCCTCCCTCTTCCCTCCCAGGGAAGGTGTGGTGATCCTTATACTATCTCGTGCAATCCTTCTTACCCCCCACCAGCACATCCCAGATCCTCTATAGATCCACCATATCACCTTTCTTATCATAAATCAATTACAATAATAAAGTAGTAAAAATTCAAAATGAAAAAATTTCCAGCCCTACTTATAATTCTCACCAGTCCGAGAATTCAGTTCAATACATCTGCTGGAAAAAAAAGGAATTGGCATATACTTATGTGTATGCTTATATATATATATATATATATATATATATATATATATAAAAACCCTGGCCCTGTGTGTCCTAACCCCGTGCCTGGAACCTCAAATTGATCAACTCCCAGAAAGGAAAAAGGTCTGATAAGTCTGCTCTGAAACGCAACCAGAAAGATAGATTGCCCTTTTTTATCAGCACTTAAATTGGGAACCTCCACCGATATGTCCCACTCCAGTCTCGTACCCGTTCTAACACTGGGCGTAGTAGGGCTCTGCACTGCAATGTAGCTCTTGATAGTTCTGGTAGAATTTTCAACTGGCCCCCCTTAAAGTCTATTGTTCCTGTCTCCTAGGCTTTCCGCAAGATGGCCTCCCTATGTGCAAAATAATGCAAATGACACACCACGTCACGGAGGCGATTAATGTCCTTGGACCCAATGCTCTATGGATTCCATCAAGTTCCAAATTTAAAGGCATAGCGTCTTTTAGTATATTTTCAAAAATAGATTTTACCATGTCCTGCAGGTTTTCCTGGTCTGATGCCTCTGGGATTCCTCGCAGGCGCACATTGTTGCGTCTACTCCGGTCTTCGAGGTCCTCCGAAAGTAACTGTACTGGCACCGCAATCTCTTTTTGGGTGTAACTGTCTCTCTCCAGTGTGCTCACCTGCTGCTCCAGGCTTTGATATGCACTCTTCCCATCGGTCACACACTCCGCTAGTATTTGTAGTTCACCCCGGACCAGCTCCTTGCGGTGTGCATCATCCACTTTTCTAATACGGGCTTCTATGTCTGCCCATGTGGGGAGGGCTTCTATGTCTGCCCGTGTGGGGAGAGCCTGTATAAATGTCTTTAGGTCCTCCATTTTCCACACCACTGCTTCCTTCTCCCCCTCTACCGCAGTTCTGGGGCTATGTGGGATAGTCTGTAGCGCTTCCACACTGGTTCTCACCGCCATCTGCCCCTGGACTGGCTGCATAGGTGTGCTCTCCCTAGGCTGCAGCAGCACGTCTACCTTCCCTTTCTCACTTCCGGGTTGTGGATCTCTGGCTGCAACTACACATCTCTGGGTAGCCGCACCAGCTGGGCTGCTAATCGTGCGGTTCTCGTCTCCCTCTGTCACCCCAAATTCATTCCGCTGTAGTCTCACCAAGAGATAGCCTTGAGGTCCCACCAGACTAATCCTGATACATCGCTGGGGTGTCAGTCAGTTAATCAGTCTCATACGGAGCAGGCTGGAGCCAAGAGCTCTGTCTCTCACTCCCTCACCTGGCCATGTGCAGACCCCTCCCCGAATTTGTCCAAATTGGAGACTTTTGACACTTTTTGGGGACCATTGGCATTTATACAGTGATCAGTGCTATAAAAATGCACTGATTATTGTGTAAATGTCACCGGCAAGGAAGGGGTTAACACTAGGGGTGATCAAGGGGTTAAATATATGTTCCCTCAGCATGTTCTAACTGTGTGGGGAAGTGACTAGGAGAGAAGCCATATAGTTTTTCCTACTTCCTAGGAAGAAACCAAATGGCTCCTCTCCTCTGACAGCACAGGGATTTGTGTGTTTACACACACAAATCCCCGTGCTGGTGCTCGTGCACGCGATCGCGCGTGGGTGGCAGCGATTGTGTCTGCCGGCCACGTGCATCAGGTCCCCCACCGTGCATCGGGCACGTGCGCCCTCTGGTGGCCGAAAACAGGTAGGACGTACCCGTACGGGATTTCGCCCAGGAGAGCCATTGTGCCGCAGTATATCTGCGTGACGCAGTCGGCAACTGGTTAAAGGAGCTGTCGCTCAAGCAATTTCTGCAGATGTGTAAATATTGGCTGTAAGGAATGGAGTTTACAAGGGGTCTGTGGTGGAAACTAAAGAAGTGAAGAATGTCATTCCCTGCTGTGGGTTTATGGAAAAGTCCACTAGAAAGTGCACCAACCGAACCCTTTGAGATGGTAATGTCAAGGAAGGGAATGGAATGCAGAGTATAATTCATTGTGAAAGTAAGGAATTCATTGGATTTCATTGCCTGTAGACAGCGGTGGAGAGTCTCAATGGGTCCATCCCACACCTACAGGATATCATCTATATATCTGTACCATAAGCTAATATGGCCAAAGAATTCCAAAAGACAAGAAATTCTGCTCCCACTCCCCCAGGTACAGGGTGGCATAGGAGGGGGCACAGCAAGTCCCCATAGCCACCCCCTGCACCTGGAGGAAGTAGGAGCCCTGGAACAAAAATACATTATGGATAAGTATGAATTCTAGAGCCGTGACTATGAACTCGTTGAGTTTCCACCTTGGATGGACATCGCTGACTGTTTTTAACTATTTTGTGGCTGTTGAAAGAAGTTTATAAAAAAAACAAATGCAACACGTAAGTTCAATCCTGTACAAGTCACATAAGAACAAATTAATGGATGCACTTTTTTTGTGATTTATTTATTCTTTATTCATTCCATTATAGAAGTAATATGTTCTATCAATGTATAACCCCTGAAGAAAGAAGCTATTCTGAAATGCGTTGTGTGTGGTCCTGGACATCCGCTATGGTGGTCACATCACGGTAGTCCTGGACCTATCAGTAGTATACCTCCATTGTTAGGTTGTATGTTGACCTAAATGTTCACCAGCCACTACTGTTACTACTTTTTAACTCGCTGTTAAATATATGCAGTATAACTACCTTGTGTGTTGTTGCTGTGCTCAGTCTTGTCATGGTGTATGTCCTGTGACATGCAACTGTCTTTCACAACCTCACATTAGTAGCAGAGTTTGGTTTTTCCTCACCCAGTTTGAAGCCTTTTAGGCTGGGTTCACACCTATGCGAATTGGATGCAGGAGATTGTGATTGGCTCTCTTTGGAGCCAGTTCACATATCTCCGCATCAGGTCTGGTGCGATTTGCTGGAAAAACTTTTACCTTCTTTGGTCCGTTTCAGGTCCGAATTCAGCCCAAAATTCGGCCTGAAATCAGACCTGAAACGGTGAACCAACACGCACCGGACACCCCGGCTGTGCGACGGATCTTGCGATGGTGTGAACCCAGGCTTACACAGCTGTTTCTGTTTCAGTTATGAATGTGTTTCAACCTATATATCAAATAATGATCATTGGCACCTGCTTGGTATAATTGGTTAATCATACTGACTCGAATGCTACAAAATCCCTGAATTTATGCAAGTGTACAAAGTCTAAATACTGATGTTGGTTTGAAGTCAAAGGGTTGTCACACAAAATACTAATCTATATTTTTCTTCGCTCACTCATTTTGTAAAATAATAAAAATAAACAATTAAAAATAGGATTTTTTTACTCACCGTAAAATCCTATTCTCTGACGTCCATGGACGGACACAGCTTCCTTATACTCTGTAACTGTAGGGTTATGTTCCATTCATTAGGAGAGGACTAGGCAGAATGTTAACAGTTAACATGAATCTTTAGCAGAGCTGAAACAGCCCCGCCCAGGGGGCGGTCCCTCTGGTTATAACCCCTCTCACTGCAGTCAGCAGCTCAGTTCGTCAAAAAGCAGTACAAACTTAACAAGGAGGGGTGGGTGCTGTGTCCGTTCATGGATGTCAGAGAAAAGGATTTTACAGGGAGTACAAAAATCCTATTTTCTCTTATGTCCATTGACAGACACAGCTTCCTTATACCCTGTAACTGTAGGGACGTCCCCAAGCACTGTCAAAAAACGAGGGGTGGGAACATCAATCAAAACTAACTTCACCCCAACACAAACCAGAGCTCCTCAACGGAGGAGTTGCAACCATTAAACAGCCGCCTGCAAAACTTTGCGGCTGAAAGAAGCATCCAAAGATGCACTCACATCAACCTTGTAAAACTTGGTAAAAGTGTGAATGGACGACCAGGTCGCCGCCTTGCATACCTAAAAAAGCCCAGGAAGCACCAATTGCCCTGGTCGAATGCGCTGTGACAGGAATGGGAGGCGCCCGTCCTTTCAGGGTGTAAGCCTGAATCACGATATGTCTGATCCACCGAGAAATGGTGTCCGACAAGATCGCCAGGCCCTTCTTGGGACCAGATACAGACACAAACAGTGAGTCTGACCTCCGAAATGGAGCAGACATATACACCCGTAGAGCACGTACCACGTCAAAGGAATGCAACGCAGCCTCTTTGGGATTTGATGGCCGAGGACACAAGGATGGAAGCACAATGTCCTCATTTAGATGAAAATCTGAAACCACCTTCGGAAGAAACAAAGGCTGTGGGTGTAGCACTGCTTTATCCTTATGGAGGATCAAGTAGGGGGACTTGCAAGACAAGGCTGCTAACTCAGAAACTAGTCTGACCTTCTGGGAGAGTGTCAAGAGAGGAATCTCTCTGATGTTCTTAAAGGGGGCTTCCCGAAGTGCTGAGAGCACCAGATTCAGATCCCACGGAGGTAGTGGTTGAACTGGCGGAGCTATATGTCGAACCCCCTGAACAAAAGTACTCACCAGTGAGTAAGTCGCCAAGGGTCGTTGAAAGAAAACAGCCAATGCTGAAATTTGCCCCTTAATGGTGCCTAAGGCAAGTATTTGATCCACGCCACGCTGTAAAAACAGCAGGATCCAAGAAATCAAGTATGTACGTGGATGCCAGCCCATCTCTTCACACATATAGTTATAAGCCTTCCACGTGCAGTGGTAAATCTTCCAGGAAGATGACTTCCGAACCCTCACCATGGTGGAAATTACTGAGTCCGACAGGCCTCAGTCCCTCAGCACCTGGCTTTCAACAGCCCTGCCGTTAAAGCCAGCGACTGTAAAGCAGGATGAAGGATGGTACCTTGTGACAGAATGTCCTCTCGCAATGGCAGACGCCAAGGAACGTCCGCCACTAGTCTTATCAGATCGGCATACCAGGGACGCCGAGGCTAATCCAGGGCAATTAGGATCATCGGAATCCCCTTGGACTCCGCTCTGTGAAGCAGACGAGGATGCAGTTTTTCAATGAGAGAAATGCGTAAAGCAGCCGATATTGTCCCCATGGGCATACCAACGCATCTGTTGCGTCCGCCCAAGGATCTTTTGACCTGGCTACGGACCTCGACACCTTTCGATTGAGTCGAGAAGCCAGGAGATCCACATCTGGCTCGCCCCATCTCAGGCAAAGGAGGTGAAATACATCCGGGTGTAGTGACCATTCCCTTTGGTCCAGCATCTGATGACTGAGGTAGTCCGCTTGCCAGTTGTCTACGCCCGGAATGTAAATGGCCGATAGAGCAAGCACCTTGGTGAAAACCCTTGGTGCCGATGCCAGGCCAAAAGGGAGAGCCACAAATTGATAGTGGTCTTCCCCTACTGCAAAGCGCAGGAACCTCTGATGCCTTGCGAAGACGGGGACATGCAAGTATGCGTCCTTGATGTCCAAGGACGCCAGAAAGTCCCCCAGATGGAGTGCAGTGACCACAGAGCGAATTGATTCCATCCTGAACTTCCGAACCTTTACAAAGATATTGAGGGCCTTGAGGTCCAGGTTTCCGACGGACTCCGTCCTTCTTCGGGACCACAAACAGATTTGAGTAGAATCCCTGAAACATTTCCTGCAGCGGCAAAAGTATGATTACCCCGCACTTCAGCAAGTCCTGTACGGCGCTGAGAAACACTAAGGTGGACATGAAGGCCACACAACAATGCAAGGGGAGGAGGGGAGGGGCAGGTGAAAGATGAAAAGGAGGGCAAGAGACCCCTTAATCGACCCCCCGGAAAGCCCAGCTGTTTCAACCTGCCAAGACAGGAGGAAAGTACTTACCCGTCCTGCGAGGACTGCTGGCACCTTTATGACAGACCTACATCCGAGCAGTACAGCGTAGCTGTCGGCCATGGTTCACTGTGACTTAGACAGCAGTAGCCCAGCCATATGTGAACCCCAGAGCATATAGCTCATCGGCCACCCCTGGAGCAATGGGGTATGTCGTAGCCGACCCAGCACGTAGCTAAGGCCTGCTCACGCTCGATGGCCAGACAGGGGGGACTACAATGATCTATATTATCCAGCCTGTCACCCAGCCGGCAGTTGATAGAAGATCTCAAAATAAGAAAATAAAAAATAAAAGATAAAATTTCTTCAGGACCATGGGTCCAAAGGGCAGAAAAAAACTGAAATGCTGACTGCAGTGAGAGGGGTTATGACCAGAGGGACCGCCCCCTTGGCAGGGCTGTTTCAGCTCTGCTAAAGATTCATGTGAACTGTTAACATTCTGCCTAGTCCTCTCCTAATCTACGGAACATAACCCTACAATTACAGAGTATAAGGAAGCTGTGTCCGTCCATGGACGGAAGAGAAATATAGATTTTTGAAAGCATTCTTACTTTACAGTATTTTCTCATACCTGCCTAAAACCTTTGCAAAGTACTGTATGTTGTAGCCTGTGCACAACATCGTGGACACATAGTAAATTGCCTGAGTATACGATTTGCTTGACAGCACAGGATCAATAAGCCAGTGTAACTAAAAAGTTACGGCCACTGTCTACAGGGTCTCAATCACTGTATATCAGAGGTCACTCTCACAATATGCTGTTAGTTTCCATCCTTACTTAGCCTCCGGATCATACTCTGCCCATATTCGCTTGAATTCATCCAAATGATGAGGGCCCAATATGGACCAATCCCGCGTCAGATAGTCAAAATTATCCATAATGACCGCGACAAACAAATTGATGATCTGTAAAGATAAATATAGAATAGCACCGATAATACCCTCAGAAATTACAGACTTAAATAAAAACTGCATGTTTCCATAGCAACCAATAGGATTTGTCTTTTTTTTGTTTTTCTCTCGGGCTTTCATTGTTTTATATTTCCCTGTTGGGCAGAGTTCCCCTTATTTTCAGCCCCCTGGACAGGAAACAATAAGAGATTTTAAATTGTAATTGGATAGAGTATGCAAGGGTTAGGACTTCTGTTTATTTTTGTGTGGTTCTTTAACCACTTGACTTCTGGAATATTTACCCCCCTTCATGTAAAAAGGAATTTTTTTGCTATACGGCACTGCGTTACTTTAACTGAAAATTGTGCGCTGTACCCAAATAAAATTTATGTAATTTTTTCCCCACAAATATACCTTTCTTTTGGTGGTATTTGATCACCTCTGCATTTTTAAGTAATTGCACTATAAACAAACAAAAAAAAAACCATACAGTGCCTTGAAAAAGTATTCACACCCTTTGAAATTTTCCACATTTTGGCCTTCATGATGTAGTGAACAAACACCATAATGAAGGCCAAGGAACACACCAGACAGGTCAGGGATAAAGTTGTGGAGAAGTTTAAAGCAGGGTTCGGTTATAAAAAATTATCCTGAGCTGTGAACATCTGACAGAGCACTGTTCAATCCATCATCTGAAAATGGAAAGAGTATGGCACAACTGCGAACCTACCAAGACATGGGCATCCACCTAAGCTGGGTAAGGAGAGCATTAATCAGAGAAGCAGCCAAGAGGCCCATGGTAACCTGGAGGAGCAGCAGAGATCCACAGGACAACTATTAGCAGTGCACTCCACAAATGTGGCCTTTATGGAAGAGTGGCAAGAAGAAAGCCATTGTTAAAAGAAAGCCATAAGAAGTCCCGTATGCAGTTTGCGAGAAGCCATGTGGGGTACAAAGCAAACATGGAAGAAGGTGCTCTAGTCACATGAGACAACAATTAAACTTTTTGGCCTAAAAACAAAACGCTATGTGCGGCGGAAAACTAACACTGAACATCACCCTGAACACACCATCCCCACTGTAAAACATGATGGTGGCAGCATCATGTTGTGGGGATGCTTTTCTTCAGCAGGGAAAGGGAAGCTTGTAGTACACACGAGAGGATTTATCCGCGGATACGGTCCACCGGACCGTTTCCGCGGATAAATCCTCTCGAGGATTTGTGAGGATTTGGATCCAATGGAGTGTACTCACCATCGGATCGAAATCCGCGCTGAAATCCCCTCGCGATGACGTGTCGCGCCGTTGCCGCGCGACGCTGTCATATAAGGAATTCCACGCATGCGTCGAATCATTACGACGGATGCGGGGGATTCATTCGGACGGATTGATCCGGTGAGTCTGTACAGACCAGCGGATCAATCCGTTGGGATGGATTCAAGCGGATAGATTTGAAAGCATGTCTTCAAATTTTTATCCGCTTGAAATCCGTCCCAGGGGATAAAAATCCGCGGAAAGAGATCCGCTGGATTGTACACACCAGGGGATCTATCCGCTGGAGCCGGTCCGCGGATCAATTCCAGCGGATGGATCCTCTCGTGTGTACGGGGCCTCAGAGTTGATGGGAAGATGGATGGAGCCAAATACAGGGCAATTTTAGAAGAAAACCTGTTATAATCTGCAAAAGACTTGAGATTGGGGAGGAAGTTCACCTTCCAACAGGACAACGACCCTAAACATACAGCCAGAGCTACAATGGAATGGTTTAGATCAAAGCATATTCATGTGTTTAATGGCTCAGTCAAAGTCCAGACCTAAATCCAATTGAGAATCTGTGGCAAGACTTAAAAACTGCTGTTCACGCACGCACTCCATCCAATCTAACAGAGCTTGAGCTATTTTGCAAAGAAGAATGGGCAAAAATTTCACTCTCTACATGTGCAAAGCTGGTAGAGACATCTTCAAAAAGACTTGCAGCTGTAATTGCAGCGAAAGGTGGTTCTACAAAGTGTTGACTCAGGGGGTCTGAATACAAATGCACGCCACACTTTTCACATATTTATATTGAATAATAAAATACATTTACGGTTTTGGTTGTAACATGACAAAATGTGGAAAATTTCAAGGGGTATGAATAATTTTTCAAGGCACTGTATTTTTTATTTTCTGTTATAAAACATATCCAATAAAAACATTGAAAAAAAAAATTCTTTAATATGTATTCTGCTACCTATTTTTGGCATATATTGATTGGTTTGCACAAAAGTTATAGCGTCTACAAACTATATGTATGGGTATTTTTAGTTATTTTTATTATTTTACTAGTAATAGCGGCGATCAGCGACATATAGCGGGACTGAGATATTGTGGTGGATATTCTGACACTAACTGACACTTTTTGGGGACCAGTGACACTAATACAGTAATCAGCGGTAAAAATATGCACTGTCACTGTACTAATGACACGGGCTGGGAAGGGAACAAAGGGGTGAACCTCTCCAGGTGGTGTACTAAAAACAACACCCTCATTAGTGGAAGCCAAGTGCAGTATTAGCACAAGCAATATTGAAGAAATGGATTCTGGACAGCTGCTATTTATTTTTATGATTTCATGTGTTTCCCCCGTATTATACATGGTGATGGTTTACTATGCCTTTATTGTGTTTTTAAATTTTTTTACTATTTTGGGATATTGGATTTTCTTACACATGCATATCTTTGATATGTACATTTATATATAGCAATTCCTTTTTTTGGGGTTTATGTTAACCATCTCGTTTTGTGGTCTAATTCCATGTTTTCCCAGGGGCCTCGCATGTATGTATGTATGCATCCCCCCCCTTTTTGGCCACATGTGTTTGCAATTTAAAATCATTGAATGCATCATGTGACATGTTTGATTCTGGTATATATTTGTTAAATAATATGTGGTCATTTAGCTATGACTACACAACAATGATGTTGTGAAATGCGTCAGTCACATGAAAGTTTGATTATTCATTACAATATTTTAGTGCGGCTGTCCAGAATCCATTTCTTCAATACGGGCTAGGAAGGGATTAGCACCAGGAGCATAGGGTTAACTGTGTGGCTAGCCAGTGTTACTATACTGTATGAGGTGCTTTTACTAGTGGAAAGAGATTAAATGTATTCCCTGCTTTGCAGAGACACAGGATTCATGCCTTCCCTCCTGTCAGAATGGGCATCTGCCTTGTTTACATAGGCAGATTGCAGTTCTGTCTCTGCCTGATGATCGGCGGGTGCCAGAGGACATTGAGTACCCTGCACCCACAGAACGGCTTCCGTGTGTAATCACAGCGGAAGCGAGCTGCGGGTGGGGTGTATGCGTGCCCCCTACCCGGAACTTTTGGATCACGTATATATACACGTGATCCGGCGCACAGGTGCCGCCCTGTAGCAGTAAAACTGCAATAGGGCGGAATGAAAGTGGTTAATGGAATAAAAGTAAGTTTTATAATAGTTTTTAAGGGGGCTGGAATGTGACCAGTGGGAGTAGAAAATATCACGTATTCACTGGTAATAAACAATTCCCCAGGCTTGGTGGAGATGTGGGTAAATAAATTACATAGTGCTTGTGGTAGGTAGGAGGAGGAGGAATAGTGCCCTATCAATACTGGTATAAGTGGGAGGAATAGTTCCCCATTTTTGGTATTAGTGGGAAGAATAGTGCCCCATAATTGGTGTCAGTGGGAGAAATCGTGCTCCATCATTGGTATCAGTGAAAAGAATAGTAGCGCCCCATCATTATTGGTATTAGTGAAAGGAGAAATGTCCCATCATTGGTGTTAGTAGGGGGAAGAGTTCTCCAAAATTGGTATTAGTGAGAGGAATAGTGCCCCATCATTGGTATCAGTGTGAGGAATAGTGCCCCATCGTTGGTGTCAGTGGGAGCAATAGCGCCCCATTGTTGATTTCATTGAGAGGAACAGTGTCCCAAGGGCCAGATAAAGACTAGCAAAGGGCAGTTTGCAGACCACTGGTCTAGAGCAGTGGTCTCCAAACTGCAGCCCGGGGGCCAGAAGTGGCCCTTTGCTTGCCTTTATCTGGCCCTTGAGGCACTATTCCTCCCACTAATACGAGACACTATTCTGCCAACTGACAACAATGGTGCACCATTTCTCTCACTGACACCAACAATATTCCTCCCACTGATACAACGACCACTATTCTTCCCCCTCATACCAAATGTGACAAGGTTTACTCCCACTGATGCCAGGAAAATTTCCACACCCGCTGGCCACAGTCTGGCCCTCCTAAAGTCTAAAGGGCAGTAAATTGGCCCTTTGTTTAAAAAAGTTTGGAGACCCCTAGTCTAGAGCATTAGCATGAGCCCAGATAATTGAGAATGAGTCTTGATGACTCACTAAAAGTCACTTAGTTGGTTCCAAGATCAAGAACTGGGAACTAACCTAGAGGATTTGGGATGAACCTAGATAACGGGAAATTAACCTAGAGCAGTGTTTCTCAACTCCAGTCCTCGGGGCGCACCAACAGGTCATGTTTTCAGGATTTCCCTCAGATCAAACTGCTGTGGTAATTACTAAGGCAGTGAAACTGATAAAATCACCTGTGCACAATAATGGAAAGCCTGAAAACAAGACCTGTTGGTGCGCCCCGAGGACTGGAGTTGAGAAACACTGACCTAGAGGATTGGTTAGGAGTGTAGAAGATTGGGAATAGACCAGAGGATTGGAAATAATCCTAGATTATTGGGGAGAAATCTATAGAATTTGGAATGAAATTGAAGAATGTCGTATGAGTATAGGAAATGGAAATGATAGGAGGAGATAACTCTAGAATATTGGGAATGAACCTAGAGGATTAGGGATGAACCTAGAGGGTTGGGGATTAAGCTAGAGGGTTAAAGGGTTAACCTAGAGGATTGAGGATTAACATAAAGGATTGAGGATGAACCTAGGGAATTGGGAATCAACCTATAGGATTGGGAATAAACCAAAAAAGGTTTGGAATGAACCAAGAGGGTTGGGAATACATTTAGAGAACTAGGAATTAGTATTGAGGATTGGGGAATAACTTAGAGGATTCAAAGCTGAACATAGAAAACTGAAAATGAGCTTAGAAGATATCAGAGTCAAATAGTTTAGGAATAAACTTAGCGGTTTAGGGATAAATCGAAACAATTCAAAATAAAACTAGATGATTAGCATGAGTTTTAAAATGTGTCTACATACTATCTTTAGTAGAGCAGGCACTCACCAAGAAGGCGCAGAGCATGTAGAAGCTGATGAAGTAGAAGACGGCGAAGCTGCTTCCACAGGAGTAGTCATCCTCGAGAAGTGGGGGACTTTCAGAATTCCGGTCACACATCTTGTTGGGAAGACAAGCCAACATTATCTCCTGCCATGCTTCACCGGTAGCACATCTGCCAGAATAATGCCATCAACCAACGAGGTCAAAACAGAACCAAGGACACAAATACTAAGTAATTGTGCTGTAGTCTACAATATTGTTTTACAATAAAAGAGTATGCTACAAAGTGGCCAACACAAACTAAGCGCTGATTACTTTGCCTCAGAAATGGGGCAATTTACATGGCAATTAACATTGGCGAGTATTTTCATTTGTCAAAGAGAATTTCATGCAAAATATACAAAGGGGGATAACGAAGACACATCTATTCATAAAGCCAGTATAGTAAGTGTTTAGATATACATTGGCTTTCTACATATCTGTGCAATACAGAGATTGTAAGATCTAAACATTTTAGTGACCCTATAAAACACCTGACACTATGAATAAAACATTCTAGAACTGAAAATGTGCCATCTGCAGCACTACTCACCTGAACAGCAGCAGAACAGCTTGAGGGAAGGTCTGAAAATTATTGTTCCTGTTAATTTCCGTTGTGTCGTTAAGAGCTATTTTCCCAAAAACCTGCAGAGGAAAAACAATGCAAATCTTCAGATATCTTCAATACAGGGGGCAGAATTCCAAAATTGCATTCATTAGTCAAAATTATTATTGATGTGTGCCCCCAGGACAGCTGCAAAATTAATATAAACTGTTAAGAGAAAAATGAAACAAATCAAGAGGAAAGAAACAGACAGGGAGTGTGAGAGAGAGAGAGAATAAACAATACAGAGAGGGAGAGAGAGTGGTTTCTTGGGAAGAATCGATGAGGAAAGTGTAACCCATTTTGCACACATGTGGCCTGCGTTATACTACAGGCTCTCGCGCAGGGGAGCCGACTTGCCACCGTAAAAGGACGGTGGGCGGTCGGCAAGTAGTTAAAAAACATTTTAAGTAGAAAATTATCTTTCAGTACAAAAAATACACCGAAATTAATTTTAAGGCACACAAAAATATGCAATTTTACCCAATTTCTATAAAATATAAAAGAGGAGGCTTGACCAACCATGTCAAGCTTTAAAGTTGCGCATGGCCATGAAACAAATAAGAACTTAGGTAACCCAAATTTAGGCAACACTTTAATCACTTGCCGTCCCACGATGTACCCATGTCAAGGGACTTTCAGTGGTTATACCAGGATAATGTCTGTAGCTAAAGGCATCATCCTGTTCATTTTAATTTGTTGGCCAGTGGAGCACTTTAATTTAAAAGCAATCCTAGCAGCCAAATAGCCGCCGGATTCCTATTACAAGTGGCAGTAGGGGGGGCCCCCCCCCCCCCCCCTCCATCGCCTTCCTGGGCTCTCCCAACTCTTCCGGGCTGGCTGACCATAGAGCTGCCTGATTGACTCTATAGCCTCGTACACTCTCGGCAAGAAAACTGCTGGGAGAGCTTTTTGAAGAGAAAACTGATCTTGTGTATGGTTTCTCATCGGGAAAACTGCCAGGAATCTCGGCGAGAAAAATAGAGAACCTGCTCTCTATTTTCTCGCCGGGATTCTCGTCAGACTGTTTTCCGACGAGAAAACCGGTCGTGTTTATGCTTTTCCAAGTCTTTAAAAAAATGTGCATGCTCAAAATCAAGTATGAGACGGGAGCGCTCCTTCTGGTAAAACTAGCATTCGTAATGGAGATAGCACATTAGTCACGCTGTAAATTATTGCATTGTTTAAATGCTGCGCATTAAAATCTTCTTTATAATGGTACAATAAAATTAACAATAATGAACTTGTTTTGTTGCTGATATACACACAGAGTTATGACTATCTTTTTGCAACATTTTTAATGCTGATCTCATGAATATTTATTTAAATTTTATAGAGCAAGATTTCCTTAAACAATTTTTTTTTAAACTAAATTTTGAATTATATTTTATAGAGCAAGATTTCCTTAAACTATTTATTTTTTTAACTAAATTTAGATTTATTTTTTATAGAGCAAGATTTCCTTAAACAATTTATTTTTTATTTATTTTTTTAACTAAATTTTGAATCCAGATCTGCATTTTAAATTATTATTTAGTTTCTAGTGATCTCCATGATTTAATTACCACAATTAAACATTATTATCTTGTATTTTTTTTTACCTTCAAGGAGATTGTTTGGTGTTATCTGTCCCTTTTTAATTAGGCCTTTTTTATTTTAAATGTACCTGCCTACTCACAAGCTAAATGTTGTAGTTTAATAAAAACACATAGGCGAGTATTACCTGTAAAAATAAATTCCATTTATTCTGGTACATAAGAAAATAAATAGAAGGCAGAGCTGGAGAACCTGCTGCAATTTGTGCATCCTTGGGACCCCAGGGCACATATCAAGCCTGTGTGGACACTAAAATTGGGACCTTGAGAAGCACATACAGTTGGGAGCACAATCTGGTCCTGGACTCCCAACAGGTGAGATATATGTCCCAAGTCTGTGGTACTACAACAGCCTGCCTTCTGTCAGACCACATTAAAGCAAGGCCATCACTTTCTAGTCTTCTTGGTAGCCTTCCCTGTAGTCTTCTTGGTAGCCTTCCCTGCAGCCTTTTTTTGCAGCCTTCCATGTGCGTTTGGTTGGAGCCTGTGCCTCTGGAGGTGTACTTGTGTCAGGAGGAGGAGAAGGAGGTGGAGGAGGAGTTGAAGAAGAAGGAGGTGGAGGAGAATGGCCGTACTCACAAATGGCAGTATTTGGTGTAAGTGTCCCCATCAACCCCTTATTTAATAAGCTTATAAGCAGGGGCTCACATACTAGTCATTGGCCCATCGCCATCTAGTTCAACTTGACACAAACTAGGGTGGCATAGCCCTCTTCAGGGGTGGTTGGCTGTTGGAGGGTGGCATGTGCCTCTCCAATCATTGCTGCATCACTTGTGCTCCTATCCCTCTTAGTCCTTCTTGATGGAAGGCGGATGGGAGGCACCTGACATCTTGTTTTGCCACTTGGCCCTGCCACCTCCTGGCTGCCACTTGGCCCTGCCACCTCCTGGCTGCCACTTGACCCAGCCTCCTCCTGCCTGACACTTTCCAGACCCTCATCCTGGCTGACCTCATCCTGTGTATAAAAAAGGGACATAGTTTTAGTTTTTGGTTCAACAATCACACACAATTTTTCAGCTCATGACTGTTGCAAATTTAATGTTAATAAATAGAAAAGACTATTATTCTGACCCCAGCATTTTTCCTTCTTCTCCCAAACTTTTTGGACCATTACTGTCTATTGATATGTAAAACAATTTTTAATCAAACATTTTTTTCCATATTAACATCTATTTTACAGCACTAATTTTATCACAATAAATCTTTTGAAAATACTATACCGGGCTCCAGATGTCCACATCCGGGTCTTCCAGGATGTCAGGCTCTTCTTGCTCAAGAGAAGGATCATCTTGGCTGCAGGGAAGGCTGGAGGGAAGACTAGAGAGTGATGGCCTTGCTTCAAGGTGGTTGTTTAGAAAGGCCAATCTGTTGTAGTATCACAGATTTGGGACATATACATCCGCTGCTGCTGCTGCTCCTGACCTTTGAGAAGCCAGGACGAGCTATGATTAAGCACTAATTTATAGTGCGAAACTCGTCAGATGATTTACTCCCGTGTTGTGTGCTGTATCTTTTAGTGCATTTTTCCTTTTTTAAATAAAGACAACCATCAAGGTTTTTGAGTGCAGCTGTCCATATTTTCTTTTTCCATTTGTTGCCTTGTGCATTGTTAGCACCCTTGATCTTCTGAGACCATACTGATCATCCTAACACAATCCACCTGGAGCGGTAACTTTCTTTCTTTCAAGCCAGGACCATAAAGTGCTCCTTTCTATATGTGCCTCTCAAGGTCCCAATTTTAGTATCCAGCTGACGGATGGTTGCGTGGGGCATCCGTGTGTGCACAAATTGGAGCAGGGCATCTAACATGTCCTTCACGGAGATGGCGGAAATGGTTGACATATTGAAAAAGTCGGATTATGATGGCAAGCATGGGCCATGGGTGAGTGTCCTCTGAGGGAATGGCCTCATGAGATGCGGTCCCAGTCCAAAGGTTTCATCAGCCAGAAACACAAAGGGGAGTCCTTTAACATTCTCTGCATCTGGTGGCAATGCAAGGTCTGGGTGAAGGCTCCCCCATCCGACATCCGGCCATTCTTCCCCACATTCACATAGAGGAATTCATATTGTGCTGACACCACTGCCATCAACACAATGCTATGAAACCCCTTATAGTTGAAGTAATAAGAACTCGAACGGGGTGGTGGCACGATGTGGAACGCGCTTCCCATCGATTGCCCTTCCACAGTTGGGGAAGTCCCACCGCGTGGCAAACTCGGATGCCACAGTTTGCCATTCCTGTGGCTTGGAAGGAACCTGTGGAGTCAAATAAGATAAAAAAAAAATTGTACTTTTGCACATAACATTGCAAGCAGATTATACAAAAAAACATTCTTGGCCAACATCATTATAACATTTATTTTAAGGAGTATTTAAATACAAAAATAGAAGGCCCAATTATCAGATTCCTCACCCCCTCTAATGGCCCATTGTAATTTTTTTTAGGGGGGGCTAGATGAGTTTGGGACCCCCCCCAAAAAAACAACACTCAGAATTGTATGTGAAAATACACTTTTGAACACATTTTAAGGGGGGGGGGGGGTAAAGCACTACAATGGATCTGACAAAATACATTGTTAAGTGACTAGGCTAGGTGTGTATGGGTCCAGGATAGCATGCTGGAGAGGCTAGTGAAGGGAAATATTCATTTAGGCCAAAAAAGGAGCATTAAAAACTTACAGCATGCATGAGGACAAAGGGGACATTCACAGCATATTACAATCATGGTAATTAGGGAATGATGAAAGAAATACAATACATTAGCATACATTAAATACATAGAATGAGATGTTTTAAAGGAGAAAACTTACCTTCATATAGTCCTTCTGCAGGACTTGGATAATGGCAGAACAGGTGTCTGGGATAATGAGTCCCAGAGACTGGGAGGAGATGCATATCGTGAACTTCAGGTCCTGAACTTCTCCCAGTCGCCAGGTATCGCAACGTATCGACTAGCCTCTGCTCAGCAGTGATGGCTTCCCGCATGAAGGTGTCCTGCCTGGTGATATAGGGTGACACCAAAGCCAACAGGTGCTGAAAAACGGGGTCAGACATCCTGAGAAAATTCCTGTAGTCATTAGGATTATTCTCTTGGATTTCCCGCAACAAAGGCATGTGAGAGAATTGGTCCCGCTGGAGCAACCAACCATGAACTCCTCCTCACCCTGTTCATGGACTGGTCATGGTCCAAGACAAAAAGACCAACACCAAGCGCCTGCACAGCACAAACTCTATGACGAGAACGTACCAGCAACATGGCTAGAAAACTGTCGAGTTATCAGAACAAACTAAACGGAATGCACTGAAGAACAGCAAGGCCTATGAAGAACGACCTGAAAATCAGAAACGAGCAGACAAGAACGCACTGAAAAACAGATACGACCTGACTACACGCCCTGAAAGACAAGATACAAACCCACAAGCACAAACTGAACCGCAGAAAACGAACTGAAAGCACGAAGACTGAAAAGCGCGAATCGTCTCTCACCAAACTTTTACTAACACGCAGTAACACGAGATCAGCAAAAGCAGCCCAAGGGGTGGCGCCATTGGAATGGAACTTCCCCTTTATACTGCCGTCGTACATGTTGTACGTCACTGCGCTTTAGACCAACGAGATTTTGGATTGACAGTGTGTATGCAAGGAAAGCTTGGCGAAAATCCCATCAAGCTTGACAAGAATTCCATCGAGAAAACCAACGTTTTTTCCGAAGGGATTCTCGCCCGTGTGTACAAGGCCTTTGGTCTAAGAAACCGGAAGCAACAAATATTTTGACACTTCCGGTTTTGCCAGTTGTAAACAAACCACTACTGGTTGAAAAAAGCATTGGATCATACTGATCTTGGTATGATTCAAAGCTTTTAAGGGAAGAGGAGAGATATGGGGTTTAATAGACCCCAGATGTGTCAGTAAAGAGGACCTTTCACTGCCCATTGATACCATAAAGGATGTTTACATTCCTTGTGATAACAATAAAAGTGATAAAAAATAAAAAAAAGAAACTACTGTAAATAATAATAAAAAAAAAGGTGAATGCATGGGTCGGTTCCACGTCAGTACATAAACAGCAATCACGCCACACATCTCAGGTATTACTGTAAACAGAGATGGGCAAACAGTTCGAGTCGAGCATAAGTTTGTCCCACCCCACACTATAAAAGCTAACTTCCCATAGCCAGCTCTTGTGGTGTGTTCGAGTGGAGATAGAAAGATCAGGGCTTGTGTTGCTACTAGCAGTTAGTGTGTCCGCTATTCACTCATTGTGACTCTTGAGTGCAGAGTGTTAGTTTATTGTTAGTATAGGTGTGAGAATAGCGTGTCAGTGTAGTGTGTTAGTGTAGTGCAGTGATTAACACAGCATTACATTACATTTAGTGTTGTATACAGTGCTGCCATATACCCCCTTTTTCTGGTTGTTGCCTGCTTCCTTTTTTTAAATTGTCAGCTGCATTTTTTTCTGACTGCGAAGTGGTGTTTCCAATATATATATATATATATATATATATATATATTGTGACAGGAAGTCAGGTAAATCTGTGGGTGTTGTCACAGACGGGACCTACATTTCTGCCTTGTTTAGACAATACACTAATTGTTATTAGGCGTCGGCTGCAAAATGTAGCCAGGAAGGCTAAAGGCCGTTAGAAGACTCCAGCTGTTCAGAATGAGGCAATTAAGGCTTCTATAAGTAGTCCAGAAGATTACCACTAATGGGCTGCATGCTGAGGCTTTCTGAGTGAGAGAGAGCAGTAGCTTAATGTCTTCCGAGGAGGTGAGGAAGAAATTGATAAAAATCAAAAGACTATTGTTTTTCTGCTGTATGACCAGCACTGTCTGCCCAGCACTAGGCTGAGCCAGATTCCATAGATAGGTTCCTGTGTGGAAGGTAGACGCCCACAGTGGTCAGGGTTTATTTTATGTTTGTTTTTGTTTATGCTGTTTGGATGCTTGCAATTGTTTCCAGCAAGATGAAAGAATAAACCAAGATCTTTGTTTTCAACCCACTTCGACTGCCTGTCTGTATAAATTCAGTGTGTGGTGAACCCATCCAAGGGGTCACACACCCGCTATCGAGCTAACCCCTTACAATATATATATATATATATATATATATATATATATATATATATATATATATATATATATATATATATATTTTAGAGTTGTTACAGGCAATCCTCAATTTAAAGTGCATCAAATAAACTCAAATCAAATTGATAAACAACAAATTGGCAGTCATGTTCCCTCAGCCGCAGCGTATTGCCAAGTTGGCTCCAGTGATAAAGAGAATGGAGGGGATGCTGATGAAGAGGTTACTGACACAACTTGGGTGCCGGATAGAGCAGAGGAGGAAAGTGAGGTGGTGAAACAACCCCAACGAGGCAGGATGTCCTTCAGATGCAGGCATCATGCCATCCGATTGTGGAGCTGTTATCTCCCGGCCCACTTCCCAGAGCTCTGCTGTGTGGGCCTTTATCAGCATAAGTGCAGCTGATCACACTGTTGTAATCTCTGCCGCAAGCAGATCAAGCGTGGCAAAAACACCAGCCATTTGGGCACCACATGCTTGACAAGGCATTTAACCCCCCACCAGGGGCGGACTGACCATTAGGGCTCTCGGGCACTGCCCGAGGGCCCCATGCCACTAGGGGGCCCCATCAGGGTTGCCAGGCTTAATTAAACCAGGCACAGTATGTAAAAATCTGTGTTTTCTTTACATCTGTCCCTGATATGTCAGAAACCGACATGCTTTTGATGTGAAAATCCTGAGATTTTAGCTGCCCTGCCTGTGCACTGCCTCCTGGCGTGGTGGCCATCTGTAAGCCCGGGGGCCCCATAATCTTCTATTGGCCGGGGGCCCCATGAGTTGTCAGTCCGCCCCTGCCTCCCACCACTTAGTCCATTGGTAAGAGCACCTGAAAGCCACACACAAGGGCCAAATTCTTCTCCTCCTCACTTCTTACCTCTCATGTGTAACCCCACTATATCTCATGATCTCTTAGCAGCTTCCACTGAAAGGGATGATGGTAAATCGAAGGGTGTCACAAGTCCTTGCAACACATCTGCCAGCAGCACACCACCAGCTGTAGAGTATAGCAGGCAAATTTCTCTGCCTCAGCTGCTGCAGTGCAAAAAAAAATACACTCCCTACCACCCACATGCCCAGCGCCTAAATTCCAGCTTGTCAAAATTGCTGGCTTTACAACTCCTGTCTTTCCGTCTGATAAATTCTGTCCCCTTACGTAATTTGCAGAATGAGCTGTACCACAATGGCAGGTTCCCAGTTGCTATTTCTTTTCATGTAAGGCCATTCCAGCTCTGTACCATGACATGGAAGGCAATGTTTTGGCATCGTTGGGCAAGGCAGTCAGTCACAAGGTCCACCTTACTGCTAACTCGTGGTCCAGCAAGCATGGTTAGGGACGATATATTTTGTTCACAGCACACTGGGTAACTCTGCTTGCAACTAGGAAGGATGCAGGACAGGGCTTAGTGCTGGAGCTTGCTTTTCCGCCATGTCTCCATACAGCTGGCAAGGATGAAGCGAGATCTGTCAGCCCCCCCCATGCCCTCTACTCGACTGTCCTATTACCACCAGTAACCCCGAAGCATTCAAGATGCCATAAAACGAGTCATGCTAAAAGATGCCATGCAGTGCTTCAGGTGGTCTGTCAAGGGGACAACAGCTACACCAGAGCATAGATTATTAGAGTACGGCAGGGGCAGGCCCAGAGGTGGTTCACGCCACAGAAGCTTGAGACAGGAATTGTGGTGTACGATAATGGCTCTTAACTTCTGCCCACCCTTCGACAGGGAAAGTTGACACATGTGCCATGCCTGGAAAATGTCCTCAATTTGGTGGTGCAGTGTTTCTTAAACGGGTACCCAGTTTTGCAAGATCTTCTAAAGCAGACCAGAAGAGTCTGTAGCCATTTCAGGCAGTCATACATAGCCAGTGTTCGGGTTGGCTGAAATTCAGCGGGAATTCCACCTGCCCGTAAACTGCCTCATTTGTGACATGCCCACCAGGTGGAACTCTTCTTTGGCAATGCTGCAGTGGCTGCACATGCAGCAGAAGGTCGTCAACGAGTACCTGTGTGAGTATGGCACAAGGACAGGCTCAGGGCACCTCTGCTCTTTTTCCCCACGCCAATGGCTGCTAATAAAGGATGCATGCACTGTACTGTCACCATTTGAGAAGGAGACAAGGATGGTGAGCCGTGACAATGCATGCATCAGTGACACAATCCCTCTTGTGTTCTTGCTGGAGTAGACTTTGCAAAGTATTATGGACAGGGCCCTCCAGGCAAAGCAGCAAGAGGAAAAATAGGACTTATTTTCCTCTCAAGACCCGCTTAATGCAGAAACCATTCTTTCGACGCCACAGAACACACAAGAGGAGAGGGAGGAGCAGGATGATTATGGCAGTTTTGGAGGCATTGAAGCATAGGAAGACATACATCAAACCTTAAGAGATGGTTTTCAGTCCCCATAAACCTTGGGAGTAGTACGTGGCTGGGAGGGGGCAGTTCCAAATACTGTAATCCTCAGTGACCCCAAGGACTCTTCTCATGCTTCTCATGCATGCGCAAACTTGTAGTGCATGGTCTCCCTTATTGTTTAAAGCCTGTGAATGGACCTGAGAATTTGTGGCATCAAGAATAAGGATCAATTCTGGAAGCTTTATTGTATGACACTGATCACTCTAAATTGATTACCAGGTATTATTCTTTGTTGTTATCTTTGTCTACTCCCAGACTACTCAAGGTTAAAACTAAATGGCAAACTGAATACCTACATTGCAGGATGAGACCTGGGATGAGGCTTTAGGTGACCAGTTAACGAGAGTCATAGCTGCAGGAGATACAACTGAATTATTTGCATAGAATATATTTTACTCCAACCCGTTTATATAAGATGGGTAGGCTAGAATCTCCTGGCTGCTACAGGTGCTGCTATAGGCCATTTTTTCCATATGATATGGGACTGTCCAAAAATACGTCAGTTTTGGTCAGATGTTACCTCCTTTATAGAGACAAAACTCGCTTTGCCCAATATATGTAACCCGGCCAGGTGTCTACTTGGAGATCTGGAAGAGGAAGAGTTAGGTGCCGCCCGGAAAGGTTCTGGTCCGATTTCTCTATTTTATGCAAAAAAAGCAATTGCTCTTCGTTGGAAAAATCAGAGCCCCCCACTTTACAGATGTGGGTAGATTTGGTCAATCAAGCAATGCCCATGTATAAACTGACCTATACTGCCATAGCTTGTACAAAAAAAAATTATAATATATGGTCGGAGTGGACTTCTAAGGTCTCGGGGGAGATTGAAGTTTAACAAGACTGGAAGGTACACCCCCATACGTTTACAGATATGTGCCCTGTGTTATATCCTCTCTTATGTTGCATTATTCTGCATTTTGATTGGAGTGATAGATTTCTTTTAAAATGCCCTAATCACCAGCTGTTTTGTTACGGTGTTACTTGTGTTTTCTGGTAATTATTGTTTACTCTCTGGGTATGAAGCAAATGTCCTTGTGTCTATATTAGTATCATCTGATATTGCAAACTGAATTACTGTATATGTACCCTTTCTTTGGTATGTTGGTAATGTTTATTTGAAAACAAATAAAATACCTTTAAAAAATAAAAATAAAGAAAAAGGATAAGGATCATTATTGGTTGGAGACCCTCCTTGAGCACAGTTACAAAGGAAAAGTCACGGAACTCATCCCATCTCCACAGAGGAAGTAGAGGAGGAAATATCTTGAGGATGCCTTAAAGAGGAGTTTATGTAACACATTTTCAGACTCTGGTAGGTTATAGTCTCATGAAAAAGCTAGTTTTGAGGCTTCTGTTGGTCAAAGGAGGAGCGGGGGCAAAAGGTGGCCACCTCAGTGATACATTTCAAAATTGTTTTAGTCTGGTTCCCATGGCTGTCAGCTTCAAAATCCCACTGGCAGCGTCTGTATCAAATGGTGGAAGATTATCTAGGGGCGAAAACAGACATGGAGAGATTTCCAGTAGATGATCCATTGAGTTTCTGAGTCATGAGAATAGACCACTGGCCAGAACTTGCCAAGTATGCAACTGAGCTGCTGTGCTGTTCTGCATCCAGCGTGCTTTCCGAACGGGCATTCAGTGCTGCCAGAGGTTTTGTGACAGATGAAAGAGTGTGTGTGTCCACAGACTCCATTGACCGGCTGAATTTTTTTTAAATTAATCAGTCCTGGATTAGCAATAGCTATCAATCCCCTGGTGCCAATGTCGCTGATTAAGGCCCCTTTCACACTGAGGAGTTTTTCAGGCGTTTTTAGCGCAAAAAATAGTGCCTAAATACTGACTCAAAAACTCCTGCCCTGCAGTCTCAGTGTGTGCGCTAGCAGGACCGCTCCAAAAGTCCTGCTAGCAGCATCTTTGGAGCGGTGAGAAAAGCGGTGTGTTTACCGATCCTGCACCGTTCCTTCCCATTGAAAGCAATGATGCAGGATTGACGAGCAGTATATCATCTACTGGTGATTCACTGTGGAGAGATAGGAGCTGGCAATTAACCGACAGCTGAGCGGCCAGCTCAGAGAAGAAGGGGTTAGCCCAACCCTGACATGGACCCAAATACAGGGCAATCTTAGAAAAAAAACTGTTAGACTCTGAAAAAGACTTGAGACTGGGTCGGAAGTTCACCTTCCAGCAGGACAATGACCCTAAACATAAAGCCAGAGCTACAATGGAATGGTTTAGATCAAAGCATATTCATGTGTTACAATGGCTCAGTCAAAGTCCATACCTAAATCCAGTTGAGAATCTGTGGCAAGTCTTAAAAATTGCTGTTTAGACGCTCTCCATCCAATCTGACAGAGCTTGAGCTATTTTGCAAAGAAGAATGGGAAAAAAATTCTCTCTATATGTGAAAAGCTGGTAGAGACAAAAAGACTTGCAGCTGTAATTGCAGAGAAAGATGGTTCTACAAAGTATTGACTCAAGGAGACTGAATACAAATGCAAACCTTTGCAACCCCTTTAAGCTGTCCAGCTCAGATCTTCTCTGCCTTTGCCTGGTCAACATCACAGAGACTCTATACTGCATGCCTGTGAAAGACTTGCTTGGCTAACATCCCTTCTGGTTCCAGATCCTGCTTGCTGTTCCAATATGCTGATCCCTGGCTTCCTGACTTCCTGGCTTGTCTGGCTATGCGTTCCGGTTAGCGAACTTTGGCTATGTTTTGACTACGTTTTTTCTATTTACTTTTATTATTGTTAAACTAATGTGAGTTAAAGCGGTTGTATACCAGCTGAAATTTTTTTTTTAGTCCACCTGTAAGGCAAAAGGCTACTGGAGGTCTTTGGGAAGGAGTTATTTACAGCTTTGTATGCGGTGTAGAGAGCACACAGGGTTCCCACGAGACCTCTACCACCTGGGCACCCTCCGCGCATGTTGCACTACAGAGACAGAAAGATTGTATTGCGTCTGGCCCTGGAGAAGCAGAACGTCAGGTTCAATGGAGCACGTATCTCTTTCTACCCTGACTTTTCCTTTGATGTTCAGAAACGCAGAGCCTGCATCACTGAGGTGAAAAAAAGGCTGCAGAAATTACAGGCCCCATATGCGATGCTCTACCCTGCTAGGCTCCGGATCACTGCAAGAGGCCAGGCACATTTCTTTAAGAGTGCTACCGATGCCTTTGGATGGTTGGATTTCAATGAAAACGCTCTGCGTCAGGCCAGAAAACAGGCGGCTGAAGAGGACTGACTCAATCCAGATTCCAGACCTACCCTTACTTTTGTGTGTCTTGAAAATGACCTGATGACTTCTTACATTTCAATGTTTTCTGCACTATAGATGCCCCTGCTCAATGCCGAGCTGGGTACAATAGCTGATTTGAAATGCGATTTCTCCCCACGGAGAGCATGTGAGAATCAACCTTTTTTTCCAGAGTTCTAAATGCACCACGTTCTTACGGACGTGTTTCTTCTGTTGGCAGTTTTGTGGCCAGTGGATGACGGGACCTGTTGTCCTACTTACACTCTTGACTGTTCAATGTTTATTAACCAGTTACAACCAGTTTGACATTTGGGTCTACATGGTCAATGGGGCCTGGCAATATATGCCTGAGAACCTGATCCAAGCATTGACCCTCTAGACTACACGCACTGAGTTAGGAGTGCGGTTGCACTCAAAGTTTAATTAAGAGAATTCAACCTTACAGATTTGAGACACTTTGGGCCTTTAATAGCATGTTTGAAACCTGGCTTACACTCGGTTGGTGGGATCGGAAAGGGAGGGCAGGTAATCTGACATGCTGTATTGTAAAGACTAATGTTTATCCTGTTGTTCATGGTTTCTATGGGGGATGATGACTGCAATACCTGTGGTGTCCTGGAACGTTAGGGGGCTGGGTGACCACCTCAAGCTTCTTTGCGCAAATATCTACCTGGTATATGTGCTTTGCAGGAGACGCACCTCACGTCTGATTCCCTGTCTCGAGAATGTGGATAGGGGGCGCTAGTGAGCCAAATACATATACAAAATAAATCAAAGATATACAATTAGATACATAAAGTGCATGTGCAATGATAGTAATAAAAAACTCGTGATAAGATAAAGGAAAAAGGTGTGCAAGTGCACACAAAAAAAGGGTCCATATAGTGAAATGAATGATCCATTTAAAAGTCCATAGAAATCTGGGTTTTCACTGTGCCTGTGGTAAATAAATCAGTAGAATTCCACCTTCACCGACCTAAGACACCCAAACGTGTGTAAACAGATGGACCCTTACCGCATGGAGTTGACCTAGTTCGTTAGAAAGAGGTCAAATAAAGCTTGTTTGTCACTTAAGGACAAAGATAAGAATGCCTGGAGTTCCTGCTGGTCAGCTGGTATGGAGCATCATAAAATATAAAAGAGAAATATCGCCATCGTATAATACTGTTTATTTAGAAGTTAAAACAAAGAAAATGCCGAATGGAGGCTTACTTTTTGCGGTGCCCGCATCCCGGCACTGAGGCTTGAGGCTATGTGAAGCTGCGGGTAGTGTGCCCGGAATATGGAGAGGATGATGTCCGCAGACCACGACACGCAGACCACGCAAAGTAAACTTCTGGTCCGGCTGGTTTCTCGGCTCAAGCGAGGTGAAGCGCACGCCGGAGACTCCACCAGCGCGGACATCATCCTCTCCATATTCCGGGCACACTACCCGCAGCTTCACATAGCCTCAAGCCTCAGTGCCGGGATGCGGGCACCGCAAAAAGTAAGCCTCCATTCGGCATTTTCTATGTTTTAACTTCTAAATAAACAGTATTATACGATGGCGATATTTCTCTTTTATATTTTATGATGCTCCATACCAGCTGACCAGCAGGAACTCCAGGCATTCTTATCTTTGTCCTTAAGTGACAAACAAGCTTTATTTGACCTCTTTCTAACGAACTAGGTCAACTCCATGCGGTAAGGGTCCATCTGTTTACACACGTTTGGGTGTCTTAGGTCGGTGAAGGTGGAATTCTACTGATTTATTTACCACAGGCACAGTGAAAACCCAGATTTCTATGGACTTTTAAATAGATCATTCATTTCACTATATGGACCCTTTTTTTGTGTGCACTTGCACACCTTTTTCCTTTATCTTATCACAAGTTTGTTATTACTATCATTGCACATGCACTTTATGTATCTAATTGTATATCTTTGATTTATTTTGTATATGTATTTGGCTCACTAGCGCCCCCTATCCACATTCTCCATACATTAGATTCAAGTTTGAATTTTCGTGGGGAGCAGCTTTATTCATTTATTCTTTTATTCACTTATTTTTGTTGGCGCGAGATCCCTTACCCCAATGATTCCCTGTCTCGCCTGGGTTACCGGTAGGTGGGTAGGGTTTATCACTCCACTCACACCTCATTTTCACGGGGGGTGAGTGTTTTGATACATGGGTCACTTGACTACCAGGAACTTGACTGTCGGGTGGATGGGGAAGGGAGATATGTTTTTATAGTTCCCCGAAGGCTGCAATCAGAGAGTATCTATGTACTTTAGCCTATTTTGTGCCCTTTATCCCCGCTCTTGTTTGCTCTTGCTATTGAGCCTTTAGCGGCCTGTATCCGCTCTAACTCTGGTATTCAGGGGTTTAGGTATGGTGAATTGCACAAATTGAACTAATGTTGTACGCAGATGACACCATGCTCTTGCTGGGAGACACGTCGTCTTCCTTGAGAGAAGCCATGGGGGTCATCCGGAGGTTTGGCCACTATTCGGTCCTAGTGATTAACTGGACCAAGTTGTCTCTTATGCTGTTGCATAAGATACCAGACCCACTTGCAGGGTCCCTAATGGACATTCCTGTATTATGTTTAGATATTTAGGGATGCAGTTTACACCACATCCTCGGGAATATCTAGCCTTGAACCTGTCACCGTTGCTGAACCGGTGTCGGGACCGGGTTAAGGTGGGGTCCAGATTGAAAATTTCCCCAGTAGGCAGGATAAACTTGATCAAAATGATCTTGATGCCACATATCCTCTACATTCTCCACAACTCCATTGAAGCATTTTCGCATTATTAACTCACTCTTCTGGTCTCTCATTTGGCACAACTCTACAACCAGGGTGAAACTGGAACAGTTGCAGCGTCCCAAAGGTGGATTGGCTCTTCCAAACCCATGGCTTTACTATCTGACCTCGCAACTACAACACATAGCCAGAGTTATAGGCCTGGATACTGATCCTGTATTGAACTTGGCGGACTCCACTGCGCAGCTTCTGCGGATTACTACTGAGGGAGAGATTTCTGAGGGCCTGGAGGCTTTACAGTTTGCCAAATCTAATAAGGCTTACCCCACATATAATTTGATGCAGAAAATGTGGAACAAGGTTAGGGCAGTTCAAAACTTCGAGGGATTCACCAGGTTTAGCCCCATTTGGGGGAACGGGCGGTATGTGGAAATGGAGAAATTACAATCTGGAGCAAAATGGAAACATAATGGGATTACTCATATGTATCCAATATTTAGGAATGGCAGGCTATGCCCTTTCATGCCCTTCAGATAGAATTTTTACTCCCCGCCTCCATGCAATTTTATTATTTTCAACTCCAACACGCGGTTAGGGCCCAACTGGGAACTGACTCGTGGACACAGAGTCCCACACCAATTTGTAATTATATGTGGGAGGTGACCTCGTATAAGGGGTTTATCTCCTTCAGCTACTCTATGTTGCTCAACAAATCCCTCCAGGACAATACCGCTACGGTGATCTCCAGATGGGAAAGAGATGTAGGAGCATTTGAGGAAGACCAATAGGACGAGGCTCTTGCGGCAGTTCCCCTGTATTCTTTAAATGTGGCCCAAAGGTTATCCCAATTGTATGTGCTTTTGCGGGTCCATTATACACCGGCTAGACTGATCAGAATGGGAGTTAGGGAGGATCCACCTTGCTCAAGATGCATGAGAGATCATGGCAAACTGATCCACATGCTGTGGAGATGTACCAAATTGCACATTTATTGGAGAGAGGTGTTAAAGATTCTTAACTGTGTGTTTCAGGTCCAGTTAGTAGAACACCCTAAACTGTGTTTACTAGGAATTATAGACAAAATGACTGCTGAGGTACAGTATCTTCTAGACTAGCCGTGGCTAGGGCTCTATTCCAGGCTAGACTGAAAATTTTGAGACACTGGAAGTGAATAGACCCCCCTACGGTGAAGGAGTGGTTGGCGCAAATGGGCAACACCATCAGGCTGGAAAAATATATCTACCAATAGAGGGGTAGTGTATTTTTAAAAAAAAACTATGGGCTCCATGGCTGGCTGTTCCGGGGTTAGCTCCTGTAGACCTCATTATGGATAAGTTACTTATGTAATTAGGCAATAGCAGAGGGGGGGGGGGTTGACCACCTGGGGCTTACGGCTTTTTTCAGTAACTATGTGACCGAGTGTATACATTGTTGGTGAACTGTTTGTGAATCCGATATGCTTATGTACCGATGCTGATGTACGTCAATTGCAAGATGTCTCCTTATATTATGTCTTGCTATGGATGTCTGTACTGTTTCTCTAGTGCTGAGTTTTCAATTTAGTTTCGTTTGGATTTAAAAAAAAATCACAATGTTTTTTAAAAGCTTTTTTCTGCATTGGTACATGTCCCCCAGGGCAGTTCCCGGGCCCCCATGCCCTTTTTTGGCCAATAACTTGCATATAATCCTTCAAAATGGAGATTTTTTTTCCTGTTAGGGTCCCATAGACTTCAATGGGGTTTGTTGTTCCGTATCTGAACTTTTGCGATGTTTGAGAATTCTGGCGAGAACCGAACAGTGGGTCCTTTGGCCCATCTCCAACCGTGAATATCAGATTGCGAGCAATTCTAGCACCAGACCTCCTGTACAAATCTAAAGTGGTAACCTGTAAAGGCTTTTAAAGCATTTCCTATGGATAATTTAATGTATGTAGTTTGTCGCCGTTCCACAGGCTTGCACAATTATAAAGCATGACAGGTTTGGTATCTATTTACCCTGCGTAACATCATATTTTATATTATCCCAAACAACCAGGTATTATACTGTGTTTTTGTGCTTTAAAATTAGTTAAATTGCCTTTAAAAAAAAAATGCGTTTGAAAAACCACTGCACAAATACCGCGTGACATAAAAAATTTCAACCCCCACCATTTCATGCTTTAGGGCCTCTGTTTTAAAAAATGATTTAATGTTTGGGGATTTTCTAGCAAAAAAATACAGATTTTTATAGTGTTAGAAAAAGGCCTGGTCTTCAAGTGGTTAAAAGACCCTACAAGACATCTATTTAGTTAACCATGAATAATTGCCCTAGAATTATTGCTTTCACTTCAGCATGTGCAGCGATATGAAACATATGTAGTGCAATTAACACGTTTGTACATATGCCCCCCAAAGAGTGCGTTTATGTTCATATGTGTAAGCGATCAAGGCACATCCCACCTGATTGACAGCTGACAGTGGGCTTATCAGATTTAAACACATCCAGGAGTGTGTGCAAACTTCCCGCTGCTGCTGCCGTATGACATGCTTCAGTGACAGTGAAAGGGATAAGAAGTAATAAACTCACATTCATTACATTGAGTGTTAATAAAGAGCATTACCCAGTGATTCAACATGCTGTATTAATATTGTTGAAATATTTTTTATTACATTGAAAATATGTACATATCCCCAGTACATCCCTGTAGCTGCAGCTGCTGTTTTTTTGGCTATTCATAACAGCCAGCAGGGGGAGTGACACATACATTTCCTGATGATTTCAATGTTAAGAGATTCCTGGGCACCCTTTGGACATGTATGTTCCAAGCAGGAAGCTGGACAATGCATGGTGTAGACTTTAGACTTTGCAGTCTGCCCAGTTTGATAACATTTTCATTCCTGCTTCTACAACAATAATCAAGTAGCTGCAACACAGCAGAGTTAAAGCGGGGGTTCACCCTAGAATAAAAAAAAAACATTTTTTTTTTTATTTTATCATAAAATTCGGCATCGTAGCGCGAGCTACATACAGTATGCCGGTCTTACATTTTTTATCCCCGTACTCACTGTTTAATCCGACCTAGACGATTCCGTCTGCCCACGGGGAATGGGCGTTCCAATCCAGACGGAAAGTGATTGACGGCCGGCTCTGGCGCGTCACGCTTCTCCGGAAATAGCCGAAATAGGCTTGGCTCTTCACGGCGCCTGCGCATAGCCTGTGCGCAGGCGCCGTGAAGAGCCGAGACCTACTCCGGCTGTCTTCGGGGAGCGTGACGTGCCAGAGTCGGCCGTCAATCACCCTCCCTCTTGCTAGGAACGCCCATTCCCCGCGGCAGACGGAATCGTCTATGTACGATTAAACAGTGAGTACGGGGTTAAAAAATGTAAGACCGGCATACTGTAGCTCGCGCTACGATGCCGAATTTTATGCTGAAATGTTGTTCAGCAGGGTGAACCACCGCTTTAAGTCTCTACCATCCAGTGGTCAGCATCAAGGAACATGCTTGTCGCCACCTTGCCTCTGCAACTCGTCCAATCAGAGAACGCTTTGCATTCATTCAGAAAATGCAAAGCATCCTCTGAATGGCACCCATGGCAAACGGCCAACCTCCTGTGTTCAGAATGCAGCATGCCAGCCACTCAGCATGGGACCCAGAAGCAAGTGGAGATCACTGGAGTAGCAGTGTCTACTTCAGTGAATTCTAGCTTCCACGGGCATCGGCCAGGTATGGTGCATACATACTGTAGTTACAATTGTCTAAGCAGGGCAAATGTAACTATGTATAAATTATTCATAGCTGGCTGAATTATTAAAGATGCAGGCTTTTACAAATTACATGTTTAATTGGATATTCACTCTCTCAATCAACATTGACTATTTGTAATCCTTATGCTGCTAGCATTATTAAATAGATAGGAAAGTGTATCATATTTACTTGTTTTAAACGTTTTTTTTTACATTTCTTCAGTTACTTTCTTGTTTCCATGCTTGGAAAAATGATGTCATACACCCCAGTTGTCTTCAGGAGCTAAGCACACTCTCTTGTCTGTGCTCCCTCAGAATCGGTGACCTGTCAGAATTGGTAACAGACATGTCGTTTCGTCACAACACGTGACGGCCATCTTGCTTTACCCCGCACTCGTCCGCAGTAAGCCTGCAGTCAGAAGGCGGCAGTGGACATCTTTTTACACTCAGCTAATTCTTGCATTTCACACTTATTTTTACCAGTAAACTGAGCTTATAAAGTAAAATACAGTATTTTGAAATCTGACACTGTTTTGATGTTGAATTTTAAAAGCAGCGGCAAGCCTGCGGATCTCAGCTAATCTGACAGAACACCGCTGCTTTTAAAATTCAACATCAAAACAGTCTGACGGATTTCAAAATACTGTATTTCACTATATAAGCTGTGTACGAAGAAGGCTGTTGCGTTGTTGTGACGGAACATCACTTCCGTTACCTAATCTTACGGGTCGCCAATTCTGATGGAACACCTGCATGCCTGAACTAAGGTCAAATGGATTCCAGGAAGTAAATGCTACATGAATCATCTTCCCTTACTCAAGATGGCCATGGCTAAAACTGCTGGGGGGTGTTTTTCAAAGTGATTTCTCAACAAAATAAAGTGAGCTTCTTCAGGGGTTCTAACACTGTCAAGAAATAAAAATGACTTTAGATACATTTTAAAGCCACAACAAAGTACAGAGTTAAATATCTGAGAAGAAAAGTGATTAATTATAACTAATTATAACTAAGATTTCAGTGAATCTGAAAAAAGGATGCCCAAGATAGGAAATTAAAAAATTATGAATGTAGATTTTGAGCAGCTTGTTTTTCATGACACTTCAGAACTCCAGCTAGACCAAAAATTGTGCAACTTCAGAAGATGCAGAGTTCATCTGGAAAGAGGAGGAGGGGCTTTCTCAGCTACGTACACCCTCCTGCTTGCATGCCTCAGCTAAGGGATTCAAGGAACTAAATGCTACATGAATCATCTGCACTTACCTATGTCAGAAATGCTAGCATGGTGTTTTTCTAAATTATTTATCATCACAATAAAGCATGGAGACATATATGGATGATTTTGATTTTTTTATATAATTTTTTTTTTTAAATAGCGTTTTTGGTGCTCAGATGCCTAGTTATGCCTTGTCAGGAATATTACAGTTGTTTTAAAAGCTTGCATCTTGCCTAAGCATTCATGTTTATTTTTTGTTTTCAGTAAGTTTTTATTGGGTTTTACAACAATACATAAATATATTTTATTGTCAGGTTCCACATACTGTACATGACGGTTTAAGACAGTCATCTTAGCATGTGAGTGGATTTTGAATGGGGTGCTAAGAAGGGGTAGTGAAAAAATGCTGTGCCATAAAATAGGCCCTATTATAACTTTTACTGGTTCATGGACATTTGTCGACATTTTATATACACCTAATGTAAAATTCCTGCGAAACCGCAGGTAGCATGTTTGGCCTTCCATACAGGTGAATGGCTGTATGCAGCTGTACTTTTGCAAACTCTGATGCTTCCTTCAACTGGCACGTACCCACGCAGGTACGACATATTTCACAAACCTGAAGATGTTGCACTTGTTAAATGCCTCATACGATAAGCTGATGAATGAGACATTGGTGTTTACAAGAGTATGCTACATACAACCATTCGCTTGTATGGCAGCTTTGAACCCTAATAATGTATGTTTATCAAAAAGGATATCACTTAAACTCCAAACGTTCCACTTTCCAATGCATTAAGGGACTTTACTATTGCTTGGTAAGGAACAAAGACACATGTAGTAGAATACAAGAGAGCAAAATTAATAAATAACAAATACTGCTAGGAAGGAAGGAAGGAAAGAAGGAAGGCACAAGAGACTCAGAGAAATAGACAATTACATTTTAGGTTAGAGTTAGGTCAATTGTGTTGCATTATATAAATTCTTACTTGCATTCCAATCACAGCATAGATGAAAAACAGCATTACAATGAGTAGAGCCACATAGGGAAGAGCCTGTAGAAAACCAGAAATACAGATATGGTCAACAAGAAAAAGTCTGCAACAATTCAGCTAAAGAGCATCCATTTGTCCTCACGGTAATTTTAGATGGTAAGCAGGGACACAGGCTGACCTGCTAACCACTAGCGCCAGGTTGTGTTATTTCCACATCTGAGACCTAAAGGAGCTTTATGACCCATACTGTTAGAAGTGTGTCATAAAAACAAAACCAGGCTCCTGGATCATTATACCCCCCCCCCCCCCCAGAGCAACTTGAAATGTTGCTCACCATGTCATGTGATCAGACCTGTACATAGAAAGGGGCATGTCTGGGCTCAGATGCACTGCATTACCTGGAAAGACTTGATGAAGGTCCAGAGCAGGGTGCGGATTCCCTCTCCTCGGCTGAGAAGCTTCACCAAACGCATGACTCGAAAGAGCCTGAAGAATGTGATGGAGATTCTGGAGTTCTCCTCACCCTGCTAGAACATACAGTGAACATGGATTATAGCACACACCGCAGCAAGCAATGTGGACACCCACATTGTGAGAGAAGTCACTGCCTATTATACTCTCCTTTCTGCCTGCCCAAAATCTGAGGTCTAGGGTTAACAACAACCTCAGATCCTAGCTATCCCGCATCCTGAGCAACTGAGCAGCAACAGTTGCCTGAGAAGTAACTATGTATATTAAAAAATATGTTATTAAAGCTACCAATTCTGTGGTAAATCACAGAGGATATCTCAAGGCTTATGGTGACTTTTTAGAAAGTTATCTAGCCAATAGCACACTGCATTGGGAGAATATTGAGCTTGCTGAGTCTGTCAATATAACATAATGTTTTGCATTCCCTAAAGAACCCCCAAATAAATCCTATGCCTCAACCTCATATTAAGAAAAAAGGTCAGGTTATAAATATCTGTACTGCATTTGCTGACTTATTTTTCAGGATGCATTTTACAAGGCTATCATCATATTTCTTTATTTTTAGGGAGTCCTTAACCCAGAAGAAGCACCTGTCCCAGGTCAGTGACTAACTAAATAGTAAATTAGGGATCTAATTTATGGCTCTGGAACATGTTTCTGGTAACTATTATAGGGTCTTTTTAAAACAAGAAACTGCAGTTTGCATTGCTGACTTGTCTACGTATTGCCAACCTATCTCGGTTCGATCAAGAGAGATCCTGGGCCAATGCTGTCACCCAAATCTTCAAATATCCAGGGCAGTGCTAATCAACAGCAGACCAAAATTCACTATGATTAGTTAGCGGTTGGCAATACTGTAGGTCTCCAACCCCAATGAGGAGGGAGATCAAAACAGAAATTTGCGTTTCTTTCTTTTTTTTAATGTTTACTTAATGGCAGCCATTCATGTAGTGTAAATCCTGATAATTTGCTTGCTCCTGGGTATACCACTCAGAAACAAAATATATTATGCTTCGGTGGGGTACCCAGGATCTAGAAAATGGATAGTCTGAAGGCTACTGGATAATGACCAATGAAATAGCTACACTATGTAAAATAGACAGGTCCTCTTTTAAGCCTATGTCTGCTTCCTAATCTCTCCCCTATTTCTGTTCAGCCTGCTTTGTGCAGAACATACGACTACATGGGACATCTAAAGTTTAAACAACAAAGAGAAATGCTAATATTTCTCTAAATTTATTATAAAGTTACAAACTTAGTCTACACCACTCTGGTATTCATGTAACCCTAATCCCCTTCCTCTCCCCCAACACAGCTGCTGCAAAGAAAAAAAAAACATAAAAAAAGAGGACAGAACCGCTAAGTTTTTTTTGCTGACGACGTGCCAGGCTGTTAACACCTTGCACTCCAGAAAACGCCAGACAGCGTTGGACAGTTATGAATAATTAGATGTCGTGCAAGCTAGAGAGTGGCTGCTTAGCACAATTTGTCTCAATTATCTTAACATCTTTTTGGAGACATGGAGATGGTCAACCTGGACTGCTTCCTAAATTGTTATAAATTCCCAGTGTCTGGACTGGTTCATGTAAATTGATTTTATTTCATTTGAGATAAAATGATCCATAAGGATCTGTTGGGTATTTAAAGTAGACCTATATCCAAAAGTATAAACCTACATACAGTATGTTATCAGACTTTTTGGAATGGATAAACACACAGTTGACTAAAATAGTTGTCTGTTATGGAGAAAATGCTGCTCCAGGCTCCCTTCTGTGCTAAGCATAGGTCTTAAGAAAAAGGCATGTGGATATGTGATCTCTGCTGAAGTAGGAGCAGAGTTCACATTGGCTAACATAGCCCTGTAAATTGGACTGAAATCTCCCCAATGGGAATCAGACAGCAAATCAAATCATTCTCTACTCAATGAAAACTTAAAAAAAAATGTTGCTTGAGTTTCACAAGTTTTGTTTTTTTATTAAGACAGATGCGTAATTCAGTGCATATATGTTAGCAGCATTTTGGCAATAAATTAAACCTTTTGTAAAATCAGCTGTGCTACAATAAAGAAGATTGAGGCCTTGATTAAGACCATGAAGTTGACAACAAAATATTGTCTCAGACTACAAAATGGTTGCTAACTTGTAAGGGTAGCAGGATCGCTTTAATATCTAAAGATATTGCAAAGTTTAGATATGTGATGTATGTGTGTCAACTATTATTATTATTTTATTATTAAATAAAATTATTATTATATTATTAAATCCACAGGGAAAAGAATCAACCTTTACCCTATTTGGTATACTTTAATAAATTAATTAGAAAAATATGAATTTGGACTGACCGAGAAACAAAGCCTATCTGTCGATTGTCCACCATTTAAATCATGGTTAATCTATGTGCCCTCTTAATTATTCCTGTTGTAATTCCTGCATCCTCTGGTTAATTCCGGTGACCTCTGTGTAAATTTTATATCCTCTGGTTAATTTCTGTGGGCTCTGGTTAACTGCTCTGGCCTATGGTTATATCATGTGACCTCTGGGTAAATCTTATATCCTCTGGTTAATTCATATGGTCTCTGGTTAATTTCTGTGCCCCAGGTTAATTCATATGACTCCTGATTAATTTCTAGGCCTCGGGTCGATTCCTATGACCTCTGTTAAATTTCTTTGGCCTCTGTTTTTTTTATATGACCTCTGGTTAATTCTATTGGCCCTGGTTAAATTCTATGGCCCCTGGTTAATTCCTGTGGCCTCTGCCTAATTCCTGTGGCCTCTGCTTAATTACCATGGTCCCAGGTTAATTCTTATGGTCCCTAGTTATTTTCTATGGCCCCTTGTTCATTTCTGTAGTCCCTTGTTGATTCCTAAGCACGGTCCTTTGCACTTGTCACTGGAGGGCACACAGCATACAGTCAAGTAACAAAATGTTGTGGTTCTACCAGGAAGCCCCTATAAAAAAGCCTGCTTTTGTGCATTATATAAAAGTGGAATGAAAACTGAGTGTTTTTTGACTACTGCAGCTTAAATGTTTTCAGGACAGCTTTTGAAGACATTTGAAAGATCAGAGATTTGGTTTGTAAGGAAGTCTAACTGGACAGTCTCACAAGCTCTTATTCTGGAGCATTAAACAATAATTGCCTTTTGTCTGCAACAAAAACTCTGCCGATTCTGTCCTCTCCTGGTTAATATGGCTTAAAAGTTTAGCCAACTTTCATTTTGTCTGCCAAACTTGCCCAAGCGGAGGAGGAGTCCAAGAGAAAGCTTACAAAGTACAGAAATTAATACACAATAAACCACACAAGATCACATTTCAAGAGACACAAGTACAACATGGCGGCCAAAGGACATGCACAGAGACTGGACAAGGATCGGAGATAGAAGAGCCCTGAGGTCAGGGGGCACACAGCTGTGACACGTGTGTCAGAGAAGAAAATAAAAGTGGGGGGCACAGTGCTCTGAACGGATCTTGGTCTTACCATATTGTGGCATTGAGAGTGTTCACCTGTCTTTAAAGAAAGGCAGACAGAGGTAAGATGTAATACCAGCTAAATCCACACGGGGGCACAGTACAGCAATATGATTAACAATGAGGTGGGGTGGGGAGGGGGGGGGTAGCAGGAGAGGAGGAGGAGAAGAAGGTAGATAGAAAGGACAGGAGCAATTTTGGGACAAAATACAATCAAATAGTAAACCCTGTACAGTTCTGGAGTTTGGATCTCTGCCACAACTACAACACCCATCTGCCATGCTGACTGGATGGACTTGTGATGAATGTGGTTTAAATCTGCTGCCAAAAGAAGTTACCCAAGAGATGGAGGACTTTGGTAAAAGGTGGCCTGTCAACCTGCTACAATGTGGTCAGCCAACTTAATACAAGGTGTCAAGTTAACTTTCTACAGTGCAGCCTATCAAATTTCTACAATAGTGTAGAGAGATTCTTTGTTGAGGAAAAGTCATATACAAGCTTAGGAGACCATGGGAAATTTTAAGCAGCTTGGTTGAACTTCTAAAAATCAGTACTGATTAATTGCTAAGAGTTGATACACATTACTACATTTGTGAACCCAATGGCTCCCTCTGGAATGAAGTACACAAGTACAATGTAATAGCAATGAAAATGATCAATGTGGGAGCTTAAAGCGATCCAAAAGAGTGTCACATGCTGAGGACTTTGCCATTAGCAGTAGTGTTAGAAGATAGCAGAGTATGGAGAGAGTATTAAGTGTCTTCTATCACTGTATTTTTCTTTTAAGGCTTAAATTCGTTTAAGCGGCTACTTCTTGCTACTTGTATACCCCATTCCATAGGTAGGCATTTGCTCCATAATTGTAGCGATTGATCACTACTCACACTCACAATCAACCAATAACAATTTCAGAAGTGCAATTGTGCTGACATCTGTAGGAGCTGAATAAAAGCTGATGTTTTAAGGGTGCAGGGACCAGAGTGCCCCTACCAATTCTGTCTTCACCACGCTGTGAGTCTCTGACTTAAAATGAACACTAAGCACAGTGAAAACACAAATTAATTATTAAAGGGATTAATCTAGACTGAGAGAAGTGTGGAGGTTGATATTCCTGACCTCCATCTAAAAATGCTAATTGCCTGGTTGTCTCTGGAGTCAACCATTTCTAAAACACTGACTGAAAACAATAATATAGTCAGTGAAGTCACAACACCTAACCTCCATATCTGCTCCATGTCATATTTAAAAACTGTTTTTACTTTATATACTTTAAATAATTAGAATGAAGTTGCAATTTTAAGATATTGGAGATCTTAATAAAATATTTTTATTTTTTATCGTCATACTTACCTGTAAAAAAAAATTCTTTGAGTACATTATGGGACACAGAGTTAGGCTAATAATCATTACCTACTGGATTATACACCATCTCTAGATGAATGGACACTGGTAGGCAAAGTCTTAGACAGAAATGATCCCCTATATAACCCCTTCCATACAGGAAGTACAGGAAGTAGTTTTGTAGCAAGCACTGAATCCTCAAAAAAGAGGGGAGTGATCTCTGTGTCCCATGATGTACTCAAAGAAAGGGATTTTACAGGTATTTATGATGAAAAAACACTATTTTCTTTTTCATACATCATGGGACACAGAGTTAGGCTAATATTCATTACCCACTGGGACGTCCCAGAGCAATAGCCTTGAGGGGAGGGAGACACCCTGCCAAACAATAGGCATCAGACCTTATATGGCAGCCAGCAGTACACTGTGGCCGAAGCCGAATCCTCGACTGCTTGACTATCCACTTGAAAAAATATTGTGAAAGTATGCACTGAAGACTAGGTAGCAGCCTTATAAATCTGAGCCACAGATACCCGATGGCAAAAAGCCCAGGGTGTTCCTACACCCCTGGTAGAATGAGGGAGGAGCTTTACGTTTCAGACCATAGGCCTGAGTGACCAATTGACAGACTCAATTGGCAATGGAAGCTTTGGAAGCTGTCTGCCCCTTCTTGGGTCCTTTTGGTAAAACAAAATAGTAGTCTGATCCTCGAATCTCCGCAGATCTAGACAAATAAACCTTAAATGCCCGAACAACTTGCAAGGAATGCAGTCGTCTCTCTTCTGCCAAACGAGGCTGAGAGAAAAAAGAAGGCAAAATAATGTCCTGATTTAAATGAAAGGATGGAACAGGTCGTAACACGACCCTGTCGTGGTGAAGGATCAAGTATGGTTCCCTGCACGAAAGGGCCACCAACTCCGACACCCTTCTAGCTGAGGTGATGGCCATCAGGAAGGCTAGCTTGCGTGACAGCAAGTCTAACGTATAAGGTTTGGACCAGCAAATGGGAGGCTAAAGGCTTTTGGAAGAATACTGACAGGGTTGAAATCTGACTCTGATTGTACTCAAAGCCAATCTGATTTCCACAGCTGACTGTAGAAAAGAGAGAATTCTCCCAATCATGTATTTTTGAGGATGCCATTTTCTGGCTTCACACCAAGCAATATAAGTTTTCCAGACCTTATGATAGATCTATGATAGACAGTTTTTCTAGCAGTCACTATGGTAGACACCACTGGTCCTGAGATGCCACGGTCCTTCAACATCCTGGCTTCAATAGCCATGCCATCAAATTTAGAGACTGTAAATTGCAGTGGAATATAGGACCTTGAGACAGTAGATTGGGGCTACATGGAAGCGTCCATGGCCTGCTATTGTCAGTCTCACAATCTCCGGGAACCAGGACCTTCTGGGCCAGGCTGGTGCCACCAGAATGACTGGAACCCCCTCTCTCTGAATCCTGTGCAACAAATATGGAAGGAGAGGGACTGGGGGGAAAGCATAAACGAGGGAGCACTGGCTCCATGCAACTACCAGAGCATCTGCTCCGATTGCCAGAGGATCCCTTGTTTGGGACACAAACTGCTGTAGCTTGTTGTTGAACCTGGATGCCAATAGGTTGACCTCTGGCCATCCCCACCACTGGCAAATTTCCTGGGTGTAAGGACCATTCCCCCAGGCAGATCTGCTGGCGGCTGAGATAATCTGCCTTCCAGTTATCTACTCCTGGGATATGGACTGCCGATAGAATTGGCACATGTCCCCCTGCCCAGGCTAGTATGTGGTTCACCTCCTTCAGAGCTGAATGCCTTGGTGATTTATATAGGCCACTGCAGTGACATTGTCTGACTGAACCCTGATAGGGCAGTCCTGAAGCTCCACTGTTCAGGACCATAGGGCTGGACATACTGCCTGTAATTCCAGGATGTTGATGGGCAGGATCTGTTCTGTCCTTGACCATTTCCCCTGAGCTGTGAGCCCCTCTAGGGTTGCTCCCCAGCCTGAGAGACTGGCATCTGTAGTCAGTACTCTCCAAGTTACCAAGAGGAAGGATCTTCAATTTCTCAGGTTCTGATCCTGCAACCACCAGTTTAGGCTTAAGCGTGTCCGAAGAGATAAGAACATTGGATAATCCAGGGCTTGTCCTCTCCTGTTCCAAGCCAACAAGATGTCTTGTTGTATAGGCCTGGAATGGAACTGGGCATAGGGCACTGCCTCAAAGGAGCACACCATCCTTCCTAGAAGACTCATACAGAGCCGAATGGAGGGTTGTCATGTGCCCCTTATCTGACGCACCTAATCCTTTAGGGTACAGATCCTTACGGGTGGCAATAGTACCCTTGCTTGGACCGTATCTAGGATCCAACCTAAATACTTGAGACTTTGAGCTGGTCTCAAGGCTGACTTTTCAGTATTTATGACCCAGCCTAATCTTTCCAAATACCGCACTGTGCAGGTAATGCTCTGTTCTAGGGCGTGTAGTGAGTGATCTCTGAGTAGGAGGTCGTCCAGATACCCGAGCACAAAGATCCCTTGGGCCCTTAAAAGACCCAGTACTGGTGCTAGGACCTTTGTGAACACATGGGGAGCTGTGGCAAGCCCGAAGGGTAGAGCCACAAACTAAAAATTAAGTTTCTCTACTGCAAATAGCAGGAACCTCTGATGAAACTGAAAGATAGGTACATGTAAATACGCATCCTTTATATCGATGGAGGCTAGAAAGTCTCCAGTCTGGAGCGAGGCTACAACTGAGCGGACAGACTGCACCTGAAAGGACTGGATAAGTAGATACAGTTATCTAAGCATATAGAGCCTGTGTCGAATAGATCCGATCAATCAATCACTTGATTGATTTAAGAACTGTTTGTGGGACTAGAGACCTGGAGCTCAGAGAGCTCAAACGTACGTGCCGACACTGGTAAAAAACTGATGTACTTCCTGTATGGCAGGGGTTATATAGGGGATCACTTCCTGTCTAAGACTTTGTCTACCAGTGTCCATTCACCTAGAGATGGCGTATAACCCAGTAGGTATTGAATATTTGCATTACTCTGTGTCACATGATGTATAAAAAAGAAACTATGTTTTTAATAAATTCGCTTTTGATGTGAATTCCTAAAATTCATTCCTTGCTTTGCAACTTTTAGTAATACATGAATTATATTTCTTTATTTTTGCTGTGCTCCCTCTATTCTCCAGCAGTGGTTGATTTTAATTGTGCTGGAATATGAATCTTGTGCATACTGACCAGCACAGGTGAATCAAAATCAAGAATGCTATATTAAGTGTTATAGTGTATTGAAATCCTAAATTTTGATTTGCCACCAGAGCAGGAATCGAGGGAAATCGTCCAGTGGGGACATGTGATATGGTAACAAATATCTAAAGGGACCTCTCACTTTGGAGGAATTTCCTTACACTTATTGTAGTCTGCACAGACAGGAAATGTAGGGAATGCTCAGCAAGGCCCAGGTTTGTTCCAAACCTAGAAGGAAGATGCCACTCCTGCCAATTGTGTTGACTCAATCAGCTGCAGCCTGGGCATTACCTGTTCTGTACACAAGAGGATAGGATGCTCGTGACATCATTGACTTATTACCAAATTCATGCTTATTCCTTCTCCTCAAAAATAAATAAAAAAAAACTAAATTTTGTGGCTTTATATAAATAGGAATACATTTGAAAATATTTAGGCAAGAGTGGGCAATTGTGAGGTGAAATCTAGGGATGTGCGTCATCTTCTTTAAAGGCCGCCTCCACCCAGAACTCATATTTCAATATTGTGTGGTTTGCCGGCAAGCTGTATAATGTTCTGACTTTTTAAATATCTTGGGAACCCCAGTTTTCAGAAATCCACATAATGTCTGTTTACATCAGATTTTACAGTCCCATCCAACACAACCATTAAAAAGCCAAAGGATTGTGTCATGGTCACTGCATGAACTGGAGAACACACAATAATTGACCAACTGCAAGAAAGACACCTTCTTTATGGCCTTGTGGGAGGGACAGGGGCACAGACTACTGTTCTACCCCACATCCAAAGGGGGGTGGAGACACAAATCACTTATGGGAAATATCACCATTGTGGGAGGAGAAGAGACAAATTACCGCAGGGAAATCTCTCCATTGTGCAAGGGGCAAAGACACAAACTAGCGAAGGAAAAATCTCACCGTTGTGGGAGGGGTGGACATATAAACTACTGTAAAGAAATTTCACCATTGAATGATGGGCAAAAGCACAAATTACTGGGAGGGAAATCATATCATTGTGGGAGGGGCAGAGACACAAGTTACTAAAGTAAAATGTTACCATTGTTGGGGGAGTGGAGACATAAACTACTGTGGGGAAATCCCTCCATTGTGGGAGAAGCAGGGGCTCATAGTACTGGGAGAGAGATTGCATCTTTGTGGAAGGATGAGAGACACAAACTATTGTAGGAAAATCGTATTACTGTAGGAGAGATGGAAACACAAAATACTGCAACAGTGTAGGGAGGGGGGAACAACACGAACTACTGCAGGGAAATCGCTCCATTGTGAGAGGGGCAGAGACATAAATTACAGAAGAAAAACAGACACAAGCTTCTGTATGGAAGATCTTACTGCTGGAATCCCAAAGACAAATACATTGGCAGTCCACTCAACCTACTGGAAACCACATCCATTGCAATATCAGATTTGGGAGGACCAGCCTATTAAATCTACATTCGATTTAGGCAAACTTATTTAGCTACAACTAAACCTAAACAGCGCACACAAGCAGAGACAGTACTTTATAAATGCCTCCACCGGGGTGACCCGTGTAGTACAGAAGAAAGGTGATAGAAAAGGGCAAGGAAGAGGGTGAGGTGAGACGGGAGATGAATTTCAATAGAAATAAACTTTTCAGTTTTGTCATATTTGGTGACATACAGAGGTGACAACCCACAGCTGCCTGGCTACAAGTTTATGAATTAAAGGGCTAAAAAAGGTTCATCAGACAGATTATCAGTAATATACTGGGGGGTACATTTCTACACCCAACTAACTGTCTGTTATTACTAACACTTTTAAAATAAACCTTCAATCAGATAATATGGTGAATGCTCTCCTGAGAATACTACTCCGGTGTTGTCATGCTGATCTGATGGCTTCAGGACTTTCTGAGTCAATGACCCAACAAGCTATCAGATGAGGAGTTCTCAGACACTCCCTCTTTCTAATGTATATGCTTGTCTCAGGTCAGTGATTTGGAAAGATTTGAAACTAGAGACAGTCAGGGAATTGATATTCGTAGACAAAGATCAGCAGTGACAAACAATATATTACTTAAAGTAAACCTATTAATACCCTTAGAGAAAGAAGTCTTCCATTTAAAGTTTTAGGTTATTAATTCCCAAAGCACAAGCCCCACCTAATAGCACACCACAATGCCGAGAGTTGGCATTGCATTGTGATGTCTGGTGGAGGCATAGGTTTTGAGGACACTTCACTTAAAAAAACTGGCATGAGCAGACACATGGTCTTACAGCCAAAACATTTTTTCTTATTTTTGGATGTAGTGGGAAAGTATTAGAAACCCTATTGGGTTTTTATTGCTATCTGAGATTCTGTTAGATAGATTTTCCATTACTTCCTGCCCTGATGACAATGGAATTGAGGGGCAATCTTCAACAGAGAAATGGACTCATCATGTTTCAGGGGCCAGAGACCACCCCCTTCAACAGGGCTTAAAGATGGAAAAACAATGTACAGTAATACCTTGGATTACAAGCATAATTAGTTCCAGAAGCATGCTTGTAATCCACAGGACTCATAGGAGTCAAAGGACTCATATCAAAACGAGTTTTCCCATAGGAAATAATGGAAACTCAAATAATCCATTCCACAGCCACTGCTGGTCTATGCAGTACTGTATGTAGCCAGAAGTGTGGGGGCGCCGGTGTATGCAGTACCGCATGTGGCCAGAGGTGCAGGGGCGCCGGAGACACTCGGGAATGGAGTGTCTCCGAGCATCACCGGAGCCTCACACATCTGGCCAAATGCGGTACTGCACACCCCAGCGGCTTGAATACTGCTGGTCTTGCGAGACAACGATCGCAAATGGAATCAGGATTTAAAAAAATAATTGCTCGTATTGCGAAACGCTTGTAAACTGCGTTACTCGCAATCTGAGGTTCCACCGTATATGGACTGGACTGAAATACAAAGTATGGGCTTACTTTACTTCTCTCACAACACGAGTTACATGCTTGTTTAGTCTAGGGGTGCAGGGATAAAATGTATTACTTTTCTAACTCCTGGCTCTGACAGGTTTCCTTAACCGATGCGACTGGACCTCTGTAGCATACACTCTAAGCAGCTTTGGCCCAAAGTCACATGATCACCTTCTCACATATAAAGCAGGGTTAGTAGCCCTGCACTGTGCATGATGATGCTGAGGCACTGCTCATAGCCCAGAGCTTGAGAACAGCGATGGAGCATGCCGTACTGAGGCATAGAGTAAGTTACACACCTTCTCTGTACCTATAGACTAAGCATTTTACACCTTGCAGTATGAGGGGGGGCCCCACTGCAAGAATAGATTTTATTTGATTCTCATCGTTCAGCTTTCATACTTTGTATTTTAGTCCAGTCAATGTACACTGTTTTTTCATCTTTAAGCTCTAATTAAGGGAGTGGTCTCTGGACCTCAAAACATGTTGGGCCCGTTTTAAAGTCTTTTATTTTATTATACATGGTTATAAATTTGCATCTGGGTAATTAATCTGTGTCATGGAGCTTTCATCTCAGACCTTTTTTTTAGAGTCTTGGATAGCATTACAAATCAGAATTATACAGGGGTTCCAATTCTTCTCCACCCCATTCAAAACGTAGAAAAAGAATTGGCCTTACATAGAGGTTAGTTTTAATGAATAAAGGGAATACAATTGCTGTTAAAAAAAAGGAAATGTCTATACATGCCTTTATCTACCTCATTTTTAGCTTAGTCTACTTATATCTATATATTGGTGAATTATAATACAAAAAAACACTTTGTTTTAACCATCTTGATTTTCCCTAGGTGCTCTACTATTTACAGGAATTCAGACAAATTTAAAAGCAGTTTTAAAACTCTTTTTTAAAACTAGGTATATGGAGAATGTGCTAATTTTTTCTTAATGTAAAACTGTGGTAGCCATATTTTTTAGCAGACTAGGATCTGCTGATAGGTCTTTCCTTAACTCCTGACATCAAACTGACAAAATGGCTACCGACACTACACGTAACTGTGCTTACTCAGCAAATACATATATATATATATATATATATATATATATATATATATATATATATGCATTTGCTGTGTAAGCACAGTTACGTGTAGTGTCTGTAGCCATTTTATAAAGAGAGAGTCTTGGGCTTCTAAAAAAGGGCCTATGAGTGGGGGAGGTAGCCCTTTTTAACCCTGAACTATTGGGCTGGAGAAGGGGAAGGAAGAAAAGGGGGAGCCCTGTAAAAAAGGAAATGGTTAATCATGCTAGGTGACAGATAAACAGAACAGAGCCACAACTGTATAGCAGGAACTGGCTGGGGTCCCCTGGTTCCTGGGGCACAGATGGAGGTCAATGCAATGTTTTAAATATGGAAAGAAAAAAAATTAAAATAGAGAACAGCTTAACGATGAAATTAGCCTGGTTAGTGATTCTATCAACATGTGATCTGAAGGGTTAGAGCACAATATGGCCTCTGAAAGTTGGGGTCCTGGACTGTTTTTACTAAATTGATCAACACCACTTTCAGGCAGGCAAGCAATAGAGGGAAAAAAATGATATCTATCTATCTATTTGGACATTCCTACAGTTTTGTACATTTGTGTGAAGTGGACCACCAACCAACCTGACAGGTTTGGATATCTATCTGTTTTTTTTTTGTTTTTTTTAGGTCTGTGTCCCACCAGAACAGGAAGTATGATGAATCACCCCAAAGGGAAGAGATAGCACTGATCACAGCAAGTTTCCCCATTGGGAGATCTTGCCTAATTTCCTGTCCTAGTGATCATGCAAGAAGTGAGGGTAAGGTCTCATGCACACTGGGTGTTTGCCTTTCGTCTGGCAGATAAAAAGCAGTGTCAAAAACGTGCTTAGAGCCGCCTTTATGCAAGCACGTTTAGGTGTGTTTAAGTGTGTCAAGCGCTTGGCGTTTATCCATTTCATTGGCCAGAATATAAATGTATTCTGGCTATTGAAATGAATACCCAAGAGCGTTTAGACCTGTTTGGTGTTTTTTTCTGTTAAAATCCTGCTGCTCCTGAACGCACAGGCAGTGTTTTTTTTCTAGAGGCTAAAAAGAGGCCTCTAGAAGCGACATTTAAAACGCCCAGTGTGCATGAGGCCTTATTCTCCCCATTAAATGAATAGAGACCATTAAATAATGGCAGAGGTTCCTCATTTCCTCATTACATCCACATCTAAAGTTTTTCTGGGGTTCAACTTAATGTCCCCATGAGCCCTGATTTTATACAGCACTGCCAAGGGTTTTGGCACTGCATAGCTTAATGACAGTAACAATAAGACGTCACCAAAAACAGTTATGACCTTATTTAATTCAAGCACTATTCACAGAGGAATTAGTGTAGGCCAAGATTAATCTGTTTTTTAATTAACTTTTTCGTCAGTGCCTGTGACTCAATCCTTCTGTGTCAGCAAGCCAAAGTGACTCCATGACAGCCCAATCCTGCTATACAGTTTATATCATGCCAGGAGGAGCTTATGCAAGAATCCTGAATGTTTCCAGAAGGTAACAGGAAAATCAATAGAAAATAATCAGAAAAACATAATTAAAGTAAGAAAACAAAGTAAAAGAAAAAGGAAATGATAAAAGACAAACGAAGGGGAAAGGGGGGTGATGCAGTCACAGTCACGGAGAGAGAGGTAAGTTACTTACGTTTATTTCGGTGATTGCTATATCAACAATGCTACCCACTACTATAAGTGCATCAAATGTGTTCCATGCATCACAGAAATAGTGCTGAATGGAAGCCCAGGAGGTACGGGAGAGTGAACAAGAGAGAGAGAGAGAAAGAGAGAGAAAAAAAGAGAGAGAAAGACAAAATCAAAGGAAAGAAAAACTAAAAAAGTGTGAACAAGGGAAAAAAAACGCAAAAATAAAGAAGTCTAAACAAAAGAAAGAAGGTAAAAAGGTTTTAAGAGGCATCGTAGTGATATGTTTTGTCTCCTCTTGTGTCTCAGCTACACATTTGACACTCCAGTAAAGCAGGATCAGGAGGAGACGAGGGAGAGAAAAACCCTGATCTACCCCCTCCCCACTCTAACTGGCAGGGGGCACTCTGGGGATTTTCCCTTCCCTCTCTCCCTTCTCCCTGGAGGGAAGGTGGGGTTTTGGGAGGGGGGGACTGAAATACCACTAGAAAGAAACTGGAAGGAAGGTAAAGATAGCCCCAAACCAGCATGGAGAAGGGGAGAGAGAAGGAGTGAGGGGAGTGCAGGGGGTGGAAGAGAGAAAGGAACAGACCTGCCCCGAAATACTTACACTGGTCTCGCTGAGTATGACGTCAACTACGCTGCCAATGACGATGAGAAAGTCAAAGACATTCCAGGGGTCACTAAAATAACCCTACATAGGTCAGAAGGCAAGGCAGGGTGGGGAATTAAAAAGGATTGTTAGACAGACTCAAACATGGAAGCAGCACTGCACAACCCCTCCTTGCCAGCAGAGCTTGCCATCTAATGCCATGCAGAGCGCTTCTGGCAGCAAGAGGGTCAGCCATCATCCCATCCCTCAATAGCCCACCCTCCCCCCACCCATAATACCAAGCAGAGCCCAGGGATCACAGTGATTCGGACATTAGGATAGATTAGCTAATGGTGAGAAGTGGCAGATGTACTTGCTCCCAGTCTACAGTCTATAAAACATTGGGACACACCGTGTGGAATTGACATAATGGGTGCACATTGCATTTTTGGTCATGTTACACTATGAGATTGGTCTGGTCTGTAGTATCGATGTTTAAAATTACTTCTATATCAGAGGTGCGCAATCCATAGAATAAGACTCCAACTGTACATTATCAGCAACTAGGGTGCAGATCTGTAACAATTTGAAATGGTATGTATGTCTTTTGGGGTATCAGGTCAAGCACACTGTAGAATTTAGGGGTCTTGTCTTCATAAGGATTGCACATCGCTGATCTACACATCATACCCCAGTCATGAATATGAGCACAGCCTATTTCAAACTTTTATTAAACAAAGGTGATGGGTCCACTTTCAAGGACCAAACCAAGCTGTGATAAGAAAAAAAAACATTAAAATGCACTTTTAGATGAAATATGGATAGTAACAGGCAGGATGATTTTTTCAGTTTTGGGTCGGCTTCTTTTGTTGCTCAAAGACTTCAGTTGTGAGATCTTCCCCCTGTTTGTGTCTCACCCCCTCCTACAAGAGCCATAATGAAGATGTCATGCTCTTGTACCTGCACACCTACATTGTTTACTCTGCATTATGCAGAGGTCATTGGAGGAGGGTAACACTATCATTTGGCCTTATTAGAGGTTTGGCTGCTCTGGTGGTAAGATCTCGCAACCGTAGGCTGTAAGGAGCCAGTATGGGACTCAACTGGTTAGTAACGAGTCAAGCATGAAATATCCGTTTTGTATGGTGTTGTCCTTTGTAGTAAACCTGTCACAATCATGGGTCATTAAAACTATACAAATGATAACAGCATGGGGCAGCAAGGGTTGCCTTCTTCTGAAACAGTCAGTAGATCCAGAGATATTAAGGCAGTTGAATGTATGTACATATCTTGGCTTTAAATGCAAAATGTGAGCCTGGCCCACCCCTATCAAATTAAATGATTTCCAACTGGTAAGTGAAGAAACAGATCACATGAAAGAACTGGTAGGAAGGTTTGGATAAAGTTGAATTATCACAGGCTCAGTTGAGATTTGCATAGAACTTCAGCTACCAATATTTCTAGATCTACTAATCATTTTGACCTCAGCTCTGCATTGTTTGACTAAATATATACTCAGTATAAATTGTTCAGGTTTGTGATAAGCTACTTTGGGTTTGTATGTGGTGGCTCTCATTTATCAAATCAATGGTATAGCTAGTAGTCGTTAGTCACATTCAACTGTATAGGTGTTTTTGGATTTCTCCAAGCCACTGAGAAAACTGAGGAAGTGGCTTGGAGAAGCTAGGAAAGGCCTTCAATGTTACAGAACAAATACAGTTAATTGTGTCTAAGTATTACAAGCTACTTTAAGTAATACCTATAAATTTCACTTACCTTTTCTGCCCAGTCCATCTGATGCTCAAAAAGCCAAATTTAAGTGCCTAATCTCATCTGCTCAAGTAGGGAGAATTCTAAATGCGTCACTGGGAGATGTGCTCAGCATTCTCCCTACTGGAGCATGGAAGTGACAATATTTTGGGTCTTGACAAGCTGCGGATCAGAGCAGAAAAGGTAAGTTTATGGCACAGAAAACAGGAATGCAGACAGACAGATGGAACAACAGTGCAGTATAAAGTATATAAGCTCACACTGGGCAGAGCACAAACACATAAGCACACACATGAAGAACGTATGAACCATCTGGAAAGTTAAAGCAATGTATCAACAGTGGCAGACAAGAGCAGAAGCTGACAGGATATAATGACTTAAATATTGAGCCCCATGAAGTTCAGATAAAAGAATAAGATTACTGACAGAGCTTTAAGATTTTTTGCAATACTTCTCACAACTTGATCTAGCTCTACCACTTAGAGTGAACCCACAAAAGTACAGTCACTACTATTAGACAGTAAACCCTTAGATGTACACGCCTCTGAAGACAGTTGAATTTTTCTCATAGACCTACATTTTAGGACTAAGCCCCACTCATTTGTCATTACCATCTGAGAATGTCAAGTGGACAATGAGGTTGCTTTGATTTGACATGGTGAGCTTGTCCCCAGTGTTTGGGAGTAGTTGAGCCCTTAGTAAGAAGGGAAAGCCAGTTTCAGATGGATGTACAAAAACCTTACACCTTCTTCTGTGAATAGGGAGGAATCTAGCGCCACAGATATTGATGGAGTCTGAATTCTGGTGAATCAACAACATTTTTTATAAACGAAAGAGGGACAAGCAGCGCAGATCTATAATCCCACAATATTGTGATTTAACCCACTACCTCAAAACTTAGTCTATATAGCTAGACGTATTAGATTGTAAGCTCTTCAGAGCAGGGCCCTCTTAATTCTCTTGTATTTCTTTGTATTATAACTGTATTGTCTCCCTTTTATATTGTAAAGCGCTGTGTAAACTGTTGGCGCTATATAAATCCTGAATAATAATAATAATGTGCAGTGTCATGAATCCAACAATTATATGCAATTATATACAATATATAATATACAATATCAAATAAAGTGCTTCATATTATTAACCAATCTGTAAAGAAATCATCGACATAAAGTGCAAATGCTTAGAGCAAAAAAAATGCCTTCTATTCACCAACAAAGTTTATAAGTGATCCAAAAAAATCATATGTGATCAAAAAGATGAAGTTCATTTAAAATCCCACAACAGAAAAAAAGGACTTGGCTGGTCAAATTATAAACCAGTAGAAGCGCTCTGTGTTCAACATCAAACAGGAAGACTCCCCACGAGAAGGTTTATCAGTAGCAGCAGAGTGGGGAGTCTTCATGTTTGATGTTTAACAGTGCTTCTGCTGGTTTCTAATTTGACCATCCATTACTTCTGGTGAGTCAGTTTGGGGCGAATGATGAAGGAGCACACCGGGTATTTTCTACACGATTAAGATTTCCATTGATTGGATTTCTGACCACCTCATTTGAACTTTCTGTTGTGGGATTGTACATGAACTTCATCTTTTGGATCACATGTGATTTTTTTGGATCACTTATGAACTTTGTTAGTGAAAAGAAGGCATTTATTCTTGCACTATGCACTTTTTTCATAGTGTCAGCACACACTTCTTGCATCATTTGCAAGCATTTGCACCTTATGTCATTGATTTCTTTACAGAGATTGTCTGTTTAATAATATCAAGCACTTTCTTTGATATTGTATATAATTGTTGGATCCATAATACTGCACATACTGTACGTCTAGCGATAGACTAAGTTTTGAGGTAGTGGGTTTAATCACAATAATGTGGGATTATAGGGCCAGATTCAGGTACCTGCGCTGCGGCGTAACGTATCCCGTTTACGTTACACCGCCGCAAGTTTTCAGCGTAAGTGCTTGATTCACAAAGCACTTGCCTGTAAACTTACGGCGGTGTAACGTAAAGGCGTCCGGCGCAAGCCCGCCTAATTCAAATGGGGCGTGTACCATTTAAATTAGGCGCGCTCCCGCGCCGGACGTACTGTGCATGCTCCGTTTTGAAATTCCCGCCGTGCTTTGCGCAAAGTGACGTCATTTTTTTGAACGCGACGTGCGTAACGTACTTTCGTATTTCCCGTCTTACGCAAAAATTTTTTTTTGAAATTCGACGCGGGAACGACGGCCATACTTTAACATGGCTCGTCTAAAGTTAAGCCATGTAAAAACAGGCTTAACTTTGCAACGGGAAAAAATGACTAGCGACGACGTAACAAACGCGAAAACCTTCATGGATCGCCGTAAAAGCTAATTTGCATACCCGACGCTGGAAAACGACGCGAACTCCACCCAGCGGCGGCCGAAGTATTGCAGCCTAAGATCCGAAGGCGTACCAAGCCGTAAGCCTGTCGGATCTTAGCCAAAAGCCGTCGTATCTTGTTTGTGAATCACAAATTAAGATACGACGCGGCAAATTTGAAAATACGCCGGAGTATCAGTAGATACTCCGGCGTATCTCTTCTGTGAATCTGGCCCATAGATTATAGCTTGTCCCCCTTTCTTTTATAGACTTTCTTCTGTACATCCTCTAGTGCTGGTTTCAGTTAACTGCTAAACTGTCCTAACTTTAAGAATAACTCCCACCCAGCTGCCATTACCTTGTCCAATGACAGCGTTTTAGAGGCCAAAGAGGGTGCTTTGAATGGACAGGGTGGGGCTTACCTCCAATATGAAGGGGTAATTGAGCCATTAGTAAAAAAAATCTAAAAAATCAGTTTCAGAGAAGTACACAAAGGAGTGTTTATTTAGGTTAACAAAGTTAATAAGTGAATATTTGTCTTTTAAATATTTAAAATGGCTACAGCAGAAATCTGGCTGTGCTGTCTGCAGGGATGCCTGAACTACAAGACTGGCTGGACTGAATTAAAAATTATTTGGCAGATATCACTTCACATCTCTGTATATTTAGCTATTTGGCTGGAGTTAAGCTTTGAGAAGTTAATTTGGAACATATTACATCTGTGGCTCAATATTTTCTTTATCTGTTGTACTTGCACACACTCTGGAGTTGTGAGTCTGTGACAGTCAATAAATAATAAATTAGCCGTTTTGTGCATTGTTGGTACATTCTTATGAGCAAATATTGAACAGAAAACTTTGTAAAAAATCAATCACTTGTCTCCTTGAACACTGAGGTGGTATCATCATACAAATACTGATTCAAAGCTAAATCAAAGAGACTGCAACAGTCTATTAAATTATTCAGAATAATGAAGGTATCTGTTCTACTGGCCAAAGACCTCAGGGGATAGAAGGATGGACGGACAGCACTAGTGACCAATTTGCCCAAAGTTTTTTTTTTCCATGGACAAGTACATAAAGATGCATGCTTGAATCTACAGTGCCTATCCGTTTATGCCTCGGAAGGGGGAAGGGGACCGGCTGATCATTATTTCCCCAGAGGTGGGGCCAGCTGATCTATCCACTTGGGCAAATGCAAAGTCATGTCCAAGGCTACCTTAAACTGGACCCCCACTCAAATGCTAAGATGGATAAATACAAAAGTAACAGAAAGGGTGACATACTTACCATTCCTGGAGGAAATCCTGCTCCAGGCTCCCTTCTGGGTTGCCCACATGACCAAAAGCCTTGGTATTTGGTCATGTAATCTTAGCCAAACAGAACTGAACAGCTTCACATGGCCAAATGCCTAGGTTAATAGTGCTTTCTCCAGGAAAAAAAAAAGTATTTCCAGCCCTTCTATTACTCTTTATTTATTCAACCCAGGAAGACTGCTAATGTAACTTGAATGACCAAGAAGACACTTGCTTGACCTTTTGCACCAGGTCAAGTGGAGGTTTTAGTTATTTTACTAGCTTTATTACAAGTCAATAAATTATCTGGTGCCCAAGGCTCCAGTTGTTAATAGTAAACATAGAAGTCTTTTTGTTGCTGCTGACCTATGCTTCTCCTGCTTGTTGTTGCTAAAAATACAATAATCTCCCATAATGCAACTGAAGCTATGCCTGGTATACTCCATGTTGTCAATCAGAATGATGTAGGAGGGACGAGTCAGGTACTGGACTTCATCTTATTTTAGTTACATTTAAAAATAATCTATCATGGTAAAATATGGAAGCTGTAACTGACAAGTTTGGAGATGATACCTTAAAAAAACAAGTAGGAAATGGCAACTGCCATAATTCTATTCTATTCCACACATTCAATATGGATGGAGGAATTCTCGGGCTGTGCTATTGTATTCTGACAGTGGGGAGCCATCCTCACCATCGCAACACAATGATCAGTGCTGCCAGTTATCAGTGATTGAGTGTGAAAAACCTGACAGGCTGCTTGTACAGGCATCAATCAGTAGATTGACTTCTGTACAATCAGGGTGCCCATACATGGATGGAAATGTGTCTGGTTCCTGCTGAACCGGACACATTTTGATCAATGTATGGCTGGCTTGACTTGCAGTCTGTGTTGTTTGACAGGACAGAAGACAAACATATGCTAAGGCTGGGATTAAATACAGACACAAAAGCAGCAGAAAACAGGCAAGACAAGGACAATGATGCTAATGTATCTTCCATTGTGACCAGAATAAGCAAGGTTGGATTAATTTAGGATTTCAGATGAATTACAGTTGTTTATAGTCCAGGTCTCCCTATGATGATGCTATAAGGCAGAGAAATATTCAACTTCACAAACAGCATGTCTTAATAATTTTTTTAAATGTGTACTTTCACAGGCTCTTGAAGCATTCAATGTGCCCAGTGGGAAGGATTCATATTTTGCTACTTGCCATGGGTAAATAATACATCTTATTTAACACTCTGCACACTGTTGCACAGGCAGAGACATTCCTAAAGCTATATCAATAGAGGGATACTTGATTTTATAGATTGCAAAATGTGCACATGGATGAAGTCCAGGTGCTGGCTGTGCTGTCTGCAAGGAGGTGCCTGAATGTCAAGGCCGGCAGAAGAGAATTACAAATCCTTTAGCAGGTGAAAGCATATACATACACAGATATATGTATCTGTTTATTTAGCTTAAATTCAATTCTAAAAATGGCTGCAAAAATCTCTGACAAACTGAAGATATCCAAATATGCTTGGACTTTACTCAATATTATAATCAGGTGCCCAGGGCCGATCCGCCCTATAGGCTCACTATGCAAGCTGCTTAGGGCCCCGCAAAGCTGCGAAGAGCCCCCCAAATTACTAGAGGCCCCGCCTGGTGAGAAGTCATTTTCGGCCCCTCACCCTGCTCCTCAACTCGCTGGCTGCATGGGAGAAGAGGTAAGAAGTCAGCACCCCCCGCTCACTTTAATGTAAGATGTCATTTCCGACAGCAGAACACCCCCTCCCCCCGCTTCTCAACTTTCTTTAATGTGACATGTCACTGTCAGCAGCGCCCCCCGCTTCTCAACTTTAATGTGCCATGTCATTTTGCTTAGGGCCCCAGGGAGGTCAGCATCGGCAATGCAGGTGCCTAAGACATGCTGTCCACCATGTTGATGGCATACCCTAGTTAGTCCTACATTAGCTACAAAATATAAAAAAGAGTGAAATTTACTATTTGGACTGTACTTTATATAGCAAATTGTGTTTTAGATGAACACCAGCAGCTAAAACCCACATTTAAAGGACAGCAACCAACAGGGCCTTTGCATAAATTCAACCTAACCTACACAAAATGCTTTGTTAAGGCGAGCATTACATAGACAGCTCATGATACATGTGCTGAAAGAGCAGAGAATCTTCGCTAAAGGAGAATGTGTAATCATTTGAAAAGCAATGTTTCTGTTCACGTTGAATACCCTATCATGTGCAAATTAAATAAGCAAATATGGGTTTGCTTTTCACATGACTGCATAACTGACACACATGATTTATTATGTAAAGATTATCAACTTCCTTAGAAAATCAGTCACTATTTGGCCAAAAGTTTGTCAACACCTGACCATCACACTCAAATGAGCTTGTTGGAAATCCCATTCCAAAACTAGATGCATACAATCAAGGAAATAGTCATGTCATTGTCACTGACAAACACTAGGGTACAAAGATGTTTTAGACCAGGGGTCTCCAAACTTTTCACACAACGGGCCACTTTATTATCCTTCAGACTTTAGAAGGGGCCGGATTGTAGCCAGTGGGTGCAGAAAATGTCCCAGGCCCAGCACCAGTAAGAATAAATCTGGCCTCAGGGTTGGTGGTCAGTAGGAGGAGTAGGGCCCCTATTAGTAGGAGGAAGAATAGTATCCCATCATTGATATCAGTAGAAGAAATAGTGTCCCCTTGTTGGTGTCAGTGAAAGGAATAGTGCCTCATATCAGTTGAAGGAATAGTGCCCCAAGGGCCGCATAAAGGTTAGTAAAGGGCCACATCTGGCCCTCGGGCCGCAGTTTGGAGACCCCTGTTTTAGACAGTTTAGGGAGGGCTCTTTACCTCTTCAGAATGACTGTGCGCCTGTGCAGAAAGCCAGCCCTATAAAGACATGGTGTGACCAGTTTGGTGTGGAGGAACCTGTGTGGCCCTCACAAAGCCTTGACCTCAACCCTACTGAACACCTTTGTGATGAATTGGAACTCTGATTATGAGTCAGGCCTTCTCTTTTAACATCAGGATCTAACTTTACAAATGGGACATAAGGATGGACAACTCCATATTGATACCCATGGTTTTGGAATAGGATGTCCAACATTCTCACATTGGTGTGATGGTCAGCTGTCCACAACACTTTGCCTATAATATAACTGTATACAGCTACTGTAAGTCTTCAGATGTCCCATGGCAACAAGCAAATCTGAACATTCCTACTGCATACTATGTGCAAAGCTGATATTTTCACAGGCCTGCTATATGGTATGAAATGTCAGGAAAGTTAAATTACACGTTGTTGTCCTTAAAAAAATATGAGTTTTCAATATGTTTTAATGATGTGTGATAACAAGTATATTTGTTTGTAAGGTTGACAGTAACAAATGTGGTCATTTTAGATTTAGGGATTTTAGTTGATGTTCCAATTCATGCAACAACCATCCCTTACCACTAGATGTCTCTGCATCTCCACCAACACTAACCCCCTCAACTTCGTAAAGCAATTGAATTTAGGTTGAAAACAACCAAAAGTGTAGAAATACTCAGCTATGTGAGGATGAGGTCTTAGAAGACTCCACCATAATATAATGTCACCAGTTAATGAGAAATTGCAACAGAAATGCCAAAACACATAAAGGTCAAATAAAGTGACTTCACAATAAAACAATGAACTTTAAATCTATAAAAAATAAATGTAAAGCTGGAGGATACGCATTATACAATTTGTGCTGTTCAATTTCCTTTTGATTTGCCTTCAGCCATATCGTGCAAGGGCTTGCCTTACTTATTGCATACAATTTGAAAGTGTTTCGAGTTGACCTCATATTATATGGCTTTGGTAAATCTAAAGGAGAGTTGTACAAGAAAATTGTATAACAATTGTATAAAATTGTGTGTAGCCAGCTAAAGTCAACTGGCATCAGATACGATTCTGTGATCAGATATTGCCCTACATTCTAAATCTGACACCAGACACAACTCCACATTACAGTTTTGACATCAGATATGATAAGATCTGGCACCAGATGTGGTTCTGTATATCATATCTGGCCCAATACATACTTTTATGTATCTCTCTACACACTAAGCCTGAAAGCAGACACAGCTAGGCATAACATATTTGGGACAGATATGACTGTATATATTAGATCTAGTAAGAAATGTGGCTCTGTATATCATATCCGGCACCAGATATGCTTCTGTGAATACAATCTAGGACAAATTAGGGTTAAATATAGGATCTGGCAGCATATCAAATCTGGCAATACATGTGGTTCTAAAGATATCAGATCTGACACAAGCTATGGCTCTGATTATCAGCTCTGATATTGTTGTACGTATGGCTCTACATACTAGTTCTGAAACCAGACACAGATCAACGGACCAGGTACAACTGCACTCATCATATCTGACAGCAGCATATCTGACAATAAATATGGCTGTACATAAATACATAAAAAAAATCTGAAACTATATCAGTTCTGAAACCAGATATTGACCTATGAAAGGCTCCACACACTAGATCTGACACTAGACACAGCTCAGCATAACAGATCTGGCAACAGATATGACTGTACTCATAATATAGAATACCAGATATGGCTTTGTCTATTAGGGCAATAAACGTGACTTTACATACTGTATATAAGATATGGCAGATAAAGGTCTGCAATATACAACGCTGGCCCCAAAGTTTAAACACACATGAATGCCACAGGGAGGAGGCTCTGGTTTGTCGGAGTTAGTTGATTGGGACCATATTACGTTACACCCTAAAAAATGGGTGTAATGTGTTCCTAAAGTTGAACCTAGCCTTTAATATAATAGGGGGTTTACACTGGCCATTGGCACCCCCAACCACCCACCTGCTGCTGCCCCTGGATAATGCTAATGCACATGGGGTAATTAGGGTGTGCCCATGCACATCCGACACACCCTGTTTTCACGCCTATGGCTGGCACCAGATATTGCTGTTTATATCAGGTCTGGTACCAAACAAATTTCCACATATACCTGATGCCTCTCTATATATGAGATCTAACTGCAGACTTCACCCTGTATATTGTATATCTCACAACTGAAGCAGAAGATATATCTCATTGTACAGCCGCTAAAGCAGACAACATGCGTGAGTCAGAAAACAAGAGTTGGCACTAGATATGGTTGTATATTAAGTATCAGATATGGTTTAATATACAGGCTGATTATAACAGGGAATTATTAATCCTAAAAAAATGCCAGTTTATAGTTTAACAACTGCACATGACATATCTGTTGCAATTTTCATTTGTCAGGCTGTCAGAATGGGACCTGGGCTGATTGATGTATATATTTTATATAAAAAAAATAAGCAAATCAAAGTTCATTCTGAAACAGGTTGCTGGTGGGTAAATATGTATAGGTTTATGTATATAAAATACACCAATATTTAAAACACAATAAAGGATCTATTGGTGAACAGCGCTAATGTCGCATAAGTGTCCAGCTTCACATCAAATAAATAAATAAAATGATGACATGGCAGAAATAGTCCTAAAGTGGTAAGTGCTTCTAGGATTAAGTGGGTAGTGCACCCTCCACCAACTCCAAAGCTTCACCAACAGTGGCACTCGACCCCTTTGGGGTTCTCACTCACCAGAAGGATGAATAATAGAAGCCTTGAAAACAAATTATTTTTCACTCAGAACTCCGTCACCACCTCAGAAAGCAGCAGGGGTTAATTCCCAATGTTGGTTCATCTTTTCCCCATGTGCCCATTAGAGGCTCTAATGGGCACATGAGGAAAAGATGAACCAACATTGGGAATTAATCAACATTGGGAATTAACCCCTGCTGCTTTCTGAGGTGGTGACGAAGTTCTGAGTGAAAAAGAATTTGTTTTCAAGGCTTCTTTTATTCATCCTTCTGGTGAGTGAGAACCCCAAAGGGGTCGAGTGCCACTGTTGGTGAAGATTTGGAGTTGGTGGAGGGTGCACTACCCACTTAATCCTAGAAGCACTTACCACTTTAGGACTATTTCTGCCACGTCATCATTTTATTTATGTATTTGATGTGAAGCTGGACACTTATCCAACATTGGCGCTGTTCACCAATAGATCCTTTATTGTTTTTTAAATATTGGTGTATTTTTTATACTATTTTATTTGATGATTTTTCCTCATCTTATACTTAAACAGCTGCTCTGCATATAACTTTATCCTTTGTTGTGCCAATATTAGGTTTTTATCTTTGTCTACATCTATTACCCATTCATTGGGGCTTAGAACCAGTTGATCATACTCTTTGGTGTCGGAAGTGCACTGTGGGCCCCTATTTTGTGCACCTTTCTTTCTAGGTTTATGTATATGTATAGTGTGACTGGGATCACACGTCTCTTATGCTTTGGCCCTCCCACCCCAAGTCAAGGAAGGACAAGAACCAGGAAGAGATCTGATTCCTACGATAGAGCAGTCACAAATGCCAGACTCTTAAATAACTAAAGGAAAAACATTTTTAGTTTTGTATAGAGTGAGGAGGGATTAGAACACCTGTCAGTTTTTATCACTGCCTGTGCCCCCATTAGGGAGATTTACCCTCTCTATTTGTCATGTTTACCAATATCATTGAAAGTAATAGAAAATCCCAAATGTTGGGTTGTCCCCAGAAAAGTATATAATAGGGGGAAATCTAGTTCTGGTGACCTGAGGATTCCCAAGGAATTCCCTTAACTTGCAGAGATTTCCTCTCACTTCCTGTTTGTCTATGGGGCCGGAAGTGAAGGGAAATCTACGCAATGAGACACAGACAGCACAAAAAAAAAACTGACAGGGGTCCCTTGCTCTATATACAATGTAAAAAAAGTTTTGCCTATAGTTCTACTTTTTTAAGTCTGTTTTAGGAGGAGATGAGAGGAGAGGTCAGTGTGTCCTGATGTCTGTGTATTAGGAGGAGAGGAGAGGGCAGTGTGTCCTGATATCTGTGTATTAGGAGGAGGAGAGGAGAGGTCAGTGTGTCCTGATGTCTGTGTATTAGGAGGAGAGGAGAGGTCAGTGTATGCTGATGTCTGTGTATTAGGAGGAGGAGAGGAGAGGTCAGTGTGCCCTGATGTCTGTGTATTAGGAGGAGAGGAGAGGTCAGTGTGTCCTGATGTCTGTGTATTAGGAGGAGGAGAGGTCAGTGTGCCCTGATGTCTGTGTATTAGGAGGAGAGGAGAGGTCAGTGTGTCCTGATGTCTGTGTATTAGGAGGAGGAGAGGTCAGTGTGCCCTGGTGTCTGTGTATTAGGAGGAGAGGAGAGGTCAGTGTGCCCTGGTGTCTGTGTATTAGGAGGAGAGGAGAGGTCAGTGTGCCCTGATGTCTGTGTATTAGGAGGAGAGGAGAGGTCAGTGTGTCCTGATATCTGTGTATTAGGAGGAGGAGAGGAGAGGTCAGTGTGCCCTGATGTCTGTGTATTAGGAGGAGAGGAGAGGTCAGTGTGTCCTGATGTCTGTGTATTAGGATGAGGAGAGGAGAGGAGAGGTCAGTGTATCCTGATGTCTGTGTATTAGGAGGAGAGGAGAGGTCAGTGTATCCTGATGTCTGTGTATTAGGAGGAGAGGAGAGGTCAGTGTATCCTGATGTCTGTGTATTAGGAGGAGAGGAGAGGTCAGTGTGTCCTGATGTCTGTGTATTAGGAGGAGAGGAGAGGTCAGTGTGTCCTGATGTCTGTGTATTAGGAGGAGAGGAGAGGTCAGTGTATCCTGATGTCTGTGTATTAGGAGAGGAGAGGTCACTGTGTCCTGATGTCTGTGTATTAGGAGAGGAGAGGAGAGGTCAGTGTGTCCTGATGTCTGTGTATTAGGAGGAGAGGAGAGGTCAGTGTGTCCTGATGTCTGTGTATTAGGAGAAGAGAGGTCAGTGTGTCCTGATGTCTGTGTATTAGGAGGAGGAGAGGTCAGTGTGTCCTGATGTCTGTGTATTAGGAGAAGAGAGGTCAGTGTGTCCTGATGTCTGTGTATTAGGAGAAGAGAGGTCAGTGTGTCCTGATGTCTGTGTATTAGGAGGAGGAGAGGTCAGTGTGTCCTGATGTATGTGTATTAGGAGAGGAGAGGTCAGTGTGTCCTGATGTCTGTGTATTAGGAGAGGAGAGATCAGTGTATCCTGATGTCTGTGTATTAGGAGGAGAGGAGAGGTCAGTGTGTCCTGATGTCTGTGTATTAGGAGGAGGAGAGGTCAGTGTGTCCTGATGTCTGTGTATTAGGAGGAGAGGAGAGATCAGTGTGTCCTGATGTCTGTGTATTAGGAGAGGAGAGGTCAGTGTATGCTGATGTCTGTGTATTAGGAGGAGAGGAGAGGTCAGTGTGTCCTGATGTCTGTGTATTAGGAGAAGAGAGGTCAGTGTGTCCTGATGTCTGTGTATTAGGAGAAGAGAGGTCAGTGTGTCCTGATGTCTGTGTATTAGGAGAAGAGAGGTCAGTGTGTCCTGATGTCTGTGTATTAGGAGGAGGAGAGGTCAGTGTGTCCTGATGTCTGTGTATTAGGAGGAGGAGAGGTCAGTGTGTCCTGATGTCTGTGTATTAGGAGAAGAGAGGTCAGTGTGTCCTGATGTCTGTGTATTAGGAGGAGGAGAGGTCAGTGTGTCCTGATGTCTGTGTATTAGGAGAGGAGAGGTCAGTGTGTCCTGATGTCTGTGTATTAGGAGGGGGATAAAAGAGGTCAGTGTGTCCTGGTGTACTATATTTGGGAAACAGAATGGAGGTTAGAGCAGAAGAAGAACTTGTCAGAGCCTAAAAAAAGGAGCAAAATTGTTAGTGGCAGCACAGGGGGGAGAGGTAGCTGGTCCAGCGAAAGGCACCCAGAGCTAAAAACAAGACCAACCTGCAAAAAAACTCCACAAGATACAAGTAAAACTATTCACTGAAACCCCCCCTATAGGGTACAGCATCTGGAGCTCCCTACAATAGCACATAGTTCAGCTTGGACTGTATTGCCTCCTTGTATCCAAATCTAACCAACTGGAGCTCAGCAATATCAAAGGTACAAATACTGATCCCTGCGGGGGGCATCATAGCCACATGTGAGCTTATCACATGAGTTTCACGCCTATGCAGGTTACAGATTGCATTTTCCAGGTGCATTTTGTTTTTGATCCATTGAAATCTATGGAACCAAAAACCAGAAAAAAGTCCCTGACCTTTCCATAAAATGCACAGATGTGAACTACATCCATAGGAAACCATGTTATATGGAGTGTAGTGTGCAACCTGCAAAACTGAAAATGTACTAAAAAATGCATAGGTGTGAACCAGGCCTTAGATCTGCTCTCACAGTTTTTGTCTCCTAGATTGTAACACAACAGAAACATTGTACTGCAAATAACATAAACACACAGTATGCTAAAATGGATACTCAGTTTAAAGTACTCTTACAATGTCATTTTAAATCTTCTACCATAGGTCCTTTTCGTTTTATGGAGGGGCAATGCTGGAAGTTGCATAGGGCTCCCAGTCAATGCGACACCGCCTTAAACTTAAAATCAAAAGTAAGACAATGGGGGTTATTTACGGAAGGCAAATCCACTTTGCACTACAAGTGCAAACTACATGTGCAACGTGCACTTTAAAAAATGTCCATTTTTATCAGATCTCACCCGATCCGATCTGCCATGGACAGATGGGGACGTATCGCCATCCGTCCGATTTTGGCAGGTTTGGGTCGGATGTCAGCAAACATGTCTTCGCTGACATCCGACGCTTCATAGGACTGCATGGAGCGGCGTTCAGGTCTGCCGTCAAAACTGAAAGGTGGACCCGAACGGTCCGATCGTGTGAAAGGGGCCTTACTGGACTCTTTGGTGCTCTCATATTTCTCACATTCTTTAGCAATCAATATGAGCTGTGAAATCGCTACGAGTGAAAGTTTCTTCGGATAGTTAGGTCAGCTTTAAATAGACTTAATTTACAAGGGTTGTCTGTTTTGAATGATTATATTGTGTGAATTTTCTTGGTGATCTTACAGTTTATACACACAAGATGATGTCAAGGAGAGGCTTTAGGGGACATTATTGGGTGGAAATTAGAGTGGGACAAAACTTTTGCCCACAATAAACATCAAATGAACAACCATCAAACGTCATACATCGGAATGTGTGAATTTTTGAAATGTTGTGTTTTACAATGAAATTTTAAAAGCATTGAGCCATGATTGGGAAACAATATTGAGTATTTATATACACAATATTTCCAAAAAATATGTGGACCTCCCTCCAAATGATGAAGTTCAGTTGTTTACAGTACAATATACTTATAAAGTAGAACTAAACCCTTGCAACAAATGAAAACATTTTGGGCACCCAGGAGCTTCTTGAAATTTTGTTCAAGTATGCACAGCATATTAGTGCATTTTGGCAGACTTACCTAACAAAGGCATAGTTAGAGTGATCAAATTAGTGGTTTGTAAAAACACTGGTAAAGGTGAATTCAGATTTGTTGGAATTATTTGCCTTTGTAGATCATACTTGTCCTGCATTATATTTTTAACATGGCCTTCACCAGATTTTAAGTTTAAGGCGGAAGTTTACACACACTTCTGAAACATGACAGATTGTGTGACCCCAGTAATGGATGACTGCTAGATGGGGTCACTAAGGTTCCTAGGTGGAAATATATGAGGATCATGTACAAATTTCACACCGTTGAGAGAGAGAGGTAAAAGTCCCAGGGTACAGACAGTGTGGGATAAACAGGACTAGAGGGACCAGAATGCATTGCTGCAAGGATAATTTGGATTAGAAAACTTCATACGTGTCCCAATGGTGACGTCATACTAAACTTTAGGCAAATATAAAAAAAACACTGGGCCAGATCCACAGCCAGGCGGCGCAGCGGAACGTAACCTATTTAGGTTACACCGCCGCAAATTTTCGGGGCAAAGTGCCCGATCCACAAAGCACTTACCTTGAAATTTGTGGCGGTGTATCCTAAATCCGTCTGGCGCAAGGTGGGCCAATTCAAATGGGGGGAGTCCCATTTAAATTAGGCGCGCTCCCACGCCGGACGTACTGCGCATGCTCCCGATGCTATTTTCCCGACGTGCTTTGCGTTACGTTACGTTGCGCCGAGTTTTGTGAAAAAAAATTTGACAGCGACGCGGGAAAGAAGGGTATACTTTTACATGGTGTACTAAGTTTACACTTTGTAAAAGCAGCCCTAATTTTGCGACGGCAAACTAACACTTACGGCGACTTAACGAAGGGAAAAAGCTTTGTGGATCTCCGTAAGTGCTAATTTGCATACCCGACGCTGGATTACGACGAGAAATGCCCCCAGCGGCGGCCGCGGTACTGCATCCTAAGATCCGACAGTGTAAAACTATTACACCTGTCAGATCTTCTGCCTATCTATGCGTAACTGATTCTGTGGATCAGTCGCATAGATAGAAACAGGGATACGACGGCGTATCAGCAGATACGCCGTCGTATCCCTTTTGTGGATCTGGCCCACTATTTTTAGTCCAGATTAAATTCCTTCAAGTAGATGTAAACCCATTCACTAAAATCTCATAGGAGCCTTGATATGCTAATATAATTTCAAAAGTCTACTAATTCTGGTAGCTGTAGTCCTGTTTGTGCACCTGTATCAGAGCTGAACAGGTGGAATTCTATCTTCTTCCTGCTGATCCAATCTTTACAATGAACCAATGGCTTGCATTATCAATGGTGTGCACCTATGAGTCCCAGAATGTCATTAAAGTGGAACTCTGTACAAAATGAAAAATGACATATAAGGCACAGTCTCTCACTAGTATTACCACATCAGTCCCTGGAGAGGGGACGCTATGATATTAGGCTATAATTGCACTATACACCAGTGGTTTTGTATGTGCATCTGGCTTATAGGGCATAAAGCAATGATTTTTATGGCTTCGCTCACTATCATCTTATAAAGGAATAATCCTTTTATTTTTCTTGATATGTGATAGGATGAGACGTGTGAATACCTTTTTTCTAAAAAGGCTTTGCTGCGTCCCCACTATAACATAGTTTTACTAACTGTTGATCCAGCCAGTAGACCCCTTTATTTTCCACTGCTTAAAACAAAAAAAACTTGAGGTGTATACCCAGCTTTAGCTTCAATTTCACTACAAACAGTATTGTCACTCTGTTACAGGAGGTGGGAAAGATAACAGATTTTCCACCAGGATCAGCAGGTTATGAAATTGTGTTACTGGAAAACAAGATCTGCTGTGTTAAAGTGGAACTTGTTTAAAATAATGTTCTTCAGCAAGGAACATATATTTCACATTAAAAATTATGCTACCAAAATTAGTGTGTGCTGTGGCCTACAGCATGTTTCCTTCTTGCTGGAAGCTGTCATTTTGCTGAAGCCCAGAGCCACTGAACAGCAGTAAATCATAAAGCGGAACTAAATCCATCAAGTTATCAGTTTCAAAAAACAGTTACTTTCCTGGAATGCCGGGATTGCTAACTGTTACATTGTGTCCTTAACCAAACTGTCTAAGGCTGGGCTCACACTTATGCAAATTGGTTGCAAGTTTACCGCATCCAATTTGCTTGACAGGAGACTGTGACCGGATTGCAATGGAGCTGGTTCACACATCTCTGGGGCGGCCGCGAAGCCCAGTGCCAGTTCCCGCATCGCATCTGCCTCACAGGCAGTTCACACTGCCCTCTGCGTACCGCTGCTGGTGTCAATACAAAGTTAATGACACCCCCAGATAGGTTTGCAGTGCGAACTGTAAATTCGGACAGGAATCAGATTGCATGGGTGTGAACCCCCATTCGATCTGATTCCAGTGATCGAAAAAAAAAGGTTCCTGCAGCATTTTTGTGCGAATACAATGTGAGTTCAGCCACACAAACTGTATGGCTGAATTTGCATTGCATAGACATTGCATGTGATCTGCACAGCAATGCGGTGCAAATCCCATGCGATGTCTATTAGGTGGATTCAGAAAGACCGCCTTAACTTTGCGGCGGCGTAGTGTATCGTGTTTACACTACGCCGCCGTAAGTTAGCGAGGCAAGTACGTGATTCACAAAGTACTTGCCTGCTAAGTTACGGCGGGGTAGCGTAAAACGGGCCGACGTAAGCGCGCCTAATTCAAATTCGGCTGAGGGGGCGTGTTTTATGTTAATGGAGGGTGACCTGACGTGATTGACGTATTTTAGGAACGGCGCATGCGCCGTCCGTGTACATATCCCAGTGTGCATTGCTGCAAAGTACGCCACACGGTCCTATTGGTTTCGACGTGGATGTAATTTACGTCCAGCCCTATTCACGGACGACTTACGCAAACAACTTAACATTTTCAAATTTCGACGCAGGAACGACGGCCATACTTAACATTACTATTCCAGCTATTTGATGGAATAACTTTAGGCCTGAAAATGCTTTATGTAAACGGCGTATCTTTACTGCGTCGGGCAAGCGTACGTTCGTGAATCGGCGTAACTACTCATTTACATATTCTAGGCCGACCGCAATGGAAGCACCACTTAGCGGTCAGCCTAAAAATTACACTTTAGGATACGACGGTGTAAGACACTTACGCCGCTCGTATCTGAGCCTAATTTAAGCGTATCTGGTTACGTCGGCGCACATTCAGACTTAGGCCGGCGTATCTACTGATACGCCGGCCTAAGTCTTTTTGAATCCACCTATATGTTCGAAATAGTGTGAACCCAGGCTTAAACGTGGAGATGGTGGCACCAGAAACCCTGCTATGAGCCGGGTCTGCACACAGTGTGAACCCAGCCTAACTGTCAATTGTCTGGTGTCATAACTGGTCACATGTGCAGAACCATGGCAGTTGCAGATCAAACTGAAGCAGCTTCCTTGGCTGTAAAGGATAATAGGGTTTAATTACGCTTTAAGGCTGTCAGCAGATCGGCCTCTACAAACTCAGCAGGGCCTAAAAATGCCTAAAATGGGAGATAATCTGAGCATGTGCAGAGCAGGGTGGGACAGTGTATTACTAGATTTTAAACAGTATGGACACCTATTTTTAATGTTTTACATAGATATACATGCAAAAGGGGTCAGCCTTAAGTTATCTAGCAGGGCTTCATTTTCTGATTGAATTTCCACTTTAATACTAATGACAGACTGCATCATATTGGTATTTTTTTATTTTGCAAAGTTCCACTCTATAAGCTCACAGCACTGGACAGACACAATTCTTCCAAACCTTGTATACGAAGTGAACAAAACTGCAATTATTTCCGAGAGAGCTGCTAAAAAAATGAGTCCACCCAAAGCTTCCATTTTATTTACAGGCTGATGCAGCGTAGCCTTCCATTTATTATATGTAAGATTTCCCAAGTCGACCCAATAAACTTACAATTATGAAGCCTCGTACACACGACCGAGGAACTCGACGGGCGAAACACATCGTTTTGCTCGTCGAGTTCCTTGTTAGGCTGTCGAGGAACTCGACAAGCCAATTTTCTCCATCCCCGTCGAGGAAAGAGAGAACATGCTCTCTTTTTGGCTCGTCGAGTTCCTCGACAGTTTCCTCGTCGAAAAATGTACACACGACCGGTCTTGTGTATGAGGCCTGATGCAGTCTCACTCTCCCTTCTAGATTTCTCTTTTAAGTTTACATTTCAGGGAATGCAACATGTCAAATGAGACTCTGTGGCACAGCTGAGCTGAGAACTCATAAGAGTTATAAGAACTTAGGAGATGATTAAGGGGTCTTTTATAAAATGCCTAGATGTGCAGTGGGAAGGTTTTCTTTAGCAAGCCGTTATAAATAGGCCTCCTCGTCTCTAAATATCCATCTGTGAATAAAATATCAGTTTTGGGTGGACAGGTCATTTGAAAATTTATGATAAAGCTGAACTCCTGGATAAGCAAATACTGTCTAAATACAAGAGTGATGTGCATTCTTACTTGAATCTTGGTGTACTTTGTATATTTCTTCCAGATATGTGCGTTAATCCAGTATGAAACTTTATCTCTCTGCAGGAGCTTTCTGTAATAAAGACCGGTCACTGCTGGTCTCTCTTTGTGCAGGGTGACTGGTCTTGTCTCCGCCCCCTCTCCTAGTTTTCTGCAGACAGCCTAAAATGGGTGGGGCCTGCTGGGTCCCTTCTAAAGCTCTGCTCTCTGCACAAGCTATGTAAAGCACAGTGATGGGGTCACTGATGCTCTTAAAAGATAATATCTGTGTTTGAAAAAGAATTTGATGCACACAAAGTGGATTTATATCCTTTGTTGCTATGGAGGAATAAATATATATAAATGAGCAATTTTGTGCCTGGAGTTCAGCTTTGAACATTAGAGAAATATCTTTAAATATTACCCAAATTACAGGCTAGTAATTGTAATTGTTATCGTTAATACTCAAAAGGATCAGCAAATTGGAACTGACGGAGGGATTGGACCTCTTTTAGGTTTTAATACCGGGGAAATTATGCTTGCTTCCCATTATGCCATTGGGAGGGGGAGTAGGGAAATCTCCTCAACAGAGGCACAGAACACAAAAAAATATATAATTTTATAGAAGGTTGGGGAACCCCTGGCAGGCTTTTATTAGGGCCGAAACACACTTTTGCACACATTCATTTAAGATAGTAACACAGCACACATTACATGTGTTAGCACATTGTAGAGCCATTCATGTTAAATAGCACCCCAGCGCACTAAGGCAAAGCAGCACTGACATATATTGCAGCACACCACAACCAATAACGTGTGACACAATAAAAGTTAACAAGCATGTGTCAAGGACTCACAAAGTGCTTGTCAGTGTGTGCACTGAATGCACACCCTTGTGTGCGTTGTGAACGTGTGCTGCAATGCATTGTTTAATTGCTTTTTTTTTTTTCTTATGAAACACATTCCTACTTTTTTCAGTGCATACCAATGCAGTATGATGGTGTGAACTGAAACCATAGGACATAAAATTGTATTGTTCTTGCATTAGGCAATACTGCTGGTGTGAACAAGCCCTAACTTAAAGTACAGGAATGGACAAATGTGAATGGCCCTTACTGTTTATGTCCAGATTTTGGAAATTTACCCCCACTTCCTTTTGTACCAACAGGATAGAATGTGGGGGGGAAATCTCTCCAACACAGAAACACAATAATACTCCTTTTTTTGATGGGGAAGAGTAGAATCCCTGGCAGGCTTTATTTGCTATGTACTGTACATCCTCATTAGGAACATTTTCCCTCACTTCTGAACAGCTGTCACAGGGGACAGGAAGTGAGGGGAAATCTCTGCAGCAATGAAAACTTGAAAAGGGTTCTATCTGAAACCAGTTCTACCTTTACCAGCTGTTATTAAATATGTCTCGAAATAAGTGGTGCTAGAGGGGAGTATAAAATCTCAGGGAAATTGCTGAAGGGTTAATACATTTATGGGATTTTAAGCAAAGAAAAAAACAGCATATCCTAAATACATTCCGGACTGTGTTTGGGTTGCTGGATAGACATTTGTCAAGACAGACACAACCAAGGCTTCCACAGCACCAGAGGCATCTGCTGCCCAATACCTGGAAGTCCTGCTAATTCCAGGGCAGAACACATTGCTGCAAGATCATGGACAGTAACATGCCCTTTAACTAGTGCATCTTTAATGAATAGGGCACCAGCTGCCTTTGCCACTGGATGGAACCTTCAGCTGTGATTGATAATTACCATCTTGACAGGTCCTCTTTAGTAAGGAAATGTCTTGTACATAAAGCCCCCTCAGAAAAGCAAAGCTGGCATTATAAAGAAATATAAAAAAACTGAATCCCCAAATTGCAGATGCCCACAGCCATTTAGTACCTACCTTTGGCTTAAAAGCAATGAGTTTCAGGATCATCTCCACTGTAAACAAGCCGGTGAACAGCATATTGAGGATGTTCATGGCTTCCTTGAAGGAACAGCTCTGCCCATAGTGCTAATCATAAAAGACAAAAAAGGTTTTAGTCACGGTCAGTGCCATGCTCCCACACTACTCTGAGATTTACAGTCAGACCTTCATGACGTGGACCTACGGAAGGTTCATCACTATACCTGTTTATACCCTATTTTATATTCTGCTTTTGTCTGGATGGTGCATTTCACCTAGGGCTAAGGATCAATGAAATTAGGATTTTTTGCTGCAATTAAATTTTGTCAAGATTTCACCATACAGTAAAAGGAAAGCATAATAAAGATTTTTTTTTAGTTTGAGAGTACCTTAAGGGCTTCACACCAACGCTCATGTGTTAGATTGCACGTAATGCCCATGCCCTGGTATTTTGTGCACACGTTACTGTGGATTTTTTTGCATATTTATTTTTATTTTTAAGTTATGGTTTTACTAAGCACTGCATAGTACTGTGACGCATTACAGTGTGTTGAAAAAAAAGCTGTGCACAAAAATGCAACATGTCCTTTTCTTTTTTTCAGCATACTGTAGCTGTGTTCGTTGTTTAACCTGTTGTTTTTTTGTTTTTGTGGTCTGGTAGTTTCAAGAGTCCAGTAAACCCCAGGCATATGGAATAAAGGCCCTCACCTTTTTTTCAGGGACGGTCAAGGGTTGAACTTACCTGCATGGCCAGGCAGATGGTGTTGAGGAGGATCAGCACGAACATGAGGTACTCAAAATAGGTAGAGTTGACAACGTACCACACTTTGTATTGGTACTGATTCTTAGGGATGTACCTGCGCAAGGGCCGGGCCTTCAAGGCGTACTCCACACACTGTCGCTGCAGGAACAGACAGGGGAAATCTATCAGTTAGAATATTATTCAAGACCATCGGGAGCCATAAAATATTCTGATATTTAAAAGCTAAAAGCTTAACTTCAAACAGGTGAAAAAACAGCAAATACATTTCTTTGAATTTATTTATTGGTCTACTCAACAGGATCTGAAGCTAACCTCACTACTCAAATGACCCTACCACTGCGCCAAGACTAAATTAACATCTACTAAAGCTGCCACTTTTAATTAATATGGAATAAAAGTCAGCAAATCTACCACAATCTAGATAGTAGAGGTAAATAGTGGCACTGGCACCTATTGATGCACTAAAAAAAAAGACAGTGATGGAAAGGTGAAAATGTCGGTAATCAAAGTCCAATGTAAATAGGTCCACAATTGGAACAGCATAACAGTGAATTTTTTATTTTTATTTAAATAAAAAAAAAATTATTTAACCCCCCTGGCGGTATCCCCGAGCGTGACTCGGGGTTGATTTTTTCTACCAAAATCGGTAACCCCGAGTCACGCTCGGGGTAGATATGCAGAGCCTGCAGCGTGCGCTGGCTTACCTTGTCCTGGATCCAGCGATGTCACCGCGCTGTGTGAGCGAGCGGGACCTCGCTCGTTTCACACAGCGTCCTCCTGTGCCGCCGATCTCCGTTCCCTGCGACGTTACGACGCACGGGAGCGGAGATCGGCGCCAAATTCAAAAAAGTAAACAAACACAATACATACAGTATACTGTAATCTTATAGATTACAGTACTGTATGTAAAAAAAACACCCCCCCCTTGTCCCTAGTGGTCTGCCCAGTGTCCTACATGTCATTTTATATAATAAAAACCTTTTTTTCTGCCTGAAAACTGTAGATTGTCCATAGCAACCAAAAGTGTCTTTTTATGTCAAAAATGGTTTTAGAGCAGCTAGAAAACAGCGATAATAAATTGCAGAATTGTGCGATAGCGAAATTACGGGGAAATTCGTCATAAAAAAAAAAAAAAATAATGACAGCGACAATTCTGCAACTGAGCAAATTTCAGTGATTTTGAGTTGATTACATTATTGAATAATTTTTATTTTAATTATATTATTACTTGCTATAATTATTTATAATTATTTATTATATTATAATTTAAAATGTTGTTTTTAAAAAAATGTCATACCCGGGATGCCTATTAGATTCTTGTTTGGTCAGATTTAAGTGAGTTATTCCTAAAAATCACAGGCCTACAGTATAAAACGCCAAATTTCCTTGCAAATAATTGTACCGCTTTCAGCATGTTTTTTCAGAAAGAATCATACCGCCAGGGAGGTTAAATAAAAAAAAATGTATTACATTTATTTTAATAAAATGCTTTTGGAGTAAAAATCGTTTTCTATTTAAGATACCTTAATAATTTAGTTTATTCAGCATAAAATGGAGCTTAGTTATGTAGAATGAGGCTGTATATTCTGCAATATTAAAATGTTTGGTAAATTCATTCAATGAATCCAAGCTCTGCAAGCTGAGATGACATGCACTGTATTGATGCATTCACACAATTTCACAGTAACCATGAGATAAAAACAAAGTTCAGGAATATTCCTTTTAGCCCATTGTTTTGCAAATCTATGTACACTAGAAACTGTATGATTGAAGCGGTTCTGATATCGCTGTTTTACTAACCTGACAGCTTATTATTCTAAATAGGAAACTTTTATTTTGTTTGCAAATATTAAAGATTCTAACTACCAGAAAGAATAAGTCCTTACATTTAAAGAGCACCTGTCATTTCAGATCAATCATGGCAGCGCCATGTTGTCTGGTTAGGAGATCGACATTGGTGGGGTGAGACACAGAACTGTTGCCTTGGGACGGCCGCAGTCATGATATGTTTGATACTCTGCACCCAATGCGAGTTATAGTTTTATTACATGTGAGTGCAATTACCTGTGGATTTATTTTATGTTTTTGTAATAAATTTATCAGACGTTATTTGCACTATTGGAGTATTCTTTTTATCTTATATACGAGAGTCTTTCATCACCCCATGAGATTGGAGAAGTTGGGATTTCCCACAACCCTGAGGAGTAACATGCCTGATTGCCAAACCTGAGAGTGTGAGGCAATTATTGTTTTTTTTTCATTAAAGATTTTATTGATAGTAACAAATGTACTGTATACAGGTATACAGTTTCCAATGTTAGGATCACAAATTAAGCAGAGACAACATATTTCGTAAAATGTCAATAAACTTAAACTATGTACCATGCAAGGACTGCTTGGTCTTTCAGAGGCAATTAATGTTGGTGAGTGTACATCGTTTGTGGGGAGCGGTGACACGTGGTGTGGAGTGGATATCTTTCATCTGTTCATTGTGGACTTATTTCATTGCAATTTGATTAATGACATTTGCACGTTTTCATCACTGTTTTTTTTACTGGATCAATAGGTGCCAGCGCCACTATTTACCTCTACTATCTAGATTGTGGCAGATTTGCTGGATTTTATTTATTAAAAAACAAAAAGCACAGTAATTTCATAACCATGTTGTATACAAAGAGTTTACATGTAAAGCGATAAATGCCAAGTTGCAAAAAAAGCACAGTATGTATAAATACCTATTCTAAATGTACTTATTTTTTAAAGTGGAACTCCAACCAATCATAAAACTCTAAAAAGGGTTCTAATCCATTCCTATCCAATCCAAAGCCAACAACTAATATTTTGGCTGGAATTCCAGTTGAAAAAAAAAACTGTATTTAGTGCACACAGTTAGTATGATTATCTGAATTTGTTTTACATCACCTTTTTGTAATCACCTACAGAGCAGACCTATTGGTGAAGGGAGGATAAACAGCAGCCAGTCAGTCCCTGTGGCAGTGCACAGTACTATCAGTCTACCACTGTGAATATGCTTACAGGAGGGGAGAGCACTGGGGGGGGGGGGGGGGGTGACTCATCAGTGTGCTGCTTCTTATTTGTCCAATCAGCAGGCTGGGGAAGTGTCCTGGACTAATCTATACTGCTCAACTGCAGCATGGCTGTGCTCTCTGGTCAGATCACAAGACTGGTTAAGTGCAATAACAAATAATTTGCTAAGTAAGGCCCCTTTCACATGGGGCGGATCGCTCCGTTGATCCCCGCTGAGCCAGCGGATGACAGGGTGGTACCGCCCTGTCTTTTCTCCGCTCTCCCCTATGGGGGGATCGGATGAACACGGACCGTCTGTCCGTGTTCACCCGATCCGATCCGCCAGACAGATGGAAAAGTAGGTTTTTCCTCCGTCACACTTTGGCGGATCGGAGCGGGTCGGATGTCAGCGGGCATGTCACCGCTGACATCCGCGGCTCCATAGATGAGCACGGAGCGCCTGTTCAGGTCCGCCTAAAAAACTGGCAGGGGGACCTGAACGGGCCGCCCGCGTGAAAGAGCCCTAAGGCTGTTCATGTATATGTACTAGCTACTTACCTGGAGTTCAGCTAAAGATCTAAAGCCAAAACTTAATTTGTTTAATAGTGTAGGGAGTTATGAGGGAGTTTTTTTGCTATGGGCTTTTGCACACAGGCGGCTGAGATCATTCAACATAATTGCAGCCCAGGTGTAGTGTACAGGCTGTGTGCTGCTGTACCAGTATATATTGTGGTGCGAACATAAACATGAGTACAGAGTAAGGCCTGGTTCACACCTAAGGCCTGGTTCACACGTTTTCAGTTTTGCAGAAACACACTACAGTCCATTTAACATGGTTTCTTATGGTTCACGTTCACATCTATGCCTTTTATGGAAAGGAACAGGGACTTTTTTCTGCTTTTTGGTTCCATAGACTTCAATGGATCAAAAGCGTGTATTGAAAAATGCACCTGTAATATGCAAACTGCAACCTGCATAGGTGTGAAACAGGACTAAAGGCCTATTAAAACAAAATAGAAAACTATTTTCTGCATACCTCTGTACGCCGTATACTGCACCTGGGCTGTCTAGGCGGAAATAGGCCGGTAATTACTTTGAACAGGCTCACCCTGTGTGTAAAAGCCCTATCTGTGTTCCGCAAGGAGGATTTTCCTTCACTTCCTGTCCTGTAGAGAAAACAGGAAGTGAGCGTTAATCTCTCCAAAGTCAGGGGAAATGCCCTCTTAAAATGAGAATGTCGGATGTCCTTTTTTTTGCATACTAGTCTCATATAGAAAATTAAGAGGCTAAAGAAAATTACGAAAATTCCTCTATGACAGAATACAACTTTGGAAGTGATGTAATGCGTTGTATTGTAATGTAATGTATTCTTTTGTTTCTGAGCATGCGTGGTCTTGGTCTTCTGATTTTTTTCAGACAAATACTGTACCGATTAAATGAAAATTGTTCGTTCTGGTATCATATGAATTTTTTTTTTGTGTGTTTGTCCTAATATGTACTAATCAGATTATTAGTACAGATTATTAGATTATCGTACGTTTGCTTCGAAAGTGGTATTTTTCAGCCGTTTTTCTGAATGTGTGTTCTAGGCATTAGCTGTCTCTGTAGAAAGTATTGCCATTGGAAGATTTCCCCTCTATTCCTGCTCTGGTGACAATTCAAAATTTAGCATTATCTCATCACATTTCAGTTAGAGAGGGTAAATTTCCCTAACAGTCACACAGATAGCAATCAAAACCTGGCAGAGTTTCTAACTCTTCCACGCTCCAACCAAAACAAACATAAAAAAGTTTTGACTTTTTAATACAAAAAAGCAAACAGGTGCAGTTGGGACAGACTGCCATGGACTGCATTCCCTTATGTGAGAAGCATTATTTCAAATGTCTTCTAATATGCAGTCAGTGCCAGAGCAAAATCTTTTAGATCCCAAGGCAAAAAAAGGCCAGAGTGTGCCCCTTCCCCCCAATCATAAGCTGTTCAGTACTTCAGCAGCATAGATTGCAGGTCTTGCACTTTTTTGCACCTCTTCTATCTACCCCTCAGCCCCACTCTGTATTCAGGCTACTAAAGGTCATTAAAGTCAACTTCAACTGCACTTTCTATCAGGGTCAGTGCCCATCCCCTTACCTGGTTCTTGTCAAGCTCACAGTTCTTGTATTCCTGCTCTCCTTGCTCCTGGAAGGTCACAATGACGAAACCAACGAAGATGTTCATCATGAAGAAGGCGATAATGATGATGTAGATGATGAAGAAGATTGAGATCTCCACACGGTGGTTGTAGACGGGGCCAATATCCTCTGTGTGAGAGTCAATGGCTCTGTATAGCAGCCTGGAGTGAAGGAAAAGACATGAGACGGTTGTTATCATAGCTCCGCCTCCTGCTTAGTAATAAAGTGGAAGTTCGGTCTAAAATTAAAATCTCAAAATATTGCAGCCACAATCTATATTTTCTGAAGCCGCTCCAGTCCGGTCTCCAGCGAAGGAAGCTCTGTGCAGTAGACACCCAACAATGGCTGGGAAATGACATCACCCATAGTGTTACTATGGGGCTTCGGTTGTGGGCTGCCTCTTCTGCACCCGCCTACACAGAGAAGCCGCTGCTGACAGCTCAGTGTGGGACCAGAACGGCTTCAAAAAAGGTATATATAGCGATTTTTGATTTAGGTCCCTTTCACACTGGGGTGGTGGCTGCGTCAGTGGCAAAACGGCAATATTTTTAGCGGGCGGTACCGTCAATTTTGCAGCGCTATTTGCCCACTAGCGGGGCACTTTTTACCCCGCCCGCTAGCAGCCGAGAAAGGGTTAAAACTACCTGCAAAGCGCCGCTGCAGCAGCGATTTGCCGGGCAGTATAGCCGCAGGACTTTTTTTAACATCCTGCTAGCGCACCGCTCTAGTGTGAAACCCCTTTGGGGCTTTCACACTGGAGAGACAGCAGCGGCTCTTCCAGGGCGCTTTGCAGGCCCTTTTTTTCCGTTATATCGCCTGCAAAGCGCCTCAGTGTGAAAGGGGCCTTAGAGACTTTAGTTTTGGGCTGAACTAATACTTTAGGAGCAGCCTAGGGTGACAGCGCTACACCTCCATAGATAGAGTACAGCGAGTAAGCATTGTCACCTTAGGATAGAAAGCATGTTACTGACAGGATCAACAGGTAAACAAAAAGGGAAAAAAAGCCTGCTGAAAAAGAAAACAAATGCGCATCGGACGGGTAAGCTGCAATATATAATATTTTTGTTTCTGGGTTTAGATACACTTTACATTTCTAATTTTTATGTCTACTGGCCTTTAAAAAAATACTTATAGATGAAAAAAAAAAAACGTCACTTAGGATGAACCATTTAGCAGACTCTGACGCAGTCTTGTCTTTAATTGAAACAGATGTTTATTGGACGGATCAACCTAATTGGTTATCTGCGCCTGTGCCAAAAATCTTGAGACGACGCAAAACCCATCTGCTGATTTTTTTTTTTCTTCCACTGGAATTTAATTTGGCAGGGCCCAAAAAATAAAATAGAAAGCTGCAATGAATTCCAATTAAACAATGGTATTACGTGGGAAGTCATTAGACCCTGTTTCGGGATATGTAATAACTATAATAAATTAAATATAATAAAAAAATACCTTTTTTTAAAAAGATAATTGACTATTTATATTAATGCTTGTCAAAAAAGCACTTCCCACACACAAGCTAATAATATGTCAGTGCACATCAATCAAATAGTCATATTACGTGTGAAATACATCATTCTATAGATCCTTAAAAGACTTTGGTTGCAGAAAGACTGTTACCAATACTACTATATCTATCTATATATAGATAGATATTTTTATATATATATATATATATATATATATATATATATCAGATTATATATTTTTTTTATGTCAGGCTTTTTTGTTACCATCAGTTAGGTTTCCCCTTACTTCCTGTGCCACTGACACCCTGTTCTACCTCCTATATACACAGGATAAAAATCAATTACAGGATAGGTTACTAAGTAACTGCATTGAGTGCAGTGAACCATTCAGAGCTGAGGTGTTTAGTAACTAAGCTACACTACTAAGCAGGTAGTAGAGCTTGAATATATAATTAACAATTATGCCTCTCCCCAAGTACATATAGTATATAAGTACAAATTATACACAGGGACATAAGATTGGGAATAGTTGTAATTGAGGAAATCTCACTTCCTGTCTCAGTGATCACATAGTAAGTAAGGGGAATGTACCTTACACTTACAGGAATACTAGCAGAAATCAGAATATGGCAGATGATCTAACCCACGTCTAAAATAACTACCACTACTAAAATATATTGCTAATATTTTCATTTGTGTCACTGCTGGAGAATATCAGATCACATGTCACATCTTGTCACACTGGGTGTCACTGGAGCTGGAAAAAGGGGGAAAACTCTCTATATGGGACCAAAAAAGGCAATTAAAACCAGACAGTGGCTCTAATTCTTTGAAAAATAAAAAAGGAATTAGCTAAAGAAGGTCTTTAAAAGGAAATCTGACTCAGAGCAGAAGACCTGTGAGAGAAGTCTGATGCCTCGTACACACGACCATTTTTCTTGGTAGGAAAAAAACCCAAAGTTTTTCCCCATGTGATTCCTCTACAGCCTGACTTGCATACACATGTTCATGCAAAAATACGTCCGACCAAAGAGCGGTGACGTACGACGGGACTATAAAGGGGAAATTCCTTTCAAATGGCGCCACCCTTTGGGCTGCATACTTGATTCTGAGAATGCGCGTTTTCTTCCCCTCGGAAAAGCATACACACGATCGTTTTTCGCAACAAGAAAAAGACTGACGGGAAACACGACGAGAAAAAAGACAGCTGGGTTAAATTTTTTTGCCGGCAGTTTTTCAGTCGAGAAAACTGCTAGGGAGCCTACACACGACCAATATAAAAAATGGCAGTTTTCTCGTAGTGAAAAATGGTCGTGTGTACGCGGCATGAGGTAAAAGTGCACCGGTAATATTTAGCTTCACTGCAGAAGCACTGGGTGGTGCAGGAGTCAGAGAAAGATAGCTTCTATCTGAAGCTTCACACACTGGGATCAAACTTTGTGACACATTCCCTTAAAGCTAAAGTTGTTCCTGAAAGCTCCATCTCCAAATCCATACAGCTCTCCTCATCCCAAAGACTCACTCCGGCCAGCCTTCAAAGGTGGAGACGGTGAAAAGTGCCATCATTGCCGCCAGGACGTTATCAAAGTCAAACTTGCTGTTTTCCCAGTTCCGGTCCTGAACCATTGGCTGTGACACATCGCCATCTTTGTAGCTGATGAACCTCCCCCTGCAGGACACAATATAAACGTATATCAAATGTATGCAACAACAACAACAACAGATCTATCACTATGAGGTCTATCGGGTGCACAGGAGAGACTTTTTGCTAAGGCAATCACAGGCACCCTGCAAGGCCTGCACTCAAATATTACTTTTTTTTCATTTTAAAAGTTTAAAATGACCAGGTTAACTTAAAGGTTGCCTTGTATATATTCCTTTAGAACAGTGTCTCTTCAGGGCTGTGGTAAAACAATTACAGTAAATCGACCCTTCTGTTTACTCATTGAGAACAGCAGATGTTGTGGATTTGTAATAACATAACACACATTGTTACACAACGCACGTACCTGCACTCGGCTTCTGTAATCTTCGAGCTGTCTGTGCAGCTGTACAACTTGCCCTTAGGAAATAAAAAAGAAAAACGAACTACAAAAAGCACAATCCAACACACGTATCTGTGTGCATGTGTGGAGTGTCTATGTATATCTGTTTGTGCATGTGTATGGCTGCTTGGGTATGTGTAGTACGTCTATGTACTTGTGGGCATGTGTCTGGTCGTGTGAATGCATAGTGTGTGTGTGTGTGTGTGTGTGTAGTGTGTGTTTGTGTGTATATGTAATTTGTTTACATATGTGTGTGCATGTGTAGTATGTAGTGTGTATATGTAATGTGTGCAGGTGTGTATTTGTTTGTGATTGTCTGTATGTGTAGTGTGTGTGTGTGTGTATATATTAAGACATGTACAATGCTGTAAAAACTTCCTACGCGTTTCAGACGTTAGTCTTACACATGGCCATGACTAAAGACTAACTTCCGAAATGCTTATGCTGTTTTTACAATAAAGGAATACTATTTTTGCATGTCATCTTGACTGCCTACCATCCCTTTCCTTATTCTGGTATGTTGGAGGTGTCAGCAACGTCGAGGTCTGAGCACCGGGCAAAGCTGTTATGTGGGAACTTTGTAGCACCTACACACCTGCTTTCTATGTTTGTATGTGATTTGGCTTGTGTGTATGTGTGCCTGCTTGTGTGTGTTCTGACCTTACCTTGAACAGCTGTACTCCAATGCAGGCAAACATAAACTGTAGTAGAGTGGTGACGATGACAATATTTCCAATGGTGCGAATAGCAACGAATACGCACTGGACCACATGCTGAACACAGACATAAAAATAAAGTGTTAAATGTTTATCCAAGAAACAGACACTTTATACATCCCAGAATATCACACTTTACCAACAAAGCTAAAAAAAAGGATCTTTAAGAGTCTCCAGTGGGCTTTTGCATTACACTTTTATGATTAAAATAGGTGAAACTAACCATATTGTCCCTGTGTATGATCACCAACTGATAATAGAGGACAGTGCAAAGACACACTTTACTGGCTGGAAGTGCATGTTTTTGCCATGAAAACTCTGAAGCAGCAGATACCCTCTCAGGCCTCGTACACACGACCGAGAAACTCGACAGAATCTATCAAGAAACTTGGTGGGAGAGCTTTTTTGCCGAGGAAAGCGGTCGTGTCCTTTTAGCTGCGGCACCCCAGTGGAAACTTATCGGCAATCCAGGGTGCTACAGCACTCCAGTTAAAAAATGCTGGAGTAGAGAATAGTTACAATCTTTGTCACTTTTTGTTTGCGGTCTGCATTCCCTTTGGGGGGGGAATTACCGTATTTTCTTGTTCGGGAAACACAACAGAAAACGAGGAAATCTCTCCAAAGTGGGAGACCTATAGTTACAGGGGTCCCTATTTAATAGATAGAATTGGGAGGAGTTAAACCCCCCCTTCCCCCCCGCATTAAGTATATGTGTAGTGCATGTGCTTGTGTGCATGCATGCGTGTTTATGTAATATGTGTGCTTGTATGTGTAGAGTGTGTGATTGGGTCTATAAATTGTCCTACACTGGTCCATCTGCTGTAAAAAGCTGCGGAGGTCCTCATCGCTTACCTTGAGCCCTTTGGCTCTGTTGATGGCTCTGAGTGGTCGCAAAACTCTGAGGACCCTCAAAATCTTCACCACATTGATGGCACTGGACCTGGACGGGAGAAGGAAGAATGAACGACTGAATAGAAGATCAGTGGAGGTGTAACCTCCAGGAGAATACTCACTGTATGCCAAAGGAGATGAGTGAAACGCTGACCACCAGCAGGTCCAAGATGTTGAAGTAATTCCTGCAGAAGGAGCCCTTGTGCAAGAATGCACCATAAGCCGTCATCTGAAACACAAGGCACCAGTGAGACACGGCGTGGTCATTGTGATGTCACATTACAAGAGACAAAGCATGGAGAGAACATGCAAAAGAGAACATGCAAATATGCCTTCCTGATAAGCTCTCCTACGTGGTTTAGGAATACTTAAATGCTTCTTCTCTGCATCTTTAGATCTGTAAATGCACCCTATACTAGTGTCTGCATTATGTTAAAGAGGAACTGCAGTCTGCTCACATAATTTGTAATAAAAACATCTTTGCCATTCTGAAGCTTCCCTCCAACCACTTTGTATATTATTTTATATCTACTCTGATTCTGTACTTGCCAAATATGCTGCAGAAATCTCCCTCTACTAAGTCTGGCTGCAGCCATTTTAACTGTGGGCAGCTGAAGCTGCTACCTGTTCACTTCTTGGATTTACACAGGCACACCTCTAGCTCTGCAGCCCTGCAGCTTTCATTGGCCCTTTTATGACTCACCCCCTCCCTTTCTGGCAAACTATCACCAGAATGAGAGAGAGAGAGAGCTGTGCATGTTGTCATAAGCCCAGGCTAATGACCAGACAAGAAACAGGAAGTGGGCTGTATAAGATATTTACTGGCAGAAAAAAAATCTTTTACTATTCAAAGGTAAAACAACAAGGGCAGAAGATTTAATAGATGAAAAGTTGAAAAAATGACTTGGTCCACTTTAAGTAACTACTGAAAAAAAAACAATTACAGGATAGATCACCTAGCCATTGTATTTAAGGCAAGAAACTAGCATGGGTCTGAGCTGGTGTGCACTGAGGTGACAGGAACCATAAAGTCATTGTGCTATATTACTAAATTGGAAGCAGATCATGTGTATTGAACACAGATGGATTCCTCCATCTACATAATTATACATAGGAATTAGGCCTTTTAAATTAGATGAAATAGAGGAGAATTAGAACCCCTGTAAGGATTATTTTTGTTTTCTGTGTTTGTTTTTGACAGTTATGACTCATGGCATGCCTTACTTTGTTGGGAAACCATTAAAGTGGAACTTTAGTTAGAAAATTAAATCCAACTAGATCACTTCAGACTGGCCCCTTCTGCAGATATAGCTATGTAAAACATTAAAAATACGTGTCTATAATGTTTAAAACCCAGTAATACACTGTCTCACCCTGCCCTGCACATGCTCAGTTGCTGGCTTCCCCTTCTGAGAATGCTAGCTGCCTGGCTGTCGAGTTAATTCTTTGATTTCAGTACTTTTGGAGTCTTAACCCTGAACAGAAATGCAGGTTTTGTGGCTTCCTTAGCTGCATGCTTGCTCTCCAGAATCATTTCTCAGCCAGCCAGGCAATTACATTTCCAGAAGGTGGTTGGTCACAGTGGCTGCCATAATTTTTCACAGTGCAGGTCTCCTTTAGCAGTGAACCGGCTGATGTAATTTTTACCTTCAGGATGATTTCTAATGTGAAAATGCTAGTGAACACATAGTCGGCGTTCCCTAGGATCTGAAAGACAGAGCAGAAGGTGGTTAATAGATGTGTGGACAAGTAAGGAAGCAGCGTGAGTGTGTTAGCGTAGGAGAGAACAGATGATGAGGATGTAGAGACGGTCCCAGGCTGGGTTACCTTCAGGGCTATCTCTATGGTGAAAATGGTGGTAAAAACTATGTCAAAATAAAAGAGGACCTGCGAAAACAAAATGTGTGAGTTGGAGGAACTTAATGAACACTTGCTGCATTTAAAGAGGAACTCCAGTTAAAAAGTTAGACCCTGTAAAATCTTATTTTTTCACCCTTCTGTCCATTAAACTAAGTGGCTATGTTACCCAAGTATTCATCCCTGTGAGGCTGCACTTGCCTCTCTATGGTGTCTGGGTCCTGCCTTAAGGGGACTATTAATTAGTGTATGTAAGCTCTATGGCCTCGTACACACGACCGAGGAACTCGACGGGCGAAACACATCGTTTTGCTCGTCGAGTTCCTTGTTAGGCTGTCAAGGAACTCGACAAGGCAAGTTTCTCCATTCCCGTCAAGGAAAAAGAAGACGTTCTCTCTTTTTGGCTCGACGGGATCCTCCACAGTTTCCTTGTCGAAAAATGTACACACGACCGGTTTCCTCAGCAAAAAAAAAAATCCCAACAAGTTTCTTACTGTTTTTTTCCGAGAAACTCGGTCGTGTGTACGAGGCCTAAATCTATCTTTCAGCTGTTCAAAGCCCAGAATTTATAAACTTTGTCTGAGCTGTCACAAAAAAGGGGACAGAGAGCTGAAGTTACACTCTGCAGAGCTCAGCGAGGAGAGGTCTGAGAGCTGATTGGAAGGAAGAGACAAACCCTTCTAGTAAATAACCCCCATTGTGTTTTTTTTCAAAATTGTCAGTCTTTTTTTGTTCATAGCACAAAAAATAAAAACCGCAGAGGTGATCAAATACCACCAAAAGAAAGCTCTATTTGTGGTAAAAAAAAAGGTCATCCATTTTATTTTGGGTACAACGTCGCACAACTGCGCAATTGTCAATTAAATTAACGCAGTGCTGTATCGCAAAAAGTTACCTGGTCACGAAGGGGGTGAAACCTTCCGGGACTGAAGTGGTTAAAGTTGCACTGGAGAATGTAAAATTGTCTGAATGATAAATGCAGCCAATGTTACTTTCTTTCTCTGAAAATGTGCAAAATCCATGTGTTGGCTGTGTGGCCATATGGTGCAATTGGGTGAGCTCACAAGCAAATACAGAAGGCAGATGGGTGTTGAAAAATGCACCAAATCTTCTGACTGATAGGAGAGACGCAGACCCCCAAACTTTCTGGCATCCGATTTTCATATGCGAGTTGGAGTTCGAGGGGGATGATGAGAATGCCAAGAGGACCAATCAGTAATGTAGAACATGGCAAAGTTTAGCTATTGGCTGATTTCTTGACACCCCACCACCACTACGCACCTGTGTGACAGTAGCAATTATGTTTTATGTTTTATATAATTATGTATATCTGTAATAATTCCAAGCAAACTATAAGGTAATTGTAGTACAACTATATATATATATATATATATATATATATATATATATATATACACACAGTGGAACCTCGGATTGCTTTTAACGTGGTTAACGAGCGTTTCGCAATACGAGCACTGTATTTTTTAAAATCGTAACTTGGTTTGCAAGTGTTATCTCGCAAAATGAGCAGGATTCAGGCCAAAGCGGTGTGCAGTACTGCGTTTGGCCTGAGGTGGGGGGGAGGCCGATCGGAGCCGTTCGGAAATGCTCAGAAAGACACGGAAATACTCCGTTCCCAAGCCTTTCCGAAGTTTACAGAGGTCAGCCGAGCTGTCCTCAGGCCTTTCCGGCTGTTTCTGAGGCTCTCCAGCGCCCCCCCCCACACCAATGGCCAAATGCGGTATTGCATGCTACTGAAGTCAATGCGGAACAAATTATTTTAGTTTCCATTGACTTCAATGGGGAAACTCGCTTTGATATGCGAGTACTTTGGATTACGAGCATTCTCCTGGAACGGATTATGCTCGTAATCCAAGGTTCCGCTGTATATATATATATATATATATATATATATATATATATATATATATATATATATATATATATATATACATACATATACACACACACGCACACAGCGCCTTGTCATGCTACCACCAAAGACGTAAATTTATTTTATTGGGATTTTATGTGATAGACCAATACAAAGTGGCACATAATTGTGAAGTGGAAGGAAAATGATACATGGTTTTCATATTTTTTTTACAAATATGTGAAAAGTGTGGCATGCATTTGTATTCAGTCAATACTTTGTAGAACCACCTTTCACTGCAATTACAGCTGCAAGTCTTTTTGTTCATGTCTCTATATAGAATATAAATAGAGGGCGCTAGGCCCATACAAATTAAGTAAAGTGCCGTAACAAAGTGTCTATCTAGCAATAAAATTGCAACATAGATAACACAAAAAATATATATGAAAGAGTCCCAACAGTTGCAGTCAACCTGCACTTGAAACCACGCGAGTGAATTCAAATATGATCAAAAAAATATAAAAAATAAAAAATAAAACAGTGAACAAAGTCCAATTGTAATGATAGTTCTGTGAAAGAAGAAATGCCACCACCGCTTCAGTATAATTATCAATTCCACCCAAGGTGTTTTAGATAAGATATGCTCTTACCAGAGCTCGTTGACCCCTTTAGTGAAAAAGATGGTCAACTAAGCTTATGCAGGATTGTGCCTGCAACACTTGAAGATATGGACAGACCACTTTGCAAATCCAGGAACCTCACACGGGATTATATGTAAAAGAAGAGAGGCCAGATAGCCAAATAGCGTGATACCGTTTTATTTAAAATTTTAAAATAGACATAAAAATCTGCCAAATGGCTCCTTACATTAGGGGGTGCCCACCCGGCACTGAGGCTGCGGACCTGTCACCGCTCGAAGCGGTTCTTTAGTCGGATACGCTGGGGAATGAGAGCCGCCGCTCACATGTAACGCCAAACGATCCCTTCAACAGTCCAAAGCACGGGGGGTACGTCACGTGACCAGGCTGCCTCCGACGTACGTTTCGTTATGTTAACGTCATCAGGGGGGCGTGCCTGGTCACAAAGCATGATGGTATATGTAGTCAGAAAAGCACAATGATTGGTGGGCCGAAACTAATTGCAGATACAGCCTCGGTGCCGTGTGTCATCAATAAAAAATATATATAACACCGTAGGTAGGTTACATTACATTCATCATATTTAAACAAGAAAAATAGAGAAATGCACAGAAATATAGAATGGCCAAAATACCATGAATTCAAGAGTATTCCGCTGTTGCGATACATCTTAAATAAAATACAGATCTCGCATCCCTCCGGACGTGCAGATTCAAAGATAAGTGCCAGAAAAACTTTACTCCATAAAATTCAATCATGATCACTCTAAATGATTATTAATACAAAAACATCTTAAATGCACCAAAAATGAATAAATATAATTAAAAAATAATGAATAATGAATATATATAAAAAATTATTTAGTTGTCTTTGATACATATACAGACCGGATTCAAACAGGGTAAAAAGAAATATCTCCCAATACTTAGTGATAGATCACAAATATCACTAGATCCCTCCAGACATGTGATATGAATGAAAGGGGATTAGAGAGTATTCAAATTATTTCGATCTTATTTCCAATATTAGATTGAATAATTGAATATAATGATGATCTCTACAAAAGGGGGGATCGCACTATTAACTAGCCCCAATCAAATACCAGCGTACAAAAATATTATATAAATAAAACCATACGTGAATATCTGGCAACCCTAAATAGTCACTGACGACTATAGATGATTAAAAATAAAAAATAATAATTAATCCATAAAAAATTGAATGAATAGGGAGGAGTGAGGGAATGGAAACTGGAAAGAGGAGAGAACACTCAATCATCGGTTAAGAAACAATTGAGGTCCAACTCCACATTCAGTCCTAAAGGTTGCATGGTACGTAATCTGTGTACCCATTTCATTTCGTTTTGGGAAACACTCCGTAACATATGTGTACCTCGCCAATTTCTTTCTATTTTGTCTATGCCATAGAACTTACATAAACTGGGGTCACTTCCATGGAAATTGGCAAAATGTCTTGAGACACTATGATTAGGGAAACTTTTTCTAATATTTGTTAAGTGTTCATTAATGCGGATCTTAAGTTGGCGAGTGGTCCGGCCAACATATTGTAAATGACATGGGCATTCAAGCACATAAGTCACATGATCAGATCCACATGTGATTAGGGGTTTGATCTTGAAAGATTCGCCTGTTACATTAGAACTAAACTCGATTTTTTTCTTTTTGTCACCAGGATTCCGTGTAGTTCTACACGCTTTGCACCTAGTGCAGTGGTGAAAACCGGATCCATCTAAAAAGGTCACCAATTTTGTTGGTGGATCAGGAACATTAGGAGCAATTTTGTTCCTGAGGCCTGGAGCTCTCTTATAGATGAACTTTGGCACCTTAGGGATGGATGTGATCAGGTCTTTGTCCTTCCTCAAAATATGCCAATGTCGTTTAAACACAGCTTCTACCTGTCGATATTGCCTATGGAATCCACTAATAAAAGGTACTTCATTTTTATACTCTTTTCTCGGTTTGGGGACCAATAGAGATTGTCTGTCAAGAACTGCCACTTGGTTATACGCTTGATTTAGTGTAGTTTCAGAGTAACCTTTTTCCAGAAATCTAGTGGTTAGTATATTAGCCTGAGTCTCAAAATCATCATTATTATCACAGTTCCGTTTTAACCTCATATATTGCCCTTTCGGGACTGCTCCTATCCAGGAGGGATGGTGACAACTATGGGTGGGTACAAACCCATTACGGTCTGTAGATTTGAAGTAGGTAAGTGTTTCAAATCTCAGGTCGTTCTTTTTTATAGTAAGATCCAAATAGTTTACCAGATTTTTGCTGATTTCAGCTACAAAAGTAAGTCCATAATTATTTAAATTCATTTGGGTGATGAATATGTCGAGAGATTCCTCAGAACCTTCCCAAAAAAGAATAATATCGTCGATGTAGCGTTTGTAAAAATGTAAAGATTCTGGTCTGTTTGAAAAAATTGTTTCATGTTCCCACTTATTCAAAACAATATTTGCGACACTTGGAGCATATCTCGCTCCCATTGCTACACCGCCCACCTGATTAAAAAATTGATTGTTGGCCCAAAAGTAATTATTTTTCATTGCTAGTTCAAGTCCCCTTATCAGGTAATTTATTTGTACCTTCTTTAGCTTAGAAAATTTACCTAACGCCCATCGAAGGGCAATTAGGGCATCAGAATGTCTGATATTTGTATAAAGGGATTGAATATCCACAGTAGCCATAATGGTGACTCGGGTGGCTGGTAAGGTTTGAAGTGCCACAATCAGATCCCTACTATCCTTAAGATAGGATGGACTAGCTGAAACCAGGGGTTTAAAGAAACCATCAAGGTACTCTCCTAGACGGGAAAAAAGGGAACCTATTCCACTTATTATCGGTCGACCAGGGGGGTTAACCTTGTCTTTATGGATCTTAGGTAAAGTATATAAGACTGGAATTTTAGGTGCATGTAAGACAATATAATCTGCCTCTTTAGGGTCTAGGATACCTCTTTCTAGTCCCTCATTCACCCAAACAATCAGCAGATTTTTCAGCTTAAGCGTGGGGTCGCCCCCAAGAAGCTGATAAGTGTTACTATCATCAAGTTGATTCTTCATTTCTCGATAATAATACTCTTTGGTGAGAATTACAAGGCCTCCGCCTTTATCGGCTGGTCTAACCACTATGTTTCTGTTAGTTTCTAAATTCTTTATTGCTTCCCGAAATTGTTTGGTAGATTTAGATGGAAGGACTGTCATTGCACGAATATCGTCCTGAACTAAGGTCCGAAAAACCTCAATGTAGTGATTGGAACCATGCCGGGGGTTGAATACCGATTGGTTCCTCAATCCACTATGAATAAATCTATCAGATTTAGGTGGTCCAGGTTTCTGCGTATTTCCTGCAAAGTGTTTTTTTATATTAAGTTTCCTAATATGTTTTTCTATATCAATAAAGACTTCAAATTTATTGATGTCCTTATTAGGTGCAAATTTAAGGCCTTGTTGTAGAACCTCCAGTTCAGATTTGGAGAATTCTATTCCTGCCAAGTTAAAAATGCCCTCAGTTAATCCAACCTTTTTCTTTTTCTCTCTCCCTCTTCCTCGTCGTCCTCTCTTTCTAAATACTCCAGATGGTGGATGGGTGATTTTGGGGGGATGCGGTATGTATCTTTCCACCCCCTCCCATCCCCCCCCCCCTGTTGTTGGTTATAATGAGGTGCCGGCCTACCTCGAAAATTCCCTCTGTGGCCACCCCGAGGTGGTCTGGGAGGGTAGGGTGGGCGATAGGGTTCGTAATAGTGATAGTCTTGGCTCCTATCATCTAATACCCCAAACCTATTATAGGTTTCAATTGGCTGGGGATACCCGTAGGCATTAGGTGGAGGATAAGTCGATGGTTTATAATAAGGAGTGGTGTGTTTGGAATTTTTGATGGCCGATTTTTTAGGGGTGCTTGATATTTGTACTGTTTTTTTCTTTTCAGCACTTTTATTAGGCTGTGGAATAAGATCTCCATCTCTACTCAGTTCCAAAGGGGCACCCTGTCTGAGAGTCTCCTGCCATTTATAGATTTTATTTTCTTCCAAATCCTGTGCATCTCTCTGATATTTCTTTAATTTTTTATTTTTAATTTCACTATCATATTTTGATAGGTGTATCTGCAAAATCTTAGATTTATCCTTATATTCACTACTGGAACTAAATGGCTCCATCCGTTTTTTAAGGTCTGCAATTTTGGATTCCAGAAGCGTATTTTTTGTTTTCCGTCTCTGGACCATCAATTGCATAAGTTTCTGCTCACAAGCATTAAAAAATTGGTACCATTCTTCAATAGATTGTAAATTATCATTCCCATCATTGGGACTGATATCCCACCTGAGGTGCCTGGGGGTGAGATTTTTACTTATATAAAGTTCAAATGAGGCAATATCCCACCACACTCTGATCTGTTTCTCCATATCAAATTGTAACTCTTTAAACCCTTTATCTAGATCAATGTTGGAACTTGGGGTTTCTTGAAAAATTTCCTCTAAATTAATATGACGTTCTCGCATAAAATTAAAGATATCCATGGCTGCGTGAAAATATGGTTCAAAAAAGCAAAGATTATTAAACCTCAAAATGTGTAAAGTGAAATTCCGCGCCTAACTAATAAAAAACAGTTAAATATATATATAAAATATATACAGATATTAAGAGTGGGAGGGGGTGGAAAGATACATACCGCATCCCCCCAAAATCACCCATCCACCATCTGGAGTATTTAGAAAGAGAGGACGACGAGGAAGAGGGAGAGAGAAAAAGAAAAAGGTTGGATTAACTGAGGGCATTTTTAACTTGGCAGGAATAGAATTCTCCAAATCTGAACTGGAGGTTCTACAACAAGGCCTTAAATTTGCACCTAATAAGGACATCAATAAATTTGAAGTCTTTATTGATATAGAAAAACATATTAGGAAACTTAATATAAAAAAACACTTTGCAGGAAATACGCAGAAACCTGGACCACCTAAATCTGATAGATTTATTCATAGTGGATTGAGGAACCAATCGGTATTCAACCCCCGGCATGGTTCCAATCACTACATTGAGGTTTTTCGGACCTTAGTTCAGGACGATATTCGTGCAATGACAGTCCTTCCATCTAAATCTACCAAACAATTTCGGGAAGCAATAAAGAATTTAGAAACTAACAGAAACATAGTGGTTAGACCAGCCGATAAAGGCGGAGGCCTTGTAATTCTCACCAAAGAGTATTATTATCGAGAAATGAAGAATCAACTTGATGATAGTAACACTTATCAGCTTCTTGGGGGCGACCCCACGCTTAAGCTGAAAAATCTGCTGATTGTTTGGGTGAATGAGGGACTAGAAAGAGGTATCCTAGACCCTAAAGAGGCAGATTATATTGTCTTACATGCACCTAAAATTCCAGTCTTATATACTTTACCTAAGATCCATAAAGACAAGGTTAACCCCCCTGGTCGACCGATAATAAGTGGAATAGGTTCCCTTTTTTCCCGTCTAGGAGAGTACCTTGATGGTTTCTTTAAACCCCTGGTTTCAGCTAGTCCATCCTATCTTAAGGATAGTAGGGATCTGATTGTGGCACTTCAAACCTTACCAGCCACCCGAGTCACCATTATGGCTACTGTGGATATTCAATCCCTTTATACAAATATCAGACATTCTGATGCCCTAATTGCCCTTCGATGGGCGTTAGGTAAATTTTCTAAGCTAAAGAAGGTACAAATAAATTACCTGATAAGGGGACTTGAACTAGCAATGAAAAATAATTACTTTTGGGCCAACAATCAATTTTTTAATCAGGTGGGCGGTGTAGCAATGGGAGCGAGATATGCTCCAAGTGTCGCAAATATTGTTTTGAATAAGTGGGAACATGAAACAATTTTTTCAAACAGACCAGAATCTTTACATTTTTACAAACGCTACATCGACGATATTATTCTTTTTTGGGAAGGTTCTGAGGAATCTCTCGACATATTCATCGCCCAAATGAATTTAAATAATTATGGACTTACTTTTGTAGCTGAAATCAGCAAAAATCTGGTAAACTATTTGGATCTTACTATAAAAAAGAACGACCTGAGATTTGAAACACTTACCTACTTCAAATCTACAGACCGTAATGGGTTTGTACCCACCCATAGTTGTCACCATCCCTCCTGGATAGGAGCAGTCCCGAAAGGGCAATATATGAGGTTAAAACGGAACTGTGATAATAATGATGATTTTGAGACTCAGGCTAATATACTAACCACTAGATTTCTGGAAAAAGGTTACTCTGAAACTACACTAAATCAAGCGTATAACCAAGTGGCAGTTCTTGACAGACAATCTCTATTGGTCCCCAAACCGAGAAAAGAGTATAAAAATGAAGTACCTTTTATTAGTGGATTCCATAGGCAATATCGACAGGTAGAAGCTGTGTTTAAACGACATTGGCATATTTTGAGGAAGGACAAAGACCTGATCACATCCATCCCTAAGGTGCCAAAGTTCATCTATAAGAGAGCTCCAGGCCTCAGGAACAAAATTGCTCCTAATGTTCCTGATCCACCAACAAAATTGGTGACCTTTTTAGATGGATCCGGTTTTCACCACTGCACTAGGTGCAAAGCGTGTAGAACTACACGGAATCCTGGTGACAAAAAGAAAAAAATCGAGTTTAGTTCTAATGTAACAGGCGAATCTTTCAAGATCAAACCCCTAATCACATGTGGATCTGATCATGTGACTTATGTGCTTGAATGCCCATGTCATTTACAATATGTTGGCCGGACCACTCGCCAACTTAAGATCCGCATTAATGAACACTTAACAAATATTAGAAAAAGTTTCCCTAATCATAGTGTCTCAAGACATTTTGCCAATTTCCATGGAAGTGACCCCAGTTTATGTAAGTTCTATGGCATAGACAAAATAGAAAGAAACTGGCGAGGTACACATATGTTACGGAGTGTTTCCCAAAACGAAATGAAATGGGTACACAGATTACGTACCATGCAACCTTTAGGACTGAATGTGGAGTTGGACCTCAATTGTTTCTTAACCGATGATTGAGTGTTCTCTCCTCTTTCCAGTTTCCATTCCCTCACTCCTCCCTATTCATTCAATTTTTTATGGATTAATTATTATTTTTTATTTTTAATCATCTATAGTCGTCAGTGACTATTTAGGGTTGCCAGATATTCACGTATGGTTTTATTTATATAATATTTTTGTACGCTGGTATTTGATTGGGGCTAGTTAATAGTGCGATCCCCCCTTTTGTAGAGATCATCATTATATTCAATTATTCAATCTAATATTGGAAATAAGATCGAAATAATTTGAATACTCTCTAATCCCCTTTCATTCATATCACATGTCTGGAGGGATCTAGTGATATTTGTGATCTATCACTAAGTATTGGGAGATATTTCTTTTTACCCTGTTTGAATCCGGTCTGTATATGTATCAAAGACAACTAAATAATTTTTTATATATATTCATTATTCATTATTTTTTAATTATATTTATTCATTTTTGGTGCATTTAAGATGTTTTTGTATTAATAATCATTTAGAGTGATCATGATTGAATTTTATGGAGTAAAGTTTTTCTGGCACTTATCTTTGAATCTGCACGTCCGGAGGGATGCGAGATCTGTATTTTATTTAAGATGTATCGCAACAGCGGAATACTCTTGAATTCATGGTATTTTGGCCATTCTATATTTCTGTGCATTTCTCTATTTTTCTTGTTTAAATATGATGAATGTAATGTAACCTACCTACGGTGTTATATATATTTTTTATTGATGACACACGGCACCGAGGCTGTATCTGCAATTAGTTTCGGCCCACCAATCATTGTGCTTTTCTGACTACATATACCATCATGCTTTGTGACCAGGCACGCCCCCCTGATGACGTTAACATAACGAAACGTACGTCGGAGGCAGCCTGGTCACGTGACGTACCCCCCGTGCTTTGGACTGTTGAAGGGATCGTTTGGCGTTACATGTGAGCGGCGGCTCTCATTCCCCAGCGTATCCGACTAAAGAACCGCTTCGAGCGGTGACAGGTCCGCAGCCTCAGTGCCGGGTGGGCACCCCCTAATGTAAGGAGCCATTTGGCAGATTTTTATGTCTATTTTAAAATTTTAAATAAAACGGTATCACGCTATTTGGCTATCTGGCCTCTCTTCTTTTACATATAATCCCGTGTGAGGTTCCTGGATTTGCAAAGTGGTCTGTCCATATCTTCAAGTGTTGCAGGCACAATCCTGCATAAGCTTAGTTGACCATCTTTTTCACTAAAGGGGTCAACGAGCTCTGGTAAGAGCATACCTTATCTAAAACACCTTGGGTGGAATTGATAATTATACTGAAGCGGTGGTGGCATTTCTTCTTTCACAGAACTATCATTACAATTGGACTTTGTTCACTGTTTTATTTTTTATTTTTTATATTTTTTTGATCATATTTGAATTCACTCGCGTGGTTTCAAGTGCAGGTTGACTGCAACTGTTGGGACTCTTTCATATATATTTTTTGTGTTATCTATGTTGCAATTTTATTGCTAGATAGACACTTTGTTACGGCACTTTACTTAATTTGTATGGGCCTAGCGCCCTCTATTTATATTCTATCATGTCCACATACCACTTGTGTTATTGAGGAGCAGCTTATTATTTATTTATTTACACTCTTAATATCTGTATATATTTTATATATATATTTAACTGTTTTTTATTAGTTAGGCGCGGAATTTCACTTTACACACTTGTTCATGTCTCTACCAGCTTTGCACATCTAGAGATTGAAATCTTTGCCCATTCTTCTTTTGCAAAATATCCCAAGCTCTGTCACATTGGATAGAGAAATGTCTGTGAACAGCAATTTTCAAGTCACAGATTCTCAATTGGATTTAGGACTGGGCCATTCTAACACATGAATATGCTTTGATCTAAACCATTCCATTGTAGCTCTGGCTGTATGTTTAGGGTCGTTGTCCTGCTGGAAGGTGAACCTCCGCCTAATATCAAGTCTTTTGCCAACTATAACAGGTTTTTTTCTAAGATTGCCCTGTTTTTGGCTCCATCCATCTTCCCATCAACTTTGACCAGCTTCCCCGTCCCTGCTAAAAAAAAGCATCCCCACAACATGATACTGCCACCACCATGTTTCATGATGGGTATGGTGTGTTCAGGATAATGTGTAGTGTTAGTTTTCCACCATACAAGCCTAACAAGAAACTCGACGAGCAAAACGATGTGTTTCGCCCGTCGAGTTCCTCGGTCGTGTGTACGAGGCTTAATAGTTGTCCTGTGGATAGATTCTCTCATCTGAGCTGTGGATCTCTGCAGCTCCTCCAGAGTTACCATGGGCCTCTTGGCTGCTTCTCTGAATAATGCTCTTCTTGCCCGGCCTCTCAGTTTAGGTGGACGTCCATGTCTTGGTAGGTTTGCAGTTGTGCCATACTCTTTCCATTTTCGGATGAATTTAACATTCTTCCATGAGATGTTCAAAGCTTGGGATATTTTTTTTATAATGTAACCCTGCTTCTCCACAACTTTATCCCTGACCTGTCTGGTGTGTCCCTTGGTCTTCAGGATGCTGTTTGTTCACTAAGGTTCTCTAACAAACCTCTGATGGCCTCACAGGACAGCTGTATTTATACTGAGATTAAATTACACACAGGTGGACTCTATTTACTAATTAGGATATTTCTGAAGGCAATTGGTTCCACTATATTTTAGCTAGGGGTATCAGAGTATTCGGGGGCTGAATATAAATGCACGCCACACTTTACATATTTATTTGTAAAAAAAAAAATCAAAAGCATTTATCATTTTCCTTCCACTTCACAAATATGTGCCAAAAATCCCAATAAAATACATTTACGTTTTTGGTTGTAACATAACAAAATGTGGAAAATTCCAAGGGGTGTGAATACTTTTTCCAGCAACTGTGTGTGTGTGTGTATATATATATATATATATATATATATATATATATATATATACACACTGTATATATACTAAAATTACCTTTTTCTTGAAATTATTTTTTTAAAGCAGGTATTCCACTCTCAAAAGACACCGCGGACAAAGTGGGATACTGACTAAAACCAAAAACATACATTTCTTTACAGTTCAATAATTTAGCTAACAAAGAAACAAACATAAAAAAAATACAATTCCTAGTAAAAGAATAGTTAACAAACAGTGCATTGCCCACTGTTAACCTGTAGGTGTTGCTAATCCTCAGTCGTTAAATCAAAATTGATGCTACAGAAACACATAACTAATGAAAAGATGAACTTTAAAAGGTTATTAATGATGAATGAAACTGCAGCGCCACCATTGCCGGAATATATCAATTATAACAATTACTGAATTAATTTTCACAGTTCAAGAAATGCAGCACTCCTAAGATCGGGAGTGACGAGGGCCATTTACAAATCAGGAACGTTCTTGTTTTTTTTTAATCCTACATAGGACTGACACCGTTTTACTTCAAAGTAGTCTTTAAAAAAATACCAGTACTTCCCCTAGTAATGTCTTCATCAATTTTTCTCTTCAGAAGGATGATGCCATGTCAGGCATCACCCAGGGTCACTATCTGGACTGAGACACTCAAGAGATGAAGAATCCGGAAGACCCTGGTGTCTGTGCAGTTCTTGGCTGTGTTAACAAATGTCTGACACAGATCAGTCCTTGCTGCATCCTCTCACTTTGTGTCTTGCTACTGAAGCCTCGTACACACGACCAAGTTTCTTGGCAAAAACCAGCAAGAAACTTGCTGGGAGATATTTTTTTGCCGAGGAAACCGGTCGTGTGTACATTTTCGCTGAGGAAACTGTCGAGAAACTCGACGAGCCAAAAAGAGAGCATGTTCTCTATTTCCTTGACGGAAATGGAGAAAATTGGCTTGTCGAGTTCCTCGACAGCCTAACAAGGAACTCGACGAGGAAAACGATGTGTTTCGCCCGTCGAGTTCCTCAGTCGTGTGTACGAGGCTTTAGGTACAAAGTTGCAGTCTGATCACTTCCTCCTGCTTGCAGCACACAGATGGCATCATCTCAGCCTAGGCAAAGTCAGATGACTTTTTAACAATAAATTACCCTCACTTCCGGTCTATAAAATGTTTTCAGCACAACAGGAAGTGAGGGTAAGAGTCTGTAAAAGAACCTTAGATTGCAGTTAAACAGGGGTTCTAACCCTTCCACACTCCAAAGCAAAAACTGATTTCACGGACATACACTTGAACCCCTTTTTAAAAACACAGCATTTTGCAGTGTGTTTGTATATTTTTAACATTCCTATTACTGCTCTGTATTTTTCAATGACAATTATTGCTTCCAGTCTAAGTTTTGGAGGCAGCCCTTAGCCTTGGAAAATTTGCTCTCTTAAAATTAAGTTTGTATCTTTCTGGTATGTGCTTGTTGTAAAGTACATGAAATCATGTTGTTGTCACTGCTACCAAGATGTTCTTTTATATGAACATTAGTAATAAGCTCTGCAATGTTTGCGATTATCAGGGCCAGCAGAGCATAATTTCTAGTTCTCTAAAAATTTTATCATAAAATTGTCTTCTAATAGGTTTATAAACTTCCAGCAATTTACTGTTCTAACAGTGCCATTACACCAGTCAACATCAGAGTAATTACCTGCCAGATAATTGTGTTTATGTCCACCCAGTTCTAAAATTTAGACAGGACAGCACTACCTGGCAGGGGAGGGGACCAGATTTTTCTTTGCTGTAGTTTCACTTTCACTTATATACAGGCCCGTCGGAACCCGACAGGCAAAGCAAGCATTTGCCTGGGGCCCCTGAGCTTGCCAGGGGCCCCAGGTTCCTATTCCCGGCCGGACTGACAGGAAGTGCACACACTGAGTGTTCACTTCCTTTCAGTCCAGCCCCGGGAACAGCAAACTGAATCTCCTGTATCACACGGTTATGGTACACGGCTGACCGGACTGCAGGAGGACACAGCAGCGATGCGGCAAGGGCCCTCCCTGCTGGAGCCCCTGTGCGGACACCAAGATATGCCGGCTTGTGCGTGTGAGGCGGAGGATAGAGGTAAGACGCCAACCCCCCCCCCCCCCCCCCTGCTTCTCAACTTGAAATGTCACTTTTTTTTTTTTTTTTGCTTGGGGCCCCCAAATGTCTTCGAACGGCCCTGCTTATATATTCTTGGACAGTAAAGGAGAAGCAGCAGACTGATGATCCGTTCGCTCTGTCACTCTGCTCTCTCCGCTTATCAGCATCCTCCTTGCATTATATTGTGTCTTTCATATATGCCTGGAGTTTATTTTAAGGTGGGAATAAGCTCCAAAAATCCAGAGAACTATGTTAAGGAGATCACACTTTAGGAGACCTCAAGAAATATTTTGGCTGACTGCCAACCAGACTCCACTAAAAACTGAAATATAAGATTTAAACTAGCTCTGCAAGGAGGAATAATAAGCCTAGAAAATGCGAAAGACATCACAACAAATTTTTCTGCATTTGTAAATGACCCGTCTGTCGCGCCAAAAGGAGAAAGTGTACGGCCATGGTGGAGCTCTTGGTGGAAGTAATGGGGTGGGAGGGGTCAGGTCGGATCTCCCATACCCCAGACATGAGGAGGACATTGTGCATACTTGGTTCCTGAAGGAGTAGTGTCTCACGGGGTCTTCGGCTGCCAGTGATATGCTGCTTAGGAGGATGAAGAAGAGGATCAGGTTGGTAAAGATGTTGTTGTTGACAATACGGTGACAGTGGAGGCGGAACCTGCAAGACAAACAAAAAGGGGAGGAAAAAAATGGGCCATTAGAGTGGGAAACCATTTCCGCAGGAGGAGGGACTTTGAAATGGAGAAAGAGATTAAAAAGAAAACATTTTAATTTCCTACACACATGTTAAAATATTACTTTGGTTATGTTATTTAAAGCACATACATATTCTTTGAGAGCTCATAATCTAGACTTGGGAATACCAATTTTTCCTCCACTGCTTGCATTAGGGCTGAGCACTCATGAGACGAGTACTGAGGCAGGGTACGGTGATGTTTTCAGTATGCTATTTTATTGCACCCTGCTGGTCTGTCTGCATTGCACAGGGGAGAACAGAGACAAATTGATGACATCGCTGGGGCCAAAATTAGGTAAGTAATGAAATCAGATTTTATGGAAATTAAAAAAAAAGTAAAAATGTCATTAGTATATTGATGTAGCCCTCTGGTCTTTCACATTGGAGAGATAGCAGCAGCTCTTTCAGGGCCCTTTGCAGGCGCTATTGTTTGCGTTATAGTGCCTGCAAAGCACCTCAGTGTTAAAGGGGTCTTATAGAAGTTCATTGCTAGGGTTTATATACATTTCAAATTCCAATTTACTGTCAGAACAGATGACTTATGATTTGCGAACTCTTTGCTTTCAGTGTGGCTGATCTTAAATTTGGATGAACATGTTACCCTGGATTTCTGACTATTCCAGCTAATGGATATAATAAATATCTTTTATAATACATGGCCAAGTACCTCTGGGTGCTCTTGGCTGGAATCTGTGTAAGTGGGACAATCTCTAGCACAGGTCAGTAGCTGTAGGTTTGTACAATGCAGTTAATTAATAAGGTTATCTAAAGGAAAAAATTAGGACAAGTTCCCCGAAGGAGGGACACCTATGGAAAGGACAGATTTTATAAGATTAAAAGGATCATGCTGACACATGGGAGGCTTTGAGTCGACAGTGGTTAATCCATACTGAAATGTCCACCTATAAAGTGACTACAAGCTGACAAACCTCCTTGTTGGACTTCGATATCAACCAACATAACAATGAGTTCTGAATGGGCTGTGTATATTTAGGGTTTGTACTGTGTGCATCAAAAGGAGCCATTCAACATATTGTATGAACCATACACAAAATGACAGATTGTCCAAATCCCAGACCTGAAGGAAGTATTGATCTGAAAGTGGATTTGTCATCAAATAAGTTTTAGTGCCAAAATGCTACGGTTAATGTGTCACAGTGTCAGTGTAACAATTCCAGGCATGTGCTACCCCTCACAGAGATCACATTACTCCCTGACAATGCCTTCATCTGCTTTCACTTCAAAAGGACGGCAACATCTTTGTTCAGGCATCACCCAGGGGCCAGGGTCACCATCTATTTTCTATACTGACATGTCGGCTCAGAGATGACACCATCATTTAAATTCTGGTGGCTGTGCAGTTATTCGCTCCTCCAGCAAACTGATCACACCATTTCAGCCTAGGCAAAGTCGTTTACTGGAGATAAAGTGCAGCTTTTTAAGGATGGTTCACATTAGCTGCACAGGAACATGTTCCGTTTTCTTGTTTGGGCTGGCGTTGGATGGGCTTTGGGGAGGGGGGGGGGTTTCATTTTTAATCAAATTACTTTTTATTTGAAAATTTTGCTCTTTACTCCACTAAGTTCCCTATCTCCGGAGTCTATCTATTATCAGTTGTGGTAAAGCCAGACTTGCATCCTCCAACCATGGTTGCCATATAAGTAAAAATTTTCTCATTTCCCCCCTACGGCCATATGACAGTCTTTCTCTTAGAAGTAGGGAGTTTACATAATTAATCCACTGGGTTGCATTTTTACAATGCAAGGCATTGTTTACCTGTTGTATTTTTTTACTTTACTAAAATTTCATTCATTTCTATGCAATGTGTTGCGTAATAATGCGGATATGTTGCATTTTTCTGCACAGCAATTCTCCACAGCTGCTGCCTGCATTTCACTGTGAACAGGGCATGCATAAAACTATTGTTTTCTGTGTGTCCTTGCAAATTGGTATTTTTCAAGTGCAGAAAAATGCCTATCTCTGCATAAGTGAGAACAAGCCCATAACATAGAACTAATGGCATTTTTTTTTTTCATTTTGAATGGAGTAAGGGAGGGTTATAATCACTGTCAGGTTTTCTTTTTGCTATCTGTGTCCTATCCCATTGAAGAGATATCCATTCACTTCCTGTCCCACAGCCAAAACAGAAAGTGAGAGGAAATCCCTATAAAGTGAGGGAATGCCTGGTTGTCACCAGGGTCACCAAAACTAGTGCCCCCCCCAACTGGAAGATTTCCCATCAATTCCTGTTCTGGGGATAACTCAAAATTTTGGATTGTCTTTTACTTTCCCTCTTTGATGATAACAGTAAACATGACAAGTAGTATTTACTATAGACCAGGGGTCTCCAAACTGCGGCCCGAGGGCCAGATGTGGCCCTTTGCTAGCCTTTATATGGCCCTTGGGGCTCTATTCCTCCCACTGATATGAGGCACTATTCCTCCCACTGACACCAACAAGGGGGCACTATTTCTTCTACTAATAACAATGATTGGATACTATTCCTCCTATAGGGACACTACCCCTTCTCCTATTGACCTCCCCAACCCTGAGGCCATATTTATTCTCACTGATGCTGGGCCCTTGACAATTTCTGCCCCCCCACTGGCCCCAATCCAGCCCTTCTAAAGTCTGAAGGACAATAAACGGGCCCTTTGTTTGAAAAGTTTGGAGACTCCTGCAATAGACCATATGATAAATGTGTATCCTACTACCATAGACACACATATGCAACTTTGTTTTTTTTCGGTTGTCGTCAGTTTGGTCAAGTTCTCCCATACCATGAGCCACAAGTTTACCAGGCAAGCATACACGTTGTTATGTCTATATGTAATTAGTCTTTGTGTATATGTACTCCTCCTAATGAAATGTTGTAACAATCATATTTTAATACTTATATAGATATATACTAGATTAAATACTTATACATGTACTCTCTTGTTTTTCAATATACCAGCACCTACCCAGTCCCGAGGAAGCTAATATTTTAGTGAAAAGTTTTTGGAGGCATTACTGGATCAGAAATTCTTCTCTTACCTTGATACATTATTAAATGAATCTTTGTACCATAGGTCCAGTCCTCTATAACTGCAATATTGGGTATACAGGGTGTTGTTTGTATGTTGTTTATATGTTTTTTTAACTATGTTGTAATAAAATGTATACTTTTTAACTGATTCTCCCTCTCATTGTGTGCCCACAAAGTCTGCACATTTTTTGACTTGGTCAATCCTTTAATAAGTAAACATGACTAATAGACAGTATAGGTGTTCTAATCTCTCTCCACTTTATCCAAAAACAAAAAAAATGTCACCTTTATTTACACTTTAATAATAAAAGGTGGAGCTTTACTGAAAAATTATACTGTTACGTATATTGTTACATGTCAGGAATGTAGCAATCCCAGACACATATTTAGGTTTACTGCATCGTGAGTCTCAACCTTTGTAACTTGAAAACGTATGTAAATGTAAGCTGTGCATATACAGTATCCCTGAAGCATATCAGTTCATTATGGTAAAGTCAGCATTTCCCACGAAGTATGAAATTGAAAGATTTCTGAAAATGGTCCAGACATTTAAAGAACAGAAATAGGTAAATAGGTAAATAGGTAAAAAGTTTGCTATATGCCTCTAAATGACTTGGATCTTTTAAATACCACAGTTTTATTGTAGAATTTTGGACTTACTTGTTGTCCTGACGGAAAATGAAGAAAGCGGTTGCTTCGGGCATGGGAACAGCCTTCTCCTTAATGTGCAGTTCAGACAGTGGACGAGGACGAGGGCCAACAGGCATCTCTGGCTCCTCCTCTTCCTCTTCCCCCCCTGTGTAATACACAATCATTTTATTTAAGAGAGGATTCTTCAAGATAGCAGGTACAGCAAGCAAAAAAGATGACTTTAGTGAATCTAAATCCTCCAGGCTGGCCTATGAGTTTGCTTGTCATTCAGTAAAAGGGACATTTTTTTTGCTACGGCAAAACTACATTTATAAACTCCAAGACTGGAAAGATATTCTGTTACACAGTTCGGGTCACATGATCAGCTTACCATGTATTTAGGGATGAAACAGTGCTACTGTATGGCTATTTTAAACGTCATTAAAAATTTGAATTATTCTATCTTTAGTGACTAATGAGACCTTCTGTATACATACAATTCTTGAATTCTAGCTCTAAAAACATGGTTTACATTATGACTATTTGGACTGCAGGTTACAATAGCCTGCCAAGAGTCCAGATAGGTGAACAATATTATGCAGATCATTGCCCCATAGTGTCTAGACTTTACTGCACTACACAGTGATTTGGCAGTGAAATCATAACCTGTATGATTTATACTGTCTTGTATGTTCAGTTTGCAAAATTCAGACCTAGCTGTTCGCCGCTTATAAGCACTATTCAAATTTAGCTATTTCTCTGTGGAAATCAGATATTTCTCAGCAATTTAGCAATCTTTCCAGAATCTTTTGCTGCGGTTACCTGGGTTTTCATTGCTGCTGGGGTATGGAGACTTCTCATCATTTTCATTGGATGGATGATCTTCCACATTAATCTACAGGAAGGAGATGAAGAACAATGGTCAAAGGTGTGTTCTTAAAAACTGCTTTCACAATCAGTAGATGATAGATGACTAGGAAAATGAAGTGGTTTGCATGAGCTACTTAAAGTTAGTTCTATAGAAGTGTGTGATTGGCTGGAGGTGGGGCATTCCAGTAATGTCATTCCCACCTTGGTAGCAGGAGGTGATTCGCCATCTGCAGTGATAGCCTTCAGCTCGATCTTCTCTTTGTTCTCCTCCACAGCTGGAACTGGAGATTTTCCAATCGTCTCCTTCTCATGTTTCTTCTCTGGGCTCGCCGTTCTAAGAAAAAGGAATGAATACATTTTAATTCATGTATGGGATTTCTAGTCACTCTACCAGGGGTGGTTAGATCAACTTCTTCATCCAATATATGCATCCTTTGGATACAGTGTGTCAGACAAACTCTCCAGAGCAAATTACTGGCAGTCCCCAGGTTACAAAGTTCTGTAGGTTTGTTCATAAGTTGAGTTTTTATGTAAGTTGGAACAGGTACATTTTTTAAGTGTAAACCATTAAAAAAATAATTTGTATGTTTTTTGGATAGCATACAGAAGGGTTAATACCCCTGTAACATTTGTTTTGCTGTCTGTGCCCGTGTTCAGAAGATTTCACCTCACTTTTTGTCCCTGTGACAATTGGATTTTGAAAATGTTGGGTTGTTGTCGAAACAAGGATTGGTGATCAAGTTGGAGACACCTTTTTCCCTAATGATAACTCTTACAGGAGTAAATTTCACTTCCTAGGGGTAGATTTCCTCTCACATCTTGTTGTCTCCCTCCGTTTGTAAGTCGTATGTAAGTCGGATGTTTGTAACTCAGGGACTGCCTGTATATGTGGTTCTGGCTTAACCATGTTTAAAATGTACTGTATGCATAGTGTATACTACAAAAAAAGTGTTCGGGTTTGGCTTAAAGAAAAGGTGGTAACCCTAACCAAGATGGCAGGAAGGAGGCCCGATGCAGGACCGTAATAAAGGCCCCATGATGATAGTAAAAGGGCCCCAGGATCAATGGGAAGGGCCCTGGGCTTGGAGGGAGGAGGGGGTTAAGGGGGTCCTTCATGGATTCTTGCACCGGGCCCTGAAGGTTCTAGTTACGCCTCTGCATCAAGATAACACTCCTGCACACCTATAACACACCCCTTAGATCTTTTCATTGGCCCGGGGTTGCCTGTGCAGGGACAAGAAAATATGGCTGCAGCAGAAGCTGGAGCTCTAGTTAAGCAATACTATTCATTTATAAAGGCCATTGACTCTTGCAGCATCAGACTGGACTTAACCTTCAAGTGTTTTGAATTCTGCACTGTACCAGGCAAAATCCAATTAAAAGGGAAGTCCAGTCTGAGCTTTTTAGGCTGGGCATCTCCTCTGGGTCACAAGAGTGCAATTCATTTTGCACTCCTGTGACCCTTTTTTAGCGTTGAGTGGTCTGAAGTCCACTCTCTGCTGACGTCACTGCCATCAGTTGAGGCAGAGTGTCATCCCGACTTCCAAGTCTGTATTCACCAGCTATCTTGATTGATGGCAATCTCAGCGACTCGTTGAGACAGACTCTTCCCGCCCCTCTACAGCTCAGCACTCCAGTGAGTGTAGAGAAGCAGAGAAGAGAGACACTGACTGTCAGTCAGCAGCTCTCCTCTCGGGGATCTTGTGAAAATCGAGCCATCGGCGATGTTCAGTGGCTCGGTTCTCAGTGCAGAGACGGCGGGGGACAGTTGCAGCATCGGTCTGATGCTACATCCACTTAGGTAAGCATGAATAAAAAAAAAAAACATACTTCTCTTTTAAGTATTTTTTTACTTTTAAACATTTTTATTTTACTGCTGCTAATTTCTGTTTGTGTAATACGGTTTCTGTAAATATTTTTTGTGACATTTTTTGTTTTCTTTTCATTTAAATGTTACTTTTAAACTAGGAACCTTTTACTGTAAAAAAAACTAGGAACTTTAAGAAGCTATGTGTATAAACTCTGTTACATTGCTTTCTGGGTGTGACAGTGACTGTTCTATTGAGTTTTACTTTCAGGCTGAGCAGAGAAAGGCTGAGACTCACATTAAAACAACCATCAGTTCTTCTACTAAGGTTAATGATCTAAAAATAAAATCACAAAAAGCCCCCCAAATCAAAACAACTGGAAAAAAAATACTTTTATTGCTGGAGAAACTCTTTAAAGCCTGTGAGACATGTGAGATAAGAGGAAAAGTAGAAAATTACCAGAATATTAATCTAAAGCTCAATAAAATTAAGCTTTTACTGATCTAAATATAGTACAACACTCTGTTAGGGGGTCAGGGAGAAATTTACCGAGCAAGTTTCTTCCGCTCCTTCTCTTCCTCCTCCTCCTTCTGAGCAGAGGTCAGGCTTTCAGCATCGGCCAGGTTGTCCACAGCAATGGCCAAGAAGACATTCAGGAGGATATCTGATGTAGAAGTTCAGGAATTCAGAGAGAACCTTAATAGCTTACACCCACAAAATTATTATAAAAACCGTGGAGCTCAGTCTCGTCCCTTTGCATCTCCCTCCAAAAATTATATTTCATCTCCAAAACCTGTCTGTAAAGTGGACCTTACATTCCTGGCTTCATGGTCAATTGATGTAATCAACCTCCCCGGCGATATGATTATGTCTGGAATTTTGTACCAAAAGCGGTACAATTATTTTGCATGGAAATTTGGCGTTTTATACTGTAGGCCTGCAATTCTTAGGAATAACTCACTTAAATCTGTCCAAACAACAGACATCCTGGGTATGATAAAGTTTGAAACACAAAATCATGAATTATAATATAATAAATAATTATAAATAATTATAACAAATAATAATGTAATTATAGTAAAAATTATTCAATAATGTAATCAAATCAAAAACACTGAAATTTGCTCAGTTGCAGAATTGTCGCTGTCATTACGTTATTTAATTTTTTATGACGAATTTCACCCACAAATGGCTATCGCTCAATTCTGCTAGTGATTATAATTTATTATCGCTGTTTTCTAGCTGCTCTAAAATCACTTTTGACATAAAGGGACACTTTTGGTTGCTATGGACAATCTACAGCTTGCAGGCAGAAAGAACAGTTTTTATTTCATAAAAGTACATGCAGGACACTGGGCAGACCACTAGGGACAAAGGACGTGTGTATTTTTTACATACAGTACTGTAATCTGTAAGATTACAGTATACTGTATGTAATGTGTTTATTTACTTTTTTGAATTTGGCGCCGTTCTCCGCCCCCGTGCGTCGTAACGTCGCAGGGAACGGAGATCGGCGGCACACAGGCACTGTGTGAATCGAGCGAGGACGCCGCTCGCTCACACAGCGGGGATGCATCGCAGGATCCAGGGACAAGGTAAGTAACTTGTGCCTGTGGATGCTGCGAGGCGAGCCCGAGTCTGGCTCGGGGATACCGCTTTTGTATTGAAATCTTACCCCGAGCCAGACTCAGGAATACCGCCAAGGAGGTTAAAGGGCATAAAGATCACTGGGGGTGTGTATATATATTTTTTTATTCTTTATTTAAGGTATACAGTAAAACATAACATGACATGCCATAGCCAATGAAATCCATCAATAGACAACAATGTAACCATGGGGTTGATTTACTAAAGGCAAATCCACTTTGCACTACAAGCGCATTGCAAGTGCATTTGGAGGTGCAGTAGCTGTAGATCTGAGGGGAAGATCTGAAATGAGCGGGAGCTCTACTGATTTTATCATCCAATCATGTGCAAGCTAAAATGTTTTTTTTTTTTTTTTCCTAGCATGTCCCTGTCAGATCAACAGCGACTGCACTTCCAAGTACACTTTCAGTGCACTTTTAAATGCAAAGTGGATTTGCCTTTAGTAAATAACCCCCATATCTGTGTGGATTACTTCTGGTGTGGCCTTATGGCTATTTTATGTAATTTTAGGTTGAAAATAAGATGGAGGTGTGGCTCAGACCACAATTTTGGAGTAACTTTCCCTCCCTGCACTTGAATTACAGGATACAATTTCCACAGATGAAGAGGATTATGAAATAGATGCAGACGAGCATCCCAGGAAATGAGGGTCCGCCGTATGCCATTATCCCGTCATACATCACTGAATTCCAGTCCTCTCCAGTAAGGATCTGCATGAGAGAAAATAAAGCAAAAGGTAGAAGAATGACAAAACAAAACTTTTAATTTAATTTAACACAGATTACCAGATATTGGAGAACATATCCACTAAACATTACTTTTATTTAAAATAGCCAAACTACCTTTGTTTTAGAAAAGTGTTTGTAGCTCTTTCTCCTCATTAGCATGCCACAGCTAAGTAGGTATAGAGCAGGAGAAAAAAAAACTCAAGCTGTCAGGATACATATATTGTTTTCCAGAATGAGTCGTGGTGCTATTTATGATGTATTAGAGGGTTGGGCGCTACACACTTGTTTGTGGTAAATGTAATCATGATCAGTAAAGTGATTCAGCTGATAAACCCTCTAAAACAAAAGCAAAAGCCACACTTCTGTGCTCAAAGTGATTGCAAAGTCTTGTTTTTTTCCCTATAAAAATAACAAGCATGTTATACTTACCTGCCCTGTTGCAGTAGATTTGCACAGAGCAGCCTGGATCCTCCTCTTCTCAGATCCCTCTTCTGTGACCTTGGACCCGTCCTCCTGTTCAGTACCTCCACAGCAAGCAGCTTGCATGGGGACACCCAAGCCGAGTCACAGCTCCCTGTGTCTATTCAGACACGAAACCCTGACTCGATTGCCCACTCTCTCCCCTGATTGGCTAGCTGACTTTGATTGACAGTAGTGGCAGCCAATAGCGCCACTGCTGTGTGTCAGCCATTTAGAAGGGAGAATCTTGGACGGCTGAGACACTTGTGGACATCGCTGGACAGAGATGGACCTCAGGTAAGTGTTGGTGGGGCTGCTGCACACAGAAGGCTTTTTACCTTAATGCATAGAATGCATTAAAGGTGTTGTAAAGGTAAAAAAAAATTCCCCCAAATAGCTTCCTTTACCTTATTGCAGCCCTCCTTCACTTACCTCATCCTTCGATTTTGCTTTTAAATGTCCTTATTTCTTCTGAGAAATCCTGACTTCCTGCTCTTCTGTCTGTAACTCCACACAGTAATGCAAGGCTTTCTCCCTGGTGTGGAGTGTCGTGCTCGCCCACTCCCTTGAGGGAGAGGGGGCGAGCAGGAGAGTCAGGATGCCCACTAACACACAGCTCCTTTCTCTATCTGCAATGTAGAGAGCGTCCTGACTCTCCTGCTTGCCCCCTCTGCCCTCAAGGGAGGGGGCGAGTACGACACTCCACGATAGGGAGAAAGCCTTGCATTACTGTGTGGAGTTACAGACAGAAGAACAGGAAGGGAAGATTTCTCAGAAGAAATAAGGACATTTAAAAGCAAAATCGAAGGATGAGGTAAGTGAAGGAGGACTGCACTAAGGTAAAGGAAGCTATTTAGGGGATTTTTTTTTTACCTTTACAACCCCTTTAAGCAGGGCCAATCCGCCCTATAGGCTCACTATGCAAGCCGCTTAGGGCCCCGTAAAGCTGCAGAGGGCCCCCCAAATTACTAGAGGCGGTGAGAAGCCATTTTCGCCCCCCCCCCCCCCGCCCGCTTCTCACTTTATTGTAAGATGTAATTTCCGACAGCAGAACACCCCCTCCCCTCGCTTCTCAACTTTAATCTTCAATGTGACATGTCACTGTCGGCAGCGCCCCCCCCCCCCCCCGCTTCTCAACTTTCATTTCGCTTAGGGCCCCAGGGAGGTCAGGATCGGCACTGCCTTTAAGATAAAAAAAACCTTCTGACTTTACAACCCTTTTAAGCTGCATGGTCAGTAAAACATGGAATAACTAAGATGGGATGAAAGCTCAGTTATAAAGTGTAACAGCAAAAGAACTTCATCCTACTAAACCTTTCTCCTTTAACCATCAAGAAGGGACGGAAATGTTTAAAGGGAAAGCTTCTTTAAGGCCACACCTGGAAGACAGTGAGCAGTGCCTGCGGGAAGTTGTCGAAGGTGCTGCGGCGGGTCTGCATTTCGTCGAAGTTGAACTTTCCCCCGAAGAGTTGCATCCCCAGCAGGGAGAAGATGATGATGAAGAGGAAAAGGAGAAGCAACAGGGAAGCGATGGAGCGCACAGAATTCAGCAGAGAGGCCACCAGATTACTGAGGGAATTCCAGTACCTGAGAGACACATAAAGAAACACTAAGCAACTATTAAAAAAATGCATCCCTTATTTTACCTGTGTAGAGCATGCCGAGTGGTTGCTTGCTCTGGAGTAGCACACCCTATTAAAGTTGAACTCCGGGATTGAGCCTTCCTTGCACCTCTAACTCCCTGCCCCCATTCCCAAAAAAAAATTATTATGTTTTTTTAATTAGTGTCTTACATTTTCTGCCATGTGAAGTCATTATTTGCTGCCTAAAACTGCACTGTGGTCATGTCCCGAATAGGAAATGCAGTGACGTTCTAAGTGTGTGTGTGTATACAGTGCCTGTGGGCGGGTCAAAAAGAGTAAATGATGTCACTGCTCCCTTATCTAAACTACAGAGTGGAGGGAACATGATTGGGAGCCATAGGGAGGGTGCAAGTCTGATCCTACTACATGGAAGTTGCCCTGCACACGGAGAATAAAGCTGACCATACTTTATACAATTTCCATTTTCAATTTCCTTTTGATTTACCTTCAACTATGTAGAGCAAGGGCCTGCCTGATTGTATACAAATTGAAAGGGTTTAGGTTTGACTTAATTATATGGTTTTGGTAAATCTAAGGGGAAATTGTATAATGTATGGCCAGCCGAAGGAACATGTTTGTGGGAAAAAAAGGCTAACAAAATGAACTTCAAAAAGAAGAAGAGCGTTTTTCGACAAGGCAAGCATGTGACTTGAATATATAAGTCACTGCTTTTTGGCTGGAGTTCAGCTTTAAAACCCAATTGAAATTTCAGTTTAAATCATGTAAATACATTTCAGGTGCATCAGTACAAAAGCTGTGCAAAAGTCTTACAGTTTGTTTTGTAGAAAACAACCACAGCCTGACCAGAAAAGCCTGTGCTCTGCCAGCATGCTGCAGAGGAGGGCCCTCTTTATGAAAGCTGTGGTCTCTCTGCATATCACAGCCATACAACTCCCAGTCACGGATGTGGTGGAGGGGGTACCTGGTAATCTTGAATATCCTGAGAAGACGTACGCAGCGTAGGACAGAGATGCCCAGAGGGGACATGATTTTGGTCTCTACCAATATGGTTTCCAGAATCCCCCCACAGACGATGAAGCAGTCGAATCGGTTGAATAGGGAGACAAAGTATGCCTGGAGCCCCAAACTGTACATCTTCAGGAGCATCTCGGCGGTGAAGAGTGCCAGGAGGACCTTGTTTGCTGTATCTGAAACATGCAAGATAAAATGTTTCAAAACATTACTAGCGTATTCCATTAACAAGTGAACATATTTTGTTCTTTATTACACTAATAACTCATCACAAAGGAGAAAGGAACTAATTACCATTATCAAAAACCTAACTAGGGCTAGAAATCATTTTTCTAAAAGAAAAAAAAAAGAAAAGAAAAAAAAAAAAAGAACTGTTGTTACAAATGAAGTTACAATCAGATCAGGGAAGTCAGTGATTTGCAGTAACAGACTCACTTACGCAGCCTTAAAATGGAAAAAAAAAACAAAAAAACATGACATACAGTATATATTGTAGTATGTCAGTAGCATTAAAGTGGAAGTTCAGGCAAAACCTAACTAATGCTAAACCTGCTCTCTGCCACATTCTAAACCTAATCTATCTAACCCTGTAAAAAATCACTATACTTACCTGTTCTGCAGCTGATCCAGTCCCAGCATCAGCTGTCAGCGGAGGCTTCAGTGTGGAGACGGGTGCAGGAGAGGAAGCCGACAACGGAAGCCCCATAGTAAGTCCATGGGTGAAATCAGTTCCCAGGCATTTCACAGAAGTTTTCGGTCCTCTCCTGCACACAGCTTACCCTGCTGGAGACTGGACCCGAATGGCTGCAGAATAGGTAAGTACAGCTATTTTTGCTTTACACGGTTAAATGGATTAGGCTTATGCCGCGTACACACCATCACTTTATGTGATGAAAAAAAATGACGTTTTTAAAAACGTCACTTTAATTGACTGTGTGTGGGGGAAAACGTCGTTTTATGTCTTGTAAAAAACGACCAAAAAAAATTTAAGCATGCTTCAATTTTATGTGTCGTTTTTCAAAAGTGCACTTTTTACTTCACAGAAATTGACCGTGTGTAGCAAAAAACGTCGTTTTCTAAGACGTTTTTTCATCCACGCATGCCCAGAAGCTACTTATGAAGCGAGCTTCAATGGTAAAACGTGGTGGAACGTAACCTCACTTTGCAAGATCATTGTGAGAAAACGATGGTGTGTAGGCAACTTCGTCTTTGAAAATTGAAGTTTCAAAAACGTCATTTTTTACTTCACAGAAAGTGTCGTTTTTTTTCATCACATAAAGTGATGGTGTGTACAGGGCATTAGAATGTGGTAGAGAGCAGATTTAGAGTTTTTGCCTGGACTAAGGCCCCGTACACACGACCAGTTTCCTCGGCAGAATTCAGCTTCCGACCGAGTTTCTGGCTGAATTCTGCCGAGGAAACTGGTCGTGTGTACACTTTCGGCCGAGGAAGCCGACGAGGAGCTCGACGAGGAAATGGAGAACATGTTCTCTATTTCCTCGTTGTTCTATGGGAGCTCTCGTCCCGCCAAGCTCCTCGGCGGCTTCAGGGCTGAACTGGCCGAGGAACTCGATGTGTTTGGCACGTCGAGTTCCTCGGCCGTGTGTACGAGGCCTTACACTTTAACACAGTAGTTTTGGTTTTTCTGAGTCCTCCAGTAACATAGTTTTATGACCTGTTTTTCCTGCCAGTAGAACCATTATTATCCCACGCTGCGTAAAAGCGTGACAACACTGTTCGTTCTACAGTGAAATTTCACAGCAGTGTTGTCACCCTCTAGACAGGGTAGTCTTAGAAAAACCATGTAGTTTTAAACGGGCAAGTATGGAGATAAACAAATTAAATCTCAAGTTTAACTGACAATTTCAAGCAACAGGTTTTTTTTCCTTTAGAAAAAAAAGGTTTGAACTATAGAAATAAATGCTGACCATTGTAAGCACCCCCAGCAGGGTTATTTAATCCAGCACCTATGACTGTTAGGCCGCGTACACACGGTCGTTCCAAACCGATGAGAATGGTCCGACGGGCCATTTCCATCGGTTCACCGCTGAAGTGGCATGATGGTCTGATGTGCGTACACACCATTGTTCCAAAAACCGATCGGGTCAGAACACGGTGACGTCAAACACACAACGTGCTGAATAAAACAAAGTTCAAGGCTTTCAAGCATGCGTCGACTTGATTCTGAGCATGCGCGGGTTTTGAACAAATGCTTTCTGTACTAACCATCGGTTTGGACCGATCGGGCAGCGGTCCATCAGTTCCATTTTAAAGCATGTTTTAAAATTTTGGACCGAAGGACAATAGACCAATGGGCTATACACACGGTCGGTTTGGACCGATGAAACTGAACCTCGGTCCATTCTCATCGGTTTTGTCCGACTGTGTGTACGCGGCCTAACTGTTGCTGGGCAGCTTGGTCTGCATGTAAATTGTACAGCTTGATCAGCACGTAAATAACCAGTTTGGTCTGCACAGGAGCTGTGCTGGAATGTAAACTGAGCTGCATCTGCCCAGCTCAGTAAACATTCTAAATAGAACTGCAGGTAGGCAGATAGATTTATTTTATTGCAGAAGAGATATTGCATGCATTTTCTGCAATAAAGAGCCTGTCTGCTTGCAGTTTTTCAAAATAAGACTTTAGTTCCGCTTAGATAAGATTTTAGTAATTGGCTTCACTTTTACTTTAAGTTATATACTTCTGTACGCCTTCCGATAGAAAATATAGCCAATCCGATGAAATCTTCCTTTTCGAAAGCATAATTAAAAATAAAAGTATCTGATTGATTGTTCTGGAAACATCACTATGTTTTCCAGCTGGTGTAAATGAGGCTCCCTTTATGTGTTACATTGTGTGAAAGGGTCAATAATTGATCTTGGCTTGGTGCTGTTACATACCTTGTACTTCGGTGAGCCAGTCAGGTTGGTTGTAGTGCTCGGAAGCAATGGTCAGCGTGTTCAGGAAAACCAGAAAAATCACCAGCCAATAGAAGACGTTAGACTTCACCGCTGCCCGGCACTTCCTTCGACAAAACCGGTTCCATCGCCGCCAGTAACGGCTGCAGAATGTAGGAAACAGGGATAGGTGTTACACAAGAAGTGACAAGGCAAAGATGACCAAACCTTGAGGGTTGTGAGATACCCCACCCTTGAGAGATAGTTCTGATCTTGTGTGATGTTTTTTTCTTTGATGTGTTTTACCACAAAGACAAATAATGTGCCCAATGTATGTCTATTATATTGTTATTAAAGCTGGACTTTAGGCAGATACAAAAGACACAAATTTGACATTAATAAAATACGTTGCTCTCCAGTGCAATGAACATGCTGATAGTTATTCTACTGCTTCTCTCTTCTCTGTCCAGTTACAGACTGGGGGAGGGAAAAGACATGTAAAGTATATCAGGTCTCCTGCCCAGCCAGACAAGGCTGTGCCCTTTGGCAGAGCTATGGAAATCCCTGGATTGGATGTATAGAAATGCAAATGCTTTGGTAGCGAAAACAGTGTGTGTGTATATATATATATATGGCCTGTTTTACTTGCATGGACAGCTCCTTTGAACGAATGATGTAGATTCACAGAAATAGATTCCAAATGCAAATAACACACCTGGCCATAAAACAGCTTTTGATTAAATTATCCAAATACTTTTGGTCCATTGAAATAGGGGGGTGGCTAATGTTAAGAGCTGCAATTCCTAAACCCTGCCTCCGATTTGGATGTACAAACCCTCAAATTAAACCTTAGAGTGTGCACGTTCAGTCCATATCCATTATATAACTATAGCTTGAATATATTTTGGTAAATAATTGAAAAAAACAAAAATTGTGCCTGTGTCCAAATAAATTGTATATATAGGCCCGGATTCACATACATCGGCGCATATTTATGCCGCCGTAGCGTATCTCTTTTACGCTACGCCGGCGCAGCGCACAGAGGCAAGCACTGGATTAAAAAAAGAACTTGCTCCCACTTGCTGTTAAAGATACGCTGGGTTTCCTCGGCGTAAGCCAGCGTAGGTGGAAGTGGGCGTGAGCCATGCTAATGAGGCGTGACCCCATGCAAATGATGGGCCAAGCGCCATAGAAGTACTTAAACTGAACGGCGCATGCGCCGTCCCGTGGGCGCATCCCAACTGCCTAAGATACGTCGAATCACTGCCTACGACGTGAATGTAAGATACGCCTAGTCATATTCACGTACAACGTAAACGACAAAAGATACGACGGCTTGTGTTCCCTGGTCAATTCCTTTGCATGAGTTGCGCCTCCTATATGGGGAATAACTTTACGCCGGATGTACGACTCACGCAAACCGCGTATATTATGCGCCGGGCGCAACTACGTTCGTGAATCGGCGTATCTCCCTTATTTGCATATGTGCATAGAAAATCAATGGGAGCGGAAAATGCGCCCAGCGTAAATATGCGCCCACGATACGACGGCGTAGGAAAGTTACGTCGGTCGTAGGAAGCCTATTTTTAGGCAAATTGGTTGATGGCGCATGATTAAAAGAGCATGATCAGCAATTAGGATAAATAGCGTATCGTAAGGTCCATGTCAGAAAGAAGGAGGAACAAAGGAAGAAAAAAAAATATCCAATAATAGTCCAAAGGCACTAGCGGCAGCAATCCTGAAGCAGAAGCAAGCTCTGGAAGATATGCATCTCCTTTTTTTCTGTATAGCCTATTTTTAGGCGTATCTCAGATTGTGGGCACAGCGCACAGATACGACGGCGCATAGATAGACTTACGCGGCATATCTCGAGATACGTTGGCGTAAGTGCTTTGTGAATCTGGGCCAATGTATGTATTTAGCTGTTTGCTTGGAGTTCAGCTTTGACTGATACATATACTTCTTTATACATTAAAAAATATGTTATATAGATTTGCTTCTTGGCTGTTCTTCCATGGCAGGGTAAGTCACACAATTTAACCACTTCCATATCGCAGGCCGTCATATGAGTGATGATGTCTGAATGATGCCTGCAGCTACAGGCATCATTTAGATATATTTTTTTTCAGTCAGCGATTCCCTTCACCTTAAGAACAATCATGGCAGCTTGATTGTTCTTATAGAAAGCATGAGGGGACGTCCCCCCCCCCTCCCGCTGCTCTCCGGTGCTTCTTCCGGCTCGCCAATACAATCTGTGAACCAGAGAAGGAATCCACTACCGGCGGAAGTTAGTCATAGAGATTTCTGAGGGACAAATGGTCCCTGGCAGTCCCTATGACTCCCGGAGGGCCAGGCACAACGTCATGACGTCACGTCCGGGGCCAGTGGAAATAAACAATGGGGACTCGGCTGGAAAGCCTGAGGTTGTTTATTGTTTTGGGGGGGATCTCAGGCTTTCCAGCCTAGAGGAGAAATGTAGGGTCTTATAGACCCCACATCTCTCCCTAAAAAATGACCTGCCACGCACTATTCCTATTACAGGGATGTTTACATTCCTTGTAATAGAAATAAAAGTGATCAAAACATTTTTTTAAAGGTCTATTTTGCTATTGGAGGGGAGAGGAGGGGAACTGATGAATTGCATTGTATATGTTTCAAGATAATGTTTGGAATTTTTTGAAATGCTGAAAATAATAATAAATTCGATGGTGACAGTTAAAAAAAAGAAAAAAAATGAAAAATTATGTATCACCGCAAAAGTTAGAGTGAGAACAATAATTCTAGCCCAAGACCTCCTCTGTAACTCTAAACATGTAACCTGTAAATATTTTTAAAGTGTTGCCTATGGAGATTTTTAAGTACCGAAGTTTGGCATCATTCCACGAGTGTGTGCAATTTTAAAGCGTGAAATGTTAGGTATCTATTTACTCGGCGTAACATCATCTGTCACATTATATAAAAACATTAGGCTAACTTTACTGTTTTGTTTTTTCTTATTCAGGAAAGTGTTTTTTTTCCCCACAAAAAAAAAGTGTTTGAAAAATTGCTGCGCAATTTACGCAAATACAGTGTGGCAAAAAAAGTTGCAATGACCGCCATTTTTTTCCCTTGGGTCTCTGCTAAATAAATATATATATATATATATATATATATAAATATAAAATGTTTGGGGATTCTTAGTAATTTTCTAGAAAAAAGTGTGCTGAAATTTGCGCACTATAGAAGTGATAAAGTGCCTATATTTAGGGCCCATTTATGTTTTTGCAGTGCATAAACACACCTGTTTCAATGTGCATTATGGTGTGCTTTAATGTGTGTTGTTTTAAAGCAGCCCATTCAAAATAATGGCCTGACTCCTGAATAACCCATTGCGCAAATTACGCCATTTAGGGGCGCCTGGGGACACCCTTGCCTGTGCAGCCACCCCCCCCCCCCTCCCAACCTCTCTTCTCCCCTCTTTACTTCCCTCTTCTTCTCTCCGCTACCCCTATTGATTTTCTACTCCACTCCCTTGAGGAAAACATGGAAAATAGGTGAGAGGGCTGGGCCTCCCGGACCTTAATTCTTATTCCACACTTAAACTCAGGCGGACACGCCCACTAATTGGAATATATAATGGTGAGGGAGAGGGACAATATGGAGGGATAAGGAAAGAATATGTAACAATATGTAATAGCAAGGTAACTGAGGGACTATGAATGAGACAGCGGCTAGTGAAATAAGCCACCGTCTCTAGCCCTAATACTGGTAAGTAAGGTACCTGGGAAAGGGACAGAGGGGGAAGGGAGGGGAAATGGGAAAGGCGGGGAAATAGGGATGGCGGGACTTTAGATGAAACACACCAATGGAAAAAATGAATCAGTTGGTGAATTAAAATGTATTGACTACATAAGAGCATAACAAGCAGTTAGCATTTCTAACAATAGATACTATACACATATTAACAGGCATGATTGGTAAATCATATAATAAATAGCATAAAACCTGATTGTACCTATGATGAAACATGATATGCATTGCTATACCCAAGTAATAGTACATAATGGGACAAAAAAAACATATAAAGACATACAGTAGATGTCTAGAAGCATGATTAACATGATAATAATTGTCGGGGTAGGAATTCACTGATTCATAATTCTCAGGGGTAAACCACATATGGTGTTAAATGGTTATTGTGACACAACATCGGTACAAAGCTTGTATACAGCTCGACGCGTTTCGTGGATAAACTTCCACTCATCAGGAGCGAGTATGACCTGGGTGTATCTACGGGTAGGTTCATCATTGGATGGATAGTAGCCAACAGTGTTGGCATCTAGGAGTACTGTGGGAAAACTGATCCCCGGGGGGAGCTGAGGTAATGGTACTACGGCGGCACCATGGCCGAAGACGCTGGTAGCTGGACCTTTGGTAGGAAAGGAACCCACAAACGGTAGACGTAGTTGGGGTGTAGAATGGGTTGTAACCCTTAACGTTCCAGGTATTCCGCAGGGATGCATTTGTAAGAGCCAGGAGAAGCGCCGCAGATCCAAACCAACGCCACGCTGCGTGCTCATTCGCCACGCCGCTGTCTCATTCATAGTCCCTCAGTTACCTTGCTATTACATATTGTTACATATTCTTTCCTTATCCCTCCATATTGTCCCTCTCACTCACCATTATATACAACTACTAGGGATGGAGACACTGGCCGCCTATAGCCACTGTCTCACTCAAAGTCCCAAAAAACTACCCTGTTTCTTTCACTAATTGAAATAGACAGTAATGATCTGTCAGGACTACACCGAATGTTGTGAAGGGGAGTCGCAGTGGCTTTCGAGTGGGGGTTCCCGCTGCCATCTTTGGAGGGCGTGAACCCTACTGAGACTCGCTACTGAAAGATGCCAAATGTACCACCGGAACGCCTTATGTTTTGCTGTCTGTCTTCCTTTGATTATATGTTGATTTTGCTGACTACGTTGGACTATCTGTATATGTTGTGGTCCGGTCCGGACCGGCTCCTCTGTTTATAAATAAAAACTTTTGAAAAAAAAAAAAAATAATGGCCTGACAATGCACCACAATATCCAAAAAATTGGACATATAACAAAATGTGTTACACAGTGCACCGTTACACTCTATAGTGTGTTACTTTAGTGTGTTACCACATTGCAATTGTGTAAAAGGGCCCTTAATGATTTCAGCTGTTCCATATTCCAAAAGAGTATTCTGGTTTTTAATTAGACCTGGCTTCTAGAAATTAATTCATTTTCTAAGGTAATTCACATTAGCCTTTACCATAGCAATAATACTATCATATGGTATTATAATTTGTATTAAATATATTACAGTTCTTGTAGGTTCTTCTATCCCTATTCATATCATGAAGGGTTGCTATTTATATGTATTACCCTTGGATAGGTCTTATTTATGCTTTGCCCTCTGCATTGCATATATTTGTATGCACAGATGCCCTTTGAATCATACACAAGGGCGCGCAGGAGGGCACATCCAAGCCAATAAATTGAATTACTTTATAACCCCTTAATGGCTGCACTGACAAATCTGTCCTTGTTTAACTCCCTTTAGGATGGCAAAGTGTACCTTACCACTTAGCTAAAATGTGGACCTGTGTGACAAGGCCCTGATGAAAGCAGCTGTTCCTCAACTGTTGCATGTTACCTCCAGGGCAGTGACATAGTAAATTGTGTCAGATCAGCTGGAACAGACTGCAACATTTTAACAGCGATGGAAAGTGGTTCTGTGCTACAATGAATGAGATGTGTAAGCAACTATTTCTTACATATGATTACTTTGACTGATCTTGGTGGGACTGCAAATAGAAGATCCTGGGGTGTATATATGCACCCAGGAAGAAAAAATAAAGTCCCTTAAAGTGGAGGTTCACCCAAAAAACTTTTTTTTTAACATTAGATTGAGGCTCGTTTTGTCAAGGGGAATTGGGTGTTTATTTTACAATCGAAGCAGTACTTACCGTTTTAGAGATGCATCTTCTCCGCCGCTTCCAGGTATGGGCTGCGGGACTGGGCGTTCCTATTTGATTGACAGGCTTCCGACGGAGGCATACATCGTGTCACGATTTTCCGACAGTAGCCGAACGTCGGTGTGCAGGCGCCGTATAGAGCCACACCGACGTTCGGCTTCTTTCGGCTACTCGTGACGCGATGTATGCGACCGTCGGAAGCCTGTCGGAAGCCTGTCAATCAAATATGAACGCCCAGTCCCGAAGTCCCGAAGACCATACCCGATTCCTCTTAACAAAATGAGCATCAATCTAAATGTAAAAAAAAAAAAAAAGGGTGAACTCCCGCTTTAAGGGCACTTTCACACTGGGGCTTTGCGGGTGCTTCAGCAGAACTGGCCATTGATATCAATAGCCGGGGCGTTTTAGGAGTGGTGTATTCACCACTCCCGCAACACCCCAAAGATGCTGCTTGCAGGACTTGTTTTCCCATCCTGCAAGCGCACCGTGCCAGTGTGAAAGCACTCCGGCTTTCACACTGGGCTGGCAGGGAAAGTGTTGTTCCCAGGTGCTTTACAGGTGCTATTTTTAGCCCTTTAGCACCTGAAAAAAGCCTCAGGCCTCGTACACACGACCGAGGAACTCGACGGGCGAAACACATCGTTTTGCTTGTCGAGTTCCTTGTTAGGCTGTCGAGAAACTCGACAAGCCAATTTTCTCCATTCCCGTCGTGGAAAAAGACAACATGCTCTCTTTTTGGCTGGTTGAGTTTCTCGACAGTTTCCTCATCGAAAAATGTACACACGACCGGTTTCCTCGGCAAAAAAAAACAGCAAGTTTCTTGCTGGTTTTTGCAGAGAAACTCGGTCGTGTGTACGAGGCCTCAGTGTGAAAGTAGCTTGTGAATGATCCTCGAATGATCCTCGAGTGGTTAAAGTGTATGCCTGGGCAAAAACAACAACATAGAGTGCCTTGAAAAAGTATTCATACCCCTTAAATTTTCATAATTTTGTCATGTGACTTTATGTGATATGCCAACAAAGTGGCACATAAGTGAAGTGGAAGGAAAATGATGAATGGTTTTCATTTTTTTTTACAAATAACTATCTGAAAAGTGTGGCGTGCATTTGTATTCAGCCCCCTTATCTCTGATACTCCTAACTAAAATCTAGTGGAACCAATTGCCTTCAGAAGTCACCTAATTTGTAAATAGTTAGAGATATATATTTCTGGGAAGGGTGTAGGGAACTGCCAACATCTTAATATATATAGAAAATATGTGCAACTGGAATAATGCCCTTGGACTTTAACCACTTGCCTACTGTGCACATACACCCCCTTCCTGCCCAGACGAGATTTTAGCTTCCGGCACTGCGTCGCTTTAACTGACAATTGCGCGGTCATGCGACGTGGCTCCCAAACAAAATTGACGTCCTTTTTTTCCCCACAAATAGAGCTTTCTTTTGGTGGTATTTGATAGCCTGTGTGGTTTTGATTTTGTGGGCTATAAACAAAAAAAGAGCATACATTTTGAAAAAAAAACACAATATTTTTTGCTATAATAAATATCCCATTTTTTTAAAAAATATATATTTTTTTGTCAATTTAGGCCGATACGTATTCTTCTACATATTTTTGGTAAAAAAAAAAAAAATGCAATAACCTGGTTTGCGCAAAAGTTATATTGCCTACAAAATAGGGGACATAATGATTTTTCTTTATTTTTTTTTTACTAGGAATAGCCCTAGAGGCTTTAAAAGACAGGACGTCATATGACGTCCTGTCGGAACAATAGAGCATTCCGCCCGCCGTCATTTGACGGCGGGCGGATGTTAAGTGGTTAAAGGCAGAAAGTTTGAGTAGTACACAGTAGAGCAAGTTTAAAAGGCAGTCACCCAGAATTGAAACTCCCCTGAAGAATAAATATACAGTAACGTTTCCGAAACATGTTGGGTGTTACCCTCTGTACTGACCACAGCATGACTCTGGCAACTTATGGGAATACCTTTACCAACTGGGTTTGATTGCAATCTCTTATTGTGCAATGTATATATTTCATGTATATGTATGTTCTGTTTTTTACCAATGTAGGGCTTTGGTTGCCCGTTTGTTTATGCTATGTATTGATTAAAGTGGCGTCACTGCCTTTTAAACTTACTCTACTGTGTACTACTCAAACTTTCTGCCTTTAAAGTGGATGTAAACCCGAAGAAAATATCATTATTTTGATGTCACAATGTAGGGTATAAGATTTTCTATCATCTGTGCCCAGTCTTGCCACACAGAGTTAATCCAGCTCTGGGCAATCCTCTTTTATTGTTCAGTGAAATAAAACGGACTTACAGAGAAAAACCTAAGTCCGTTCCGCCCCCTTGCTGTGAGTGACAGGTTATTTACATATCTCAAGCACTAGCCTGAGACAGAGGCACATCCTGTGTAAAAAGTTCACAATTCAAATCCCTCGCCCCACCCCTCCTCTCCCTTCCAGCTCTCCCAGGATTGGCTGCATTTACTGTGTTTTGACTGGATGTTTCTCATCATGAGGTGTGATCCACAGTTCAGTGCATGTATATTGCAGTGAAAACACAGAACAGAAAGCAGAATATAGACAGACAAGTGATCTGATTTAGGTTAGATGTATCTAGTGAGAGCTGGGCAGAATTGCAGTGTGTGTGTCTGAGGTCACCTCATCACAGTTGCAACATCAGGTTATTTACATATCTCATGCACTAGCCTGGAGACAGGCATTCTTTTTTAATTCCCACCCCCACTCCTTTTCTGAAGTCATGTGGTTACTTTTCTGGATTTTGACTGGATGTTAGTGATCATAGCAGAATTTAGTGTAAGGAATACTGTGGGGATCGAAAGTTTAGGCACCCCAGGTAAAAATTTGTATTAATGTGCATAACAAAGCCAAGGAAAGATGGAAAAATCTCCAAAAGGCATCAAATTACAGATTAGACATTCTTATGACATGTCAAAAAAAGTTTAGATTTTATTTCCATCATTTACACTTTCAAAATTACAGAAAACAAAAAAATGGCATCTGCAAAAGTTTGGGCACTCTGCAGAGTTAATATCTTGTACTGCCCCCTTTGGCAAGTATCACAGCTTGTAAACGCTTTTTGTAGCCAGCAAACAGAGTCTTTCAGTTCTTGTTTGAGGTATCTTTGCCCATTCCTTCTTACAAAAGTCTTCCAGTTCTTTGAGATTTCTGGGCTGTCTGTCACGCACTGCTCTTTTAAGGTCTATCCATAGATTTTCAATTATGTTGAGGTCAGGAGATTGTGAAGGCCGTGGCAAAACCTTCAGTTTACGCCTCTTGATGTAATCCCCCGTGGATTTTGAGGTGTGTTTAGGATCATTATCCATTTGTAGAAGCCCTCCTCTCTTTAACCACTTAAGCCCCGGACCAATATGCAGCCTAAAGACCCAAGGGGTTTTTACAGTTCGGGACTGCGTCGCTTTAACAGACAATTGCGCGGTCGTGCGACGTGGCTCCCAAACAAAATTGGCGTCCTTTTTTCCCCACAAATAGAGCTTTCTTTTGGTGGTATTTGATCACATCTGCGGTTTTTAGTTTTTGCGCTATAAACAAAAATAGAGCAACAATTTTGAAAAAAAAGCAATATTTTTTACTTTTTGCTGTAATAAATATCCCCCAAAAACATATATAAAAACATTTTTTTTCCTCAGTTTAGGCCGATACGTATTCTTCTACCTATTTTTAGTAAAAAAAATCGCAATAAGCGTTTATCGATTGGTTTGCGCAAAATTTATAGTGTTTACAAAATAGGGGATAGTTTTATTGCATTTTTATTTTTTTTTATTTTTTTACTACTAATGGCGGCGATCAGCAATTTTTTTCGTGACTGCGACATTATGGCGGACACTTCGGACAATTTTGACACATTTTTGGGACCATTGTCATTTTCACAGCAAAAAATGCATTTAAATTGCATTCTTTATTGTGAAAATGACAGTTGCAGTTTGGGAGTTAACCACAGGCGGCGCTGTAGGAGTTAGGGATCACTGTGTATGTGTTTACAACTGTTTGGGGGTGTGGCTGTAGGAATGACGTCATCGATCGTGTCTTCCCTATAAAGGGAATGACGCGATCGATGCGCCGCCATAGTGAAGGACGGGGAAGCCGTGTTTACACACGGCTCTCCTCGTTCTTCAGCTCCGGGGAGCGATCGCGACGGAGCGGCTATAAACAAATAGCCGCGCCGTGGTCCCGGATCGCTCCCCGAGCGGACCCGACCTCCGCATGTAGCGGGGGGGGTCCCGATCGGACCCCCCACCCGCTAATAGGGGAGGACGTACCCATACGCCCATGTGCCTGTACGTGCCATATTGTGGACGTATATGTACATGGGCTGGTCCTTAAGTGGTTAACTTCAGCTTTTTCACAGATGGCATCAAGTTACCATCCAAAATTTGCTGAAATTTTATTGAATCCATTTTCCTTCTACTCGTGAAATGTTCTCGCCAAAAAGTTCTATTTTAACTTCATCGGTCCACAGAACTTGTTTCCAAAATGCATCAGGCTTGTCTATATGTTCATTTGCAAAGTTCAAACGCTGATTTTTGTGGTGAGGACGTAGAAGAGGTTTTCTTCTGATGACTCTTCGGCCTCGTACTCACGACCAAACATGTCTGCTGAAACTGGTCCGCGGACCAGTTTCAGCGGACATGTTCGTTCGTGTGTAGGCAGTAACGTACAGAATTCCAGCAAACAATCGTCGGCCAGACCGTTTTCCAACGAACAACTGTTTCCTGGTCTTGCTTTAAAACAGTCTGCTGGAATCGTGTCCGTCAGACATGTTCGGTCGTCTGTACACAAAAGCAGCGTACAAAAACCCCGCGCATGCTCAGTCCAAATGAGGAGACGGGAGCGCTCGTTCAGGTAAAACTCGCGTTTCTTTGGGATATGGCACATTCGTCATTAGAAACCTTTTATTCTAGCAAGAGAACAATGTCTTAAAAAGGCGCACTAAACCACATTTTAAAGCCTCGTTTTCTTAATTCTTCTCTTGCTAGAATAACCCCGTTCTCTTGCTGATGCAATTTCAATAGAGTTGTCCCATACTGAAATGTCACATTTCTTGCTTGTGATGTAATCCTTTAATAATGTTTTCTATGCCAGACGTGTGTTTTGGTTGGTGGTCCTCCATAATTTAGAGTAGTCATTTTTGTAAAGGAATGTGCATTTTTTTTATTTTTTTTTTGTTTCTAGTTATGTCACCATTTAAACAATTTTTTTTTTACATGTTTTTTTAAATTAATTTTTTTTTTTGGTGTTTCATTAGAGAATATTAAACCATGTTGGCACACCAAATGTCCCCCCCCCCCCCCCAAGGAGTGTGTCCTTTGTAAATTACCCATTGTATATTTATTAAAGGTTTGCTGCCTAATAATCCCCACAGTATATCAAACAATAGGCATGTTTTCAAATGAAAGCAAAAGGCCTTTTATTCAGGCAAATGTCATCACAAAAAATAAAAAGAACGGCAGCACTAGAATAGATAGCAAACTATATGCAAACTTGCATTTCCAACATGGTGAAGGATAAACTTCCAAGCCTCAGGAGCCAAACACAAAAATATGAAGCAGCAGCACACAAACAAAGGAACCCAAACTGTGGTAGTACAAACAAGATGTCCTTTATGTGGAAGGAAATGGAAGGCAGAAAATCAACGTTTCCTCCTCTTTCCAGCCTTCCCTCCAGGCAGCCTTCCAGCGGATCGAACACGGGGTCTTGCAGGTGGGGTTGATGTGGCAGCAGGAGGATGGTGTTCCGCAAGCCGGGCTGGATCACATAGCCCAGTGTCTGGGGTCAGCAGGCCCCTCTGCATCCACCAAAGGACCTGGTTCATCAGGGCCTTTGCCAGTCTTCTCTGGTCCTCCTCCCCTTCATTTAAATCATGGGCCAATGAGGCACTGAAGGCCTCTGTGGGGTTGAGGGGGGCCCTCATGATGGCGCTTGCCTCCTGGATCATGCGGAGGCTTGCCTCCTCCACAGGCCTCAACTGCCTCCTTCGGCCTGATGGCCTCACCTGGGGGGGAGAAGACTGGCTGGTGGTGGTTCTCCTGGCCGGGTGGACCTGCTGCAGGCCACTGGGCCCAGCCTCCTCCTGGCTGCCACTGACCCCGGCCTCCTCCTGGCTGCCACTGACCCCGGCCTCCTCCTGGCTGCCACTGACCCCGGCCTCCTCCTGGCTGACAGACACCTGAGGATCTGCCACCTCCTGGCTGATCTCTTCTTCCTGTGTGGAAAAAAAAGGAATTTTTTTACAATTTCGCTAAATAAAACCACACTCATTTTCATGTTTTTCGTTTAGTATTTTCTGTTCATTATTACTTGAATACACTCTACTTCTGACCCCTGCAGTTGTCATCCCTGACACCTATTTGTCTGTACACCTTTTTGTTTGCTTTTTCCCAGCTTGGTTTTTTTTTTACAATATCTAATCATTAATCCACCAAGAATTATTTACGCCATAAATATAGAGGAAACTACTATACCTCCTCATCGAAGGGTGGCAGATCTGCATCTCTGTCAGCCAGGCCCTCTTCCTCCGACTCTGCAGGGCTGTGGTCATCTGGGGAATGTCCGCTGGAAGGTAGCATGGAGGAAAGGTTGGAAGAAAGACTGGACATCGTTTTCCTGCCTTCCATTTCGTCCCGCAAAAAAGCCATCTGTTTATAATACCACAGTTTGGGTTCCTTTGCTTGTCTTGCTGCTGCTCCCGATTTTTGGCTTTTATTAGCTTTGTATGCTCTCCTGTATGTGCTTCTGAGGTTGGCAAGTTTATCCTTCACCATGTTGGCAGTGCATCCTGGCACCCAAGTTTGCATATAATTTGCTAGCTCTTCTAGTGCTGCCGCTCGTACCTCTTTATTGCAATATAAAGAGTGCTTTGAATTCCACAGGATGGGCGTGTCCTGGTATTTTTGAAGTAAGGCCTCTATAGATTCCTTGCTTTGTAGGAGGTCCATTGTAATTTTTCCCAAATTATATTTCTTTTTGAGTCTAGATTACAAAAACATAAACCACAGAAAAATAAATATTCCAAAGGATCAGCGTTGACCTTGATCTAATATGTGTCTTCAAATTTATTACCTATATCTAATTACAAACACAGTCTCTCTTGTTTAAACAATGATTGGCAGCTCGGCCGCATTGCTTGTACCAAACATTGATTTGCTAGATGCAGAGCCATTGTTCACATTGCAGTAAATATTTTAAATATATAAAATTAAACAATGCTTACAAATGACAGTTTTCATCTAGGCACTCTTTCATGTGTAAATCTCATGCCCCTGACAATGGATGACATAAAAGACACTTCCTAATGACCTCTGTACAACCAACACTTGAACAATACTTTGCCTGATCTGAATACACCATTCAAAAACTTGTCAATGAGGTACAGCATTGTTCACATCTCTATTTTGTGAGGTGTCCAAAAGCATTTGGATACCAAAATAACATTGTGGTACCCCATAGACAGAATAGCTTAAAAAGGGTGCAACCAACAGCCCAAACCCCCATCCCATGTGTCTACATTTTCAAGGCCTCTGCTGATCACATTTTTAATTTCCTTACCTTCCTGTCTCTCGCTCCTCGTTTCTCACGCTCGCCTAATTACCGCGTAAGATGCGTAATCACGGCGTAAACCTTTTAAACACTCCGCGTATTTATGAAACCCCGCCCTCGTCACCTTTGCGAGGCCCCTAATCAATGAGTTTAGGAAATATGGCGTTAACTGTGTATGTTCTGGATGCGCTCGAAGATTCTCCGCGTAACCGACGTAAACACGTTGTTTGCATTCTCTACACTCCGCGTATGTATTAAACGCCGCCCTCTTCTCCGCCCATGGCGTAAGAATTCATCTTTTCCACGCCCATAATCTCTGTGGGAAAGGAAAGATGGCGATGTCACACGAGCGGGCACGATGCTCTCATGCCACAAGTGAAGGGACAGAGGCAGGGACGTCCCGATCAAGGAAAAGAAGATATAAAGCCACTAATATGCGGTTCCAGGAAATGGTGGAGTTAGTTTACATCATGCGAAAGAAGGACTATGATGGTGAATTAGGGCCATACAAGACCCCTAACCGCCGAAAGGCACATATTATGGACAAGGTGGCGAGGAGAATGCAGAGGATGTTTGGGATCACCAGGTCCAAGGAACAGCTGAGGAAACGATGGTCAGACTTAAAATTGAGGGAGCCACATCAGATGAAGAAAATACTTAAAATTCTGCGTAAAAGTAAGTAAATATATATTGGGGTTGGGGGGGGGGGGGTGATTGTCTGCAATAATGTGTTGCCATGTATATTTCACCATCTGCCTCCTTGGCCTGCTTGTAATTTTAAAGACATGTTGTCATTTATTTTTTAGGACATAAATAACTACATATTTACAAACAGTGTTCTTAGTAAACAACGTAACATCACATAGTTTATCAGAAAGGCTCGGTTATTCCAGGAACAACACACCTGGACATGGCTCACTGGCCAAAAACTTTGTTTGTAAACATTGTGTAAAAGCTAGTTCTAGAAAAAAAAAGTATGAGAATGGGAAAGGCAAACAGGATACATTCTAAAAACAGTGGTACTAAAGCAGATGTTTTCACATCTGCAATGCAGAGCACCTGTGTCTCCACAAATAAAAAATGGGTTTTGGTAGGGTCTCCCAGAAATACAGTTTAGGGGGGACATCCATGTGTGTCACTTTGCTAAAAAGGGGCAGGATCAGAGCTTGCCATATAGAAGTAATTGCTAAATGTAGGTTTGGTGAAAGATAAAAGTAACTAAATGAAAGCATCTTCTAAGCAATGTGTGCGATTTATGCTCTCCAATATCTGTGTGCTGATGAGTCTACATTTTTTTTGTTTTATTTCAGGGGAAAGAAGTCGCCAGCATTTGGAGGAGGCAGAGAGGGCCAGACAAGGCCAAAATCTGCCATCTCAACATGTGGAGGAGGAGGAGGATGTGGAAGGAGAAGAGGATGTGGAAGGAGAAGAGGATGTGGAAGGAGAAGAGGATGTGGAAGGAGAAGAGGATGTGGAAGGAGAAGAGGATGTGGAAGGAGAAGAGGATGTGGAAGGAGAGGAGGATGTGGAAGGAGAAGAGGATGTGGAAGGAGAGGAGGAAGGAAGAAAGGAGGAAGGAAGAGAGGAGGAAGAAGTAATTTTGGACTTAGAAGTCATAGCAGATGAAGGGCAAGTGGCGGAAGAACAATTTGGCGAATTGAAAGAAGGTGGATTGATGGATGAAGGAGGAGTCCAAGATGATGGGGAAGTGGTGGAAGAAGGAGGAGTGATTGAAGATGATGGGGAGGTGGTGGAAGAAGGAGGAGTGATAGAAGATGTCGAAGAGGTGGAAAGGAGAAGCCCATCAGGTCAGTGTCACCCTAGCTTGATTCAAAAAAACATATGTAGATAGGCCTCATCGAAAAATAATGTTGTAAATGCCTTTTTTTTTGTTGGTTTTAGGGGAGGAGGATGGTGTGCCAATATTTTCACGTGCAAGTGCTGCTATAATTATTCAGCAGGTAATGGAGTGCAGCACTGAAATGCACAATATGCGTGAAAGGATGTTTCTCATGGAACAGAATGTAACAAATGTGCTTTTGGAATGCAGCACGGAAATGGACAATATGCGGCAAAGAATGATGGTCATCGAATCTAATTTTAAGAACATTATTGACATGATGGGCCGTGTCAAAGACTGAAACACCCCCCGCCCATCCCCCGCCCCCACAAACATTTTTACAGTTTGAATAATGAATACGCCAAAATTTGAAGATACACACACAGTGTGCCAACATGTGCTATCTGCCATCACAGAATATCTAATGTCTGTGCTTTGTGGGTCCAACCCCCTCCTCCATCCTCAAGTAGTTGAGAGGAAGGGTTTGCTCCCACAAAACACAGACATTGATCACCCATGATGTCAGATAGCACATGTGGCCATTTGTCTGTTGAACCAATGACATTTGGCGAGTTTGCACTGAATGTGTGTATCTTCCAATTTTGGCGTGTTCCAGTGTGAAAGCACACCATGACTGACTGCTGTTGTGAGTTTTTATATTTTTGGAATAGGATTTTGTTACTTTTTGACCATGTTGAACATTTTGGGATACTATAAAGTTTAGACCATAAAGAATAAACAACGGTAAAAAATTTAAAATATATATATATAGAATTATAAATCTCTCTAATCACTGAATTTAGTGAAGTAGAGATTTGACTCCAAATTCTCACCTAAAAATTTAGTTTTAGAAAAACACACCAAAAACAAAAAAAATGTTAAAAAAATTATTGTTTTTTGTGCATAAAAAATATGCCCAAAAAAAAAATTAAGGCGCTAAACACCCCACCAAATATAATCTATATATATATATATATATATGTAAACAATAAATCTAACTATATTTGATAAAAAAAAAAGTGAACTTGTTAATAAATGTATAATCTGCATAATATTTTTGGTTGAATTACCTGAAAAAAAAAAAAAAAAAAAAAAAAATTTTTTTGACTCCTAAGTACAAAAGCAGGGAGTAATGAAAAAAAAAAAAAATAATTTTTGGGGTCATGAACAAGCAAAAATTAAAATACTTGACCTCAAAATTTACAAATGGAGTTGCTTATTATTTCTAGACTCAATACCCTGTTTGTAGATGAGTGAATACTGTGCAAAATGTGGTTAGTTACTAAAAGTGGAGAAATCAATTATGCATTACAATTGAAGAAGTTAGTTAGAGAACCAGGAAGACAGAGAAAAAGAGAAAAAGCATTAATGACAAACAACTGTATAAAGTCCAATGGTCTAATTATTTATTATTTGAGAGAATATTCCTTTCTTTGGGGGCCGAATTAGAAAGAAATATGATCTGGCATAGCAATGGCCCCCCGACCCATGAAGTACTCAACATATTTGTCGCGTACCTCACGAGCTGATTGGGGGGCCAAGCCAGCGCGACCAGTGTCCAGCCCGGGAAGGGGATCTGAGGGTAGTCTTGCCTCAGAACCGATGTCGGGTAGGTACGTCTGGGAGTGCCTGCGTAAAAAGTTGTGCAAAATGCAGCAGGCAAATACAACGGTGTCCAATTTATATTCCGCCAGATGTATCGATGTCCTGAACAGGCGGAACCGGTTGGTGAGTATCCCAAAGGCATTCTCGACTACCCTCCGAGCCCTGGCCAACCGAAAATTAAACACACTCCTCTCTGAGGTGAGGGTCCTCTGGGGAAAAGGCCGCATGAGGTGAGGACCAAGCCCGAAAGCCTCGTCCGCTAGGAACACAAACGGAAGTCCTTCCACATTATCTTCATCTGGTGGCAATGCCAGACCACCAGCTTGGAGACGATCATAGAAATCAGTCCGTGCGAACACTCCCCCATCAGACATCCGGCCGTTCTTCCCCACGTCCACATATAGAAACTCATACTGTGCCGACACCACCGCCATCAACACAATACTATGATAACCCTTGTAATTATAATAGTAGGACCCCGAGCGGGGTGGGGGCACAATGCGGACGTGTTTCCCATCTATTGCTCCACCGCAGTTTGGAAAATCACACCGCTGGGCAAATTGGGAAGCCACAGACTGCCATTCCTGTGGTGTGGAGGGTAGCTGTGGGGACAAACAAAAAAAGAGATTTAGTACTTTGTAACAAAAACATCCTACAAGCATCCTTGTGACAGTTCACAGTATTAAAATTGCATTAGAAAAATGTGCATGGAGAATTTGGGAAATGAAATATATAGGGCCACTTCATTAAGAGACTCCACAGCCCTCTGATGGGGACAATAAAAGTTTGAAGGGGGGGGGGGGGGGGACACAAAAACCAAAAAGTCCTGTTTGAAAAAATGGCAAGGTGGGTTTGTCCCTAGGATAGCATGCTGGACAGGTTAATATTGGGTAAGGGACAAATATGCAGGTAGGCCAAGAATAAAACATGTAAAGCTGATATCAACATGCATAGGGAGAAAAGGTAACGTTAGTTAAACACACAGCATATCTGGGAAAATAAAAATAAAGTTAGTTGGCCACATTATTAGAGCCAGGAAACTTACCTTAATATACTCCTCATGCATAACTTTGATGATGGCAGCACACGTGTCCGGTATGATGACCCCAAGCGCCTGCGGAGAGATGCCTGTCGAGAACTTGAGGTCCTGCAGGCTCCTCCCAGTCGCCAGGTACCGCAACGTGGCAATAAGCCTCTGCTCGGCCGTGATGGCTTGGCGCATCACAGTGTCCTGCCTCGTGATATAGGGGGACAGAAGATCCAGCAGACGGTTGAATACGGGGTCCGTCATGCGGAGAAAATTCCTAAAGTCATTAGGATTATTCTCCTGGAGTTCCCTAAGCAGAGGCATATGTGAGAACTGGTCACGCTGGCGCAACCAATTCTTGGTCCAGAAACGCCTCCGCCCCCTGTTTCTGGCCAAAGTACTGGACAAATGAACATATCCAGCAGCCATCCCATAAACAGCACCAACTCGCGAAAATTGACGCTGCTGCTCCATCATGGCTTCAAACCGGCCGGCTGGTCAGTCAAGAACACACTGAAACAGAAAGCACTCGCAAATCCAGCACTACCTGCGACAAACGCGTGACAAACAGATACGAGCGCACAGGATGCAACTGCTAAAGCAGAAACAACCTGCTTGCCTATAGCCGAATGACAACTACGTTACCGCAAGCACACGCACTGAACCCGTGAATACACGCTGTCAAAGCCTGGAGACCGAGAAGCGCGAATCAGCTCTAACCAAACCTTCACTAACACGAGCAAACCCGTAACTAGCAAAAGAGGAACAGAGGGCGGCGCCATTAACTTTGGTCTTCCCCTTTATAGTGACGTCGTACGTAGTTTACGTGCACGCGTTCCGGTACGACGGGAATTTGGTCCGCTGGTGTGTACACGCCAGCGGAACAAAACACAAATCAGCCTTGTACGCCGGAAACTGTCGGGCAGACAGTTTCCAGCGCACAGATCCGGTCGTGAGTACAAGGCCTTCCATGAAGACCATATTTGTACAAGAATCTCTTTATAGTGGAATAGTGTACCACAACTCCAGTGTCTGCCAGATCTTTCTGGAGGGATCGTGCAGTCAAACGTGGGTTTTGAATTGCTTTTCTCACAATCCTGCGAGCTGTTCTGTCTGATATTTTTCTTGGTCTTCCAGATCTTGCTTTAACTTCCACTGTTCCTGATGACTGACATTTCTTAATTACATTCCAAACAGAGGATATTGACATCTGAAAACGCTTTGTTATCTTCTTATAGCCTTCTCCAGCTTTGTGAGCGTCAACTATTTTCAGTTTCAGTTTTCTAGACAACTGCTTAGAAGAACCCATGGTGCTGATTGTTGGGGCAAGGTCAGATGAGTCTGGGCATTTAAAACCTTTGAGATTGACATCACCTGGTCTTCTCAGATGATGATTGAGAACAATCCATGACACTGGCAGTTCTCAGCTTTGCAAAGGGGGCAGTGCATGCTATAAATTCTGCAGGGCGCCCAAACTTTTGCAGACGCCATTTTTTTTGTTTTCTGTAATTTTGAAAGTGTAAATGATGGAAATAAAATCTAACTTTTTTTGACATATTATAAGAATGTCTAATCTGTAATTTGATGCCTTTTGGAGATTTATCCATCTTTCCTTGGCTTCGTTATGCACATTAATATAAATTTTTACCTGGGGTGCCCAAACTTTCGATCCCCACTGTACATAACAGAAAATGCATGTTGACAAGGGGAGTGTAGAGGTGGGCGGGGAGTCTACTGACATCACAACTCCACCCACAGAGCTCCAGACAACAGACCCAGACACAGAGGGGAGACATTTGACAGGTAAGGATACATGCAGGAGGCATGTATATCCTTATAGATCAGCACTATGGTAGTAGTTTAGAAAGAATGAGAGTGGGTTTACATCCACTTTAAAGTCCAAGGGGATTATTCCAGTGCGTTGTACATGTTTTCTATAATTAGTAAATAGAGTTCACCTGTGTGTAATTTAATCTCAGTATAAATACAGCTGTTCTGTAAAGCCCTCAGAGTCTTGTTAGAGAACCATAGTGAACAAACAGCATCATGAAGGCCAAGGAACACACCAGACAGCTCAGGGATAAAGTTGTGGAGAAGTTTAAAGCAGGGTTGGGTTATAAAAAAAGGTTCAACTTCCAGCAGGACAATGACCCTAAGCATACAGCCACAGCTACAATGGAATGGTTTCGATCGAAGCATATTCATGTGTTAGAATGACCCAGTCAAAGTCCAGACCTAAATCCAATTGAGAATCTGTAGCAAGACCTGAAAATCGCTGTTCACAGATGCTTGAGCTATTTTTCAAAGAAGAATGGGCAAAAATCTCACTCTCTAGATGTACAAAGCTGGTGGAGACATCCCCAAAAAGACTTGCAGCTGTAATTGCAGCAAAAGTTGGTTCTACAAAGTATTAACTTAGAGGGGGCTGAATACAAATGCACGCCATACTTTTCACATATTTATTTGTAAAAAAAAATTAAAATCATTTATAATTTTCTTTCCTCTTCACAATTACGTGCCACTTTCTGTTGGTCTATCACATAAAATCCTAATGAAATACATTTACGTTTTTTGTTGTAACGTGACAAAATGTGGAAAATTTCAAGAGGTATGAATACCTTTTTAACCCCCCTGGCGGTATTCCCGAGTCGGACTCTGGGTTACATTTTTGTGCTGCGGTCGGTAACCCCGAGTCAGACTCGGCCTCGCCTCGCAGAATCCACAGGCTTGGTTTACTTACCTTGTCCCTGGATCCAGCGATGCCACCGCGCTGTGTGAGCGAGCGTGTGCTCGCTCGATTCACACAGTGCCTCTGTGTGCCACCGATCTCCGTTCCCTGCGACGTTAAGACGCACGGGAGTGGAGAACGGCGCCAAATTGAAAAAGGTAAACAAACACCTTACATACAGTATACTGTAATCTTATAGATTACAGTACTGTATGTAAAAAATACACACACCCCTTGTCCCTAGTGGTCTGCCCAGTGTTCTGCATGTACTTTTATAAAATAAAAACTGTTCTTTCTGCCTGCAAACTGTAGATTGTCCATAGCAACCAAAAGTGTCCCTTTATGTCAAAAATGGTTTTAGAGCAGCTAGAAAACCGCGATAATAAATTATAATCACTTGCAGAATTGTGCGATAGCGATTTGTGGGGAAATTCATCATAAAAAAATAAAAGTACTGTATTTGCTGGCGTATAAGACTACCTTTTACACTTAAAAAAACTGGCCAAAAAGCAGGGGTCGTCTTATACGCCGGGTCAGCTGCTCGCATGCCTACTGGATGTGCGGTAATACTCTATGTAGCTTCGGCTACATACAGTAAATACCGCTTAGCCAATCCCAGTGTGCGATGTATTCAAATGAATACAGAGCTTGCTCGGATTGGAGTAACAACCTCTGCCAATCCGAGCAGGCTACATACAGTAGCCTGCTCGGATTGGCTTTGAGAGTCAGAGAGGTGCGGGCTGATGATGTTACAGCCTCTGCCAATCCAAGCAGGCTTTGTATTCATTAATAGAATACATCGCTCACCGTGATTGGCTCCACCTCCAGCAAGAATGAAGAAGAATATGACTCCAGAAGGTAGAAATGTGAAGCGTCGGAAGCCTCGGAAGGGGGGTCGTCTTATACAGTGAATACTGGCAAAAAATCTTAAAAAAATTGTAAAATTAGGGGGTCGTCTTATACGCCCGGTCGCCTTATACACCGGCAAATACGGTATGTTTTTTTTTGCCATGTATCATTTCTAGAGAAAAACCATGGACCAATGTGCATATATTGCAGAGATGTACTTTACTATTTTTAAATTTTTTTTTACTAACACTTGCAATTGAAAATGATTTCACAACTGGGAAAATGTTTTAACATACATATCTAACTACCTGTCACATAAAGACTCTACAAGTAGCTCATGGTGTTGAGTATCAGATGTCAGTCTGACCAATAAAAGATAACTATATTGGTGTTCATGCTTGTATCATCCTATCTATCTATCTATCTGATAAAAAATATATATACCGGTATTATCTCCAATTTTGCACCTTTTCCTGTGTTTGCTACTTGCATTCTTTTTTTAATAAAGGTAACTTGGACTTCCTTAAGTGCTAAATTATTTGCAAACACTGAATTCTGACCTTTTGAATAAAAGAAAACAGCCCACCTGACAAACTAAAAATAAGAACAAGAATAAAGAGTTTGAAAAAATCCCTCCCCCACCTTTCTGGGTAGTCCCCTGCCGCCAGGAAATGTGACACACATTGTTTTGCGTTGTTTGACAACCAGTCCTCGAAGGTCGCCTCTTGTTAAAGGAGGATGAACGCAAGCTCTGTCCTGACCTGAATTCATTCTCCTTGAGCTGCTTTAAGCATCACAGGGCCCCCCTTTCCACTCAATTACTCGGGTCCATTGTCAGCACAGTTGCTAAGCAGGTTTAGCTCTTCAGAGTGGGCGGCCTGTAATTAGTACTAAGTATCTTGTACAACCAGTAATTATCCAGTGAGCAGAGCTGGCATTAGTGAATGACTCTGTACCCGCAGATTTTTCTAACCCCTGTACTACTGGGAGGGGTCCTGTGAGAGGCTTCCTTTGCAAGCAACGAGTGGGTGGAAGATGAGGCCTTCTAAGTGTCACCCCACTACGGCTGAGTGAGCCTGCTACACCTAGATAATGATAACGTGATCTGATTACTTGGGCGCATTGTATTTTGGTGGCAGTCTTTGTCCTTGGTACAGGGCAAGGTTCGTGGCTGTTATACTGGGATTAGGGTTAGAGTTGCAGATTAAAGAGCACCAGTCAGGCATGAGCATTTGTACGAATATAAATCGCCATGCTTAAGTGTTTATAATCTTGCAGTTTTGCTTCTCAAGGCTTTATTGTTTATTTGGTGACTGACCTACTTTTGAAGCGTATAAAAACTGGTATTTCTGTTCAATAAATGGTCATTCGTTTGGTTTTACCTCAACATCTTGTCTGTGTACAATGTTTGGGGTAAAAGGGCTGGTATTAGCTCTTGGTCTGCTGGAACGGTTTGGTGGGCAGGAGGCACTCTTTGGCGAAAGCACCTAAGCGGGTTACCAGGCCTTTCATCACATTTAGTGGCAAGTGCTGGGATGCTTTCTGCAGTCTGGGACATCCAAACCACCCCCGGGATATAAGGTCTGGATAGCAGAAGAGGAGAGGTACAGATACCAGCCACCATGGAAGAGGAATTCAGAAGGAGGTTGTGAGAGATGTGGATACAGCACAGAGGACCAATGTCAGTGCAGGTCCTGCTGGGATGGTATGACTCTGTCCGCTGGCAACTCTGGAAAAATTCTCCCCTCCATCCAAGAAAGGTACTGGTTGCAGTATGAAGTACGAGTGCTGTTAATGGGGGAACAACCACACAACAAGTGGACAGATGCGTTAAACAGGCTGGTCCGGAGTCGGGAGGCGGTTGGACAAAAGCTACAAAGCCCTCCGCTGGTATGTAGCCCAAGTGTGCCATAGCGGACGACCAGCGGAAGACTTTGGCTATGGCAGCCTGGGGCTGTTGTACAGGAGGCTGTCCAAAAACCCTGTGGGAGCAATCTGTAAAGGCGTTTGGAGGAAATGATGGAGTACAGAGACCAGTTGCTGAACATCTCGGAAGTGCTCTGGGCACAGGAAGATTCAGAGTTTCTAGCCATTTAGGAACGGGAGCTGGAGATTGCCTACAAATGGCTGCTTGACTTTGTCCAACTGAAGTGCTGGCATTGGGGCAGAGTGTTGCCAACCTCTGACCAGCATCTTTAGTGGCTCCTAGGATTCAGGGAGAAGAGATGGTGAAACCCTATCCAGTTCCAGAGACTGGGGATTTAATAGACTTTTCTGCCAAGGAAGAACAACCCAGCGAACTGCCAGTGGAAAAGCTGCCATCAGGGCAGAACATCACTGAGCTCTGCCCAGCACCAAAAGCAGCTTCAGCCTTCCTGAGAGAAGAAGCAGCTGGCCTCACTTACACTTAACTGACAAGGACATGAGATTTCATGCCAGCATCATCTGTGGAGTTACAACAAACTTCTTAAGCTAAAGCACAAGTCGCAGGGCACAGTTCTGCCCCGCTCTGCGCACCCTTGTCTGCAAACCCAGCAGAAAAGCTGGCATCAGGGCAGAGTGCTACAGACCTCTGACCAACACTGGCAGCAGTCCTTGGGGACTAGGGAGAGAAGGTGGTCGTTCATCTCTAAACAGCAGACCCACAGTCTAGAAGAGAAGGTGGCCGTTCTCACTCCCCAGTGGCATTTCAAGGACTAGGGAGGGTAGGAAGCTGTCCTCACTCCCCAGCGGCAGTCTGAGATGAAGGGAGGGGAGGAAGCCATTCCCCCTCCCCAGTGGCAGATCCACAGTCTGGGAGTGAGTGGGGAGGGAGGCCGGCTTTCTCCAACAGTTAGCTGGAGCAAATGATGTGGGTTCCCCAGCAGAAGCACTGGCATCAGGACAGAGTGCTACTAATCTCTGCCCAGCACTGACAATAACTCCAGAGCTCCAGGGAGCCAGAGCAGGTGACCCCTCTCCCCAGCGACATGTTGATGTAGTGAAGCTCCTACTTCCAGCTGAAGCGCTGGCAACAAGGCAGAGTGCCACTGGACTCTGACTAGTACCTACAGTGTTTCCACAGCTTTAGGGAGCTGGGGAAGTCCGCCCTTTTCCCAGCAGCAGACTGAGACCTGTAACAGTAAAGACCACCCAGCTGCAGTACTGACAACAGGGCAGAGCCTCACTAATCTCATGTGTCTTCATGGCTCCAGGGAGCTGGGGCAGTTGGCCCACCCTCCCCATCAGCAGAATGAGCCCTGGAAAGGTAAAAACCAATTAGCTGAAGCGCTGGCAGCCAGACAGAGATTCCACAACCCCTGTCCCACAACTACTGATAACAACTCTTCATAGTGGTCCAGAATGGAAATTATGTTGACCACCTATGTGGGTTCATTCTGCTCGACTAACGCAGGTCCAGACCAGGTGGTGGTCTGGTACCTTGTTAGTCGCCTTTCGATGAGGGAGAAAAGTGACAGACCCAACCGGGATAGGGGCTTTTGGAGGGGGATTTTGAAGGGGACTTTTGGAGGGGCTTGCCTCCCACCCACTGATAATGGCCCAGCAGATCATTCTCTAATACTGGATAACCACGTAATGGACACTGAGAGCAAGGCTCTAATTACCTTTCTGAATAAGGACAATAAAGATTCCCTTCTGGTGTGGATGGAAAGATGTAATATTAATCCTGTACAGGTTAATGGTCAGAGGGAATATGGTGGCCCTCCTGCAGACTGGGCTGGAGAGGCTTCTTCACTTCACAATATTTATCAACATTTATCAACATCCTGCCTCAATAAATCTATAAACATAAATCAATTCCACTTTACCAGACTGCTGAAACATTGTTAGTCTTCTGATGAGTTGTCTAGTGGACAGAATACACAAGTTTGTGTTTCTCCTATTGTGTGCCTCCTAGGTGTGAATTCCCATTGTTAATTGAGTAAATTGAGTGACCTATTGTTTCTGTCTGTTGACTAATTTAGCTAACTCTTGGAGGTTCTTATGATGGGATTAGCCTTGTGTCAACTTTATCTCCTTATCTAACCATTGTGTGATTTTTTGGGTCAATATTTGGTTTTAGTGTTCATGTGGTAACTGAAGTACTATTGAAGTGAATAAAAACCTGTATTTCTGTTCATTAAACGGTCATTCCTTTGGTTTTACCTCAGCGTCTTGTCTGTGTACGATGCATGGGGTAAAAGGGCTGCTATTAGCTCTCGGCCTGCTGGAACAGTTTGGAGGGGAGGAGGCAGTTTGGTGGAAGCACCTAAGTGGGGTGCCAAGCGTTCTGTTACAGTAGGGGTTAGTGCAAATGACTTAGTATTCAGTTTTCAGTGAGGATAATCTCTGTACCAAAACATCACTTTTAGTTGCAAAATTTCATGTGCTGAAGACATTAGCACCAAGGGTCCAAGGACATTATACAAAACCAGAAGCAAGGCTAGTATAAGAACTTAGCTAACAGAAAATAGACATTATTTAAATCATATGTTTTGGGGATAAACATAAAAAATGCCACTATGAAAGCTAAACGTGTTACAAATTAAAACCTAACAAATCTATAGACTTAATATTAATTTAGCTCTAAAAACGGTAAAGCTTCTCATCCAGTGTTACCATTTACAATTAGATTTACAAAAAGCCCTTGATTAAACATGGCTAATCCATAGGCAACATCCATACAAGGACCACTTTCACCTTCTTCACACACCTACCACACCTACCACACCAAAGCACAGTCCATGTTTAGGACTGTTCTGTGATTCGAAGAAGCATCTGTCCATACTGAATCCAGCATTATACGCCGTGCTAGAATTGGTCAGTGCGGTCGCCTATCTCCGACTGAATGCAGCGTGCCAGGCTGTGCTGTGATTGGATAGAGTACCTGTCTTTCACCCTGTGTGTGAACAGAGCATTCTATTCTGTGCAGTGATTGGGCCTTGCAGCTATTGATCTTTGACTGTGTGAGTGAATTTAGCATGCCTGACTGCTACGTGATTGGACGGAGCAGCTGTCATTTAAAAGAGAGTCATTGGCAGCAGCTTTTCAGCAGTATTCTTACCTAAATTTAGACTTGGAAATTCTGTGCCTGAAAGACATAAAGAAGAAAAATAGAAAATGATGCTGAGTCACAGCTGCCATTATTCCTGACAATTACTGCTTTCTCCAAGCACCGCCGCCGCCTGCATTCTTCACGGCAGCGGCGGTAACGTGAGATGATGGCGACAGCGGGAGGTGAGCAGAGGGTTTTTACACGCGCTGTATGCTGCAGGCACGTGGCTACGATGGCAGACATTACTGTTATAGTGTATCCATGCATGGTGCGCTAACCCGTGGTGCTGTGGTGGTACTACAAGTCTTAGGGTGCCTTAAGAGAACCTGTAATTCTACAATATACACAGATCTGCAGAGGAGGAGGGTAGGGTAGATACAACAGTGTATGGGTCTTCTATATAATTAAATATTACCTTTTCAATTCCACCTGCAAACAAAAATTCTAAATGCAACCATACCAATGATACTTTGTAGACAATGCGGTTCTCATTCCCTTGCTCCTGTAGTCAGCTCAGAAACAAAGTTGCAGGTATCCTCAGCACTCTCTTTAGTTTTATCTCCGATGACACACCACAGCCATGGGGGGTGCTAGAGAAAATCATGTGATCACAAAGGCGGATCATCCCGCATAGTGCTCAACTGCTACAATAGCTCCAGAATGGCCTAAATCTAGAGAGCTGAAGAAGGTAAGCATCTGCAATAAAGCTTGCTAAATTAATTGTGTATCCAAATATTTTTTTTTTCTCACTAAAACATACATTTTATTTAAAGGCATACTGTACTTAGTATTCCTCCCTAGCTTGTTACCATGGCAGCTGTAGCAGAATAGCATGTGAGAGTTTGTATATCAGATTCCACAGCATCTGAGAACATCAACTTTTCCATAAGTTAAAGGAGAACTAAAGTCATATTTCTTACATTAAGTAATAAAGAGCTTTAATGAAGAACTATGGGCTGATTTTATTATTTTTAATAGAATAGGAGAGGGTTCAAACACCTTTTCAGTTTTTCTGCCACCTGTGTACCATTGAGAAGATCTTCTTTCGCTACCTGTCCCATAACCAAAATAGGATGTGAGGGAAAGTGAGGTAATCTCTGGTCCTCTCTCTGGTAACAACCTAAAATTTGGGATTTTCTTTCACTTTCACTCTTAGTGATAACAGTCACCAGGACAAATAGAGAGGGCGAATCCCCCATCAGGAACCCAAGAAAGCTATAAAAAACAGATAGGTGTTCTAATCCCTCTCCACACTATCTGAAAAAAAAGCTTATATGACCTAATGGGGCGCCCTGAGGACTGTAGTTGAGAAACACTGTCCTAGGCACCCTTTACATGTGCATGTTCCAGGGGACAGAGCTGGACACTGGATGGTGTAGCCATTAGAATTGCAGTCTGCCTATCAGTTGCTTGATTACATTATCATACCTGCTTCTGGAACAGTGATCAAGCAACTGATCAGCACATCACAGCACCAAACGTTTGCATTATCCAGTGACAAGCAGGGAGGAACATTCTCATCAAAATGCCGGGCATGTGCTTTTTCACTCCAGATTATAACTCCTCATGACATACACGTTTTGCGCTCTGAAGCTGAATGGGTGTCTAGAAAGGGAAATATTGATAGAGCAGAATGAATTGTACACAGAGCTATAAAGGAAATATATGCAGATGGGAATGTTCTATGGTATTTTTGGGAACTAAATTGACACATAAGTTTAAACAAACAATGAAGTATAATGCCGCGTACACACGATCATTTTTCAGCATGAAAAAAAACTTTGTTTTTCAGCATGTCCAAAAAACGAAGTTTTTCCAACTTCATCATTAAAAACGATGTTGCCCACACACCATCGTTTTTAAAAAATTATGAAAAAAGCGCGGTGACATACAACACGTATGACGGCACTCTAAAGGGGAAGTTCTATTCGCCTTTGGGCTGCTTTAGCTGGTTCCATGTTAGTAAAAGACGATTCTCGCTTTTCTGTCTGTTACAGCGTGATGAATGTGCTTACTCCATTATGAACGGTAGTTTTACCTGAACAAGCGCTCCCGTCTCATAACTTGCTTCTGAGCATGCGCGGGTTTAAAGCGTCGTTTTAGCCCACACACGATCATTTTTTACAACCCGAAAAACGAAAATTTTTAAAACGACTTTAAAAAATGCAGCATGTTCGAAAAAATGTTGTTGTCGTTTTTCAGAAGCCGAAAAACGATATGAAGCCCACACACCATCATTTTAAATTATGTTTTTAAAAACTTCTTTTTTTTTTATGCCGAAAAATGATCGTGTGTACGCGGCATTAGAGTTGTCTCCAGAACTGGAATAGAGGAGAAATATTCCAATGGGGGCAGCTGTTCTAAATAGTTTTTTAAAGGGGTTGTAAAGGTTAGTTTTTTTTTTTTTATAAATAGGATCCTTTAAGGAGAAATCTTCCCAATGGGGCATGGAGAGCAATACGTTGTTAGGGTTTTTAACCCTTTTCTTCTCTATTCAAAACACAATATTTTTTTTTATTGTCTTTACATACACTTTAAAGTAGAACTATAGATATAAACAAAACTTTATTTTTCATTTTGGATAGAGCAAGGAAGGGTTATAACCCCTGTCAGATTTTTTATTTTTAGCATCTGTGTCCCATTGTGGAGATTTACCTTCATTTCCTCTCCCATAGCCTAAACAGGGAGTGAGAGGAAGATTCTGCAAATTAAGGGAATTCTTTGGGGACCCCCAGGTCACCAGAACTAGTGTCCCCATTGGAAGATTTCCGCTCTATTACTTTTATGGGGACAACCCAAAAATTGGGATTTTTTTTTACTTTACTTTACTTTCAATCATAGTAGTAAACAGGACACAGAGAGGGAGAATCTTGTTAATGGGGACAAAGACAGCAAAAAAATCTGACAAGTGTTTTAATCCGTCAGCGCTCTATCCAAAACTAAAACAAAACTTTTGCCGCTAGTTATACTTTAAGACTGAATATTCTGGATCCTTTATACACCCAACTCTGTGTGATTTAACCTACTTACAGCTACCATATACAACTTTGGGAACTATAATATAGTCTGTATCAACATCTACACCTCTGGAATGTCAGATAAGCAACAATCCTTTGTGTAAAAATAAATTTTCTAGGGGTTCACTTAGCTCTTTAAAAACCTGCCTGCAAGGCTTCCCATCACTGCTGGCAGGTCTTAATGATATAAGAACAGTTTGTCATTAAATAATGTATAAAGCACTGCATCCTTTCTAACATTTTTGAGTTATAAAACAATATATGAAGCCCTGCATCCTTTTCTAGCAAGTCTGGGACATAAAATAATTTATGGTGTTATGCATCCCTTGCCATCCTGCGAATGAGCAGTGTCTGACACCTTTGGCCACTAGATGGTACTGTTCACATAAGATTGACAGCACCAATGGAAGAAGCTAGTGCAACAGAGATGCTGAGGATACCAGAACTTGTATCTTTTTCTTGGTCTCGAAAACTGCAGTCATAAAACAAAAAATATTATTGTGGTTGTAACAATCACTTTTTTTCATCTGCTTTTTCAGTATAATTTTTTTTATTTTTTTTAAATGGACCTATTTTTTAGCACAGTCATGCAATTACAAATTGCACTTTTGGCTAAATCTGGAGTTTCTTTTGAATAACATTTTTTTTTTTTTTTAAATGTCCATCTCCTTTACTGGTATGGAAAGCATGGTTTATCTGGTATAGAGGGTGGAGTTTATTATTATACACCTTAAATGTTACATAATTATAAAGTAGAACTATAGACAAAACCTTTTTTTTTTTCATTTTGGATAGAGTTATAACCCCTTTAAGGTTTATTTTTACCATCTTTGTCCCATTGCGGAGATTGCTCTTCACTTCCTGTTCTAAAGCCAAACAGGAAGTAAGTAATAATTTCTGCAAATATAGGGATTTCCTTGGGGACCCCCAGGTAAGCAAAACGAGTGTTCCCATTGGAAGATTTCTTCTCTATTAATACTTTGGGGTCAACCCAAAATTTTGGATTTTCTTTTACTTTCACTTTCAATGATAATGGTAAACAGGACAAATAGAGAGGGGGGGGCGGGTCTTCCTAACAAAGACACAGACAGCAATAAAAACTGGCAGGGGTTCTAATCCCTCTCCACTCTATACAAAAATAAAAATAAAGTTTTGCTTTTAGTTATACTTTTATCATAAATTAACCAAAATAAAAGGCTTATCTGCCCCACTCTCCTCCAGTACAGTGCTGCATTTCTTCCAAAATTACAGTTGTACTGGTTATGCAGTGACACTCCCACATATTTTAATGCATGCTTTATAGGCTGAACCGTATGCAAGCCCTGCATAGAGCTGGGTTCAGCCAGATACACCTATGCACTGTGTGTTCCCATATAGAAAGGCAAAAGTGCATCCGTAATGAGCAAACCATGCAAATGGAATAAGAAACAAACTATTGGTAGAAAATATTATTAGTGTTAGGCTAGTCACATAGGTACACACACACACCTATTTGGAAAAAGACATTGAAAAATATGCATAATAATACTCACGCCAACCGAACTCCGCAGCCTTCTTCGTCCACATCGCCACTGCCTACATTGTCAGTGTTCACAGACTCTGTCTCACTGGTTGGCATACTCACTGAAAAGCAGAGAGGTCCAATATAAATACATCTTCAGGACAAAAAAGGAATAGAATTAAAAAAATATATAATATTTTACAGGAAATGTATAGAGTCCCTATAGCTGTAACAATCATACACATGGTGACAGATTAAAATAATTATACACCTGTGTATCCACTCTTTATCTTTAGTGAGGCTTGCCATACATGATACAATTTTATTATTCAATTTCCTTTAGATTTACCTACAACTATGTAGTGCAAGGGCCTGCCTGATTGCATACAAATTGAAAGTGTTTAGGTTTGACCTCCTATTATATGGTCTTGCAAATCTAAAGGAAAATTGTAGAAGAAAAATGTATAATTCATAGCCAGCCTAAGTCGTAGCATTCAAAGAGATCCGTTTTATGTTCCTCAGCATCTCTGTACTCTTTACATATAATGATATATATATATATATATATATATATATATATATATATATATATATATATATATATCCTAAACACAGTCAGGAGTTTTCACATGTTTTTGTTGTTTCTTCAAATTGATTTTAGGTTTAGGACATGTTGTCAGTGTAGATGCAAGAGTGCACAGAGGAGTTCTCCTTTAAATATACAGACTGGTCTCCTCATGCCCAATATAAAATATTATAAGACAGACTGGGCTTTTGTTTTACATTTTTATATAGTACAGTATTAGAATGTCTAAACTAAAACCTATGCTGCCAATCAGAATATCCTTTTCAATTTTAAATGTGCTATAGGGCTGTAATGGTTTTCACTGCTGTATACACCCCAGACAGTTTACATTTCAGACACATGGATAAGCAAGCACAATCCCCCTGTCTGGCAGGAGATGATCAGTTTGTGTCACACTGCCCCAGCGTTCAGACAAGCCCATGCAGGATGCCTTCCAGGGCTGAATTTTCCATATAATCTTGTTAAATTTAGCGGAGAATTATTTTACGCTCTAGCGGATGCCAATAAAGGACGGGAGACAGGGCCTGAGAGAATTCGCATGCGGTACTCAACTTGTTTCTGCCCTCCTTCCCCGGACAAATGTCTCAGTTCATTAAGGGCAAGATATGTTTTGATCACAGAGTCAAGCAGGTTGTCCGTTTTGTGTCATTGGAGGGAGAGGTCAGGCCATAAATCACAGCAATGACACAAATGCGGAGGGATGCGGGACAAATGCTGGCAGTCACCGCATGCTAGCAGAATTATCTGTCGCTGGCCTGATAAGTCCTTAAAGGAGGCGTATCAAGATAAACACTTTATTTAGAGTGTATATAAACCCAACAGCAGAAATGTAATATATGCTAGCCCATAAAGACACACTACTCCTGGAAAAGTCAAGCTTCTGCTCCTCCCACCTCCTAGCAGTTTGACAGACAGCAGCAAGAACCTACCCTCCTCTACAACCTGGAATATGGGAAAGTGGAACAGAATTGTTCTGGAGCCTGCAGTGGTGACAAGAGAGCATGGGTAAAGCTGGCCATAGATTACTCATTTTTTTTCATCAGCCAGCACCAGCAAATAAGGTGGAGAAATCCTCCCCATTGGGATATTGTATTCTGACAGCAGGACTCTCTGCACTGATCTTGATCTGCACCAGCTGCAGCAGGCTAATCCAAAAATGTTTTCCAACAAGCCCATTAGACAAAAGGTCGATCTAACGACAGCAGAGAACACATATTTACCCTCACATGGTGCTGGTGCATAAAGGAACACATGCCAAGTGCCCCCTATTACTACTGGTATATTTAATGTATAATCAGAGAGTACCAAAGGTACTGAAAGAAGCACTCACTGTTCCGTGGTTTGTCTTCATCTATGTCCTCGTCTTCATTCTCAGGATCGATGTCCTCAGCCTGTGTGATCCAGTCTAGATACCCTTTCAAGTCCTCCTCTAGCTGCTGCTTCTCTCTCAACTTCTGGAAATCACCCCGGGCCTTGGCCTTCTCTCGCTCCTTTGAAAATTCTCTGATGAGGCAGGCACAGGACAACCACAGGAAAAAAAGAGTCCAGTAAGCCAAAGAATAGGAACATAGTAAAATCTTCAACACATGTTGCATTCAAACTGCCAGTGGTGCCTATATTGCCAAGGAATGTCTCTCCATGTACTAATACAGGGAAGGAGCAGAGACTGCACAGTTTAAAGTGGATGTAAACCCTCACATATACCCATGAACAGCCTCAGATGATACACAGGGATGAAACAAATATCCCTACATAAGTTTTACATGCATATCTTCATCTTTATATACTGTTTAGAAAGTGCACATCATGTTATGAGATTTTCTCTTCCTGCATAGCACTGCAGTGAAGCCTGGGCATACAGTCAAGACAGCTGATTGGAGTAAAGATACACACCCCCTCTCCTCATAGGTAGAGACTTTCAGCTCTGTTGTTGACACAGCCATGTGCTAATCTATTTATAGCATCCCCGCCAACACAAAACTCTGGCTGCTTTTATTATATGTGATGGAGAACTTGTCAGGAGTTATCAGACTGATAACAGAAGAACGGAGCAGGAGAAAGCTAGGGGACATAGGACTTTGAAAAGAGATAACAAAACACTGCAGATATATGTGCCCAGCTCAAATTTCATAAATCGGGTTTACATCACTCAACAGTTCAACAGTATGCACAGACTGAAATATGTATTTATTTATATTTTTACAGACCTTGTTACACAGTTAAAGTGGTGGAACCCTAGCTAGATGGCATTTAGTTTGCTCATAGCGCTGTGTATATTAAAATAAATTGTTTTAAATAAAAGAAATTGAAAAAATCCTGTTTTTATCTGTTTCTTTTTTTCCCTCTCAGTAGTGCTGATCTCCTCTAGCCTTTTTTAGCCACTTCATGTCTACAGGCACTTTTACCAGCGTCGGCCGTTCATTATTGCTCTTAAAGGGCCTCCTAATAGTGACAACAGTGGACCATGTCTGCTCATTGTGTGTTGACACTTGCCTAAACGTGGCAACACACAATAAGCAGGCATGGTCCACTGTTGTCACTATCAGGAGGCCCTTTAAGAGCAATAATGAGCAACCAATGCTGGAGAAAGTGCCTGTAGACAGGGTGAGCATGCGGGAGCACAATTGGGAGACAGAGAAAGAGCATTGTCAGTACATAACAGAACGTGTCTGAATAGGAAACAAGATAACAAGGTATTATTTTACTGAAAGCTGAAGTGTTAAAAAATCTGAAAACTATCTTTTTTATTAAATTACCATACAGTATCTTAAATGATGTCTGACATGTTCATACTGTGGAGAGCTAACCCTCTCTGCTTCTTCAATATCTGCTTTCTTCCATATTAACTGCCTTTCACAAAATAGAACCTGCCTATGACTACACAATTTCCCACCCATGAAGTATATCCTTTGTCACAAGCCCAGGGCAGCAATAGAGGGGATTTTTGTGCCTGAAAAAAATCTAAGATTACAGATGAATGTATTATAATAACACCTATAGTATCTAAAAAAAAGCAAGTACACCCCTCACATTTTTGTATATATTTTTTATTTTATTATCTGGCAACAAAAGTGAGTAAAACGTGAGGTTGCCACTGTAGTCCTCTTCCACTCCTTCATGACGACATCACAGAGCTGGTGGATGTTAGAGACCTTGCGCTGGAGACATGCTTGGCCAGTCCTTCACCTTTACCCTCAGCTTCTTTAGCAAGGCAGTGGTCATTTTGGAGGTGTGTTTGGGGTCGTTATGTTGGAATACTGCCCTGCAGCCCAGTCTCCGAAGGGAAGGGATCATGCTCTACTTCATTATGTCACAGTACATATTGGCATTCATGGTTCCCTCAATGAACTGTAGCCCCTCCAGTGCTGGCAGCTCCCACCACCATGCTTGACTGTAGGCAAGAAACACTTGTCTTTATACTCCTCACCTGGTTACTGCCATCTGAACCAAATAAGTTTATCTTAGTCTCATCAGACCACATGGTTCCAGTAATTCATGTCCCTAGTCTGCTTGTCTTCGGCAAACTGTTTGTGGGCTTTCTTCTGCATCATCTTTAGAAGAGGCTTCCTTCTGGGATGACAGTGATGCAGACAGTGCAGTGTGCAGTGTGCTTCATATGGTTTGAGCAGTGACAGGCTGACCCCCCCCCCACCCCTTTAACCTCTGCAGCAATGCTGGCAGCACTCATACGTCTATTTCCCAAAGACAGCCTCTGGATATGATGCTGAGCACGTGCACTCAACTTCTTTAGTTGACCGTGGTGAGGCCTGAGTGAAACCTGTCCTGTTAAACCACTGTATGGTCTTGGCCACCGTGCTGTAGCTCAGTTTCAGGGTCTTGGCAATCTTCTTATAGCCTAGGCAATCTTCATGTAGAGCAGTGGTTCTCAATCTTGGGGGTCGGGACCCCCTCGGGGTTGAATGAAGATTTGCCAGAGGTCACCAAATCCTGGGCTGTTCCTGAACCCGCTACACTCTCCCTGCCTTTTTGCTGCCGCCCAGCTGGGCTGTTTCTGGAGCCTGCGGCCGCCCGCTCAGCCTCTTCTCAGCCACCCATTCAGTTCACGGCATGGCTGGGGGGCAGAGACTAGAGGCCAGCTGACTGGTGAGGAATGTGAAGTTTGAGGGGCTGGAGGAGACCCTATCTTCTGATTTTGGCATAGGTGTCACTGCTACGAGACACCGTGAGTAACGCTGCCTGTGATTATATTTGCCAATAACAGTCCCCAGTATAGTTCTCAGATCAGCAGATTACCTTGACCAAGAGCACCTAAGTTGGCTGATCAGCATTGCCACTGATCCTAACTCCCCGCCAGCACTGCTACTCATCCCATTCCCCCCCATCATGGAGTAAGAGAAGGAATAAAAATAGAGACTAATGGAGGGGAGAGGAAAAGAGGGGGAGGAACAAAGAAAAAAGAGAGAGAGAAAAAAAGAGAAAGAACAAGAAATACAGCTAGAGAGAGGGATGGGGAAAAAAATCATAAAATGTACCATAAGTGGTTTTAATACTGTACAAGTGGAAGGGACTCAGGGAGCACTAAATGTCTGTGGGTTAGGGGTGCAAATTACTTGTCTTGCCTTGGGTGCTGACAACCCATGCTACGAAAATAATTTTACTGTTAGGGGTCCACATAACTTGGGAAATTTTATCAAGGGGTCATGGCACTAGAAAGGATGAGAACCACTGATGTAGAGCAACAATTATTCTTTTCAGATCCTCAGAGAGTTCTTTGCCATGAGGTGCCATGTTGAGGGGACAGCAAATTTACACTGGTATGCAAGCTGTACACTCACTACTTTACATTGTAGCAAAGTGTAATCTCTTCAGTGTGATCACATGAAAAGATACAGTATACTAAAATATTTACAAAAATGTGTCACGTTTGTGAGATACTGTATAAATAGTTCAAATATTTTGACCTGGCTAAACCCAACCCTCAGGTATTGTAAAATATAAGTCTTTGCCACCCTTTTAAAAAGCAGAATAAAATAAATAGTGTGTGTGTGTAAGGGGGGGGGGGGGGGGTAAAAAACTGTATTGTAAATAATTTAAAACAGATAATATTCCACACAGGGACAGAATATTCTTTTAACAGGACAAATCTTATAGGTGCTACACAGTAAGAATGCTTTTTCACACCCCAGAAAGACTTAAAGGATCCCTCTAATAGGAGATATGGTGATTGTGGAAAGGACCATGTAGTCAACCATACTATACATAATATAATAAAAATAATAGTAGTTCAGTAGCACAGATATTTCAGTAACCAAACGTAACTATATCATTGTGTTCAATTTATATACGCTGAGTAAGGACCCAACAAGAAAGTCCACTTTCCTTCCAGAAAGAACCAAAGTTTCAATTAGCTTTCCTGAAATAAATTCTCTGACATTTTCAAACCCTTTTTAACATTCCTAACAAGGTTAAGGGAATCTTTCTTCAATAATCCTGCGTGATCTCAGAGAAATCAGCCTCTGTTTCAGCAAGCAGCTCCGTTTGTGGTTTGGAAATGTCAAATTGTGATCAAAGCAAAAGAAGAGTGAAATAAAAGTTGGTGGGAGTAAAGGGGAACGGAATCCCGAGTAGAATATCAATACCCGGCCTGTGCGAGGCTGGGGTTATTTTTTTATGGCTTTAGAGGGAATGTCATGTTCATCTCATGGTCCTTCAGATGAAAACGCTGCAGGCGTGTAAATGATCTTTGCTCATGAGACCTGTTAGTTAGGAGGAGTCACAAGACCCTTTCATGGAGAGCTGGAGGTTAGAGGAGGACAATAGGATGAGGCAAGTCCCCTCCACTAAGGTCAAAAAAAGACAATTCAGTCAGTGGCTGAAGTTATTTAAAAAGTTCATTTTTTTTGTGTGCCAAAGTTGAGTTTGATTCTGCACCCTCCTAGGCCTTCCAATTGGTATATAATAATTGGTCATATAACTCTGATGGTCAACCTTAGTATAGACTTAGATCACATGATCTCCGCTGAATAGGAAAGTCATATTAAAGATTAAAGGTTTTACTGTAATCTTTTATCTGAAGTTGAATATTATGGTGTGGCACTTCATGCAGCCAGCGAGTTGAGAAGGGGGGTGAGGGGCCGAAAATGCTTTGCGGGGGCCTAAGCGGCTTGCATAGTGAGCCTATAGGGCGGATCAGCCCTGGTAGTGATAGAAAAAGGTAATAACTGTGCGAGGATGAGTTGATGGAGAAAAGAAAATGGCAGCTTTGGATAAAGATCATTTAACTGAGTTTGAGGTTATGTGGAGACCATGGGTCATACACTGTCTACCTACTAACTTCGAAAATCAAGTACTTAAGTCATGGTAACAAATGCTTTTCCATACCACTACAACCATCATTTTTGAAAAAAGGTTATGCCTCCAGAATCCCCATACCCCTTTTAACTTTCCTACCTTTTTTTTATAATTTTTTTTTGTTCTTAATATTAAGGAGATTTTCTCCTTAATATTAATGTTAAGTATTGCTGGTATCCGAGCGCACACGCATAGCCACGCACTTCCGGTCTCACTGGTTGATGGACAACTAGCGTTGGAACGCACGCTAGTGGACCAGGACGCGGCCATCTCTTATCTTGTCTTACTATCCCCACCACCTACAGCCTCAGTGCCGGGAACGGGCACCAGCAACAGTAAGAGGCCATTTGGCATTGTAATTTTAACTTTTGTATATTAAATGGTTTTACACTATGGTGGTATCTCTTCTCCTTTCTTGGTACACCATTTGCTGCAATCGCTGACATTGGAACCCAATGAGACCCTGCTGATCCTCATTTAAAACAAGCCTGATCGACCATATTTTAAGTAATCTGGTCAACACCGTGTGGTAAGGAGCCATCCATTATTATTCTGGTGACCTATAGGTGAAGGCGGATCACTTCTTTCTCGCACTTTGGCTATTTTGAAGATTCACAAGCACTTTAGCATTTGCACTTTTCCCTGCGATTTGGGATTGGATTATTTGCATTTTGCACCTGGACTTGATACAACACTGGATCCATTTTGCACTTAACTATTTATTTGCTGGACATTCTTTTAAAAAAAAAAAAAAAAAATTTTTTTTTTTTTTTTTTATTTTATTTTTTTATATTTTATTTATTTTCCACAGCATTTGGCACTATTGTACTTATAGAGTTTAGACTATAATCTGTTTGGTTTTTCACATAGATTTGGGTACACAGTTACACTGTGTACTACTCAAACGCACATTGTGACACGCATCCACTATTTTGATATAGCGCCCCTCACCTCACTATACATATAACTCTGATGGTCAACCTTAGTATAGACTTAGATCACATGATCTCCGCTGAATAGGAAAGTCATATTAAAGATTAAAGGTTTTACTGTAATCTTTTATCTGAAGTTGAATATTATGGTGTGGCACTTCATGCAGCCAGCGAGTTGAGAAGGGGGGTGAGGGGCCGAAAATGCTTTGCGGGGGCCTAAGCGGCTTGCATAGTGAGCCTATAGGGCGGATCAGCCCTGGTAGTGATAGAAAAAGGTAATAACTGTGCGAGGATGAGTTGATGGAGAAAAGAAAATGGCAGCTTTGGATAAAGATCATTTAACTGAGTTTGAGGTTATGTGGAGACCATGGGTCATACACTGTCTACCTACTAACTTCGAAAATCAAGTACTTAAGTCATGGTAACAAATGCTTTTCCATACCACTACAACCATCATTTTTGAAAAAAGGTTATGCCTCCAGAATCCCCATACCCCTTTTAACTTTCCTACCTTTTTTTTATAATTTTTTTTTGTTCTTAATATTAAGGAGATTTTCTCCTTAATATTAATGTTAAGTATTGCTGTCGTTCCTGCGTCGAAAATGTAAAAATTTACGTTGTTTGCGTAAGTTGTCCGTGAATGGGGCTGGACAGCATTTACGTTCACGTCGAAACCAATGACGTCCTTGCGACGTCATTTGGAGCAATGCACATTTTTGCGCCCATCTACGTGAATCTGGGCCACAATGTCTTTATTTACTGTTCTAACTTACAACTGATATAGTTTCAGATTACCTTATAGAATATTACTATTGCATATTAATTCTCTCATCTGTATATCACTTCATCATTACAATGTTCCAACATGTAATTCCTGTTATACATGAGATTGTTATATAACATAATAGTTATAGTATAATTGTTGTTTTCTAATGATCTTTCAATAAAAATCTTTGAACGAGAGTTGATGGAGAAAGTAAAAGTTCAGTTAATAGGTGAAGGCAAGATAGGCTTCTCTGAAAAGATGGGCTTTTAGGAATCCCCTAAAGGCAGATAGAGTAGTAGACAGCCAGATAGATTGGGTTAGGGAGTTCCAGAGGATAACAGCAGCTCTGGAGAAGTCCTAGAGGCAAGCATGGGAGGAGGTGATGAGGGAGCTAAAGACCAGGAGGCCTTGAGATGAGCAGATATATCAGTTTGTGTGATATTTTGAGATGATTTTGATTAATGATTTTGAATACTGGATTTCAGTAGTTGGGCAAGTGAAAGGGATTTTCAGAGAGTGGTGGCAGGCATTGAGCAGTTGGTTTAGTAGATGAGTCTGGCACTGACAATCATGATAAGGTGAAGGGGGGGGGGGACAGCCTGTGTAAAGATAGGCCTATGAGAAGGGAGCTGCAATAGCTGAAGCAAGAGACAACAAGGGAGAGAATTAATATCTTTGTGGTGCCCTTAGTTAATAAAGGAGGGGAGGGCATTGCATTTTATAAATTTTACAGAGGTGAAGTCAGCACAATTTGGACAATGATTGAATGTGGGGCCAAAAGGAGAAGAGTCCAGGTTCAGGATTACACCTGGCACCCTGGGATGAGAGAAAGTTTTGATACTTGGTTTATTGATGTCAATGAAATTGTTGTGGGGGGCTGTTGAAATATTATGAGCTCAGGTTATGAAAAATTTACTTTTAGGAAGTGGTAGGAGTGAAGAGGATTTGGTGTCATCAGCATAGAGATGGTATTGGAAGCCATTCAAGGTCATCAACTGACCAACAGGAATTGTAGAAAGAGAATAGAAGGGGTCTGAATAGGAGGTGAAAATGCATTTTTCCGATAGGGATACCTGTACTAGTGACAATAAGGAAAAGAGAGATTTATTTCTAATTTCCTGATGCGGCATCGCACCGATTAGGACGGTGCCATTGACAGCAATTGCCGCCAATTTGACATGTGATTTGACATGTCAAATCGCATGTCAAAATGCTCCAGTGTGAAACAGGGCAGGAAGAATATGAAAATACAGAAAACTTTGCTTACAGCGCAAGATGCAGTAATACAGAGAATCATCTTTAACTCAGAATGTCTTCAAACCACAGAGCAGATTTTGAGCATCCTCTTCCCTTGCTTTCACTCAGTGTTACGAAACGAAAGCGTCAGGTTATCAGGCAATCTTCCTCTGCTTCCCGCGTTGTCACTTGAGCAGGCGAGCGACACGCTGTGCGCAGCATTATCAGCAATAAACATTTTTATTCAAGGTATTATTTGCGAGATGAAAAGGCTGCAATTGTATCTGCCGGGAGATAAAGGAGTCGCGGCTCTTGGCGGCAGCTGTTTACGGTGATCATGAATAAAGCTCAGGATTTCAAGTGCTTGCGTCTCCGTCATCGAGCCTGTAATTTGCAGTCTGCTAAAATGGCAAGAGCGTGTGACGAGGGCTCCGGCCGGGACTGGAGAGAAATAGAGCGCAAACAAGGAAAATCGCCACTTTCATAGAGAAAGAGCAGGCAATAGCAATACAGCTGAACTCCAGCCTTTCTTTCAGTCTTGCGCAGTTTACAGGCTTTGTTTCTGTACTGAAAATGCTTACCTTGATTGAACTCTACACTGAGTTTCTCACAATGTGAATTAGATGCTGTAGTCAGATAGAGCCTGCCTCATATTCTGGCTGATGGAACTCCAGCATCTTCTAGCTCTTTCCTCCCCAGCCTGACTGTCCCTGGCCCACCCCCTTCATTCATTGGATTATAGTTCTTTCACTAATGGGGGCTCAACATTACATGTGGTGTTACCTAGAGCGATCTGCATGAAAACGGTCTGCCTAGAAACACCTATTTGCTCAGACTGACATTGTCCCCATTATGGCATTTTGTTATTTCAGTTCCTGAAGAGGCCCTGGGTGAGGTGCAACTGGTAGAATGTTTCTGGTTCCGGTGACATCACATCCGGCCCATAAAGTGCACACAGGGCCGGTGCTACCTCAAGGCAATCTAGGCGACCGCCTAGGGCACACTGCTGCCTAGGGCACCCGGCCACTGGTGATCCTACTCTCTTCTCTATGCAGCAAGCAACTAAGTCTTGGCATCAGCAGCAGCCGCCTCTCCGTTTGCACATAGTGTCAGAGGTGCAGCAGTGGCAGAGGACAGTGTCTGTGTCCTGACTCCTGAATGAAGCAAGTAAACATTCATTAATGGGCGCTGTTGCTGCATTGATGGGTGCTGGTAGGCTGCAATAATGAGCGCTGGTAAGCTGCATTTGATGGGCACTGGTGAGGCTGCATTTGATGGGCGCTGGCAAGGCTGCATTTGATGGGTACTGGCGATGCTGCATTTGATGGGTGCAGGGCAAAAGGGGTGGAGTCAGGGGGCAACAAAATGAGGTTTCGCCTAGGGTGTCAAAAATCCTTGCACCAGCCCTGAGTGCACACTGCGGCGGCACTTCTGAGTTTAGAGTGTAGCATTGCTCTGATATATTATCCATCAGGTGAATGCAATTTTAACTAGGTGTGTGGTTTTAATAAACAGTATTGTGCTATGCTAGGATTCCTTTGTTCTTAATGCATAATGAGTAAGCATATTCCAGATGGTGGTACAGTAGTGGAGGCCAAGCACAAGGAATCAAACCCACAGGAGAGTTTCAAGAAGATCATTACTTTTCATCCATGATGTGGAGCACACAAAATCTGTAGCTGTACAGCTAAAGAGTCAAAACTTGCTGGTGAGTGGAGGGCACAATCGCACGGGTGAAGTAGGTGTTAAGAGGAAGCGGTAGATCTGCAGGATCCAAGGTTTGAGCACAGAGCATGTTTGGAGATTCCTTTTATAAGGATTGGACTTTTTAGATTTCAAGTTTTTACAGGTTTTTACAGGTGGAGGTGTAAAGCGAAAAGGGGAAGATCCGCTAAGGACTTGTTTAAGAACAAAGCACTTTATGCATTAATTACTGATACACATTTTGAAATATATTTATTCATGTTTATTGATATACACAAGTATAAAAATCGTTTTTGTCTAACTCTACCTGCATTGCATAAAGAAGCATAGAGACCCAGTGATGATGTCTCTGGGTCAAATATAAGGTATGTAATGAAAAGAGAAAGCTTCTATTAAAAAATGTCATTAGCATATTGATAAGGGGGAGAAAGAACAAACAGACTAAACTTCAGCAATAAAGAAGCTGAAGATATTTTGGTGTTTGGGTTTAAATCTACATCAATTTGCTCAACAATATTGTCTGGTAATCAGATTGCTTCCACTTTTGCTGGAAACTTTAATGCCACGTACATGTCATGGAAAAAAACTATGTTTTTCCCGACGTGATTCCTCTCAAGCATGCCTTGCATACACACGATCGTGATAAAAAATGTGTGGTGACGTACAACGGCACTATAAAGGGGAAGTTCCATCTGAATAGCGCCACCCTTTGGGCTGATTATGCTAATTTCCCATCTCATAACTTGCTTCTGAGCATGTGCGTTTTTTCCCCCGTCGTTTAAGCCTACACACGACCGTTTTTCACAACGAGAAAAACGATGACGTGAAAAACAACGAGAAAAAATAGAGCATGTTCTAAATTTTTAATGCCCATTTTTCTCGTCGGAAAAAATGCTCTGGAGCCCTTTATGGTCATGAACCAGCAAAACTAACAATGACCAAGCTCCCAAAATATATTAACAAATTATTCTTATTTATTTTGCTGCACTGCTCAACTGGATTCGGTTGTATCCAGAGACCAGCTTTGTGTCATCTTCTACAAAAATGGAATTAAATATCTGTTAGAGAATAATGAGACAAACATGGAGGCAAGCAAGTGAGAAAAAAGCATAAATAAAACTTATGTTAAAGGAGTTAAAAAATAATATTAGAAATATACATAATAAATCTCTTAAAGTGAATGTAATCCCACTCTCATCCTTTCTAAACTACTGCCATAGTGCTGATCTATAAGGATATACATGCCTCCTGCATGTATCCTTACCTGTCAAATGTCTCCCTTCTGTCTGTTATAAGAGCTGAAAAACTGCAGATTCTGTGGGTGGAGTTGTGATGTCAGTAGACTCCCCGCCCACCTCTACACTCCCCTTGTCAACATGCATTTTTTCCTGTGTATTCCTTACACTAAATTCTGCTATGTTCACTAACATCCAGTCAAAATCCAGAAAAGTAACTACATGACCTCAGAAAAGGAGTGGGGATGGGAATTAAAAAATAATGCCTGTCTCCAGTGCATGAGATATGTAAATAACCTCTCTGCAAGTCCGTTTTATTTCACTGAACAATAAAAGAGGATTGCTCAGAGCTGGATTAACTCTTTGTGACAAGATTGGGCACAGATCATAGGAAATCTTATACTGTACATTGTGACATCAAAAAAAAAATTGGGTTTACATCCACTTTAAGTGACAATTCAACGAAAATTACAATAAATGAAAAAGCAAAACAAAAAAATTAATTCACAAAACAAGGAAATATTGTATCTCACCCGCTCAGCACACCAAGAACCAGATTCAGAACGAAAAACGATCCAAAGATGACAAGGCTGACAAAGTACACACAGGGCAGCTCATATCCCATGGCGTCCTGCATCTAAACACAATCCCAGAGAGTGAATTAAATGAAAGGCAAAAAAGTTGTTAGTTTTCTACTAGCATAACAAGGCAGCCAGGTTAGCTTTTTGTAAGTCGTTTTTCTCAACAAGGACAAGTTTTAACCGCATCCGATTCGCATAACATGTGAATGTGACCGGCTTTCAGTGGAGCCAGTTCACACATGTCCAGGTGCAGTTTTGAAAAGGGTCCTGTGTGTTTTTGGGTCCAGTTCAGTTGCAAATTCAGGCAAAGATTTGCACCTGAACCAGTGAACAAAAATGCACTAGACTCTGGACTGCAAACCGCAGCCGGACATGTGTGAACCTAGCCTCAATCCTGCAGCTCTCCTGACTCTCCCTATAGTGTGTACAAAATCACTAAACCTCAAATAAAAGGAGGTAGACACATTACAAGGTGCAAGTTAGTTGTCCTGCAGTGCAAACAAAGTTGCTGATAGGAGAATGACAAAGAGATGAGCTAATCAACCTGCTGTTTCTCCCTTCCAGTCCATTCACAGGCCTTGAAAAGGAAAAGATGTGTTTAGCCCCATACACACTATTTGATTTTCTGCCGATTTTTGTCTTCAGATCTACCAAAACCATATAATATGAGGTCAAACCTTAATTCCCTGCACACACGATCGGAATTTCCAATGGGATAAAATTAGATGGAATTTTCAGTCGGAATCGGAGTTCAAGCTGTCTTGCATACACACTGTAAGACCAAATTCCGACCATCCAAAACGCAGTGACATAAAACACTATGACGAGCCGAGAAAAATTAAGTTCAATGCTTCCGAGCATGCGTCGACTTAATTCTGAGCATGCGTGTTTTGTGTTTTTTTCACAGACGATCGGAATTTTCGATAGGATTTTTTTCCATTGTAAAAAATAAAACATGTTCTATTTCCAAACTCCAACGGGAAAAAGTCTGATGTGGGACCACACACGGTCGAAATATCCGATGAAAAAATTCCGTCTAACTTTTTTCATCGGAAATTCCGATCGTGTGTACAAGGCATAAGAGTTTCAATTTGTATGTAATCAGGCAGGCCCTTGCACTACATAGTTTTGGTAAATCTGAAGACAAAAATCTGCGGAAAATCTAATAGTGTGTATGGGGTCTAAGTGTTATAGGGCTGTGCTGCATGGAGCTGTGTAAATTTCAGGACTGAATAGACAGAAACAAAACTACTTTGTCAGATGAAACAGCTCTCTTATATGTATTTCATCTGTATATTTAGCGGTTTACCTAGAGTTCAGCTTTAAAAACTCTGGGAATCTTCATCAGATAAAAAAAATATTTTGCAAACCGATTCTGCAAGCAGAGTTGCTTTTCTTAGTGCCATTTTGGTTCGATCCAACAAAGTCATTCACTCACCCAGTAGAGTACGTCTGTCCAGCCCTCCATGGTAATGCATTGGAAGACGGTGAGCATGGCAAATGCAAAGTTGTCAAAATTGGTGATTCCGTGCTTGGGCCCGTCCCAGCCAGAATCACAGAGGGTCTCATTGGGACAGTGGCGTCCATTATTGCTTGGAAGGGCACAGGGCGAGGGCTCCTCTTCTGAAGGGACGTCTAAAGGGAGAGAAGCCAACAATAAGTGTGACTGTTCAGCATATTCTCAGCAAAGAGTGTGATGAGTTGACTGTAATGTATTTTTCCAGTCCCATCAAGTTGTTAAAAAAAAAAAAGCTATATTTACGATTTTGAGAACCACCAGTGAACCAAATAGGACCAAATGTCTCTTTTGGGCTGGGTTCACACTACTACACTACTTTCATCCTACTTTGCTCTGTGTTCAATGTTTCCCTATGAGAGTGTCTTGTAGCGTCCTACACAAGTCGGTCCGACTTTGAAAATGCTCCCTGTACTACTTTTGGTCCTACATTGATCCTACTTCAGGCCCATTGAATATCATTGAAGTCGGACCAAAGTAGTATCCTGTTCATGAAAGTAGGATGGATGTAGGACCAATGTAGGATAAATGTAGGACCAATGTAGCAGAGCAAAGTAGGATGAAAGTAGTGTAGTAGTGTGAACCCAGCCTAAAGCAGATTTAGTGAGACGTTGTTTGGAAGGATTTAGACACCTCTAATGATCGGCTGCAATAGCCATGTTTGAGAAGGCTCTTGAGCTCTCTTACCTTGGGGTTGATTTACTACAGGGATAAGCAATTAGCGGACCTCCAGCTGTTGCAAAACTACAAGTCCCATCATGCCTCTGCCTCTGGGTTCATGCTTGTGGCTGTCAGAGTCTTGCTATGCCTCATGGGAATTGTAGTTCTGCAACATCTGGAGGTCCGCTAATTGCATATCCCTGATTTACTAAAACGCTCAAGAGTGCTGGTCTTCTCCTAGTTGCCACAAGAGGGACATATAGGGGTTGATTTACTAAAACTGGAGATTACAAAATCTTGTGGCTCTTGTGGCTGCTAGGAGAAGACCAGCCAAAATGTATTTGTTTTGTTCTTTAGAAAAAAAAATACATACTTTAAAAGTTCCCACAATTAGATTAAGAACTTTATAAACTCACATAAAGTTCACACACTCTATTAATCCAGGACTTGTGTTTATTATTCTGGTAAATACACTTTGTATAAAATGGCTTTTAACCATGGAGGGTAAATGGCATTATGGCTTAACAGTGCTGGGGTTCTAGGTCTAAATGCTAGCAGGGATAGCCTACATATATTATGCATTTGCAATGGTTTTCTCTAGGCGCTCCAGTGATCGCCCCCCTCCGCAAAACTGTCTGGTAGGTTAGTTGGCTTCAAACCATACAGGCCTAGAGGGTATAGTACATATGCATTTAAATGTCTATGGTAGGGAGGCTTATGTGTTCTAGAAACATGATAAGGCAGTGTACAATTTGTCAGCATTCTTTAAATTAAATGTTCAGTCTACTTAAAAGCAGGGATTTTTTTCAGGGGGAACTTGGGGGAACTTAGTTCCACCACCTATTGCTCAGACCCTTTGGTGCCTGCTCACCACAATCACTTGTAAACACAGAAGTATGGTTTCTGTATTTACAAGTGATTGCTTTGTAACCCCCCTGAACTCTGCACTCTGTATGTAATGCAATTCTGATATTTAATGCCCCTTTAAGACCCTTCTACTGTTTGTGAAATTTGAATGTTGTTCCGCCACATCCTGCTCTCACTCATCGCTCACCACTGTCACCTGTAAACGCAGAAGGCTTCTGAGTTTACAAGGACAGCTTTCCTTTTGGCGGCTCCCACTGATCCCTGTTTGACCTGAACTCATGGCAGGGACAAGGAAGATGTAAATGCAGGTGCAGTGTGGGATGGGGCATTACATGGTAAACTGCACTGTGATTTCCATCTATACCCAGGTGTACAGATTCTAACCAATGATCTCACTGCAAGAGAGAGAGAGGCGGAGCACGTCTATACTGCCAGGAGGTACTAGAGCTGGCTGGGTAGGTGAGATGTGAGGAAGCTGTTGGGGGGGAGAGATGAGGGCTGTGGTGGGAGATGGTGCAGAGCTCAGATCTCTGAGAAAAAAAAGCCCTGGATAAATTTATATAGTCTTACAGATACAACCGGCCCTTTGAGGGCAACCATAATATTGATGCGGCCTGCGATGAAGTTGAGTTTGACACCACTGCACTAGAGGCTTGGTAGTCACTACAGAAGTACATTAACCAATGGCTGAATTGAGAATCCATTACCAACATGCAAGCAATATAAAAGTCTTGTGTTTGTCATTGAATGAGCACTACTTGAAAGAAAAATGAATTAGCTCTCATCGATCCTCAGGCTAGGAAACGGATATTACGTATTGCGATCCGGCGGCAGCTTTTTAATAAGCTTAGCAAGGGAAGGAGCTGGCTGGTTTACTCCCAAGACAGCTGGTAATGGGATGTTTATTTTCTCTGAATTCCCTGGTGACTAAATTAATACGTGATCACCTGGAGGCAATTGTTCTGGAGTCCAGTCCCAGCCACAGCTTTGGGACGTATGTTTAGCAAGCTGGTTATTTATTGTCATAGCATAGCAATGTCCCACAGGATGATGATGACACTACTTGGCTGCACTGGGTGAAAAAATATCTCCAGATTTGGTCTTATCTTGTAAGGCAGAAATAATACATAGATTCACATGTGCTAATGTTTTTCATTTGAAAGTGTATCAAAGGCCATGTCTTTTTTTTCTTGTATTGGGTGGATTGGAGAAGGGCTCACCAGGAGAAAAAGTGACGGGAGATCCAAATTATTACACAAATTATTAAATTATTATTATTATAATTATCTACTTTAGCTCTCCTACCTGTGCACCGCCATGGACCACAGTAATAATTTGATTTTTGTACCTACCTGTAAAATCCATTTACAATCCAAGTACATCAAGTGACACAGATCAGGCTATAAATTATGACTACCTGGGTTAATGCACACTGGCAGAAAAAATAAACCGGAGGTCCTCCTATATAACCCCTCCTACTTAGAAAGCTCCTTAGTTTTGTAGTAAGCATTGAACCCCCAAAAAGAGGGGAGTGACTTTTGTGTCCTGTGATGTACCGTACTCCAAGAAATGGATTTTAAACGTAAGTATAAAAATCCAATTTTCTTTATCGTGCATCACAGGACATAGAGCAGGCTATAAATCAGGACTACCTGGGATGTCCTAAAGCAATGCCTATGAGGGGAGGGAGACACAGTAGCCACCGTCAGGCCCAAGGAACTATTTTGCCGCCCGCAAAACGCAGTGACCAAAGGCAGTATCAGGCCTCATACACACGATCGTTTTCCTCGACCGAATCCATCAAGAAACTTGGTGGCAGAGCTTTTTTGACGAGGAAAACGGTTGTGTGTATGTTTTTCGTCGAGAAAACTGTTGTGGAACTCGACGAGAAAAAAAGAGAACAAGTTGGCCTTGTACACACGACCGAGGAACTCGTCGTAAATGAAACATCGTTTTCCTCGACTAGTTCCTTGTTAGGCTTGTCGAGAATCTTGACAAGCTTTCTTTGCGTACACACTGTCAAGACAAAATCTCGACGTTCTCAAACGCGGTGACGTACAACACGTACGACAGCACTATAAAGGGGAAGATTGATTCCACTGGCGCCACCCTTGGGGCTGCTTTTGCTAATCTCATATTACTGCGTGTTAAGTAAAAGTTTGGTGAGAGACGATTCGCGCTTTTCAGTCAGTTACAGCGTGACTAATGTGCTATCTCCATTACAAACCCTACTTTTAACGAAGGTACGCTCCCATCTCATACTTTATTCTGAGCATGCGCGGGTTTCTAAGCATACACACGAATGTGTTTCTCGTCGTAAACCGTTGAATCGTCAAATCAAACTTCCCCTTTATATTGCCGTCGTACGTGTTGTACGTCACCGCGTTTGAGAACGTCGAGATTTTGTCTTGACAGTGTGTACGCAAAGAAAGCTTGTCAAGATTCTCGACAAGCCTAACAAGGAACTCGTCGAGGAAAACGATGTTTCATTTACGACGAGTTCCTCGGTCGTGTGTACGAGGCCTCAGTTGCCTTTAATAAGAGGGAACCAATTGGTCTCTGGAAAAAAAAACACCAGAGCCAATATCTGGCCTTTAAAAGGTACTTAAGGTCAACCTCATCTCTACTCCCAATTGGAGAAAAGCCAAAATGAGACCAATCATGTAGATACAGGGATGAAACTTCCGGGTCTCACCTGGACACATAAGACCTCGAAGTCCTATGTTAAATCTTCCTGGATGTAGCTTTTCTGTGTAGCATCAGTGTTTCAATAGCCAAGCTGTTAAAACCAGTGACTGTAAAGCAGGATGCAATATTGGACCCTAAGGCTTCAGAACGTCTGGCCGGACCGGAAGCGCCCAAGGGCCATTCGCCTCCAAGTTCACAATGTCGGCATACCATGCCCTCCTTGGCCAGGCTTGTGCAATTAAAATCACTGCTGTCCTTTCTTCCCAGATCCTGCATAGCAGATGCTGAAGAATCTAAACTGTTGGGACGGCATAAATTAGGGAGAAATGGTCTTGTGGTATTGCAAAGGCATTCATCCCAAATGCCCACAGATCTCTCATATTGGAGACAAACCTGTCCAGCTTTGTTCTGAACCTGGACGCTAGTAGATCTACATCTGGTTTACCCCATCATTGACAAATTGCATTGAATACCTCTAGATGAAGAGACCACTCTACCGGAAGTAGTTGTTGGCGACTTAGAAAACTCACCTGCTAAATTTCTATACCTGGAAAAAAAATTTGTACAGCTGACAGGGTCAGAACATGATGTTCTGCCCAGGCCAAAATACAATCTGCTTCCATCTCGGAAGTCCGCCTCCTGTGGCAACCTGATGGTTAATAGTCTGTCACCTTGGCATTGTCTGACTGAACTCTGACTGTAAGCCCCCGCAGCTTACTTGTCCAGCAGACTAGCACAAGACAAACTGCCTGAAGCTCCAGAATATTAATCGTTAAAACTCTTTCCTGAGGAGACCAGGTCCCCTGCACCAAAAGGGACCCAATAAAGGCTCCCTATCTAAAGGGGAACACTCCCAATTTGTGTGCCATGGAGGAAAGCATGCCAGGAATCTTCCCCTCTAGGCCAGCCAGAGCCACAGCTAAGTCATCCTTAGTGAAATAAGCAGAGATTTATGCACCTACAGTGGCCACAACACCAGACATACATAGAGGCTCAGACAAACCTGTCACATCTGGTATTTCAGGAGACATAAGCTAAGCGGGTCTACAACCAGAATCCTCAGAACCTGCAGGCTTTCTCTCTAAGGTCTCTGCATCCTCACTAGCTGAGACAGCAGGGGGAGCCATTGTAGCTCTCGCTACTGTTAATCACAGCCAGTGAGCCAATGAGGAAAGATCGGGGGCGGGGCCGATCCGCGCTCTATGTCTAAATAGATAGACAGACCAGCGGTGCAGGAGTGAGCCTGCTCGGCTGCCCCATAGCAAGCTTGCTATGGGGACATTCGGCAGGAGGGAGAGGCCAGGAGAGCCGTCAGGGGGCCCGAGATATTGAGAATCAGGGCTTCCCTGTGGCAAACCATTGCTCAGAGCAGGTAAGTATAACAGGTTTGTTCTTTTTATTTTTTAAATCAACTTTAATATCACTTTAAGATAGCAAAGCAATGCACTAGGGATTCTTAAAGCAATGCTGTATATATATTTTCTATACAATCTATTAGGGCTGCAACTAACGATTATTTTCATAATCGATTAGTTGGCCGATTATTGTTTCGATTAACCGCATAATAGCCTTAAAAAAAAAATTTGCATTTTTAAATTTTTTTGGCCCAATTTGTTGTTGGGCAGATTACAAAACACAAATTGCTGCAAAAACACATTGGCCCGGATTCACAAAGCACTTACGCCGACATATCTTGAGTGCGTAAAGTTATTTCCCATATAGGAGGCGCAACTCATGCTAAGGTATGGACCAGGGAACACAGCCGTCGTATTTTACGTCATTTACGTAGTACATGAATATGGCTAGGCGTAGGTTACGTTCACGTCGTAGGCAGTGATCCGTCATATCTTAGGGAGTAGTTCCGACGTGATTCTGAGCATGCGCACTGGGATACGTCCACGGGACGGCGGATGCGCCGTTCGTTTTAAGTACTTGTAGGGCACTCAGCCCATCATTTGCATGGGGTCACGCCTCATTAGCATGACTCATGCCCACTTCCACCTACGACGGCTTACGCCGAGGGAACCCAGCGCAGTTTGGGAGGCAAGTGCTTTGTGAATTCGGTGCTTGCCTTTCTGCGCTACGTCGGCATAGCGTATATTAGATACGCTACGCCGGCATAAATATGCGCCAATGTATGTGAATCCGGGCCAAAACATACTTTTCTGCAGCTTCTCCATTGAAGTATATTGAGCAAAAACAAAATAGCACCGTTTTGCGTTGAAAACTCCTTGCCCTTTCCAAATACGCAGCAGCTGAAAAAAAATCATGGATGTGAACGTGTCCCATAGGAAAACATGTAAATGAACTGTAGTGTGTTTCTGCAAAAAGCACCAAAAAACAGAGGTGTGACCCAGGCCTGAGATGTTTAGCAATATAATGAGGGTTAAAAAAACAAAAATAAGTACAAAAAGAGCAAATAATCGCTATTGTAAGGGGTTCATTTTTTTTACTGTGGGACAGTGAAAGTAATATTTACAGTAGAGATTTGCTTTTTTTACTATAAAGGGCTAATTTTAGTTTTTTTAACCCCATTATGTTACTGGCCGATTAATCGATTATGAAAATTGTAATCGTTTAATTTCATAATCGATTAGTTGTCGATTAATCGATTAGTTGTTTCGGCCCTACAATCTATACACAAAAATAAAACAAAAGGCCTTTTCTGTTTCAGTTTTGTAAGTTTTCTTGTTATGTGATACTGAAGTAACAAAAGTGAATTAACGTGGTTCTGAAGTCTGAAGGTTTATTACCTTAATACATTCTCTGCAGTGTAGCTCCCTTGCCCAATACTTAATCGGGCCAATCCCAATCCAGAGATGTGCACAAGAGCAGCGGCTGTCACACTCATCATTGGCTCAGAGACACCTCCCACTGCTGTCAGTCATGGCAAACAATGAGGGAGCAGGGACAAGCTGTGCTCCGTGATCAATGGATACACAGAACTGGCTTGGAAGGGAACCCGCACGAGTGCCCCCATAGCAAGTGGCTTGCTATGGTGGGCTCTTGGCAGGGGGAGGAGCCAGGAGTGCCAGTGTGGGACCTGAGAAGAGCAGGGTCAGGGCTATTGCACAGAGCAGGTAAGTATATAATGTTTGTTATTTTTTTTTTTTTTTTTACTTTCAATATAAATTAAAAAAAACAATTAACTTAGCAAAATTGAAATTAAAAGAAAAGCAGCAGAATAATAATGGAATGGTATAAATCTCGCGCCACAGAAACAGTTAAATGGTATAAAACCAGTGGATAATTAATCGGTGTGAATAATTAAATTAATATACATATATATATATTAAAATATAATGAAATATAGCTGCTCCCCAAAAATTCAGTGACCTGAAATAAATTGGAAATGTGAGGGTAGGGGGCGCTGGTGTCTAAATAAATAAGTGAAAATATATGAATCGTAAATATATATATCATAAATAAACAATATCATGTAGAAACAGTGATATTCAATAGGAAAAAACGTCCATGCAAAATTATGAGAGGAATATAATTTGTGCAAATGTGCAAATAGATATCCAGTGATGAATGAAAAGTCCTTGATAGTAAATATTAAATAGTTGCGTGATGGAAGTGGATGACCAAAGTGAAACCTTCACCATACAACACATATTCCACTCGACGTGATCGAATAAAATGGCTCCTTACCAACAGTACTGGCCCTTTAATTAAAAAGTGGTCAATAAAGCTTGTTTAACACAGATTACATAATCTTTGCAGGCCCGGAGAAATCCAATCACCCGATCATATACCAAACGATCATGTTCCAAACAGCAGATGCCAAGTACCGCATGATATGAAAGAAAGGGCCGCAATAGTGTAACACTGCTTTATTTAAAATAAATGTAAAAACAATAACAGCCAAATGGCTCCTTACTGTGTCCGGTGCCCAAGTCCCGGCACTGAGGCTGCTGAGCGTATTCAGTTAGAGAGGTCTCCGTCGCCGTGTGGGTTGGCGTGCGTTCCACCACCAACACCCAGCTGACCCAGAAGTGACGTGAGTGTGCGTGACCAGTGTGCGCCTCGACGTACGTTTCGTGGGTTACGTCATCAGGAAGCCATTAGAAAGAAGCAAAGGATGTTACCACAGTGCTACTCTGTACCAACAGGAAGTGACTGAAGCTGCTGTGCCCTAATTCTTTATTATGTGCATTCTGGGATACAGTAGACTCCATTGTCTTCCCAAATGCCCAGCTAATACTTCATAAATTAATTACTAACACGCCATAAATGCTCTAGGTGCTGTTTAAGTGTGGTTATAGAGCATTACCATTGAAATCAATGGAGGTGGCTGACAAGCGTTGATGCCCCAAAAAAGCGACACGCTGCTTCATTTTTAACACGACACAGCACTACCTCTCCTGTGTGAACAACACTGTGTGGTGCCATTGTAATATTCATGGCAGGTGTTAAAGGGCGGTAATGAGGCTTTAAATAAGCTGAATAAATGCTACATAAACACATGGTATTGACACAACTGTGAATGAGTCCTTATAGACTATCTGGAAAAAGTGTCGTACACAGAAATGGCTGCATTTTGACACCTGCTTTTGCTGCTTAATACAAAGCAATTACTGGCTGTCATTTTGACAATTCGTCCTTGCCAGTAATAGCAGTAAAATAAACTTGTTTGAGATCTTTTTAGTATTTCAAAAGGACACATTTTGCCAAAATGGGTGAATTTCTAAAATAAGAATGAAATAGGTTGGAGTAAAATGACAGGAGTCAGTAATCAGTGGGCACTGTGAAGTCTACCATTCAGGAGGTAACTAGATTATATGTCAGGCAAATTAGTAAGAGTAAACAGAAGAAAAAAATATGGTTCACTAAACGACCTGATAGGCAACTTGCAAAATGACTTCTGTATTGAAGTCAATGCAAGTCGCCCAGAGTTGCCCCCAAAGTCGTACAGGAACCTTTTTCTAAGTCGGAGCGACTTGCGTCGCTCCTACTGCGGACCGCGACTTGTCAGACAGCTGAGTCGCCTGACAGTTCGCCCCTGTGTGAACCGGCTCTAAGGGAAAAAAAAAAATATATAGAAGATTCAAGGAAACATAAAGTGTATTTGATAGAGAAGTGTATACAAATTTACAAAAGGACACACAATATTAAAGTGGTTGTAAAGGTAAAAAATTATTACTGCCCCCCTATCAATACATCGATGCCAAATCTTTTATGGCCGGTCACTAACCTCCTGCCACTCTCCTCACCCGATCTAAGGGCTACAGCAGGAGGGGTGGAGATCCCCTTCTGATGTCACTCAGGGAGGTCATGTGGCCTCTCAGCCCCTCCTGCTGTAGCCCCTAGATGGGGAAGGAGCATGGCCAGAAGTCACGCGACCAGCTATAAAAGATCCGAGATAAGGTATTTACAGGCATCGCTTTATAAAAACATTTACACAGTGTAGGATGGATTGATAGAACAGAGGGGCTGGCATTATTATTTCTTTACCTTTACTGCCAGCTACAAATAGCAGCAAGAGGGGGGGGGGGGCAGAGAAGGCTCATACATACAGCTGCTGACAGGCAGGGAGGAAGGGAAAGAGGGGGATAAAGGAGAGCAGCAGGATCAGCAGCCATGATTACAATGGTCAGCAAACTAATGGGGACACAGGAACAGACATGATCAACCATTTTTTTTTTTTACAGTTTAGAAGAAAAAGGACCACTTTTGAATCAGGACTCCTGGGATATTGCTCTGGTCAGTTAAGTAGCAGAGCGGGAGGGGTGTATACAAAAGGGGTTGTTAATCAGTTTCAGCTGCTTTGCTGTTAATTGAATTTAACAACAGGTGCACTAGATGGGCAACAATGAGACGACCTCCAAAATAGGAATGTTTTTTCAGGTGGAGGTGTCTGACATTTTTTTCCCCTATTCATCTTTTCTGACTGTTTTTCACTAGTTTTGCATTTGGCTAGGGTCAGTGTCACTACTGGTAGCACGAGGCGATACTTGGACCCTATAAAGTTTGCACAGGCAGTCCAACTCCTCCAGGATGGCACATCAATACGTGTCATTGCCAGAAGGTTTGCCGTGTCTCCCAGCACAGTCTCAAGAGCATGGAGGAGATTCCAGGAGACAGGCAATTACTCTAGGAGAGCTGGACAGAGCTGTAGAAGGTCCTAACCCATCAGCAGGACCGGTATCTGCTCCTTTGTGCAAGGAGGAACAGGATGAGCACTGCCAGAGCCCTACAAAATGACCTCCAGCAGACCACTGGTGTGAATATCTCTGACCAAACAGTCAGAAACAGACTTCATGGGGGTGGCCTGAGGGCCCGACGTCCTCGTGTGTGTTCTGTGCTCACTGCCAGACACTGTAGAGCTCGATTGGAATTTTCCATTGAACACCAGAATTGGCAGGTCCGCTACTGGTGCCCCATGCTTTTCACAGATGAGAGCACCCTGAGCATATGTGACAGACATGAAAGGGTCTGGAGAAACCGTGGAGAACTTTATGCTGCCTGTAACATCGTTCAGCATGACCGGTTTGGTGGTGGGTCAGTGATGGTCTGGGGGGGAATATCCATGGAGGGACGCACAGACCTCTACAGGCTACATAATGGCACCCTGACTGCCATTAGAAATCCTTGGACCCATTGGACCATGCAGCCAGTTCCTGGAGGATAAAGAAATTGATACCATTGATTGGCCCCCACGCTCACCTGACCTAAATCCAAAAGAACACCTCTGCGACATTATGTTTTGGTCCATCCGGTGCCGCCAGGTTGCACCTCAGTCTGTTCAGGAGCTCAGTGATGCTCTGGTCCAGATCTGGGAGGAATTCCCCAAGGACACCATCCGTCGTCTCATTAGAAGCATGCCCTGATGTTGTCAGGCATGCATACAAGCACTTGAGGGCCATACAAACTACTGAGGACCATTCTGAGTTGTTACAATGAAATTTCAGCAAAATGGACTAGCTTGCTGCATAGTTTTTTCACTTTGATTTTTGGGGTGTCTTTGAATTCAGCCCTCTGTAGGTGGATAATTTTCATTTCCATTAATTGATGTGCCAGCCTTTCATTTCTAACACATTAACCAGTCCGTATCAGTATAGATATCCAGCATGAGATTTTTGCCCGTTGACATCTGATATGTTTTCAAAGTGTTCCTTTAATTTTTTTGAACAGTGTATATATATATATATGTTGTTGGATACTTTCTATAGGCAGACCAATATAGCCAAATTCTTAGAGAGGGACAGATTAGTCAGTAAAAACACTGGGGTAGATTCAGAGAGCAATTACGCCGGCGTATCCATAGATACGCCGCGTAATTGCTAAGTTGCGCCGACCTATCTACTTTCTGTATTCAGAAAGCTAGATACGCCGACTGTAGCCTAAGATACGACTGGCATAAGTCTCTTACGCCGTCGTATCTTAGGGTGCATTCTGACGCTGGCCGCTAGGTGGCGCTCCCATAGTTGTCAGCGTAGAGTATGCAAATTGCATACTTATGCCGATTCACAAACGTACGTGCGCCCGGCGGACGTTTTTTATGTTGTTTGCATACGTAGTTTTCGGCGTAAGGCTGCTCCTGCTATTAGGAGGCGCAGCCAATGTTAAGTATGGACGTCGTTCCCGCGTCACGATTTGAAAATTTTATGTTGTTTGCGTAAGTCGTCCGTGAATGGCGCTGGACGCCATTTACGTTCACTTCGAAACCAATGACGTCCTTGCGACGTCATTTACCGCAATGCACATCGGGAAATTTTAGGGACGGCGCATGCGCAGTATGTTCGGCGCGGGAACGCGCCTAATTTAAATGATCCACGCCCCCTACGGGATCATTTGAATTATGCGCGCTTACACCGGCCCCTTTTACGCTACGCCGCCGCAACTTTACAGGCAAGTGCTTTGTGAATCAAGCACTTGCCCGTAAAACTTGCGGCGGCGTAACGTAAATGTCATACGTTACGCCGCCGCAGTTTTGCGCGCCCCTACCTGAATCCACCCCACTGTGTTGTTTAATCTACTATGAGGGATCAGGGTTTTTTTTTGAGGGTAACAACCTCTTTAATGCTGCCAAAGCACAGAAAGAGGAGCAGATTGCTACATCTATTAGGAAAGGAGACAAAACCTTTTTTAGGTATTTCCATCATTGATGGAAGGAATAAATACCATTTAATGGGATCACTAAAATGAAAACTGGGCACAACACTTATTTGAGGGAGACCTGTATGTAGCACACTATCTAAACAATATCGGACATTCCGACAACAAAACCCTGGATAAATCTCTGACAGGTGTTGGCTCAAACTTGTCTTGCATACACATGGTCACACAAATGTTGTCGGAAATTGCAAACGTCAAGAATGCAGTGACTTACAACACGTACGACGGCACAATAAAACGGTAGTTCCATACCAAGTGCACCACCCTTTGGGCTCCTTCTGCTAATCTTGTGTTAGTAGAAGTTTTGTGAGAGACAATTCCTGCTTTTTAGCCTTGTGCGTTTCAGTCCGTTACAGTGTGACGAATGTGCTATCTCCATTACGAACGCTAGTTTTACCAGAGCGAGCAATTCCGTCTCCTACTTGATTCAGAGCATGCATGGAATTTTGTGCGTCGGAATTGTCTACACACGCTAGGAATTTACGAGAAAAGATTTTGTTGTCGGAAAATTTGAGAACCAGCTCTCAAATTTTTGTTGTCGGAAATTCTGACAGAAAATGTCCGATGGGGCCTACACACGGTCGAAATTTTCGACCAAAAGCTCCTATCAAACATTTGTTGTCGGAAATTCCGAGCATGTGTATGCGGCGTTATAATTAACAAGTTAAGGTTTGATATTGGTTTTAGTAATGGCAGTTAATTTTCAAGATCTCTAGAGACAGCGGTAGCAGAGGAACTGACTCGGTTAAAGTTAAATAACGCAATAGGCCCTGATGGTATTCATCCCAGAGTTCTTAGAGAACTTTGAGGTATAGTTGTTGGACCATTAAAGCGCTTGTAAAGGAAAAAAATGTTTTCCTTTAAAATAACAAACATGTTATACTTACCTCCACTGTGCAGTTAGTTTTTCACAGAGTGGCCCCGATCCATGTCTTCTGGGGTCCCTTGGAGGCTGTCTCTAGTCCTCCCAGCAATTACTGACCACAGTCATGCAAGAGCTCGCATGGTGGTGAGTAATTGCTGGCGCGCTCCCGTGATACAGCGAGCGGCCATAGCCGCTCACTGTATCACTCGGCCCCGCCCCTCGGCGCACCCCATCACTGGATGTAATTGACAGCAGCGCCAGCCAATGGCTGGGCTGCTCTCAATCCATCCGCTCTAGCCAATCAGCGGCCAGGCTGAGCGGCGAAGAGGATCTTGGGACCGCGCGGGACTTTCGACGGGTCAGGTAAGTAAAACATAAAATATCTGATGTTATTTCACCTTAATGCATAGATTGCATTAAGGTGAAAAAAAAATTAATTTACAACTCCTTTAACAGATCTTTTTAATCATTCTCTTCTAACAGGAGAAGTATGGTGGACAGCATACATTGTACTTGGTACTGGAAGGGCAGCAAGGTAGGAGCTGGCAATTACAGGCAAGTGAGTTTAACATCTGTTGGTCATTTATCACCTTAAAACACACAACTTGCTGAACCCAAAGCAGCATGGCTTTATGAGGGCAGATCACGTTAGACTAATCTAATTGATTTATTGTACTATATCACTAATGTTTTGCACCAGGGTGGTGCTGTGGACATAGTGGTTGATTTACTAAAGACAAATAGACTCTGCAAGTGCAGTTGTTCTAGAGCTCAGTAAATTAGGTAAACTTTCACTTTACAAAGAATACCCAATCACCTGCAAGGAAAATTTCTGCTCATTTATTAAAAGATGAGATAAGCTTCTTGTCATTTATTTAAAGATAAAGATCATAACATGTTACACACATATTCATGGTGTAACAGATAACATGTTAAGAATGCAGCAGCCGCCGCACCCCCCCCCCCCCCCCCATCCCTGCTGTGACAGCAGACTGGGAATCTTCTCCTTGTGTCTTCTGCCACAATTCAAAGATTCAAAAAAGACTTATTCCCAGTCCTCATTCACAGACTTATTCATAGTCACTTATTCACAAACCTCTGTGAATAGAAACAACTCAAAGTTCATTGAGTCTTCCTGTCAGGATGTATCGGCTTACTCGTACAAGGAAGGTACGAGCAAGCCGATACACTGACAAATCTGCAGGAGACCTGCATGGCATCAGCAATCTGCTGGTCACTGGTGCAATGCTTTACAGGCTCCCAAAACCAAAAATAATAAATGCACATATTTATCCTTTAAAGCACAGTTTTAAAAAATAAAATAAGGATGAATGTTGGCTTTTTTTTGTTTACATTCTGCTATCAGCGCGAAATTTCATGGACAGCATATGAGACATGGTTGTTAAGGACGCAGCAGGTGCCAGCTTCTTTACAACCAGCTGAAAGTTGTGGACCAGTACTTATTTAAAGTATGCATTTATTTATTTCCTTTAGCTTGTTGAGGTAAATACCACATAAAGGGATAGTAAATTGACAGTTTCAGTATCCTATGCGATATTTGGGAAAAATGTGTGACGTGACCCAACTACAACATGCAATATGCTTTAGTAAATGGAACCCTGTGTGTGCATTTCTGGAGACCTCACTTACAAAAAGACACCGATAAGATACAGTAGAATGTGTCCAGAGACAGGCAACAAAAATGGTGAAAGGTCTGAGGGATAAAACATATCAGGGAAACTTCATAAACATAACATTGTAGTCTAGAGGAAAGAAGGGAAAGGGGAGACATACATTATTAAAACCTTAAAAATATATCAAGGGGTGAATAAGGTTCAGGAAGGCAGTATTTTTTATATGAAGCCAATATCAAGAACACAGGGACAAGACCTCAAAATAGCAGGGTGCAAGTTCAAGTTCATCTTATAAGATATATCGAAAGAGCAGTTGATGCTTGGAACAGACTTTCAGCAGAGGTAGTGAGTCAATCAACAGTAAGTGGATTCAAACATGCTTGAGACAAACATAGACCTAAACTCAGACAAAAAGTTAACAAAAAAGAAAGAAACGAAAAAACACCCAAAACATATATACATTAAAAAAAAATGGTGCAGATTCAATAGGCCACTTTTTTTTTTTCATCGCTCTTATGTGTTTCTATACATCACATACTTTCAGAATCCTAAAGAGAGCAAAGTTGCCACAGTAGCAGAAAATGAAAGCAAATCTTCTATTGGGGACACACGTTTCTCTTTCAAGTGACTCTCATTACCTGTTGTGTCTCTAGGAAATCTCCCCATTAGTATAGAAACAGCAAAAATAAATAAATAAATCCAACTAAACTAATAAGTTCTAACAATTCCTTACACTATCCAAAACTAAGATTCACCTTTGTTGACCAGGAAGTAGCAGGTTTTATGCATCTTGCCCATGAACAGCTCCAGCCCGATAATGGCATAAATGATAATGACGAACAGCACCAACAGGGCGATGTGCAGCAGCGGCACCATGGCCTTAATGATAGAATTCAGCACCACCTGTAGACCTGTAGACACAACACATATGTCAGCCTTACTTTCAATACCACAAAACTTTATTGCATGGAAACAAAAGTTATCCATTTTAAATTCCATTGGATTATTAAAACTGGTAGCAAAGAATGCAACATTAAACATAACTGTAGTATTGAAAACAGCTGGACAGGGGAGGTGAGGGGACCCGCCAATAGACAGAAAACTGCTAGAACTTGCTATTAGCAATGAGCAGAGCAGAGCACACACAGCTATAAAGGTTAACTTTTTGTGCGAAACGTCGGCTGTTCCCCTGTTCCTGTTGTTTTGATCTGGTGATGTATCTGCTGTTCATTTAATAAAAGACAACCTGTACAGTTTTTGGAGTGCGGACATCCATCCTTCATCTATCTTTTATAAAGGTTAACTAAGTGCAGCTAGGAACAGAGCCCAATAGGAGTAGTATTCCTAAAGACAGGCTGCCAGAAATAAATGACTAGTCATGCCGCAGGATGCAGGATTGAGGGATGAGCTGTGTACGTAGTGCAGGATTGAGGGGTGAGCGGTGTACGGAGTGCAGGATTGAGGGGTGAGCATTGTACGAAGTGCAGGATTTAGGGGTGAGCTTTGTACGAAGTGCAGGATTTAGGGGTGAGCTTTGTACGGAATGCAGGGTTTAGGGGTGATCTGTGTACGAAGTGCAGGGTTTAGGGGTGATCTGTGTACGAAGTGCTGGATTTAGGGGTAAGCTGTATACGAAGTGCAGGGTTTAGGGCTAAACTGTGTACGAAGTGCAGGATTTAGCGGTGAGCTGTGTACAGAGTGCAGGATTTAGGAGTGAGCTGTGTATGGAGTGCAGGGTTTAGGGGTGAGCTGTGTACGAAGTGCAGAGTTTAAGGGTGAGCTATGTACAGAGTGTAGGATTTAGGGGTGAGCTGTGTATGGAGTTCAGGGTTTCGGGGTGAGCTGTGTACAGAGTGCAGGATTTAGGTGCCCCTAAATCCTGTGCCTCTTTACAGTGCAGTCCCCTTTATATTACAGTGCCCCCTTCACATCACAGCCCCCTTTACATTACAGTGCCCCTGCAGTTTACCCCCTCCCTTCCTTTACTCTCTAACATCAATCTCTGACTCCTCTGCTCAGAACTCCTACCTGCAGGGCAAAGGCTGTTAACAGTCTGTGTGTCCTCTCCCAGTTCCTCCTCCCACCCGACAATGTAATCCTATCAGCAGGGCAGAGGGTGTGAGGAGCTCTCCATTTCGATATGCAGATCTTTCCGCCCCCTGCCCTGCTGATAGGATGATATTGTTGACCGAGCGGGCGGAGGAGTCGGGAGAGGACACATGGGCATGGCCGCATAGCAGGAGGTGAGCAGAGACGGCAGTCTGTGATAGGCCTGTGCGGACGGTGGTCGACACTCATCTCCTGCTGTGCAGCCCAGTCAGCAACAGGCCACGGCCTGGGGGTTGGGGACTCCTGCCCTAAAGGAACAGCACGGATATGCCAATCGTTCAGAGCGCATGCGCTGGTGACATCACCGGCTGCAGCTCACTGGAATAGCTCCTTAACTGTGCTTGTTTAGGAGATATTCATTTTACTTATAGGTAAGCTTCATTATTAGCTTACCTGTCGGTAAAAATGGTACAAAAGGGTTTACTACCATTTTAACCAAACAAGCTGAAGTTAGAAGCTGATTGGCTACCATGCACAGCTGCACCAGATTCTGAGTGCTCCAGGTTTAGTAAATCTCCACCACTGGGTTGAGTTACTAAAACTGGAGCATTTAGAATCTGGTGCAACTGTGCATGGTAGCCAATCAGCTTCTAACGTCAGATTGTTCAATTAAGCTTTGACAATAAAACCTAGTAGCTGATTGGTTTCTATGCAAAGCTGCACCAGATTTTGTACTTTGCAGTTTTAGTAAATCTACCCCATTGTGTCTTTATGGAGCTGACTTTGTACACAGGGGCACAGTCATGCTGGAGCATAAAAGGGGCTCCCCCAAAGTTGAAAGAGCACAATTCCCTAAAATGTCTTTGTATGCTGTAGTCTTCACATTAATCATTTGGAAGAGGGTCCACATATTTTGACCATTTAGTATAAAAATTGAAAAAAGATCACTTAAAACATAAGACACATCAATATTGTATTGTTGTATATATATATATATATACAGTACGTTGGTCTATTTTGTATAGTTAAAAAAAGAGAATACTATTCCTCTTTAATCTGATTTCATATTCAGCGTTAAAAACAATGGCCGGGAAGTCAGGAATAAAAAAACGTTTCCTTTCTTTTATTTTCCACCGTCTGTTACCAGCAATCTGCATAGGTTTGAGCGGAAATGTAAAAAGCTGTTTAGCATGTCTTCCATTAAGAGGTAGACATTACAATGAGCGCAATGTGCCTTCCAGCCGATTATTATATTGCCAATTTAGCACATGTTGCTGCAAGCCTCGGGGAATTGAGACATGAACGGCCGGGCGATCGCTCGCAGTGGCAGAGAACGTTTTATGTACAGAAAAGACTTTTGCTGACATTGATGGAGCTTTTCAGAGACTGCAAAAAAAAAAAAAAAAAGAAAACCTACTTGGCAAGGAGCCCACGGCTAAATGATGGCAACGCGCGCTGTCTGTTATCGGCAGCAGCGGGCACCCCCCCGGTCCCTGGCTTGGCATGGGAAGGCATTACTGCTTAATTAGTGGGCTCCACATGGCAACGAAGACATATTCTGTCAGAGCTGTGAATGCCCATGCTGGAACCAATCAAGAGGGTGTCACACCACGGTGGAGATAACAAAACTTAACGCAGAATAGGGGGCACAGAACAAGCAGTGGCGTCAGTCTGGTATTGATATAGGAGCACGTTCTTCTATAAGTCTTTTATGAGAGTCTCTCGTTTTTGCTTCTCTCTCTTGTTTTTGTTTACGCGACTACTTTGGCTCAGACTGTCCGGATGGCAGACATCACTACCAGATAGAGCAAGATAACTTCCTGCCTAGTACACCTCTGAGCACTACAAAATACCTTATAAATATGAAGAGAGGTGTTCTGTAATTCTGTCCTAAGGGGAGAATGCTTCTTCTCTGTAGATACAGTACAGTGAGTAAGCATTGTCACAACGGGACAGGATATGTGTTACTGGCAGGATCACCAGATGAAAATTGAAGAATAAAAATCCTGAAAATTTGGATTTATTTTGGGGGTTTAGATAAACTTTAACATCTCTGCAACCCCCCCCCCCCCCCAGCTTTGTATGCGCTACATCGCTTCGTAGTCAGAAAAAAATATGTATTCCAATTCTTCACCAATGTGCCAGCAGAATTTGAATCTTGCATTTCAAAGTGAATGAGCTTTACTTGGAATAAAAAAATCATTTTTGTTCTTGGGTTTAGATACAGTGTAACTCAGTTTTGGTTGCTCAAATGGATTAGATTACAACTGCTCATAGGCCAATAATAGTGAGACTGTCCACACAGTCATGATCTGACCTCCCTCTAACACCTAGGACAATGGCATCAACGCAAATACTTAGCTCTGCTGGGCTTTGACATATAGGGGATAGGCTGGAGCAGGAGGAGGGCCTGTGTTGCCTCCTTAACAATAAATGCAGATATAAGTTCCATCTACTTACTGGGTACCCCAGATACCAGCCTCAGGGGTCTCAGCACTCTGAATGCTCGCAGTGCCTTCACATCGAAGCCCGCCCCTTTCCCTCCAAGGGCACTGCCACCATCTGCCTTTGTTGCTTGTTCTAAAATTGCACTAAAAAGCCTACAAAGAAAGAATAGATTAGCAATGGAAATACTGAACAACAATAATATAACAACAGGGTGGTAATCACAAGATATAAAATCTTTAGGTGACACTAAACTGATCCACTGACACGAATAGTTAAAGTGGAACCCTGGGCAAAATGAAAATGTACATATATTATGTTAAATTAACACACAAATTTTGGTTTTCTGAGCTCCTCTCTGTAAAATAGTTTTATTACCTGTTGTTCCTACCAGTAGATTGACTCTTTTTCCCCTCACTTCCTATTCTGAGAGGAAGTACGCGGAAATGTCAAAAATAAGGGCACAGACTGCATTAACCCTGACAGAGGTTCTACTTATAACACTTGTCTGCTTTATTGAAAACTAAAAATGTTTTACCTATAATTAGACTTTGGCCCAGATTCTCAAAGTAGATACGACAGCGTATCTCCATATACGCCGTCGTATCTTTGAGTCTGAGCGGTCGTATCTATGCGCCTGATTCTCAGAATCAGTTACGCATAGATTTCTATTAGATCCGACCGGCGTAAGTCTCTTAAGCCGTCGGATCTTAACTGCATATTTACGCTGGCCGCTAGGGGCGTGTACGCTGATTTACGCCTAGAAATATGTAAATCAGCTAGATACGCAAATTCACGAACGTACGCCCGGCCGACGCAGTACAGATACGCCGTTTACGTTAGGCTTTTCCCGGCGTAAAGTTACCCCTGCTATATGAGGCGTACATGCGGCATAACAATGTTAAGTATGGACGTCGTTCCCGCGTCGAATTTTGAAAATGTTACGTTGTTTGCGTAAGTCGTTCTCGAATGGGGCTGGACGTCATTTACGTTCACGTCAAAACCAATACGTCCTTGCGGCGTACTTTGGAGCAATGCACACTGGGATATGTCCACGGACGGCGCATGCGCCGTTCGGAAAAAGCGTCATTTACGTGGGGTCACATAACATTTACATAACACATGCCCACATCTTCCAAATTTGAATTAGGTGGGCTTACGCCGGCCTATTTACGCTACGCCGCCGCAACTTACGGAGCAAGTGCTTTGAGAATACTGCACTTGCCCGTCTAAGTTTCGGAGGCGTAACGTAAATAGGATACGTTACGCCCGCATAAAGATACGCCGATCTACGAGAATCTGGGCCTTTATGTGTCTGCAAGAAGCATGCGTTTAATTCTCTCCAACTCACCCTACAACCACAATGATGAAATCCAGCAAGTTCCAGCCATTCCGGAGGTATGCGTTGGGGTGAAAGAGAAGCCCATATGCAATGACTTTGAGGAAAGCTTCCACTGTGAAAATGATGAGGAAGAGGTACTCCACCCGCTCCTGCAGAGGGACAGAAAACACAGCACTGAGTACTTTACTTAATTCAAGGCGGTTGTCACATACATTAGCGGTTGTCACATACAGTATTTCCTGCTAAAAAAAAAATCATAATTTTTTTTAATTCTTTATTTTCCAGTTAAGGAAATAGACATAGGGCTGTGCACAACCCATCACATGAAAAAACATTTCCATGAAGTAATAACAGCACATCACATCTAAACTAGTACAGAAACTGCTGCTAGGTTGACTATCTAATGAACCATCGGCAACCGCTGAGATCAATGCACATTGTAGGATGTTACTTAGAAGCGCCCGGCCCATTTCCCAAACAGTTTTATATTTTCCAAACCGAAGCATAGAGAAGAGAGTGAGAAAACCGGTCCCTAAGACCGTATAGTAGAAGAAAAAAAAAGAGAGGGAAAAATAAAAAAGAGGGGGATTGGGAGAGGGTGGAAGGAAGGGGAGAAAGACCCTCCCCAAACAGAAGCAGCATCTTTTATGAATTTTCCTAGAAGCTCAATGTTAACGTCACTGGCCCAGATTCAAGAAGCACTTGCGCCCGCGCAACCATAGTTGCGCGGCGCAAGTGCTTACTTGCTCCGGTGTAACGAGTGCTCCTGATTCAGGAACCTCGTTACACCGAATGCAGCCTAGGATGTGACAAACATAAGCCTCCTTATGCCTTCACATCCCAGGCTGCATTCTTGCGTTGGCCGCTAGGGGGCGCGGCCTTTGTGATCGGCGTGTAGTATGCAAATTGCATACTACCACCGATTCACAAAAGTTGCGCGGACCCTGCGTACGCAAGGTACGGAGTTTCCGTACGGCGCCTTTAGCATAAGGCTGCTCCTGCTAATAGCAGGCGCAGCCAATGCTAAAGTATAGCTGCGCCTCCCGCCCGTGAAATTTAAATTTCACGTCGTTTACGTAAGTGAACCGTGAATGGCGCTGGACGCCATTCACGTTCACTTAGAAGCAAATGACGTCCTTGCGAAGTCATTTGCCGCAATGCACGTCGGGAAAGTTTCCCGACGGAGCATGCGCTGTTAGCTCGGCGCGGGAGCGCGCCTAATTTAAATGATTCCCGCCCCCGGCGGGATCATTTACATTAGGCGCCCTTACGCAGGGCTAATTAGCATAGCGCCCGCGCAATTTACGGAGCTACTGCTCCGTGAATCGCTGGGCAAATGGAAATATTTGCGTGGGCGCAGAGAAAAATCTTTGCTCTTTGCCCACGCAAATATTGCTCCATTCTACCTGAATCTGGGCCACTGTTTTCTCAGTCAAATGATCATCACTGTCGATTTACATGCAGAGTTGTAGGTTTGTCCTCCAGTGGCTTTATGTACACTACTGTGCAAAAGTTTTAGACAGGTGTGAAAAAATGCTGTAAGAAAGATTTCAGAAACAGAAGTGTTAATAGTTTATTTATTTTTTTAATTACAAAATGGAAAGTAAATGAACAGAACTCCAAATCAAATTAATATTTGGCGTGAGGAACCTTTGCCTTCAAAACAGCATAAATTCTTCTCACTTGCACACAGTTTTTGAAGGAATGTGGCCGGTAGGTTGTTCCAAACATCTTGGGGGACTAACCACAGATCTTCTGAGGCTGCCTCAAATCCTTCTGTCTCTTTATCGAATCCCAGACACTCGATGATCGGGGCTCTGTGGGGGCCAAACCATCACTCCTAGGACTCCTTGTTCTTCTTTACACTGAAGATGGTTCTTAATGCCATTGGTTGTATGTTTCGGGTCATTGTCCTGCTGCAGACTAAATTTGAGGCCAATCACACTCCTCCCTGATAATATGGCATGATGAATAAGTATCTGCCTATATTTCTCAGCATTAACAACATCATTGATACTGACCAAATCTCTAACTCCAATTGCAGAAATGCAGCCCCAAACTTGCAATGAACCTCCACCATGCTTCACAGTTGCCCGCAGACACTCATTATTGCACAGCTCTCCAGCACTTCACAAACAACCTGTCTCTTACTACGGTCAAATATTAAAAATTTCGACTCATTAGCCCAGAGCACCTGCTGCAATTCTTCTGCATGCCAGTTCTTATGTTTTTGTGTATAGTTGAATTGATTAGCCTTGTTTTCCTCATCAGAGATGGCTTTTTGGCTGCAATTCTTCCATGAAGATCACTGTAGACCAGACTTCCCCAGACAGTAATAGGGTGTACCCACTGTTTCCACCAGCTCTGTGCTGATGGCACTGCTGGACATCTTCTGATGTCAAAGTAAGCATGATGTGTCTTTTATATGCTCATTAAGTTTCTTTGGCAGATCGCTGCATCTTTTGTCTTTAATGTTGCTAGTTTATGTTTCTTCAAAACAGCACATGAAATCTTTGCCTGGGAGAGACCTTGCTGATGCAGTATAACTACCCTGTGTCTTGTTGCTGTAGTCTTGCCATGGTGTATGACCTGTGACAGAAAACTGTTTTTCACGACCTCGCCTTAGTAGCAGAGTTTGACTGTTCCTCACCCAGTTTTAGGTCTTTATCATCTGACTCAAATTTGTGTAAGTGTATTAAGTGTGCAAGTAGAAGGCCTCGTACACACGACTGCCGGGTTTCTCGTCAAAAAACAGCAAGAAAACTGCTTCTTGCCGAGATTCCCGTTTTTGTGTACGAGGCATTCAGGTTTCTCGTCTGGAAATCAGGCAAGAATCTCAACGAGAAAAAAAGAGAACCTGCTCTTTTTTCTCATCGAGATTCTCGTTTGCCTGTTTCTAGACGAGAAACCCGAGAGTGTGTATACTTACCTGTCGCCGTGGAAACCGGCGCATGCTCAAAATTACTTTCACGCATGTGCGGTGGCTTCCACAGCATAGGTAGGGTGAAGCAAGATGGCTGCGACGGCATCGAATGTTACGAGTGCATGCTCATTGTACACGATGACGTCACCACGTTCTTTCCTTTCAAGAGAACCGCGGTTCTTTTGAAATGAAAGTCAGTACACTCGGGCGGCAAGAGTTTCTTGCCAAGAATCTCGTCAGGGAAAACAACGGGGTTTTCCTGACGAGATTCTCGTCGTGTGTACGAGGCCTAAGAATTGACGCTGGTTTGAAGCCAAAGGGTGGTCATACCAAATATTGATTTGATTTAGATTTTTCTTGTGTTCGTTCACTTTGCATTTTGTAAAACTGTTAAAAAATGTAAAAATGTATTTTTGAATGCATTCTTATTTTACAACATTTCTTGACACCTAAAACTTTTGAACAGTACTGAATGTTACCTGTGCATGCATCCTTGCTAAATGACTGCTGAAATAAACAAACATGGGCTGTTTCTACTGAGCATATGAGGAAAAACTACACAAGCGGAGGCCACTGTGAAGAAAATTAAACCAATGAGTGGATCTAAAGATTTAGGCCCCTTTCACGCGGGGCGGATCAGTAATGATCCGCCCCGTGAACCTCTGCTTGCTCAGCGGGGATCGATCCGTTGATCCCCGCTGAGCCGGGGGATGACAGGGCGGTCCCCACTGAGCCGGCGGATGACAGGGCGGTCCCCGCACACTGTGCAGGGACCGCCCTGTCTTTTCTCCGCTCTCCCCTATGGGGGGATCGGATGAACACGGACCGTCTGTCCGTGTTCACCCGATCCGATCCTCCAGACGAATGGAAAAGTAGTTTTTTCTTCCATCACACTTTGGCGGATCGGAGCGGGTCGGATGTCAGCGGGCAAGTCACCGCTGACATCCACAGCTCCATAGAGGAGCACGGAGCGCCCGTTCAGGTTCACCTAAAAAACTGGCAGGCAGACCTGAATGGGCCGTCCGAGTGAAAGAGCCCTTAGGCAGTTTAAATAATATGCAAATCTTGACTATTGTCAAGTCAACTCAAACCTACTTACTCCCATCTTTTTGTGTGTCAGAACAACCACTCATTCTCTTCACTAGGGATGAAATGCAGGAGCACTTCAGGAGACGGTAACACAGTGCTTTCACCCTGTGCCTGAACAAGGACTTTCAAGGCAGGATCACCAAATGACTCTTTAGCAAGCATTAAACTGAATTCCAACAACACACTCTAAAATAATTTTTGAAGACTGATGGAGGCATCAGTACAGTTCAACAGTCGATGACAGTGCTGGATAAATTCCTTGCCGCTGAGCACTGACATTCCCAAGTAAGCCTTTAAATAAAAGCTCCAAATTTTCTTTTTATTGATCTCCTATTAATCTTTTCTGCATGTCTGTTGATCCAGAAGATTGAAAAACAATATATTGACCAGTTTTGAAAAGTACAGTTTATATTTAAAGTGTCGACAGGATTCCCAGTCGATACAATGAAATACAAGAGAGTCACAACCTGGGGAGACATTGATTCTAGGACGGTGGTCAGTCACATTGTTACTCAGATCAATACATTAGGTTAAAGGAAACAGTCCTAGAATTTAAAATACATTGATTAGCTGCTATAAAGATTGACTGATCCAATCCCTGGTTGACCCAGTTTATAGATAAAAGATAAAATTCCCATTCTCTGAAGGATTCAAGTCTATCACTCACTATAAACATACCAAGTTCCAGGCTGAGCCATGTGCTCATTTCGTAGGCAGCAAAAGCTGACAGGGGCTTAAAATGGAGCACTGAAAAGGAAACCATGACTTGTTTTTCTGATTTTGGATATCAGGAGAATCCTAACTGATGTTTCATTGGAAAGATTGCTGAAGAACAGCACAAAAGATGGTAAAACCCTAATATTAAAGTGTTTGTTAACCCATTTATAGAAGACTATGCCAGCCCCCCTATTAGAGCCTGGCATAGCATAGCATGTTTTAAAAAAATTGCGTTCTAAATACCCATTTTGACCTGTCTTCAGGCCAGTCATATTACTCGCGGCTGCTTTACTGCTCCGATGGATGGCTTCTGTGGGAGGAGCCGTGATCGCCCTCTGACGTCAGCTGGGAAGATCACGTGGCCGCTCGTCTCCTCTGCAGAAGCTCTGTCTCGTAGCTGACCTGAAGACGGCCTGGCAGTAGCATCCATTGCACTGTGCATTAAGGGCCATCCCTTAGACAACCACCATCCAGCACCGTGCAGTAATACAGGCCCCCTCAGACCACCATCCAGAGCACTGTGCAGCATTACAGGCATCCTCAGACCACCATCCAGAGCACTGTGCAGCATTACAGGCATCCTCAGATCACCATCCAGAGCACTGTGCAGCATTACAGGCATCCTCAGACCACCATCCAGAGCACTGTGCAGCATTACAGGCATCCTCAGACCACTGTCCAGAGCACTGTGCAGCATTACAGGCATCCTCAGATCACCATCCAGAGCACTGTGCAGCATTACAGGCATCCTCAGACCACCATCCAGAGCACTGTGCAGCATTACAGGCATCCTCAGATCACCATCCAGAGCACTGTGCAGCATTACAGGCATCCTCAGATCACCATCCAGAGCACTGTGCAGCATTACAGGCATCCTCAGACCACCATCCAGAGCACTGTGCAGCATTACAGGCATCCTCAGACCACTGTCCAGAGCACTGTGCAGCATTACAGGCATCCTCAGATCACCATCCAGAGCACTGTGCAGCATTACAGGCATCCTCAGACCACCATCCAGAGCACTGTGCAGCATTACAGGCATCCTCAGACCACTGTCCAGAGCACTGTGCAGCATTACAGGCATCCTCAGACCACCATCCAGAGCACTCTGCAGCTTTACGGGCCTCCTCAGACCACCAATCAGAGCACTGTTCAGCATTACAGGCCTTCTTAGACCACCATCCAGACCGCTGTGCAGAATTACAGGTTTTCTCAAGCCACTGTCCAGACCACTGTGCAGCATTACTGGCTTTGTCCTCCTCAGACCGTCTAGAGTAGCTAAATCTGTATCTGTGAGTTTGTTTAAAACTTAATACCATAAATAAAAACATATTCCATTTTTTTTACTCCAGGAGTATATAACGAGTTTGGACATAGAGCCGGTTCACACTGGGGCGATCCGACTTCCAGCGCGACTTCCAGAGGCGATTCCGACACGACTTGAATGTGAACCACAGGGCGACCTGAGGCGATCTGGGGCGATTTATAAATCGCCTCCAGGACAGGGAATGTCAGAAATGGCCAATCAGAGCTACTAAGCTCTTCTGACATCATTCTTCTTCCTGTTTGATTTCTTCTTCCCTGTTCCCTGTTTTCCTGTGTCTAAAATGCTCTCTGTGCGTTACAATAGATCAGGGATCTATTGTTGTTGGGGGATTGTTGTTCCTGCCAGGGATCTAGTTTTGTCAAGGATCTATTGTTGTTCTCATGTGAACTTGTGTTCCCATCAGGGATCTATTGTTGTTGGGGGATCTGTTGTTCCTGCCAGGGATCTAGCTTTGTCAAAGATCTATTGTTGTTCTCATGTGAATTTGTGTTCCGATCAGGGATCTAGTGTTGTCAAGGATCTATTGTTGTTCTCATGTGAACTTGTGTTCCGATCAGGGATCTATTGTTGTTGAGGGATCTGTTGTTCCTTCCAGGGATCTAGTGTTGTCAAGGATCTATTGTTGTTATCATGTGAACTAGTGTTCCGATCAGGGATCTATTGTTGTTCTTGTCATTTGAAGTAGTGTTCCTCTTAGGGATCTACTTTTTTGGGGAATCTATGGTTCCTGTCTGCATCTACTATTGCCAGCATGGGATATACTGTTCCTGCCAGGGGATCTATTGATGCCGGTGTGCTCTATTGTTGCTGTCTTCAAGAGGGAGTTCATGCTGCCATTCTCTGTGCAAACAAGTGGCATGTATGGAACTACCTAGGCAAGGAAAATAGACATATAATAAAAAGGTTAAACTTACTTTTGGCAGTGCGGTCGGTCTCAGACAATATGCCCCAATCCTCAAAGGTCAGGCGAGAAATGTCCAGCCAGGCATTGTCCCTCTTCATTTGGTCCTTGTAAAAGGGGTCCCTCTTGTCGTAGAGGCATGGTGTCTCTTTTACCAGCCTTATAAGGGACTCATTATCCACGGCCTCTTTCCTAACTCTGGCAGCCATGCTGCAAACAGAGACAACGTACTAAGAAAGTGAAAGTAATCCGTGCCAAGAAGGTGGGGGCTGCCTGGGGACAGGGGAGTACCTGGTGGCTTCTGGGTAAATTCCTCTCTGCTTCTGGAAAAATCGGCTCACTATGAACAGTGATCAGACTTGAAAGCTACTTCCATTGAAATCAATGGGTAGGAATCGCCTACAAGTCGGATTGAAGTCGTACAGGAACTTCTTTTGAAGTCGGATCGCCTTGAGTAGTGTGTATTAACACCACTCCCATTCACTTGCATTGTTTTTCTTGACAGCACGACTTGGGACGACTTGAGGCGATTTCAAGTCGGATCACAAATCGCCCCAGTGTGAACCGGCTCTAAAGAAATGCTTAAACAATGCATTACAATTTAACTAAACACATTTGATTTTAGTAGACTAAAATACGATGACTAAAATAGGACTAAAACTAAAATGGCATTTTAGTCAAAGACTATGACTAAAACTAATGCCGCGTACACACGACCGTTTTTCATGACGAGAAAAATGCAATTTTTTAAATTGGTCATTAAAAACGATTGTGTGTAGGCTCCAGAGAATTTTCTCGACGTGAAAAATGGGCATTAAAAATTTAGAACATGCTCTAATTTATTCCGTCGTTTTTCACATCGTTCGGCTGCCGAAATGCGGCACTGCATACTGTATGTAGTGAATGCAACATACAGTTTAAGTTAGTGATGCAAATTGTTTAGGCCAGTGTGGTCCAGAAAACCCAGTGCTCTAAGCATGTATTATAAACAAATGCTTTTTTTTTTTCAAAAAGTCCTGTTTTCACAATTTTTTTTCTCATCTCAGTGCTGCTGATCTCTTCCTTCCTCTCTCAGCAACTTTCTGCTCTGGACTTGCTTCCTGATAGTGACAACAGTAGACCATGCTTGAACAATGTGTGTCAGCACAACCACTCGTTCTCTTCACTAGGGACGTAATGCAGGAGCACTTCAGGAGACGGTAACACAGTGCTTTCACCCTGTGCCCGAACAAGGACTTTCAAGACAGGATCACAAAAGGACTATTTAAATTAAAGCTGAAAATAAAAACTAATTTCTGAATCACATTAAAGGGGTTGTAAAGGAATTTTAATTTTTTTTCATAATAAGCATCCTTTACCTGCAGACATTCCTCTTTTCACTTCCTCGTTGTTCGTTTTTGCTCAGAAGTTGCTCTAGTTCTGTTCACTTCCTGCTTGTCTGTTACTGACCACCGTGATGGGAGGCTTTACTGCGGTGGTCAGTAACGTGCTCGCCCCCTCCTGGGAACTACATCTGTGTGGCAGGACGCTCTCTACGTGTTAGAGACTTCAAGGAGGTGTGAATTACTGGGCGTGCCGCAATTCATACTGGGAAATGTAGTTCTTACATGAACGAGCGATTCAAACCAGGAAGTGAATGAGAGAACAGAAACTAGAATGCCGGAGGTGATATAGATGAAGGAATTTAATAGGTATTTATTTGTTTTTTAACAGAATCATTACACTATTCTGTCTGTCTACCTTGCAGACATTCATTTTAGGCAAAAAATTTTTTTCCTTTAGTGACCCTTTAACATGTTAAACCATGTATAAGATTTTTGTTGATTAGGTTTAGATCTCAGGCAGATGTTGAAAACTGAATGTATATCTCAGAGTGTAAAGTGTGAACAGATTGGGAGATGTACACGTCAGATGAAGCAGTGGCACGCTGGTCCTCGCTCACAGGGAGTCACACTGAGCTCCAGATTATATTTTGCATTGCGAGCCGCATAGGTGACTCATTACAAATAAGACTGTGAATGCCCGGACACACTTCCAGGCAGCAGACATGCCACACAGCGCTTCTTAATAAGCTGCTTATAATTTATTCATAAACACTATTAAGAGAGGCTCATTAGCGCACCCTCAGGAAATCAGCTCTCTGCAGCCATATTTATTAACCCTGTCATGTGGGGGGCTGCAGAATGGAGGGGGTTAATTAAAGGGTAACGATGGACAAAAGTGTACAAAGTTCACCTGTGATAGGGTAATGCACAAACTGTATAAGGTAATCCAAGGTAATACAAAGTTATCCCCTTCCCCTACCCTAGGTTGCTTACACTTTGCAATGCCGTGAAGTCTTCAGAGGTTTGTTACAAACAGCATCATGAAGGCCAAGGAACACATCAGATAGATCAGGGATAAAGTTGTAGAAAAGTTTAAAGCAGGGTTATGTTCTAAAAAAATATCCCAAGCTTTGAACATCTCACTAAGCACTGTTCAATCCATCATCCAAAAATGGAAAGAGTATGGCACAACTGCAAACCTACCAAGACATGACCGTCCACTTAAACTGACGGCATGGAGAGCATCAGAGAAGCAGCCAAAAGGCCCATGGTAACTCTGCAGAGATCCACAGCTCAGGTGGGAGAATCTGGTCACAGAAAAACTATTAGTCGTGCACTCCACAAATCTGACCTTTATGAAAGAGTGGCAAGAAGAAAGCCATTGTTCACAGAAAGCCATATGAAGTCCCATTAGCAGTTTGCGAGAAGCCATGTGGGGGGACACAGCAAACAAGTGAAAGAAGGTACTCTGGTCAGATCAGAGCAAAATTGAACTTTTTGGCCTAAAAGCAAAACGCTGTGTGTGGCAGAAAACGAATACTGCACATCACCCTGAACACACCATCCCCACTGTGAAATATGGTGGTGGCAGCATCATGTTGTGGGGATGCTTTTCTTCAGCAGGGACAGGGAAGCTGGTCAGAGTTGATGGGAAGCCAGGGCTGGACTGGGAAAAAAATTTGGCCCTGGACTTCATCCAGACCGGCCCACTTTAATTCAATAAAATGCTGCCCCCCCACCCCCCGAAAAATCAAGCCCACCAAAAGGCCCCTACATCCATTATTGTATATCATGAGAGGGTTGAGGGAAAGGGGGTGAGGGAGGGAGCTGAGAGACAGAGGATAGGTCTGAGAGACAGAGGGGGCTGAGAGACAGAGGAGGGGGCTGAAAGAGGGGGGACTAAGACACGGGGACTGAGAGACAGAGGGGGGGGGGGACTGAGAGAAAGGGGGGTCTGAAAGAGTCTGAGTTTGAAAAAAAAAAAAACGGCCCACTAAGCCATCGGCCCACCGGGAAACTCCCTGTAGTCCCTATGGCCAGTCCATCCCTGTGGGAAGCTAAATGGAGACAAATACAGGGAAATCTGTAGAAAGCCTGTAAGGCCCCGTACAGACGACCGAACATGTTTGCTGAAACTGGTCTGCGGACCAGTTTCAGCAGACATGTTCGGTCGTCTGTACAGCCGAGCGGACAGGATTCCAGCGTACATTTGCCCGCCAGACTGTTTTCGAGCAGGCAAATGTTTCTAAACATGTTTAGAAACATGCCCGCTGGAATCCTGTCCGTCGGACATGTTCGGTCGTCTGTACAGACTTACCGTACATGTCCGAGCGGCTGCCATCCCTCGCATGCGTCGAATGACTTTGACGCGTGCGTGGAAGCATTGAACTGCCAGGGCCGCGCACATCGCAGCGTCATCGTCGCGGCGACGGCGCGGCCTCGTCGCCGCGTATCGTGTACGCGCGGATTTCTGTATGATGGTGTGTACAGCCATCATACAGAAATCTCCGGGCGTGCATGTACGCTGAAAACGGTCCGGCGGACATATTTATTTGTAAAAAAAAAAGGAAAATCATTCATCATTTTCCTTCCATAACACAATTATGTGCAACTTTATGTTGGTCTATCGCATAAAATGTGGAAAATGTCAAGGGGTATGAATACTTTTTGAAGGCACTGTAAAACAAATCCTGACATGTCACAATATAGAAATACAGTATAATTTTTCAGAAAATCCCCAAAAAGCTATCTTTGAGCTCCAGCCCAGAGACTTTGCTTGGACAGAAATCATGCCATCAGTCACAGCCAAGAACCTGGATGATGCATGAACAAAGATTGTACTGTCCTTTTGGACAGAATAGCAGATGAAGCATTGTGAGTGGTGTACTGCGACCTCTGTAAGAGGTAATAAAGTACTGGTTCACTGCGGGACACGCTGGTGCGATGCGGGACACCCTGCGATTCAGTGTCGGTTCCCGTATCGCACCTGAATTATACACTGGTTCATGCTGACATCTGCGAACCACTGGGGTGTCAATGACACCCTCAGATCGGTTTTCAGTAAAAAGTGTCAAATGCAGGAATCGGATAGCATAGGTGTGAACAGCCGTGCTATCCAATTCCAGTGCATACCAAAAAAAGGTCCTGTACCATTTTGAAGCGGATGCGATGCGATTTCAGCCATACAGTTTGTATGGCTGAATTTGCATCGCAGAAACATCACATTTGATCTGCATAGCAATGCGGTGCGAATCACATGCAAGGTCTGTCATCGCACATACCTGAAAATTTTACACTGACACATTACTGAGAAATGTATCAAATGACAGGTCCACTTTAATGTGTATGTCACAGGTGCTGGTCATAGCAGTTCTACAGTTTGTGGCATTGGCCTACTGGCATATACCGTATTTATCGGCATATAACACGCACAGACGTATAACACGCACCCTAACTTTAGGAGGGAAGTTTCAGGAAAAAAACTTTCCACAGCCCCCTGCGTATAACACGCAGGCACAGTTTACCCTCTATTTTCAGGGTAAAAAAGTGAGTGTTATACGCCAATAAATACAGTAACTCCCAGATAACACGGCGTAAAAGACTGCTCCTTTAACATGAGCGCCTTTTCTGGCGCGGAGCTTGCAGCTGGTAAAAACGTTGCTCTTTACTCATGATATACCTGAAGCCTGCACTCAGATACGCATTTACAAGGTGTTATTATTAAATTATGAAACGCTGGTCAGGACTATTATTTAATCTGCTGGATACAATTCTGAATAATGTGCGCAGTGATTTTTTTTTTCTTTTTCTGAGCGACGACACTGATAGAACATGTTGTACTTCTCCGCACCAGAGAAAAAGGAAATTGCTGAATTATTGATAGTTTTGTAAGTGCTTTTACAACTCTGCGCAGCTGCAGTGCAGGCCAAGGCTGCGGAACCCCTCCGGACGATAAAATCGTAATGATGTGTGATGCCATGCGTCTACAGCTTCATCGTCTCCATTCTGCATGGTCGGGATCTGTGATTTCTGCTTTAACTTCTGGAAAAGATTTGCTTAGGGTTGTCAGGATTGGTGGAACGTTTTCTTCCAATCGTTTCCAATATGTCATGTTCACAGTATAGGAATTAGAGGGACCGTTAAAGTGATTGTAAACTTGTCCTTGTCTCAAATAGTCATTTCTGTCTGCTTTGTGTTTGTTCCTCTACTATCAGTATGAGTTCCTTCTCACAAGTTTTCTTGACACCAAGAGAATAGTGGTGACAGGGGAGGGAGCTCCAGCAGAGTGATACCCTTAGCTCTGTTCCTGTGTACAGGAGGATGTGACCCAGTGGCGGTGCGTCCATAGTGGGCGCAGGAGCGCCGCCCCCTCTGTCCTGCACCGTCACTCAACAATACATAGATTCATACATTGCATGAATATATGTATTGACGCCGCTGCCGCCCACTATTCAGGTGGCCGGCCCCCTGTTGAACGCCGGCCATCTGAATAACAGCGGTGGGTGTGTTTTGGAAGTGTCTATCAGAGCCAGTGACATCGAGGGCGGGAGAAGACATTGAGGAATCGTGGAGGGAGGATGGCTGACCCGAGAAAGGTAAGTGCCGGGCAGGGAGCAATCTGGCGGCATTTTAAGGGGCAATTTGGCGGCATTTTAAGGGGCAAACTGGCGGCATTTTAAGTGGCAATCTGGCGGCATTTTAAGGAGCAATCTGCTGGCATTTTAAGGGGCAAACTGGTGGCATTTTACGGGGAAAACTGGCGGCAATTGATGGGCACAGTGACGACATTTGATGGGCACAGTGGCGACAATTGATGGCACAGTGGCGACAATTAATGGCACAGTGACAACAATTAATGGCACAGTGGCTGCGTTTGATGGCACAGTTTCGACAATTAATGGCAGAGTGGCGACAATTAATGGCACAGTGGCTGCGTTTGATGGCACAGTGGCGACAATTGATGGCACAGTGGCTGCGTTTGATGGCACAGTGGCTGTGTTTGATGGCACAGTGGCTGCGTTTGATGGCACAGTGGCTGCGTTTGATGGTACAAAAAAAATTTGAGCACCAGCCGCCACTGGTGTGATCCTTCCCTCCAATCAGCTGTCAAAGCTTGCCTCACGGAGCTCTGCAGAGTGTAACCTCAGCTCTCCGCACCCTTTTTTTAGAGCTCTCAGACAAGCTGTAAATATAGCACTTTGAACAGGTGCAGAGAAGAGAAGACTGCAGATAAACATATACAACTTATGTAGAAGGATTTCATCTCTGTGTAGTACCTGAGGACAGTCACTTTACTGGGTATATGTAAGGACTTACAACCACTTTAAGGCAGCGATGACCAACACAGTCCCAGCGCAAGAACAAGGCAGTTATTCCTTATGACCTTTGGCTTCAATTCGAAAGCAGTGCAGAGGTGTAGGATTAAAAAAATTGGACATGTCTTTTTTTGTGTAGCATGTTCTGACACGCTGTAACCCATGGCAACGTCCTGCAGCTCACAGAATGTACATAAGACTGGATTCACACATATGCATTTTTCAGATTTGCACTACAGAACGTGTTCCATAGGAAACCATGTTAAATGGACTGTAGTGCAAATCTGCAAAATGCAAAAAGCACTAAAAATTCATAGGTGTGAATCCAGCTTAATGCCTCGTACACATGATCGGAATTTCCGATGGAAAAAGTCAGATGAATTCCATCAGAGTTTAGATATAGAACTTGTCCTTTTTTTTCCGATGGAATTCCGATGTGATTTGACCAGGCAAAAGCCAGATCGTGTGTACGCAGCATAATAGTTTACAAAAGAAGATAGGAAAAAAGGCAAGCAAAGTATTTCGTTTCCAATAGTTTTTTATTAAATTTTTTCAAGACAAAAAAAAAAGAGAAAGAAAAAAAAAAAAAAAAATAGGGTGTACAGAAATAAAAAAGAGAGGGGGAGGGGGAGAAACAATCATAGCCTCTATTCGGAGGACTAGCATAGATACAAATGTTTGCAGGTCACAAGCAAATCATTAACTCAACTTTTAATACTCTTACTGCAATCATCTATCATGACGGATAACTTAGACCCTGCCCCGGGTCTGTCATTTGAGGCACTATCTAGACCCATGGGGTCAACAAGTAACAGTCAGTTAAAGCTGATTCAATATATTAACCATGGGAAACAGCCTTATAAATGTATAAAAAGGAGAGGGAAGAGAAGTAAGCAAGATAGAGAGGAAAAGGAGGGAAAAGAAGAAAAGAGAAGAAGAAAGGGAAAAAAAAAGAAAAGGGAGGATGGTGCATCCCTACCCCGGCGGCGAGAGGGAGATATCAGAATAGTATAAACCCGTTCATTGGCACAGATCAATGTACCGTCGTGAGATAAGAGATCCAAGGGTCCCACACCTTGTCAAAAACCGCTACTCTGTCGTTCAGAATGGCTGACATCCTCTCGTTCACCATAATCCAAGACAATTTAGACTTAAGTAGACAAAATGGGACAGTGGGGGACCTCCAAGACTTCGCAATGGTTATTCTAGCTGCCACAAAGATAAAAGCTATCAGTTTTCTCAAGTGTTTTGTTGTTCCCTCCACCAGGCGTCCCAGCAGTGCATGGAGAGGCGACTTAACAAGATTCACCTGGGTTAGAGAGTAGATAAAATTATAAGTGCGTATCCAAAAACGTCTCACCCTTTGGCACGTCCACCAAATGTGGTACATAGTACCATCCGCACTGCACCCCCTGAAGCACTGCGGAGACGCCCCCGGGACAAAGCTAGCAATACGTGCAGGTACCATATACCAACGCAATAGTACTTTATAATTAGCCTCTATTATAGAGGTGTTGATATATGACTTAGAGGCTCCCTGGATCAGCTTACTCCAGTCCGCCATGTCCAGTTCCATACCAATATCCTGTTCCCACTTAGTCATATAGGCCATTTTTTGGGTACCAGAAGACAGCAGTCCATAAATCAATGATATGTGACCAGAGTGTTTGTCAAAGGTTCTGCAGAGTTGTTCCATAGCCGTAGATGTAGTAAGATCAGAAGTGCGATTTAAAGATTCCAGAAAATGCTTAATTTGAGCATATCAAGCAAAGTATTTCAGAGCATGTTCATACATTATGCACATTATTCTTTTTCTTCCCCTTAATAAAGCGGAGGTTCACCCTAAAAAAACATCTATGTACCATCCCATCCAGCATACTAGCGTCAGCTACAGTATGTCTTTTTTTTTTTTGCGCTGTATTTACCGTTTAATCCTTCAGTTCCTATGAAGAGGGGAACATGATTGACGTCTGGCTATGGCGCGTCACGCATTCCGGACTAGGTCTCGGCTCTTCACTGCGCTATACGGCGCCTGCGCACGGACTAGGAGCTGACTGCGCAGGCGCCGTATACCGCCGTATACAGCCGAGTCCTATTTTGGCTATTTTCGGAACGCGTAATGCGCCATAGCCGGACGTCAATCATGTTCCCCTCTTCATAGGAACGCCTTCTCCCCGCGGGAGTCTGAAAAGAAACTGAAGGATTAAACGGTAAATACAGCGCAAAAAAAAAAAGGCATACTAGCTGACGCTAGTATGCTGGACGGGATGGTATATAATTATTTTAGGGTGAACCTCCGCTTTAACTGCCTCCTACAGCACAATGCAGGAGGAAGTAGAAGTTCTATGGCTCATCCAAAAAATAAATAAAAAATAAGCCAAGTGTGCCATTCAAGAGCAGGAAGTGGAGCGACCTTCCAACTTCTAAACCTAAAGGCAGTCATAATGTGGTGCCATTGGAGACAAGCCCCAAGTTTGCAAGCCTGAATAAAATTCTGATACAGTAACAGTGTTACTCGCCACAGTAACACCATCATCTTTCAGAAAAAACTCCACCTTTCGTCATTAAAAAGCCGTCCAAGAACTCCAGTCAGTGACTTTGCATAAGCCAAGATGATATCATCAGTCTGCTGCAGGCAGGAGGAAGCATTTCCTCAGTCCCCTCTCCCCCCATGATCAGGCTATACATTGTAACAGATGACCTGCACATCATTACGACTGTTAGAAAGGGCTCCCAATATCCCCTTTTTTTATAAAAAATTGACATTATGGAGAAAGCAGTGAGTGGAAAATTCGTCAGAGAGTGTCGGATACAGGACGATACTCCACAGCCCAAATTTTTTTCTAAATTAAATATTTTTCAGTGAACTGATCGTTTTAATAAAGGACTATTAAAATACTTCCAGATACTTGTAAAATCACTGAAAATATACTGTTTAAAGAATATATCCACCTCTGAAAAAAAAAACAATGATACCCATAGCCATCATCTAGAGATACATGGTCCATAAATCATCATTGTGGCCTGCGCCATCCTCTCGCCCCATTCACAAACAGAGCAACAGCTGAAATGGCTCTGTCAATATTCATTCAGACAGGACATCACTCCTACACAGCAATTATCAATTACATCGCTGCAGGGAATCAATCACTTTACTACAAGCGGCTTCAGTGCTGAACTGACTGCCAACCCGAGACTGCCAACTAGAGGGGCACTACAACTGGCAGCAATCCCTACAGCCCCTGTTCTGACCTCACAACAAGCTAGGCTCAGCGTTTAATATATTTTGTTTCAAAGTATTAGAAGTCTAATGCTACAAAGCTACAATGTTGCAGTCTGATCTTTGGAGGGGAGCGATAAGGAAAGGCTTGCGCCTGCCTGCAGCAGACTGATGACATTCTCCCAGTCTATAAATATAGGAGGTGCCTGGTTACCTAATAATTGTGCACATACACCTATGTGTAGTTTGTCAGTCTAGTATCTGACTGTGTGTGATTGCAATCATTCAGCCTTCCTGATCAATAACCAATGAGATACAATTTCAATCAAACAGGGTGTCCCATCAGTCAGCTCTGAGTGGTGGAGAATACAACCAATGAGCAGCCAGAAAGGGAGGTTCCATTTTTAGGCTGATTGACTGGCTCTGTCTGAAAGTCAGTCCCACAAATCCCTTATGCCGTGTACACACGATCAGGCTTTTGCCCAGCCAAATCACATTGGAATTCCAAAGGAGTTCCATCGGAAAAATATAGAACATGTTCTATATCTATAGTCCGATGGAATTCCAATGAAAAAACTCTGATGGGGCTACACACGATCGGAAAATCCATCTGACTTTTTCCATCGGAAATTCCGATCGTGTACGTGGCATTAGACTCATACTTAATAAGGCCATGGCACTGATCACATGATCTGTCACTAGAGGAAACCCAGGGTCCCATTTTTAGAAGAAAAGGCACTTCATGGCCCCTGTAACAATTATTATTAACTCCCCAGAATGAGACTGTCAGAGTAGCCAAGGGTAATATAAAAAATACAGATCTGCGTATCAGGGTTCACCCAGATTGATATTTTAGGGTCCGGTAAATTTTGTGGAATTGAACCCCCCCCCCCCCCCCCCCATGATTTTATATTTCGGGGATTCCATTGTTGATATCTCTGCGATGAGATACTCACTACAGCTACCAGGAGCAGATCTGAGTGAATACTATTGGGCCCATGAGCTCAGCAGGCCACGCGTAATTGTCACACCTTCCTGTGTACTAGTGTGAACAGATCACGGATCTCTTTTTAATGTCATCTCATCCTCTCTGCTTGTTTTACTCCATGAAAATAACACCAACCAACCCCAACATTAACAAGAACAGCAGCCCTAATGATGATTGAGCCCCTGCAAGACTGTTTTGTTTTCGGACAATGGGGGTTCTGTGTTGGGATTTCATTCTGGAGGATTGAAATTTAATTCTCTGACACAAACTTTAGTTAAAGAGATTTTGGCATCATTTGATAATCGGGGTAATAAATTAATTCCATTGTGGAATCTGTTGGATAGCGAGAGCAGAAGTGAGCTCTCCATCACGCTGCCGTCTCCTCTGAACATGTCGGCTCCTCAGAGGGGGGGGAGTTATGTTCAATTTAATTCCAGCAGAACCATATGTTACCCGCTGAGCCGGAGTCTGTACCAGTCCGAGCACGCCGAATCTCCGCTACAGTCGGGAACATCCATCACACCGACACGCTCCATCTTAACTTCTTATTGGTCCTCTACGTGCAATCTGTCTATATATAATCTATATATTTATACATTATCTATCTGTCTATAGGAGTATGCCTCTGCCCATTACGAAGGCAGAGTGACACGTATTAGCCCACTCAGAAGTCAGGATTCATCATGTAGCTGGATAAAATTTTATTCGCCCAGAAATAGGGATCCCTTGCCAGAATCCAGCATCCAGCGTGAGCGTATTAGAGGGTATCATCCAGCATGAATCCTGCTTATCCCCATGTCGTTACGGCCAGGGTTTCCAGCAGCTGTAATAACCTTCATCCCTGATTCATTTCCTCCATTTACAGGATCAGCGTCTCCTAGCAGATGTTCACAAAGTCGCAATGGCTTCTGGACGGTTGCCAGAGCTACCCCTCCCGCCCTTAATACTGGGGGAAAACTATGTCACATAATCCCAGGTTATGCACCAGGAACTCAGAATAAAGGCATGTACAATCTATTCTACAATTTAGAAGAGGCCAGGGTGATGGAAATACATTTATAAAAACCTGTTAAAAAAAACATCTAAAACCAAAACCTTATTTTACAATGTATATACTTTTGGAAACAGTAGGGAACTGCTGTCTGTGTCTACTTTGGGAGATTTTCCTTCATGTTCTGTCCTGGAGATGTAACAGGAAGTGAGAGGAAATTTCACTCAAAAGTGAGAAGAATTACATTCTTTCCCACATTATAGTCTTGGATCCTGGGACACTGTTGGTTCCAGGGTCTGTATTGCATCTACCAACTTTTTGGGTGGGCAAGCACAGACCCTACCTCTAAATATTTGAGGACCCCCAACTTGTGGCCAAGATCTTTGCAATTAATGACTATTTGTGTTAGTGCGCAAGTGCAGTAACTCAAATAAGGTCATAGGCCATGACCTGAAATACTGTGATCCCAGTTCATGACAACGAATTAGCAGTATAGAGGGCCAAGATGAAGCTTCATTCTGGCAAATCCATGTCAACTGGGACATATTGAAATCTTTTCTATTGCCCCGTACACACGATCGGAATTTCCGATGGAAAAAGTCTTATTGACTTCTTCCATCGGATTTTCCAATCGTGTGTAGCCCCATCTGAGTTTTTTCATCCTAAATTCAGATGAATTTCATTGGACTTTAGATATAGAACATGTTCAATATGTTGTGATTTGTCCGGGCATCGTGTGTACGCGGCATTAGACAGTTATCACAAGAACAGGAATCCCTATTGGAATTTTTCCCCTCCATCTCTGTTCTGGCGACAACTCAAGATTGTATTTTCCCTTTGCTTTACATCTGGGGGGCACTCCTCCCCTGTTTCTTAAAGTGGTTGTAAACCCCTACCCAGTGAAGTGACTATACAATCCACAGAAATGAAACAAATCCTCCTACGTTGCACATGTCTATCTACAGTCGTCTTTCCCCTAAATCCATTTAAAGTGCAGAATTTTGTATGTATAGAGGACTGCCAGGCTCCACATCTCCATTGTCTCACTCTACTTTTGCCACCTGGGACAGGATAACTAAGAAACACAAACTAGCCCCATTTCCTTCCCCTCTTTCATCACTGGGGGAACATCAGGATTTTTTTGGCCCCTGGGGGGGGTTCCGTGAAGGTTAGGTGCTTCTAGTTCTTGGTGAGTACTGAGCTAAAACCTTTGGCAGTGCTGAGGGAAAAATGGGGCACTAGCCCATCAGACTCTTGGAGGCACCTGCAGCTGCGGGGTCTCTTTAGGAACCTCAGAGGCATAATAAGGTCTATGTATTCCCTCACCACCTTTGAGGCTTTGTGTACGTGGACGGAGAAACTGACTAGACTGATCTCAGCTTTACCAGCTATTACTTGAATTTTCCTTAGACAGTCCCATATTAAATTGTAGGCTGGAAACATGAACGTGGTCGTAGCCTTTCGGAAAACCAAATTGCTAAAATTACTAAACTGTCTGCTCTAAGGTGCAGGAATCTTGCTTTAAATTCTTAACAAGGTGGTATAGGGTCTGAGACAAGCTGTCTTGCATCTTTCCTTTGGTGTCTCCACACTGCTGGAGGGAATGTGGACAAAAGGGAACATTCCAACATATTTGGTCTGAATGCCTCCGCATTAAACCATTTTTGGTAGAAGTCCGGATTATTATAGCCGAAGCCGTACAACATCAGTAAGAAGATGACCCTCTTCCGGTATTATTCCATGCTACACTATTGCGAGTTGGGAAATGTAAAAGGTCAGTGATACCCCATCTCCTTAATGCTGGTAGGAGTACGGATGGACGTAATTTACGTTCACGCCGAAACCAATGACGTCCTAGCGACATCATTGGGAGCAATGCACGCCGGGAAAACTTGCGGACGGCGCATGCGCAGGTAAAACGGCGCAGGGACGCGCCTGATTTTAATACTACACTCCCCCTAGCCGCGGAATTTGAATTCCGCCGGGGGGAGTTACGATCCGCCGGCGCAAGTTTCGAGGTAAGTGCTTTCTGAATACTGCACTAGCCTCTCAAATTTGCGCTGGCGGATCGTAAATCAGATAGATTACGCGGATCTAAAGATCCGCTAATCTATCTGAATCTAGCCCCATGATACTTCACAGGGGACTAAATGTTTTCAATGCTCTATATATTGTGTCTTATTTTTCCTACAGCCCAAGGTAGTGTAGGATTTTTTTAGTTTTTTTTTCCTTTCTTTTAAAATTTCTGGTCTGTCTTCTTCCTTTCCTTTGGCTCCATACCCCTCGGTTTGTAAAAGAACTGGGAGGTCCAGGCATTGAATCCTTATTCGGATCTTCATTATAATATATTTTTTGTAAACTGTTTGCTCTCGCCTGAGTAATCTATCGTCAGAGTTGGCTTTTAGCCTTTGTCAACTGAATTATATTGGAGTATGTTCTTCAAGATTTTTTATTGTATTTTCTGTATACTCATAAATAAAAAAAATTCAAACAAAGTGAAGAATTTACACAGGATCGCTCAGCTTCAAAAAGCAGGCGGCGGAGAGCTGAAGTTACATCAATGAGGAGAGTTCTGAGAGCTGACTGGAGGGGAGGGAAGGGACACCCCCCCTCCCAAATAAAGCACACGGATACAGAGCTGAGGTTGTCAAAGCCCTCCCAATCACCATATTTTCTCTCTTGGTGTCAGGAAAACCTGTCAGAAGTGTCTCATGCTTATAGCAGAGGAATGAAGCAGCAGAGAGAAATTACACTTGGTGCTCTGGATTGAAGTACCCATTTTATTAATAATTAATGTCGGAGGTTTACAACCACTTTAAGAGTCAAGTGCATGGTTAGTTTACAAGCAAGTAACAGAAGGCCTTTAAAGGCAGGCCCTCACATACAGTACAGGGCACTGGTCCTGCATTGTACATGATGACATCTGCAGGATGGTGATACATGACCAGAAATAAGGAGCAGCTTCATGGGATTGGTCGTAAATACTGGAATCAGCTAGGGGGGAAAACCTGCAAAACCAAGGAATAAGGTAAAACAAATTCTCAAAGTTACATTCCCCTAGATTAAACAAGCATCATATACTAAATATACAGGGTCGGGGACCCCAAGATTTTCAGCTTTAAAAAAATTGGGAAGTTTTAGTTCAAATAATATTTTGCAATCATTTGCATTTTATTGATTAATCAGCTAAAAGCCACAAATATTTTTGCAAGGGCCATTTAGCTGTCCAATGAGTGATTTGAGTCCAGAGTGATGGATATGAAGTAGAAAACAGACCAGGAGAGGACCGCTCATGCCCTTCAATGACCCAGTGGTCCTCTCCTCTTAGGAGTCCATTGTGTGCCAAGGTGAGGGTTTGCATTTCTCTCAGAGAGATCTGGAAAATGTAATTATTTGAATTTCTGGGACTTCTGCCTTGAAATCACACGGCAACAATAGATGTTTTCTCAGCTCAAAGCAGAACACAAGCTAGGAATTTAAATCAGAATTCCAGTTCAAAAATAACTAGCATTGAAATGTAAAACTGTACCCAGGAAATGTAAAATATGTTCCGCAGGGAGAATGCACAATCTCAAATCCCAACTTTGAGTGAGAAGATGGAGGGGAGACTTGTATCACCAAAAGGTTAAGGCAGAGGATGTACTCTTGTCACACCACAGTTCATGTCAGATTGCCAATTCTTCATTTTGTTCTGACCACTGTGGTGTCCAAAATCTGGACACCCATGGAGAACTCCTCACCACCATATCATCACATTATAGACAACATTATTATCTCCACAGTGGGGCTCATATATCTGTCAGTCCTTCCATATGGCCACCCTCCCCTCATACAGTCTCTTAGTCCTTTACTGTCTTTTAGGTCTAAACTCCTTCCCTTCAGTCTTGCACAGTTGCACAGGCTCCTCTCCTGTACTGAAATTACTTACTCTGATTTCACTGCACACTGTGAGCTTCTCCTCATGTGCACTAGAAGCTGCAGCAAATCAGATAGAGCCCACCCTGGGCTGGGGGACATCTGGAATCATCTAGCTCTTTTTCCCCCCAGCCTTACTTTGCCTGGCCCACCCCTTTTCATTCATTTGATTTCATTTCTCTCAGTCATGAATAGGGAGGGATGCATCGATACCAATACTGGTCTACCAAGTGTTTTCACGAGTACCCGTACTTGTGAAATTGCTCCCCTCCCGACAACAAAAACAATACTTTGTGGTGCGATTTGTGTCCATACAAAATGAATGGGTGCAAATCGCACTGCAAATAATCACATACAGTTTGAACAGGAATGCAATGCGATCGCTATAGAATCACATGCGATTTTCCCCACTTCTCCTGTCTGAACCCAGTAAAGAAAGTAAAGCACCATGTAGTGAAGCAATAGACAGTTTGTTAAAATGTTATAAAACCTCACAAAGTAAATATTTAGTCAAATCCATATCTGTAGGGACCCAGTCCCACCGATTATAGCAAACCACGGCCGCTGAAGGTGCTCACAGGGCTGAAGGGTAAAAAACGGTATTGGTGCATCCCTAGTCATGATGGCTTAGCATCACATGTTGATGTTACCACAGCTTCCTGCTCTCAGTGTATGGGACCCTACTGGGCCATCCCATCGTCTTTTTTTTTTTTTACTGCATTGCAAAGGGAAGCACAGAGCAACACAGTGATAACTTCACGGGGACTAAAATAATGTATATATTGAAAATGAAAAAGTTATTTGATATTTCATTAGCATGTTGATGAGGATGGAAAGGAGGGACTAGGGAAGGCAAAATAGAAGCTTATATTAAAATATAAGATTTCCCAGCCTTACTGTCCCTGGCCAACACATTTTTTTACTGGATTACATTTCTTTCAACCATGGAGGCTCACCATTACATGTGGCATTACGACAGAACTAATTTTGATATTTGCTAGAGCAAATATTCACCCAAGAGCTAAACCACTGCTTGCATCAGGGCTAAGGGCTCTTGAGAGGAGTACTGAGATGCCGTGTACATTGTACAACACCCTGCCAGCCCCTTCCACCAGCCTTGAGTTACCTGAATTGCATAGCGAAGCACAGAGACGTTGTTATTATATCACTGGGTCTAAAATTAAGTATGCAATGAAAAGTGAAAAGTTTTACTTAAAAAATGTACCTAGCATGTTGATGATGCAGGGGACCAAGGCAAGATATAAGCTGATTAAACTTCAGCTTTAATACAGTATGGCAGGGGTGTCCAAACTTTTTTCAAAGAGGGCCAGACTTGAAGTGAACATGCGTGAGGGCCGACCATTTTTCCTGACATTCTTTGAACCATTAAAATTTGGTTTAAGTGTGTTCGTTCGAGCACTAATACACTTGCCTTTGTGGCTGTGTGTGAGTAAAGAGATGAGCTCAGGCGTATTATTTGGATATACCATATTTATTGGCGTATAACACGCACCTTCACTTTAAGAGGGAAGTTTCAAGAAAAAAAAAAAATTTTTGCAAAATAAGGGTCAGTGCCTATCTGCAGATCCACAATTGGCAGGAATGCAGCACCCACCATTGCCAGAAATGCAGCACCTACCATTGCCAGGAATGCACCCACCATTGCCAGGAATCCCCTCACCATTGCCAGGAATGCACTCACCATTGCCATCAGTGCAGCCTTGGAGGAGACATGGAGGTGGCAGGACGAGTGCCAAAGATAACCTACAGGAGAATCTCCTGTTTACACAGCGACCTCTTTAAGAGAAAGTCCCGCCTCCTTTGATGGACAGAACAGTCATCCAATGGCAGAGCCGGAGACGGGACTTCCTATTACAGAGGCTGCCGTTTAAACAGGAAATACGCCCCTGTGTGCATGACACTCGTCCCGCCTCCTCCCTCCGGGCCAGCCAGCCAATATATCTTTTGTGGCACTGGCCCTGGGAGATCCTGGGGGGCCACAAAAGATATATAGGTTTAGATAACCAGGCGGGCCATTCAAAACCGGACTGCGATTGGTCCGCGATCCGGACTTTGGACATGCCTGCAGTATGGTGTCTGCCGAGCCTCATTATATGGTGACCACTTTCCACAAAGTCTTTCTCCTAGTCCTTCACTGTTCTTTAACTTTGTTACACACATGATAGTACAATACAAGTATAAATTGTATTTCAGACCCTTCTTGGATCTCACCACTGCATTTTCCTTCTTTTGCCTCACCATAGATGGTGCCATGTGTAATAGAACTCAATGTGCACTGCGTTGAGGTAACCAAATTGTTGTGAATATTCTGCCAATGCACTGCAACTGTTGAAAAAATTTACATTTCCCTTAGCAATGCAGCGCAGCACACCCCAATGCACATTGCCATGCATTTTAGCATGTGGAGCCACAACACACAAGTGTGAATGGGCCCTAAAGCTTATGCTTTCCTGTACTGTATGTGCTAGATTACTCTAGATGTGCCATTCACCAAAATACCCATATGGTAATTGTAAAATCACAGTTGGGGATGCTGGTAATTAAGCCTTGGATGTCATGAATAATTGAAAACAGTAAGCCAGGAGCACAGGGGCAAGAAAATTCTGCATAAATTATGAGGGCCACAAGTATTCAATAGCTGCCAGTCCATAGCTCCGTAAGGAATTTGAAGCTTCTGTCATGCTGTGACTGGCTTTGACTTGGAGTTGTAGCTCTTCTAGTTTGGTATGTGAAAGATGATTGGAGATGTGGGTACAGACTTTCAATTCGTTACCTGACCATAATACTCTCAATCACTTGCAATAAATAATGTGTTTTGTGGCATCAGAGGTTAAACAGTCGTCTCCTCAAAAGAAATGTTTTCCATTTCTCATCTCATCTCAATTGAAAATTCACTCAAAATCCCTACAAGCAACTACTGAGAATTGCCATTAACCTTTCACTGCCAGGTCACCTTTACCCTTATAACAGTTTATTGGAGCAGGAGGAATAAAGCTGAACTTCAGGCATATAAAATGTCATTTAATTATAATACCCAATAGCCACAAAGGATATAAATCCACTTTGTGTACGCTAAATGCTTCTGCAATCCCATATATTACCTTGTAAAAAGCAGAGGTGACATCATTACTCTGCTGTACATAGCCTGTGCAGAAATCAGAGCTTTGGTAGGGACCCAACAGGCTCCACCTACTCTATGGTTATGACTAAGGCCTTATAGGCTGAAACACGTCAACTGTTTTCATTTGCGTTTGTTCACTGTGGCTTGTCAATAAAAAAGAGGAATTTTTAAAGAGCAACAACCGGAGTGCGGATCATTTTTTCTCACCCACTACAGTCTGTCTGTGTTCCATTCGATTAGGCGATTTGTCAGAATTGGTAACGGAAGTGATGTTCCGTTGCCGCTATCTTGCTACACCCCGCACTCCTCCGCAGTAATGATACACGAGAAGGGGTCAAGAGGACATCTTGTTACACCCACCAGAGTTTTGCATTTCACGGTTATTTTTAACAGTAAACAGAGCTTATATAGTAAAATACAGTATTTGGAAATACATCGGACTATTTACATGTTGAATTACAAAAGCAGAGGTGTTCTGTCAGATTGTCAAAACTGTGAGATCAGCAAGTTTGCCGCTGCTTTTAAAATTCAACATCTAAACAGTCAGTCGAATTCTAAATACTGTATTTCTTCTTATAAACTCTGTTTACTGTTAAAAATAATTGTGTAATGCAAACCTCTGGTGGGTATAACAAGATGTCCGCTTGCCCCCGTCTCTGTGTATCGTTACTGTGGAAGAGTTGCAAGATGGCGGTGACAAAACATCACTTCCGTTACCAATTCTGATGGGTCACCATATCTGATGGAAAACCTGCAGAAAACTACAGGAGGGGGCGGAGACAAGACCAGTCACCCTGTACAAGGAGAGAGAGCAGCAAAGACCAGTCTTTATTACAGGAAGCTCCTACAAAGAGGAAAACGTTTCACACTGCAATTACTGCATAGATCTGGAAATACAACAAAACACACCGAGATTCGAGTAGGACCCCTTTCACGCTTTACGGGCATTTTGGCACTAAAAATAGCACCTGTAAACTGCCTCCCATGCCTCCCCAGTGTGAAAGCTTGAGTGCTTTCACACATGGGGTGGTGCGTTTGCAGGTGGGAAAAAAAGTCCTGTAAGCATCGTCTTTGGGGGCGCTACACCTGCAGCGCTCCTAAACCGCCCCTGCCATTAAAATCAATAGGCAATGCTGCTGAAAAGCCACCAAAGCAAAGTCACTCTACCGATCAACTTCTGTACAACCGGCCTGTTGGTGTTTCTTGAATGATTGGTTCCACCAACTATAGCCTGACCAGTATGATCTGATAGTGGAGTAGGCTCCCCGCTGTCAGAACACAATAGCACAGTGGGAGTGATTACCCCATTCACATGGAGTGTGTGGATGGGGGCATTGGGTCATTTTTTTCCATTCAACCAGCTGTATGGCCAGCCTTACTTTGCTGGCAGCATAACCTTTGGAGGTGACAAAGGAGAGATTAATTTCTCTATAAAAGGGTTAATATGCAATAAAAAAATTAAAATGGTTAATCTACATTGTTGGAAACTGAGCAGTTAATACCCGGCATCGGCAACAGAAAAGTTAATCTCAGGAGGAAAGCAAGACAAAAAGGGTTTCCCATTAGTTTTGGTAGCAGATATAGTGGCACATCTGGTGGTGGCAGAGGAGGGGTTAAATGCTGGTGGTGACAGCAGAGGGGTGAATACTAGTAGTGATGGGTTAAGTTCTGGTGGTGGCATCAAATAGGTTAACATTTGATGGTGACAGTGGATGGTTTAAACTCAGGTGACTGTATTGGGTGGTGGCCCCGAATGGGTTAACTACTGATAGTGGCATCAAATGGGTTCATTTCTGGTGTTGGCATCGGATGGGTTAACCCCTGGTGATGGCAGTGAAGGGGTTTCTGCAGCCCGCCAGGATCCAGGCAGATGGCTGATCTGTCTCTCTCCCACTGATTTCTATTTTGGTCTGCTGAGAACGCTGCCTGTTCTCTGGGATCTCAGAGCTGTGCTAGCTGGGGGGGAAGTACGAAGTTAAAGCAAACACCCCAGAGCCCCGCTGAATGGGGGACACAGGAGGCTCCCGGCCAAGACCACATTTCTGTCATCTTTTCCTGAACACACATTTGATGATGGGCATGTTGGTGGAGCACTGGACCCAAATAAGGAGGAATTAGGATTTACATGCAAGAGTATCCTTGGGGGTCCCAAGAGCAGTCTAAAGAATATGAACAGGATAAAAAAAAACAGCAGATGTAATAGGAGTTCAGTAAATCTTTATTACATATGAAAGGAGGACAGAAAGGAAAGCCATTGCTTTTCAAGGGATCATTGCCCCAAATCCGTCACCCCCCCCCCCCCCCCTTCATCAGGGCTGGGAAATAAGATTCATCAAATAATATCGGAGAACTGGAGAAAGTGCAAAGAAGGGCAACCAAACTGATAGGAGGCATGGAGGAGCTCAGCTATGAGGAAAGATTAGAAGAACTAAATGTATTCACTCTTGAGAAGAGAAGAATAAGGGGGGATATGATCAACATGTACAAATATATAATGGGTCATACAGTGAACTTGATGTTGAGTTATTCACTTTACGGTCAACACTGAGGACAAGGGGGCACTCTTTACGTCTAGAGGAAAAGAGATTTCATCTCCAAATACGGAAAGGTTTCCTCACAGTAAGAGCTGTGAAACTGTGGAACAGACTCCCTCCAGAGGTGGTTCTGGCCAGCTCAGTAGATTGCTTTAAGAAAGGCCTGGATTCTTTCCTAAATGTACAGAATATAACTGAGTACTAAGATTTGTAGGTAAAGTTGATCCAGGGTAAATCCGATTGTCTCTCAGGGGATCAGGAAGGATTTTTTTTCCCCTGCTGTAGCAAATTAGAGCATGCACACGCGATCGCTCGTTACAGAGCGAGGACTGGGAGCTGTGTGTGTAAACACACAGCTCCCGATCCTGTCAGGGAGAGAAATGCTGATCTTCTGTTCATACAATGTATGAACAGAAGATCAATCATTTCCCCATGTCAGTCCACCCCCCCCCTACAGTTAGAACACACCCAGGGAACATACTTAACCCCTTCCCCGCTCCCTAGTGTTAACCCCTTCACTGCCAGTGGCATTTTTATAGCACTGATCGCTATAAAAATGCCAATGATCCCAAAAATGTGTCAAAAGTGTCTGAAGTGTCCGCCATAATGTCGCAGTACAGAAAAAAAATCGCTGATCGCCGCCATTACTAGTAAAAAAAATATATTAATAAAAATGCCATAAAAATACCCCCATTCTGTAAACGCAAACTAATCAATAAACGCTTATGCAATTTTTTTTTACGAAAAATATGTAGAACAATACATATCGGCCTAAACTGAGGGGAAAAAAATGTTTTTTTATATATTTTTGGGGGATATTTATTATAGCAAAAAGTAAAAAATATTCATTTTTTTCAAAATTGTCGCTATATTTTTGTTTATAGCGCAAAAACTAAAAACCGCAGAGGTGATCAAATACCACCAAAACAAAGCTCTATTTGTGGGGGGGAAAAGGACGCCAATCTTGTTTGGGAGCCACGTCGCACGAATTGTCAGTTAAAGCGACACAGTGCCGAATCGCAAAAAGTGCTCTGGTCTTTGACCAGCAATATGGTCCGGGGGTTAAGTGGTTTAAAGGAGTATTTTATGTCCCAATACATCATAGGGATACAGTGTTATATAAAAAAAAGACTGTGTATACAAATATATATGTAGTATTTGAAAAATGGAGCACAAAATTTTAATGTATGGAGGACACTGATGCAGCGAAAACATTTTTTGGGAAAGGTAATTAAAGGTGAACTAATCCTTTAAATCATGTTTAATGTGGGCCTAGAGTTCCTCTTTACATTACAGTGCATTTATTTCCATAGATGTCGAGGGATGGAGAGATTTGAGTTAAAAAAATTTAAATGAATCTGAAAAGATCTGTCCGTGTGCGGAATTTCTTCTTTCCGTGCACAGTGAGGTTGAGTGACAAACGCATGTCACATAGAGATGACACAGCGAGTGGCTCATCAAAATTCTACAACAGAATCTTGTGACTCATCTGGAGTTTGCTGAAGGTGCTGGCTTTCCAACAGAGGGACAGAGGGTGAATATTCTGTAACATCTCTGATCAATAATTATAAAGTCACGGCTACTAATCACAGCCACTCATCCCCTGCTACAAGTGTCTAAAGGAAAGGGGGGTCCCAAGTCAAAGCATGTGACACATGCAAACACTAGAGACCCCCATACACCCCAAAACAGGACATGATGGCTCAGTAAGAGTCACCTGGAGGATAGAGAAGAGATGCCCCCATGAATCAAGGTGGGTGGCCAGAAGAGTCAAGGGAATGGCAACACCTTTCAAAGCTTATAGTTCTGCAGACCCTATACACCGCTTTCCTCCTTAAGTACTGTTGAAAGGCAATACTAACTCCTTGAATGATGTCTACCCAGACCTGGGATTAAAACAGCCATTTTGATGACCCAATTACTCTCCACTAGTATGTCTGTAGTATTTGACCATCTCCTGCAGTATGTTTACAGTCTCTGACCATCTCCTGCAGTATGTTGGCAGTCTCTGACCACCTCCTGTAGTATGTTTACAGTCTCTGACCATCTCCTGCAGTATGTTTACAGTCTATGACCATCTCCTGTAGTATGTCTGCAGTCTCTGGCCATCTCCTGTAGTAGTAACCAAGTCTCTGGCCATCTTCTGTAGTATGTCTGCAGTCTCTGACCATATCCTATAGTATGTTTACAGTCTCTGACCATCTCTTGTAGTATATTTGCAGTCTCTGGCCATCTCCCATAGTATTTCTGCGGTCTCTGACCATTTCCTGTAGTACTTCTGCTGTCTCTGAACATCTCCTGCAGTATGTCTGCAGTCTCTGACCAGCTCCTGTAGTATATTTTTAATCTCGGGCTATCTCCTGTAGTATGTCTGCAGTCTCTGACCATCTCCTGTAGTATGTCTGCAGTCTCTTACCATCTCCTGTAGAATGTTTGCAGTTTCTGACCAACTTCTGTAGTATGTTTGCAGTCTCTGACCATCTCCTGTAGTATGACTGCAGTCTCTGACCATCTCCTGTAGTATGTCTGCAGTCTCTGACCATCTCCTGTAGTATGTCTGCAGTGTCTGACCATCTCCTGTAGTATGTCTGCAGTCTCTGACCATCTCCTGTAGTTTGTTTGCAGTCTCTGACCATCTCCTGTAGTATGTTTGCAGTCTCTGGTCATCTCCTTTAGTATGTTTGCAGTCTCTGACCCTCTCCTGTAGCATGTTTGCAGTCTCTGGCCATCTCATGTAGTATGTTTGCAGTCTCTGGCTATCTCCTGTAGTATGTTTTCAGTCTCTGGCCATCTCCGGTAGTATGTTTGCAGTCTCTGGCCATCTCTTGTAATATGTTTCCAGTCTCTGACCATCTCCTGCAGTATGTTTGCAGTCTCTGGCTATCTCCTGTAGTATGTCTGCGGTCTCTGACCATCTCCTGTAGTATGGCTGCGGTCTCTGACCATCTCCTGTAGTATGTCTGGAGTCTCTGGACATCTTCTGTAGCATGTCTGCAATCTCCGACCATCTCTTGTACTATGTCTGCAGTCTCTGACCATCTTCTATAGTATATCTGCAGTCTCTGGCCTTCTCCTGTAGTAAGTCTGTAATCTCTGCATTAGGATAAAAACTGTTTTGACTTTTGAATCACTTTAAAGTGCACCTACCAGTAACTTTCCAGGTTTACATGAATATATTCCTAACACGTCACAATATACAGCATCATTAAATAGTCATCTTTAAACTCCAGTTGGTGACTTTGACTAGGCTGAGATGATGTGATCAGTCTGGTGCAGGCAGAAAATTCACAAGGTAAAAGGATGCAGCAGGGGCTGACCTTTGTCAGACATTTATGGACACTGGCAAAAACTGCAGAGGCACCAAGATTTACATTACACTTGGCATTTCTGTACCCAGATAGCAATCAATTTTGCTCAAGTTTAACAAATGGCTTGCTAAACTATTGCTAGACTTTCCAGACTTCACAAGTTTGTTGCACAATTGCAGCAAGTCTGCATTGCATGACTCCAGATCAACTTTCCTTGCAAACATTCTGCAAGTCTGCTGCAAGTTCGGGTTCAGTTATGTTGTGCAATAGTCATCCCACCACAGGGGTCACTGTGGCTGAATTATCATGCTGTAGACTTGCAGAGCTCTTGCTGTAGACTCACCACTGCAACTTTGCTCTTGCTAGAGACTTGCCACGCAAATTTGATATAAATTAGAAAAGTGTCAACTAGAACTTATGCTTCAAGTGCTCTGCAAGTGTACAACATGCCAGTGAAAATGTGCAGCAAGTTAACAGACTTACAATTCAACACTGCCACAAACACGTGGCAAGTTATCCTTTCTATCTGGGTATTGGCATCTCACTTCAAGAGGAATATGGTAACCCTGAATCATGCCTTAACAAAGATGGTACCATTCATCTGGAGGGAAAAGCAGATGAATGTGTTGTTCAAGAGAACACTGTGATATTGGTGCAGTCCCTTGCTTTGTTGACAAACATTGGACACAAATCAGCCCCTGCAGCAGCCTGCATATGTGGTAAAATTAGAAACTGTACATAAAAACAAAGTTTACAGAAGAATACACACTGATGTGATTTTCTGAAAAGACATTACATTTCTTTACAAAAAACAAAAAGAAAATCTGTAGAAAGGATAAGGGTGGCTATACTCATTTCGATCATTTCAAGTATAGCCAAGTCATTTATCATCACCTAAAATATCGAATGATGCAACATATACAGTATCAATGATAAATATGATCTATGATCCATTTAAAATGATAATTTAATTGATCTGTATTGCGACCAGTTGTTTGAGATACGCACAGCTATTCATTTGATAGATCAGAAACAACTGATTAACTTCTGCCAAAGCCAATCAATTCACCAGCATCACATTTGATTGCAAACCCACGAGTCTGCACTTGTGATTTACGATTCGTATTCACTTCAATCATTTTAGTTGCTTCAAATGATCAACTAAATAATCATATTGATCCATGTGTGGCCACCTTTATATTTCTCTGTGTTGAGATGGGAGGCTTTGGGCCTGTGTTGATGGCATCAGTTTGATGTCAGTTGGGAGGCTTCTGAGATCATTAAGAATTCACTGAGTCTCTATCGCGTTCCATAAGACTTTGCCTATTGAATTAATTGACGATATGGTAGACCCTCAGGGAAGGTATGTTTTTGTTAAGTTTATCCTGTGGGGAAAAAAATTTACAGTGGCAAACATATACTTGCCGAATACCAATCAAAGCCAAATAGCAATGAGATATTTGGAAATACTGTCTGGCTTCATGGAGGGGAGACTTTTAATCTTCCAATGGACCCGCAAATTGATACCTCCTCACTAAGAAAGGCGGTTTCGGTATCTAGGTTGAAGACATTGAAGCGTACTCTCTATGATTATCATTTGATAGATGTTTGGAGGATACTACATCCTAAATTAAGAGACTATACATACTTCTCAACGGTCCATCAATCCTATAGTCGAATTGACTATTTTTTTGTGGACCATAACTGCTTGGATTGGTCACCAACATGTGATATTGGTACAATGGTTTGGTCAGATCATGCACCCCTTTTTTTGGAATTTACTATCCCCTCGGTCCCACTTAGAGAATGGACATGGCGCTTAAATGATGCATTACTAGAGAATACAGAGTGCTCTAATCAAATAGCGGAAACTATCTCAAATTTCTTGTCAGACCATGCTCTAGATTCCACGACACTGCCCACTCAATGGGAAGCTATGAAAGCAGTTTTAAGAGGGTCTTTTATTCAATTAGGTACCCGAATGAAAAAGAAGCGGTCAGCAGATATTACAAAGGCGTTTCAAAAGCTTAGAACCCTAGAAACAGAACATAAGAAATTAAACACGACAGAAACTCTACTAGAGGTTGATTCAGCACGGACATGTTTGCGTAAACTATATGAGTCCTCTGCCCGCACATATTCAAGTAAGGTGGCGTTACACCAATATAAATTTAGCGATAAGTGTGGAAAGTCGTTGGCTAGTTCTCTGAATCCACATCAGACTCCTACTTTTATTTCAAAGCTCCAGGGTTCAAATGGTGAAATAATATCTTCACCTTCTTTAATTAGGGAAACATTTAGTGACTTTTACCAGTCTTTATACAAAATCCCCCCAAACCAACTTTCAAGCTCACTCGATAATGAAGAGGATAAAGTAACATCCTATATAGTAGATACTCCGATACCTACTTTGGCGGAAAATATAGTAGAAGAGTTGGAAACCGTAATCACTGAAGAAGAGGTTACCAAAGCTATAATTAATACCCCGGGAGGTAAAAGTCCAGGCCCTGATGGCTTTACGCCAACATTTTATAAACATTTTTCTTCTCTTATTACTCCCTTTCTAACCAGGGTATTTAATTCTATAGCAAACGGATCTACTTTTCCGAAACAAACGCTGGAAGCGCATATCTCACTCATCCCAAAGCCAGATAAAGATCTTTCGCTGTGCGCAAATTTCAGACCTATATCTCTAATTGGGGTAGATGTAAAAATATTCTCAAAAATTATAGCAGGTCGTCTACAACCACTGTTGCCTCAACTAATCCATTTAGATCAGGTTGGCTTTGTCAGTGGTCGAGAGGCAAGAGACAATACGCTTAAAGCCCTCCTGCTGATGGACTATGCCCGCACTCAAGAGATTTCTCTATGTCTGTTAACAGTCGATGCCGAAAAGGCGTTTGACCGGGTTAGTTGGAAGTTTTTACGAGCCGCTCTTCTACAGATTGGCATGGGTCCCTGTATGATGGCAAGGATTATGTCTCTTTATCATTCGCCCTCGGCTAGAGTTAGGGTGAATGGAGCTTTTCATATTTCCAATGGAACACGTCAGGCATGTCCTCTTTCCCCATTATTGTATGTTATAATAATGGAACACCTTGCAAATGCACTGCGACAAAATGAAAACATAACGGGCATTCAGGTAGGTAAACTGGCCCTATTTGCAGATGATTTGTTGCTATTTGTAACAAATCCTCAGACCTCTATCCCATATATACTCTCAGAATTCCAGAGATTTAGCGAAGTTAGTTATTTTAAAGTTAATTGCAACAAATCGGAACTTCTCAATATATCTGTCCCGCAAGCAAAAATGAAGCAAATATCGAAGAAATTTCCATTTAAGACGTGTATGGAGTCGATTCGATACCTAGGGATTAGTATCTCAGCGTCACCAGCACAACTATACTCTCTAAATTTTCTCCCAATGCTCAATAAAATTCAAACGACCCTGACAACGTCTCTCGTTTGGTAGAATTAATACCCTTAAGATGGACATACTCCCCCGTCTTCTATACCTGTTTCAAACAATCCCGATCCACCTTCCGACAGTGTTCTTCCGTAAAATACACCGACTTTTTTCTACGTTTATCTGGAATTCAGTCCAGTCAAGAATTAGCTTCGGGACACTATCTCTACCAAAAAACAGAGGTGGAGTGGGGGTACCAAATGTTTCGACTATATTAGCACGTATCTCTGACTGGTTTCACCACTCCACATCGAAGCAATGGGTTCAATTGGAAGGACATATGAATCCTATAGACTTATGCGCCCTTCCATGGACTTCGTCTATTCTTCGAAAAGGCCCTTCAATACCAGTAGACCTTACTAGGCAAACACTGTATATATGGGACCGATTGATACCCATATATAAAATATCAAAACAGATGAGCCCTATGACTCCCTTTTTTGGAACGCCGGATTTTATACCAGCCTTACACTCAATTAAGTTTGGGCCCTGGTATAAACAAGAACATAGAAGAATTGTTCAAGTTCTCCAGACAGATTCACTATCAGTGGTAGATTTCCCATCGACTAAGACCTCCCAGAACCCTGCTCAATGGTTGCAGAGACATCAAGCCTTATGCTATATACGATCAATTCCATCGAAACAAGATTTATATGCTGAACCAACTGCATTTGAATCTTTGCTACTGCAAGAAGAACCATTATCACACTCAATTTCTATAATGTTCTCTATCCTTTTGCTTTCAATCCATCCAGATCTTCCACCGTTCACGCGGAAGTGGGAGAAAGAACTCCAAGAGAATATAGCTTTAGCAGACTGGCAAAAAAGTTTTATTTTGACCCATAAAACCTCAATAGATATAAGATCACAAGAAAAGGCATATAAAGTGGTGAGTAGATGGTATAGGTGCTCTTCTATAATGCATTAAATCAATCAAGATATACCTGACATTTGTTGGCGTTGTCACGAGGCAAAGGGTAGCATGTTACATGTCTGGTGGGATTGCCCGCCGGTGAGAAGGTTCTGGAAGCAAATTTTTGATTTATATGGAAAATTGGAGGATACAGTAATTTGCGCATCCCCAGAGTGGCTCTCCTAAACATGCTCCCAGGTTCCTTAAAAAAGGCAAGAGAGGAGATGCTTGGACATTTCATTTCAGCAGCTAAAGTAGTTATTCCTCGATATTGGAAGACAAGGGTAGTACCTTCCCTGGGGTACTACGAACATAGTAGTAATGTATGTATATTTGAGTACTACTAAAATTCAATAAAATTCAGATTGATATCAAGAATTCACTGACAGGTGCCTTCAACCTACAATTAAAACAGAGGTCCACCCAAATTTTTTTTTTAAAAGCCAGCAGCTACAAATACTGCAGCTGCTGACTTTTAAAAAATGGACACTTACCTGTCCAGCGCGCTTGCGATGTCGGCAGCCGAGGCCGAGCAATCGATCGTCTCTCGGCTGCCCCCGTCACCATCCTCGGTGAGGGAATCAGGAAGTGAAGCATTGCGCCTTCACTGCCCGATTCCCTACTGCGCATGAGTGAGTGGTGCGGCGCGTCCTCACTGGTCCCCTGCTCTCTCTTGGGAACAGTGTGTTTCCCAGGAGACAGCGGGGGGGGGGGGGGGGATGGCGTGACTCTGTGCCTGGAAGTGGGTGCAAATCTCTGTCTTAGACAGGTATCTGCAGCCCCCTCCCCCCTGAAAGGTGCCAAATGTGACACCAGAGGGTGGGATGGTTTCCGAAAAGTGAAAGTTCAATTTCACATTTATGACTTGCCTTCAAGTCATAAATGGTCAAAAGCAAGTCACAAGGAGGTCTCCTTTTTTATAATCACTTTTTTCCTTTATTATAACAAATTTCATTTTACATACAAAAAAAAAACAATAAACAAAGACGAACAAAAACAATGCATACAATTTACCCCCATAAAATCCCTTTAACATATAACACTCGTTCCCCTTTGTCCTTGGATTGCTCTGGATCTATACTCCTGTTTTACCCTTTTCAAAAAAAAAAGGGGGAACTTAATAATGCCCTATATTTCTCTTTTTCTCTCAGGAAGGAGGGAAGGAGAGCAAGAAAGTAAGGCAAGGGGAAAACAGAAAAAAAAACCCCTTCAATTTAATCTGATAAAATTCTCTTAAACCTCTCCCCTTCCCCACCCTCCCCTCTCCCCACGACCCCACCCTCCCCTCTCCCTACGATCCCACCCTTCCCTCTCCCCACGATCCCAACCTCCCCTCTCCCTACGATCACACCCTCCCCTCTCCCCACGACCCCACCCTCCCCTCTCCCCACCCTCCCCTCTCCCTACGATCCCACTCTCCCCTCTCCCCACGACCCCACCCTCCCCTCTCCCTACGATCCCACCCTCCCCTCTCCCCACGACCCCACCCTCCCCACGACCCCACCCTCCCCTCTCCCTACGATCCCACCCTCCCCTCTCCCCACGATCCTTCCATTTACTTGAGATTTCCCTCTTCACTCTTTCTCTCCTCCCTCTCTCCCCTCTCCTTTCCCTTTCTTTTCCTCCCTTCATTTTAGTTTTGCTCTCATCCTGTGCAAGCATAAACATACTACTGCGCACGTCCCCCAAAAAAATAAAAATTTAGGGCAAGTAACCCTCTTGCCCTTCACTTAACCTTACTCTTCCCTCCAGAGCACCCTGGGGTGGTGGAAAACACTCACATACACACAATATCCCCAAATCTCCAAAAAGAAGGAGAGAGAAACAACAACAAAAAAAAAGGAAACCTCCCCCCCTGGCTTGGCTCTCCTCCCCTCACCCCACCCCCAGGGTCAGTCCGTCCCTATTTCGGAGGAATAGTATAACCATCCTGCCCATATATCCTTACATTTGTCCTGTTGATCTCTCACTGTATGTACCCATCTCTCCGCTTCCATAATCCTCTCTACCTCCCCCTTCAAATCCTTTATCGTGGGGCATCTCGATTGTTTCCAGAATCTAGGAATTAGGCTCCATTCACATCTAGGCGTTTTCACGCCAGACGCCTGACGCTCGTGCCGCTGGAGGGGAGATTTCACATTGGTGTCTATGGAGATGGTTCACATCTCACGCCGAACGCCGTACGCCTGCCGCCTGAAAAAAAGTCCCGGACCCTTTTTCTCAGGCGGCATTGGCGTTCGGCCATAGACAACAATGTGTTGTCAAAAAAAAAAGACCCGTTTTATCGCGGCAAATCGCGGGTTAAATACGCCGCAATTTGACAGTGTGACCTTTATTTGACCTACTTCAAGTGAGTTTTGCATTCTCATAGACTTATAGGAAATCAAAAGCCACTTGAAGCGCACAACAACCCGCTGACACAGGCCCATAAGCAGCTCAGTTGAACAGCTCCATTATCTCACATATAAAATGCCTAGGTTAACAAACACAGTGAGACGAGTTAAACTGTCATCGAGTTAATATATATTTTTTAACTCTCTGTTTCCATGGAGACTATATTCTCTGGATAAATCAGGAATTTATGTCGACCGACGTACAAATTGCATGTCACAGGTGAACGCATTCTTTCTACCCAGTACTATAAACAAAAAATATAATTAAGAAAAAAAAAAAAGGTTCCAACTGCTTTTTTTTTTTTTACAACCATTGTTTCCATGGCGATTGAACGCTCTGATTACTTTTTGCTGCATTCTGTAATGAGATGGATGGGCAGCTTCGTAGATATAAATGTTCCGCTTTTATGTAACAGGATGCACCTTTTTTTTTTTGCAGCGGCAATTTTACAATTTTGTTGCGGGTGCGGATTGGAATGAAGGTTTGGGCTTGTAAAAAGATTCATGGGTAAACATGATTTTCTCACTTCTTCTGCACAGATGTTGCCATGTGAGATCTGGTTATTATGGAGATCAGATTTGGGTCACCGAGTTCCTGTCCTCACATGAACTCCCCACATTAAAGGGGAGGCCATGTTTTCTCTTGGGTGAAATCTTCCCTTTCAGAGATTTTAGTTTTTTAAAGAAAAGTACAGAACCATAACCATGCATGATGGGGCCCCATAGAAAAACCTTTAAGGGCCCCTGTACCTCTCTAATCTCAAAGACAATTTCTGTAGTGACACAAAGCAATAATTGCTTAAAATAATAACTGCACTTTGGTGCACTTTCTGTAAGCGCATCAAAACGCCTGAATGCAGGATATAATAGACGGCTATGGCAAAGCGCAGCTAACCCGCAGGAAAGCCACAGCTGCACTGAGTCGCACCCGCAGTATGGGTAAACCACAGTACATCAGTGCGAAAACAGGGACTCATTTACATTTATCCCATACATTACTAAGCCTTCTTCTGACATTTGGTGTTTACAAGATAAAATCTGTATTTTTTGCTCGAAAATTACTTAGAACCCCCAAACATTATATAGATTTTTTTAGCAGAGAATCTAGAGAATAAAATGGCGATTGTTGCAATATTTTATGTCACACGGTATTTGTGCAGTGGTGTTTTAAACGCAACGTTTTGGGAAAAGTTAGTCCAATTGTTTTGTATAATGTGAAGTATGATGTTACGCCGAGTAAATAGATACCAAACATGTCACACTTTATAATTGCACGCACTCGTGGAATGGCGACAAACTACGGTACCTAAAAATCTCCATAGCCAACGCTTTAAACTTTTTTTACGGTTACCAGGTTAGAGTTACAGAGGAGGTCTAGTGCTAGAATTATTGCTCTCGCTCTGACGATCGTGGCGACACCTCACATTTTTTCATATGCGGGCGCGACTTCCGTATGCGTTTTCTTTGTTGCGCGAGCTCGCGGGGAGGGGGGCTATTTAATTTTTTTTTTCTTATAATATTAAATTGTATTTTTGTTTTTTACATTTTGAACACTTTTATTGCTGTCACAAAGAATGTAAACATCCCTTGTGACAGTAATAGGTGGTGACAGGTACTCTTTATGGAGGGATCGGGGGTCTAAAAGACCCCGATCCCTCCTTTGTACTTCAAAGTATGGAGATCGGCAAAAACGGCGATTCTGAATACTGTTTACTTTTTTAAATCCGGCGCCATTGGCAGCCGAGTAACACGGAAGTGACGTCATGACATCGCTTCCGTGTTTACATTGCGGAATACTAAATCAAAGCTGTTTACGGCTTAGTTTCAGTCTGCGCCTGGACACTGGAGGCGCCAGATCGCGGATCGGGTCTCCCGATGGGACGGGAGGCCCGGTCAGAGCGGTGAGAGGCGGCGGGAGGGGGGGATGTCCCCTCCCGCTCCTCAGGCATAACAACCGAGCGACTTTTAGCCGCATCGGTTGTTATGCCTGGATAGCCAATCGCCGGCTTTAAACAACGGTACCGGTATGATGTCTACAGCGGCGGGCATCATCCCGATATAACCCCCGAAAGCTGAGGACACATATATGCGTACGCTCGGCGGGAAAGGGTTATGGTTTGGATGCAGTAAAACCCCACAATACATTGTGGCCTGGGATCGGTTACCAAATAAAAAAAGATGTGCATGCAGAAAAGTATCTGGAATGCAGCCAATGAAACTGCGTTTCTATGGTGGGAACTGGCCCTAAATAAAAACGTGTGTTTTTGGAGAGTTTAGGTGTGTTCTGGTGCATGCCAGTGCGTTCATAAAGCGTTCAAGTACAGTTCTGTAAAAATAGCGCCTGTAAAGCGCCTGAAAACTGCCTCTCAAGCCACCCCAGTGTGAAAGCCAGAGTGCTTTCACACTGGGGGGGCGATTGTGCACTTGCAGGACGGGATATAAAGTCCTACAAGCAGCATCTTTAGGACACCGCTCCTAAACCACCCCTGAATGGGCACCTGAAAAGCGCTTTGGACGTGCCACATCACTTGTGCTTTTAACCCCCTTCAACCTTAAAAGTGCCCTGCTACCACCCGAAAAGCAGCGCCAAAGCGCTGCTATAACCGGTAAAGCACCGCTAAAATGAGCAGCGCTTTACCCCTAACGCTGGCACCGCCCCAGTGTGAAAGGTAGTCTTATGATGGGTTGTGAATCTTTGACTATCTTTCTTACCCCTTCTAGTGCTGTATTGTATGTGGTTACTAGAGGTACAGTCTTGTTTGTTTTTTTCTCTTTGCATAGAAGTAGATTTTTTCTTCTGGTTTTCAAGGCCGTGTTTGAGTGAGTGAGTGAGTGAGGCCCCGTACACACGGCCGAGGAACTCGACGTGCCAAACACATCGAGTTCCTCGGCCAGTTCAGCCCTGAAGCCGCCGAGGAGCTCGGCGGGCCGAGAGCTCCCATAGAACAACGAGGAAATAGAGAATATGTTCTCTATTTCCTCGTCGAGCTCCTCGTCGGCTTCCTCGGCCGAAAGTGTACACACGGCCGGGTTTCTCGGCAGAATTCAGCCAGAAACTCGGTCGGAAGCTGAATTCTGCCGAGGAAACTGGTTGTGTGTACGGGGCCTAACTTGTATAGCGCAACAAATGCAAACTTAATCCCCTCAGAGCCGTGTTTATGCTGGTATTGATGGTTTGGTCTTTGTAACCCTTCTTATGGAAGGAGTCTGCTAATGTTCTGAGCTGTTTATCTCTGTTTTCTGGGGCTGAACTCATTTGGTGGTATCTGATGGCCTGGCTGGGCATGATGGCCCATTTTAGTGTGTTGGGGGTGTGAAGCTTGTCATCCCTGATGTCTACTATGGTGTTTAGGAAGTTGACATGTGTGTGTTTGAATAATCCATGTTTAGCTTTGATTGATGGGTAAAAAGTGTTGATCAATAAGTAAAACGGTTTTAGATCTTCACCATAAGATGAAAATACCATCAATATAGCGATAGTATCTGTTTGGTAAGTGTATTCATACCTGTTATGATGGGTCTGCCAGGATTTCCTTGCTTGGGCAGCATGTAGAAGTACCCTAGAGGACAAATTCCTGAACAGCATACAACAAAAGTGCTGTATCTGTTTCTGTCGCAAGTGCACTAATAGGGCTATAATCACCTTAAGCAGAGGCGGCTCTCTAACTAGGCAAATTAGGCGGTCGTCTAAGTCCCCGCACTCACAGGGGCCACGCGGCCGCTGTGAATTTGCCTGTGATCAATACTAATGTCAATACTAATGTCGGCGTCATCGAATCTCTCTATTACCCCTCTCTTTTTCTCACCTCCCCCTCTTGCATTGGCTGAATATGGGTAAGGGGGGGGGGGGGGGTCCTGGAAGTGGTACTGATCACCTGTGTGCATTTTCTGCAGCCATTTTTGCTTGAATTATTTTTCCCATTATGGGTGTGAATAGGGCCTCATGTCTAAGTTTTGCCTAAGGCCTCACAAAGCCTAGAACCGCCTCTGACCTTAAGCATCTGCTTTAAGAAGAGGGAAATATACTAGCTACAGTAATTAGTAAAACTGCTCCATTAGATAATGACCACTACCAATTTTTTGTTGAAAAATATAAAATATTTAAAAAAAATTATATAAAAAAAAATACTTCATTGGGGTACATTCCACCCTGGACTACAATGCAGTGCATACATATACTACATTGGAATAAAGTTCCAATCACACAATAAATTCACTCTGGCACGATGCCTAACATGTGCTTAGCAAAGTTTCCCAAATTATAATGTCATGAATGATTCCAATTTCAGAGGTAATTGTCATAACCTCCTAGAGAACTTATTGGTAAGGATGTTGCACTGGGCTGCTGGTATGAGAAGGAGCTGGGCCATTTATGCCAAGCCTAGCTGATAAGTGGAGATTTTTTACTGATAAAAGAAGAGATCCCCTTCTAATTGATAAACCTTGAAAATAAGTCAGTAAATATGCTGATTTGGTTAATCAGCCTACCTGCTCACATGCAAGAAGGGAGCAATCCTAGGAAAGTGGGTCTTTAGAGTATAGCAGCATATTTTGTGCAGAATAGACCTAAAACCTGACCGGACAACATCTACATGGTTACCTGCCCACTTACCAGAGTGGCCAGCCTAAGCCATTTATGCTGTGTGCATTAACTGAACAAAGGTGACACTTGTGATCCTGGGACATGGCATGGGACGCAGCATCCTCGGGGGCTCAGGTCCAAGAGTTGGCATCTAAGCATTTTGTTTGCTCTGTGCACTGGGTATCATAATCAATTACCATTTCTAACCTTTATGTCAGAAACACCGGCGATTATTTTATTATGAGGGCTGTAATGGAGAATGTAACAAGAGGAACATAAATTGTGAATTTCAATTTTGTCAGAGCTCTGACTGCAGGAAAATCTGACAAAAAAGAAGCCAGGGACTGACTCAGCACACCAGACTCCACTGAAAACTAAAATATCACTTCTGAGCAGTGTTCATTTTGGCAGCAAATTTCAATTTAGTTTTAGTCTTAGGACTAAAATGGCATTTTAGTTTTAGTCCTATTTTAGTCTTCTGGAATTGTTTTAGAATTGTTTTAGTTTTAGTCGTATTTAGTCGACTAAATCTCCAGGACATTTTAGTCAACTAAAATGTCCTACATTTAGTCGACTAAAAACCCCAGTTCATTTTAGTCGACTAAAAACCCCAGTTCATTTTAGTCGACTAAAACTCATTTTAGTCATCTAAAATCGAATGGGTATAATTAAATTGTAATGCCCTGTACACAAGATCGGTCAATCCGATGAGAACGGTCTGATGGATTTTTCCATCAGTTAACCGATGAAGCTGACTGATGGTCAGTCGTGCCTACACACCATCAGTTGAAAAAACGATCGTGTCAGAACGCGGTGACGTAAAACACAATGACGTGCTGAAAAAAACGAAGTTCAATGCTTCCAAGCATGCGTCAACTTGATTGTGAGCATGCGTGGATTTTTAACCGATGGTTAAAACAAGTTTCAAATTTTTTAACCGATGGATAAATAACCGATGAGGCCCACACACGATCAGTTAGGTCTGATGAAAACAGTCCATCAGACCGTTGTCATCTATTTGGTTTTAGTCTTATGCCGCGTTCACATGATAATTTTTCAGCATGAAAAAAACGTTGTTTTTCAAAAATGTCATTTAAAATGATCGTGTGTGGGCTTCACATAATTTTTCAGGTTCTGAAAAACGACAAAAAAAAAAAAATCGACCATGCTACATTTTTTAACGTAGTTTTAAACTATGTCGTTTTTCAGGTTGTAAAAAATGATCGTGTGTGGGCTAAAACGACATAAAAAAACCTGCGCATGCTCAGAAGCAAGATATGAGACGGGAGCGCTCGTTCAGGTAAAACTACCGTTCATAATGGAGTAAGCACATTCATCACGCTGTAACAGACAAAAAAGCGCAAATCGTCTTTTACTAACACGGAATCAGCTAAAGTAGCCCGAAGGCGAATAGAACTTCCCCTTTATAGTGCCGTTGTACGTGTTGTACATCACCGCGCTTTGCTAGAGCATTTTTTAAAAACGATGGTGTGTAGGCAACATTGTTTTAATGATGAAGTTGGGAAAACTTTGTTTTTTCGACATGCTGAAAAACGTTTTTTTTTTTCGTGCTGAAAAATGATCGTGTATACGCGGCATCAGTCTTTTGACCAAAATGGCGTTTTAGTTTTAGTCCCATTTTAGTCTTTTGACTAAAATGCCATTTTAGTTTTAGTCATACTTTAGTCATCTCAATTGTTTTTGTTTTAGTCGTATTTTAGTCGACCAAAATGTTAATAAGTAAGTTGACTAAAATGTTTTAGTCGATTTTAGTCTACGAAATTCTCACTGCTTCTGAGTGGGCTGATATATGATAGATGGTATATCAGAAAATCCTTTTCTGCATATTGTAATTTTTCCATAAAGGTTTTTCTCTTTCAATATATGTGCAGGAATCCATTGAAGCATTGCATGTTATCAGAGTAAGTTGGCCCCTCCATGAATCTCCACCATTATTTCATTGATTCTTCTGCAGCAGGTCCTGTAGGACATTAGGCGTATTCGCTATTAATCCCAGCCTGTGCTTTCCCCTAATAAGACTTTTATTCCTCCTCGCCCCCTCCTGCCTGCCTCATTACCCAGCAAATTCTGCCTGTCACCCATCTGCGCCTTCACCTTGATGAACAGCGGCGTTCAGAGGTGGAGTGGGAGGGACAGAGGGGGGCCTGGGATCTGCAGCTCTCTCCTATAATACAGGTTGCAGATCCTTCACCGAAGACTGGAGAGACAATCAACACTGAGAAAACTGTTGATAGGAGATTCCACCAAGGTTCCACACAGTAAAACCACAGCTTCGTATACCTCTCTGGGATTGCACTGGTGTGATCTCTGTGTTAAGTTCCAGAATCTGTACACCTGCTGTGCCCACCATGAAGGGTTCCCACCACCCCTGTGCTGAGTTCCAAGGTCTGCACACCTACTGAGTTTATTATGAGGGGTTCCCCAGTGGCGGCTGGTGCACAATATTTTGGGGCAGCGATCCCCCCGCGCGTGGGAGACAGATGGAAAGGCGGCAATCTAAGGCCACCTTCCCTTAAGATACACATGGTAGGGCTGCTGCTTTTTATTCTGGGGCCGTTGCTTCTCCTCCCGGCCAAACAGGAAGTGGGTCCTGTGGCCCGATTGGACAGGAGTCCTAAGACTCCCTGGCCAGTCGAGTCTCCGAACCTGCTTCCTGATTGACCGGGGGGGGGGGGGGGGGGAGAATCAGTAAGACAATAGGCAATATTAATTTGCTATTGTCACACAACTGGGTGGGCTCAGGGCGCAGTGCTCTGCACCCCAAGCCCACCCTTTTTTGAAGCCAATTAGAGCCTCTAATCACGTGCTTCAAAAAAAAACATTGAAATCCATGCATACTTCACCCTGCATGTAGATTAGGGTGGACTGTATTGACCTGCTGCCACTGGTTCTCACCATCTCTAAACATAGTTCCCAGGTCTGCAAACTAACTGTGCCCATTGTGAGGGGTTCCCACCATCTCTGTGCTGAGCCCCCAGGTATGCACACCTGCTGTAGCCATTATGAGGAGCTCCTATCATTCCTCCTAGATTTTTCTTATATTATGGAAGATGTAACAGGAGGAGCTGGAACACTTCCTGGCTTTGATCCTGCACACCTTGCAGGAACAAAGCCAGGAATTTTCGCAAAGACATGTCACTTGGAGTCCTCAGGGAATAGTCACCACTAGTTTTAACAGCCAACCAGACTCCACCTATAACTGTCACATCCCGTCTCTGACAACTTCACAGGGTGGCAAGGGGACCACTCTGCCCTATTTTCACTGGACTTGCATATCAGTGTAATGATCACCATGCACGTTACAGTCTGTATAATCTTTTTACCTTCACATTTACCAAAACTATGTAATAAAAAATGACCTACCTAAACTGTCCAATTATTCTGTATTCAATCAGGTTGGCCCTTTTACAGAATAGCTGTTAGTAGATTTAATGTAGATTCTACAGGTTAGGTGTGTGATGAGCTTAACACCTCCAGATATTTATTACCCCTCACAGAGATCAATGTACACCCTCATGATATTGAATTCATCTGCTTTTCTCTCCAGAAGGACTGCGCTATCTTTGTTCAAGCAATACCCAGATTCACCATCTACTTCTTGGACTGAGACGCCGGCTCAGAAGTAACACAATCATGTAAATCCTGGTGTCTGTGCAGTTCTTGGAATTGTGTTCTCAGATCTCTGACACAGATAGTCCCCTCCTGCAGCCTCTCAACTAGTGACTTGCTACAAAGTTACAATGTTGCAGTCATAGGTGTGCGCAGCCTATTGCATAAGGGTGTGCACCCCAAAGCTCAAACTCACATGTGTCTCTCTCTCTATATATATATATATATATATATATATATATATATATATATATATATATAGAGAGAGAGAGAGAGAGAGAGAGAGAGAGAGAGAGAGAGAGAGTCAGGAGGGCAGAGATTGGCGTCAATAGTTTATTTTAATTATTTGTTTATTTTTACTCTTTTACAATTTTATTTTTTTATAATTATTATTTATTTACTTTTTTTTTACAATGGTTTTTTTAAATTTTATTTTTTAGAAGCCCCATTGGGGGGCTTTGGTGAAATATCAGGGATCCAAACAGACCCCTGATGTCTCACTTTTGACACAGAGAAAGGGACCGAGGACAAAGATTCCCTAGTCTCTTTCTCTACAGCAAAGAAGCAGGGGGAATCTGCGCAGCACAGGGTAATTAGGGTGTGCCCAGGCACACCTGGCACACCCTGTGCGCATGCCTATGGTTGCAGTCTGATTACTGGAGGAGAGGTGACAGAGGAAATGCTTCCACCTGCCTGCAGCGGAATGAGGACATCATCTAAGCCTAGGTAAAGTCATTGACTGGAGCTCAAAGATGGCTTTTTAATGATAAAAGGTGGAGCTTTCCTGAAAAGTCATACTGTTGCTGTATATTGTTATTGACATGTCAATGATTTATTAACGGAGACTTTTAAAGGAAGTGACAGTTCCACCTTAAAGCACGATTGTCATACATGACTGTAAAGTGCTTTAAAAATTGTAATAATTGTGTACCTGAAAAAACTAAACCAAAAAAGGTTGATGAGGTTGATAATTTACGAGTTGCAATTAACCATTCAACCATCACAGCTACCGCGGAATCCTTGGATTGCCCTCATGTCCATCATCAATATATCCTTCCAGCACCACAGAGGTTAACAGCAACACATTTATTTCTCTTTATTCATCTAAAATGATGGCAGTCATATTTCATGCACAATTACCCCATCACCCTCCCTGCATTGGAGCTGGGGGGGACGACGTCCTCCGCCATCGCCGCCAGCCTTGCCTCTTAATGCGCAGACGAGCACTGAATGGTGCCTGTTCAGTACCAGCGTCGGCTGTCACACACAGGGGTAATTTTCCTCTCTTCCTTGTCAGAGCGCGTCTGACCTTGCTGGAAATCTGAAGGTCAAGTCCGTAGAGGAAGAAGGCTTGTGGAGATAAGACGGTGATGAATGAAGATTACAAAGAAACGTGTCATAACAGTGATGGCGGCAACGCTTCTCCCACATGCGTTTAGTTGACCAATAGATGAAAAAGCGTTAAGAAGCAGCATCTCCGCTAGGCGCTATTTGTATGTAAAATGGTCACATGACCACGTTCTGCAATCATTTTAGAAAAAGTGCAAAGATTGTTGCTATTTAAATTGCAATTCATAGGCCTCTAACTGCATGAAAAGAAATACAATTTTTAGTTTGTGCTCTTAATTCCTCTATCGCTGATACAGAGAGGATATAAAGCAGATGAATAGAGTGGCAACATCATAGTAAATCAAACACTTAGAGCCGGTTCACACTGGGGCGACTCGTCAGGCGACACAGCCGCCTGACAAGTCGCGTCCCATTCTATTCAATATAACCGTTCTAATAGGAGCGACGCAAGTGGCTCCGACTTAGAAAAAGGTTCTTGTACGACTTTGGGGGCGACTCGGGGCGACTTGCATTGACTTCTATACAGACGTCATTTTGCAAGTCGCCTCTGAAGTCGTCTTCAGGACGCTTTGCCGAGTCGCCCCCGAAGTCGTGCCGCCCCAGTGTGAACCGGCTCTTAGATGACAAATACATAAATAACAGATATTAGATAAATAGACAAAACGATAGATAGGATACAGGCCCTTGGATGTAGTGGCTGCATTTGTTTTCTTTTTTTTTTATAAATTGTATCTTTATTAAATGTTATCAAAAAACAAAAACAAAAAATAAAATAAAATAAAAAGAGATGCTAAACATGTAGTACAGCTTATAAGAATGCTAATTGAAAAGGTATATAACAGGTGTTAAAACCATAGATAAATTCGTAACAGCAAAATAATTCAACTGTATAGACCAGGGAGGTTGGAAAAAAGGGGGGAGGGAGCAGGCGGTACAAACAAAAACAATATTTCACATAAAAGGAATTATTGCACTCTGGATCCAATGTCAGTTGGGTCCCAGGGCCAGGGCACCCAAACTGAGGAACCAGGATGCTCCAAGGAGGACCCACCTAGGGAAGGAGGGAGAATGGGAGGAAAGGGAGGGATCACCATGGAGTCACAAAAAGAGCAGGCTAACAGGACTAAGGAAACATAAAACTTAGCATCTATGCTTAGAAGTGTACTGCACTACTGGAGGGGTAGTGAAATGGCACTTGGGTTAAGCTTCGACTGATCCCAAGTTTTGGAAAATTGAGGGAGTATCATGGACTGTCGCAGTCAGGTGTTCCATCCTGCGTATTTGTACCAATGTTTGCAAAACCTGTGCAAGGTTGGGTGGGGAGGGGGACAACCTTCTCATAGGTATAGCCCTTTTTGCTGCCAGGAGAAAAAAGGTGATCAGCCTTTGGGCATGTTTGGGGATATCAGGGAACGGCAAGCTCAAAAGATAGTGGAGCGGGTACAGAGGGAGAGTAGTTACAAAAAGCTCTCGTAGATGGGTTTGAATGGAGGACCAGAAAGGCTGAATCATGGGACACTCACAAAAAATGTGGAAGTGGGACCCAACGTCAGCCCGGCACCTCCAACACACCCGGGAAGCTTTGGGGTCGTATTTTTGTAAGATCTCCGGGGTCCTATACCAAAAAAGCAATATCTTATAGGTCGTCTCCCTCTGCTCCAAACACCTTGAAGACCTGGAAGTGGTCTCTCAAATCTTCTGCCATTGAGGGAGTTGGATGGGTCACTTAATAATCTGGGACCATTTCTGCATGTAGGAATGGAATGTGTCGGTGAGTGAGGAAGCTTCATGCTCTTTTTTTAGTTTTATCCTTTATTTTCACCCTGTGATGTCCGCTAGTAACACACTTCCTGTCATAGGGTGACAATGCCTAATCACTGTACTGTATCTGTGGAGAAGCAGCGTTGGCACCCGAAGGATAGAACTAAAATGTAAAAGGAAATCTGTTACTTATTTCAGCAGCTCCTCGATTTCAACCACTTAAGCCCCGGACCATTTTGCTGGTCAAAGACCAGGCCACTTTTTGCGATTCGGCACTGCGTCGCTTTAACTGACAATTGCGCGGTCGTGCGACGTGGCTCCCAAAAAGAATTGACGTCCTTTTTTTCCCACAAATAGAGCTTTCATTTGGTATTATTTGATCACCTCTGCGGTCTTTATTTTTTGCGCTATAAACAAAAATAGAGAGACAATTTTGAAAACAATTCAAGATTTTTTTTACTTTTTGCTATAATAAATATCCCCCAAAAATATAAAAAAATTACTTTTTTGTTCCTCAGTTTAGGCCGATACGTATTCTTCTACATATTTTAGTAAAAAAATCGCAATAAGTGTTTATTGATCAGTCTACGCAAAAGTTATAGCGTCTACAAAATAGGGGATAGTTTTATGGTATTTTTATTAATATTTTTTTTTATTACTAGTAATGGCCGCGATCAGCAATTTTTATCGTGACTGTGACATTATGGCGGACACATCGGACACTTTTGACACATTTTTGGGACCATTGTCATTTTTACAGCGAATAGTGCTATAAAAATGCACTGATTACTGTGAAAATGACACTAGCAGTGAAGGGGTTAACCACTAGGTGGCGCTGAAGGGGTTAAGTGTGCCTAGGGATGTGTTCTAACTGTAGGGGGGATGGGCTATGTGTGACACGACAGTGATCTCCTCTTCGATTACAGGAAGCTGTGTTCACTGTCCTGTCACTAGGAAGAATGGGGAAATGCTTGTTTACATAAGCATTTTCCCCTTCTTGCTCACCGTGACACGATCGCGGGTATGCCCGTGGACATCGAGTCCGCGGGACCTGCGGTCGGAGTCACGGAGCTCGCAGCTCGGGCATCCTCAATGCTGCTTCTAAAAGGTGACGTATATATACGTCCTTGTGCCTGCCCGTGCCATTCTGCCGACGTATATCTGCGCGCTTCGGTCGGCATGTGGTTAAAGCATTATATTAGTTTTTACCATAATATAATTTTCTTCTGACACGCAGAAAACAAACTCCCAACACCCAGACCTATATAATTTTATGTCTTTCACAGATGGCTACAGTGGAAAAATAGGCTGGGGAAGAAAAATACTTTATCACTGGTTTTGGAAGAGGCTGTTTACAGTAAGAGTAGTAAAGTTATGGTGTGCTTTACCACAAAAGCCAATACCGACAATAGTGGCAGCAGAATTTAGAGGAAATAATAATATCTTTTACTGTACTTCCCCTTTGCAGCATCTTTGAGATACAACATACTGACATAATAATACCTGCTCCAGGGTAATCTTAGCCCGAATTACAGCAACTCTTCAGAAACCTCTCACTCCTGCACCTCGCCCACAGTGCAGCCACAGTCTGCGCTCAATTGGAAATATGGATGGAAAGCTGCATTTTATGTTATGTTATGAGATTACTGGAGGGGGAAGTTGAGAAGAATAAAGATACAAAAGAGCTCTTATCTTTTAAAATACAACTGCACAGCTAAATACACAGATAAAATGTATATACTGTATAGAAGCTGTTTGGCAAAGGGATTTGCATTTCTGTCCATCCAGGCTTACACAGCTAGTACCACATAGCACAGCCTTGTCTGGCAAAGGAGGAGACCTGATTTTTATTCTTCTGCAGTTCAGTAACACTTAAAGGTCCTGTCCCTCCCCCAGCCTCTGATAGGTCTGTTTCTTTCATCGCAGCAAGAAGTTCCTTGTTAACCGCTTGCCGACCAGCCCCCCGTCGTTATACAGCGGCAGGTCGGCTCTCCTGCGCAAATCACCATAGCTGTGTGGTGGCTTGCACAGGCGCGATAGCGGATGGGGCGCACTTGCGCCCGCTGCATGCTGCGGGAGCGTGCCCGTGGGTCGGGCACCTGCGATCGCCTAATACAGAGGCAGAATGGGGATCTGTCTTTATCTATTAGATTGTAAGCTCTTCTGAGCAGGGCCCTCTTAATCCTTGTATTTTATTGTATTGTAACTGTATTGTCTGCCTTTTATATTGTAAAGCGTTGCGTAAACTGTTGGCGCTATATAAATCCTGTATAATAATAATAAACAGAGATCACTGGGAACGGTGATCTCTGTCATGTCCCTGCCAGCCCATTCCCCCTACAATTAGAAAACACCTAGGGAACGCAGTTAACCCCTTGAGCGCCCCCTAGAGTTAACCGCTTCCCTGCCAGTGTCATTTTTACATTTTTATAGCTCTGATCAATGTAATAATGTCACCAGTCCCCAAAAAGTGTAATTTGGGGTCAGATTTGTCTGCTGCAATGTCGCGATCCCACTAAAAATCGCAGATCACCGCCATTTGTAGTAAAAACAATAATAACAAAGAAAGTCCCTAAATCTATCCCATAGTTTGTAGACACGATAAGTTTTGCGCAAACCAATCAATATATATATATTTTTTTTTTTAAATACAAATTTGTAGAAGAATACATATCGGCCTAAACGGATGAATAAATTTGTTTTTTTGGTATATTTTTGGGGTATATGTATTATAGCAAAAAGTAAAACAAAATGTTTTTTTTTTTTTCAAAATTTTCGCTCTTTGTTTGTTTAACAACGCAAAAAATAAAAACCGCAGAGGTGAACAAATATCACCAAAAGAAAGCTCTATTTTTGATAAAAAAAAATCAATTTTGTTTGGGTACTGTGTCGCACGACCGAGCAATTGTCAGTTAAAGCGACGCAGCGCTGTATCACAAAAAATTGTCTGGTCATTAAGGGGGCAAATCCTTCCAGGGTTGAAGTGGTTGAAGAAGAACTGCAGTCTGCTCACATAATTTGTAATAAAAACATCTTTGCCATTCTGAAGCTTCTTTCCAACCACTTTGCATATTATTTTATATAATCTGGAATTCTGTACTTGCCAAATATGCTGCAGAAATCTCCCCCCACTGACCCTGGCCGCAGTAATTTTAACTGTGGGCAGCTGAAGCTGCTGCTTGTTTACTTCCTGGATTTACACAGACACACACCTCTAGCTCTGCAGCTCTCATTAGCCCTCTAATGACTCACCCCTCCCTTCCAGGCAAACGCTCACAAGAGTTAGATAGAGAGAGCTGTGCATGATGTCATAAGCCTAGGCTGTTTGCCAGACAAAAAACAGGAAGTGGGCTGTATAATGTATTTACTGGCAAACATTTTTTTTTACTATCCAAAGTTAAAATAACAAGGGCAGAAGATTTAAAAGATGGAAAGATGAAAAAATTACAGAAGTTCCACTTTAACATATGGGAACTTATAAGGGAAACACAGGTCAGGAACTGAAGTAGTAACTTGCAAATTAATAAATGTTTTAGTTTAGTAGGTAAAGCAGTAGCTTTTTTGGTGCATCTCCGTAAATATAACATGTATATGAGGTTCTGGGGTGGGATATTTGCTTTTGCTCTCTGAATTTCACATATCCCGTCACCTGCACTTTGTGCACTGCACACATTTTTCCTCTGCACTCTGTGCATTACACAACTCTTGACCCCTGCTACCTGTGCGCTACATACTTCTGACCTCTGCACTGTGCATTAAATACCCCTGCCAACATATTTAATGAAAGATTTAAAAAAAAAAATAGATTTTGCTAAAATATATATGAGTGTCTGGTCTGGGTGACATAGTAATTAAAGCATCATTTGTGGGTACGCGGACAGTGGTATAGGTGTGCCATGTACAGTATACAGTGAGGAGCTTAGCTTTCATTTAACCATTCCACTTTTAATCACCATATAACCACACCCACCATTCACACTACATGCGCCGCATAACTCTTCTCCTCAACGTGCCCAAGGGTGCCCCAGGTCTTTTACAATTCTAGCAATGTCCCTGGTACTGCCCTTCCCTGTCCCAATCTAAGCTCTGCTTTTTAACGACCAATTTAACAACAAAAAAAAATTCTCGTCATGAAAAACGGTCGTGTGTACGCGGCATAAGAATTGGTAAGCTACAATATAATAAATGTTTGCTTTTGCATTTAATACCTCTTTCATTTTTTTTTTCAATTTCATGTTTGTTGTGTAACAATAAAAAATAAAAAAAAGCTTTGTATCATTTGTGTCGTTTTAAAGGGGACAAATTCTAGAATAAAATTAAGTCTTATTTGTAGTAAAACTGCTGTTTTTTTTTAAAAAAAACGAACGCCCGTCAAAACAGAAAGATATTATTTTTATAAGACAATATTGCCAAAAGAAAGCCTATTTTGCCCCCCTTCCTCAAAAACTATATATTATACACATTCCACATTCCATGCAGGCAAAACACGGCCCTCACACAGGTGTATGCTTAAAGCGGAGTTCCACCCATATAAAAGTCAGCAGCTACAAAAAGTGTAGCTGCTGACTTTTATTAATCGGACAGGTTCAGGGCTCAAGTCCTGCGGGAACGCGTGGGAACGGAGTTCCTGCACTTTTTTCACAGCAGGAACTCAGTTCCCTTTGCAGGACTAGAGCAGCCGAGCCGATCCTTCACTAAGCGGCGATGCCCAGCTCGAGTCACTGTCAGGGGCAGGCGAACCTTAGTAATCCTTTATGTTACTGGCCGCTTCCTGTATATGGATTCATCAGGTAGTGTGCGGGTATTCTGTCACTTCCTCGATGCTGCAATGTCTCCTTTTGTCATTGTTCCCAGGAGACATTGTGGAGGTCTGCCGCGAGTTATTGCGGCATTTAGAAAGAACTTGCGGTTTAGTAATTATGCATATCAGCGTATCATTTTTGTTTTGGTGGGGGAGTGGATCTTGGGTGGGAGTTCCCACACTTTTTTCCCCAGGACTTGACCCCTGGACAGGTTCCAGCGATGCGGGCGTACGAAAGCCCCGCTCCACTCCCCCTCCTCTCCGTGGCGCCGGCATCATGACTTTGAGCGCCCGGCTGTGACTGTGGATGCGTAAGCCACGCTGGGCGCCGTGATTGGCCGGGAAAACTTCTGGGACCTGTGACGTGTCCCAGAAGATTGTCGAGAGGGAGGGGGGAGAGGTGAACTTCCTTCTGGCGCCGCGGAGCCCCGGGAAGAAGTGGGAGCTGGAACCCTCTAAAAAGAGGGTTTCCGCCCCCCAAAAAAATTACATGTGGCATGTCAGGGGGTCAGCTGCTCTTAAATCGGAAGTTCCATTTTTGGGTGGAACTCCGCTTTAAGTATGCCCAGGTGAACGGGGCCTAATGATTACTGAGCTACACTAATATGAATCTTTAATATCTGACTAGATTTCATATGTAAAAAATACTGGATGTCAGAATGGGGATTATTTCATCTGCCTGGTTCATGGGGTCAAGATGAAATAACTTTTATCCCCAAAAGGAAATGAAATGATATAAAACTGGGAATGTATTACAATAAATCAGCTCCAACAAGGTGAGCCTTCTCCACAGACAACTGTGATTCAGGAAAGAGTTAAACAGATTGCGTGTCTAAATGTCAGATATTAACATAGAAGATCTGGATAGAACAGAGCGGTTATTAATATCAGCGGTGGAAAGAGGATGTATAAATGACAGAGTGACCTTTCTATTGTCAAGTGACAAGTGTGGGAGACAAGTCCAGCCAGCGGCACCCCATCCCCTGCCCGTCACATCCAATTCAAAACATGTATAAAAAGTAGCAGAAGTGCACAGTGATACAAATGTTTGTTTTTTAACAATACTTCAATGTAAAACTCGAGGCAAACCAAAAGGTCAATCAATTCAAATTTGATTGCGTTCTCCAACAGTGCAGAGTGGTTTAGGAGAGGAGAGATGACCGTACACCGGTGATGGTCAACTTTCTTGACGCAGTAGGTCTCAGGCCTCGTACACACGTCCGAGAATCTCATCAGGAAAAAACAGTAGTTTTCCCTGACGAGAAACTCTTGCCGCCGGAGTGTACTGACTTCCATTTCAAAAGAACCGCGGTTCTCTTGAAAGGAAAGAACGTAGTAACGTCATCGCGAATGACGAGCATGCGCTCGTCACATTCGATGCCGTCGCCGCCATCTTGCTTCACCCTACCTATGCCGTGGAAGCTACCGCGCATGCGTCAAAGTCATAACGAGCATGCGCGGGTTTCCACGGCGACAGGTAAGTATACACACCCTCGGGTTTCTCGTCTGGAAACAGGCAAACGAGAATCTCGTCGAGATTCTTGCCTGATTTCCAGACGAGAAACCTAATTGCCTCGTACACACGAACGGGAATCTCGGCAAGAAGCAGTTTTCTTGCTGTTTTTTGCCGAGAAACCCGGTCGTGTGTATGAGGCCTCAAGTGTGGTACCGATATCAGCAAAGGGTTGCATACAACACACAGTGATTGTAATGCAACAGAAAGCGCTCACATATTGCAGACATGCTACAAGCATAGGCGTGCGCACAGGGTGTGCCAGGTGTGCCAAGGCACACCCTAATCACCCTGTGCAGCACAGATCCCCCCTACTGCCCTTGCTGGCTCCCATCTTTCCCCCCTGCAGTGCTGCCAGCTTCCCTCCTCTTCTATTGGCTGTTGCTGCTGGGATGTTTTAGGAGTGGGGAAGGGGCCACTAAATAAGTGGTTTGTTGGCCCCTTCCCTTTCTGAATGATCATCGTGAGTGATCGGTAGTGTGCTTGGGCTTTGGGGTGCACACCCTAATGCAATAGGCTGCGCACGCCTATGGCTACAAGTGATGGTCAAAACATGCTATCGGAGTTCTTGGAGACTTGGGAGTCACTAGAGACACATTATATGAGATCACTGCTATTGCAGCGCAATACTTCCACATTTCTGCTCCCTACAGCCCAATGAAATATTATTGTGTGCCACATTTGATATTTCTTTTAGCAGGGTCCATCATAAAAAAATCAGAATGGAAAAAACATAAAAACTGAAAAGAGAGGGTCAGCACAGGAAAAAGGATAAGATAGCAGGAAATAAATAAAACAAACCATTTAACTACTAGAACCCATTCTAAAGAACTGTTTACCTTCACTGACCTAAAGAAGCACCCATGCAAGGTATAACAGACTTAGGTCAGCAGAGGGCCCCAAGGGCCACACAATAAGTGGCAAAGGGGTGTGCACCAGGGCCATACACTATACAATCTTATTATGCAATCTCCTTTAGCTCTATCGTCAACTATGTAGTGCATGGACCTGCCTTACCTGGTACAAATTGAATAGATTGTTTATGAGTATTCTCATATCACATAGTTTTGGTAAATCTAATGCCGCGTACAGACGAGCATACATGTACGATGAAACCGGTCCGCCGAACCGTTTTCACCGTACATGTATGCCCGGGGATTTTTGTATGGTGGCTGTACTCACCATCATACAGAAATCCGCGCGTAAACAATACGCGGGGCGTGTCCGCGCCGTCGCGGCGACGTGGGCGGCCCTGCCAGTTAAATGCTTCCACGCATGCGTCGAAGTCATTCGACGCATGCGAGGGATGGCGGGCGCTCGGACATGTACGGTAGGTCTGTACAGACGACCGTACATGTCCAAGGGGACAGGATTCCAGCGGGCTGTTTTAAAACAAGTCCGGAAATATTTGCCCGCTGGGAAAAGGCCCGGCGGGCAAATGTTTGCTGGAATCCTGCCCGCTCGGGCCTACACACGACCGAACATGTCTGCTGAAACTGGTCCGCGGACCAGTTTCAGCAGACATGTTTGGTCGTCTGTACGGGGCCTAAAGGAAATTGTATAGCCAGTTCCATACCGGACCATAGACAAATTATGCCGGCAGGAACACTCTCCCTCTTAGGGCGGGCATCATATGATGTCCTTCACTTCCCTGAGGGCCCGCAGCAGCATGGTGATCGGGGACCAGGCGTGTCCCTCGGGACACACCCCAACCACTGATCAGGGTAAAGAGCCAACGAAATTGTCTCTTTACCACGTGGCTGGCTGTGTCCAATCATAGCCGGTCACAAATGTAAACGAACCTCGGATAACTGCCCGTTACTGGGTTCTCCGCCTCACACCGATCAAGTGTGAGGAGGAGATTGTGGGAATAGTGAGTTACAGATTACTGTATGTACTACTTTTCCCAGATTGGCTGTGTAAAAGTCTTACACATGTGGTATCGCCATACTCAGGAGGAGTAGCAGAATGTATTTAGGGGTGTCATTTTTGCTATGTGTAAAAAAAAATGTGTTTTAATTTTTTTTCAAAATTTTTCAAAAACGTCTGGAAAAAAATAACTGTTCAAAAGACTCATTATGCCACATAGATTATACGTTGGGGTGTTTGCTTTCCAAAATGGGGTTATTTTGTGGATGCTTCTATTGTCCTGGTGTCCAGGGCCTTCAAAAGTGTGATAGGTTGTCATCAAATTAGATGCGTAATTTATGCTCCTTGAACGCCTGGAGGAGATATTTGGAAGTTGGGCCCCTGTATGTGGACAGGCTGTGTAAAAGTCTCACAGATGTGGTATCGCTATACTCAGGAGGAGTAGCAGAATGTGTTTTGGGGTGTAATTGCAAGTATGCATGTGCTTTGTGAGAGAAATAAAGATATTATATATATATATATATATATATATATATATATATATATATATATATATATATATATATATATACATATCTTAATTTTCCCAAGAATTGTGGGAAAAAAATACTTTAAAAAAACTCACCATGCCTCTTACTAAATACCTTGGATTGTCTACTTTTCAAAAATGGGTAATTTGAGGGGTATTTGTACTGTCCTTTCTTGTTGGTATCTCAAGGCCATCAGGCGTGAAAAATAGCCCAGTGCGCATGCTCCAGCTCACGACGGAAAACGTCAAATGACGCCGACGTGAGCGTCATTGACGTAAAATCGTATTCAAGAACGACTTAGGAAAACGACATAACCGACGGAAAAAGACAACGCGGACCCGACTCCATACTTAACATGGCATACGGCGGACTGGCGTAAGGTTACCCCTCATATAGCAGGGGCAACCTTACGCTTACGGAAACGACGTAAACGCGACGCAAATTTGTTCGGGAATCGGCGTATCAGGCTCATTTGCATAGTCAAATGAGACCTGAACGTAAACGCCACCTAGCGGTCAGCGTTGTATTGCATTTAGGATCCGACGGTGTAAGTGACTTACACCAGTCGGATCCTAGCCTAATTCCAGCGTATCTTTTTTTGTGAATACAAAACAATGATACGCCGGTGGGAATTTCGAATTATGCCGGTGTATCAGTAGATACACCGGCGTAACTCTTTTGAGAATCTGGCCCTCTATAACTTAATTGGGATATGTTACCAAGCATATGTAGCAGTATAAATGTTGGCCCAAATTTATGAAGAAAAATTACATATTTGCAAAATTTTACAATAGAAACTATTTTTTTTTTCGATCAGTGTGTGGCTGTCCTTGCTCATCAGAATTTGATAATTTGATTGTCTTCTATTGAAGGAGAGAATAGTTAGATTGTGGAGTTAGCAGAGTCCTCCAGCAGTGCAGAGAATTTCAGGAAAGGAGAGTTGAATAGAGGAAGAATCAATGGGGTTGATTTACTAAAGGCAAATAGACTGTGCACTTCGCAAAGTGCAGTTGCACTCTGCAAGAGCAATTGCTTCAGACAGAGCTAAGTAAATGACGCTCTGCTGACTTAGATCATCCAATCATGTGCAAGCACAAATTCTTTGGAGGTGATTCTTGAAGGTGATTGGGTATTCTTTGCAAAGTGAAGCTTTACTTAATTAACTAAATTCTGGAGCAACTGCACTTGCAGAGTGCAATTGCACTTTGCAAAGTGCACAGTCTATTTGGCTTTAGTAAATCAACCCCAAAGTCCCTCAGCAGTGCAGAGTATTTCAGAAAAGAGGATAGAGGAATGAACAGAGTCATGCATTCCAGAAAAGAAAAGTTAGGTTTTTGCAGCATCCTAACCGATGAGATGTGCAGTTGTAATCAGTTACTGCTTTCCTGTATCACGCTGGGTATTGCGGGCGGTAAAGCTGGAACCCCTCAGGCCAAATCTGATTGCACAAGTGTTTCCGCCAGTCTCAGGGGAAGAAGAGAAGTCGGTTTATATAGGAGTGTTGGAGAAAACTCTGTTTTAGCCATAACACAGGGGAATTTGGCAGTAGTCGGATAAGTATAGAGCGATGGTATGGGGGAAGATGATGCACAGAGTCAGACACGTCCATCTTCTAGCTGATAATTGAACTCTCTCTTGCTTTACAGATCCCTAATCAATGACTGTGACAACCGCCACAGACAAAGGGGTCTATTGATAAGGATCTGGAAAGAAGCTGCTTATGTTTGGCTTCTGCTAAATCTCACCTGCAATTCCTATAGATTATGAATGTCTGTAAGAAGATCTACATACTCAAAGTGTAAAATATAAAGAAAAGTGGTAAGATCAGTTCAGAAAAAAAGCAAAGAAAAAACTGCAATAACCAGGCCCAGGAGGGACGACGTAAAAATTGTACAACACTTAATTTCCTTTGCAGCTTATGCCAATTGAAAATAAAGGGTTACACTGGGTTTAGGGAACCACAACTGGTCTGCAACATGAATGTTCCACAAACAGAAAGCCAAAACTACTTGTGGCAGCTTTATAGAACAATGGTGCAATATGCAATGATGGGCGGGAAATGCAGTAACCCCTAGCAACCAGACTTAGGCAAATCGGTCAGGAGAATTTATTTTCTGATTAGTTGCTATGGTTTATGGCCATAACAATTTTTATTTTCTTTTTTCTTTTTGATCCCCAATTATAAATTTGGTCATGGATTATAACATAAAATATTACTTTTTTTGCACCCCTTAAAGCGGTTGTATACCCCCCCAAAAAAAAAAATTTATACACCTGCACCGCATACTAGCTCATTATGAAATACTTACCTTAGGACGAGGCGTCGGTATCTCACCTGGTCCACGCCGAGGGAGCTGACATGTTGCCTAGGCGTGTCTTCCGGGTATCGCGGTTCCAGCGCTGTGAGTGGCTGGAGCCGCGATGTCGTCACTCCCACACATGCATGCGGGAAACTTCTTTCCGGCAAGGTCTGGCGTCTGCCGGGCTTTCAACCGAGAATCCCCTTTGCGTATGCACCGCTGAAGTCAGAGGCTCATTGCGAGGGGAATATCTCCTAAACCGTACAGGTTTAGGAGATATTCTTTTTACCTAAAGGTAAGCCTTATTATAGGCTTATTATAGGTAAAAGTAAAAAAAAATACTATACAACCACTTTAAAGATCACTAAGTGCTAATGGCAGCATTTTAATACACCAGGCTAAATTCTGAAGGTCCTAGCTACAGTCAGTAACTCTGCCTATGCTGAGATGATATAAGCAGTCTGCTGCATGCAGGAGTAAGCATTTCCTCAGTCTCCTCTCCCCCAGTGATCAGACTGCAACATTGTAACAAGTCATAGGCCCCTTGCACCGTTCAGGCCCGCCTGTCAGTTTTTTTGGCGGACCTAAAAAGGATGCTCCATGCAAGTCTATGGAGCGAGGGATGTCAGTGGTGACCATGTCCGCTGACATCCGATCCGCTAAAATCAGACGTATGGCGATATATCGTTCGCCATTCGTCCTGATGGATCGGATGAGATCTGATGAAAACGGACATGCTGTCCGTTTTTGTTCAATCTCTCCATAGGAATCAGCAGCTCTCAACAGGCCCCTCCCCACTCAGTGAGCAGAGACGGACCTGTCATCTGCCGGCTCAGTGGAGATCAACGGAGAGATCTCCCTCTGAGCTGGCGGACTACGCTGCAACAGATCCGCCCCGTGTGGAAGGGGCCTTAAGGTGATAGGCTGCAGCAGGGGCTGATCTGTTTCAGACATTTGTACTAACGAACTGCACACACACCAGGAGCTACATGATTGTGTTGTCCTCGAGGTGGCATTGCAGTGTAGTTGATGACGATTCTGGATGATGCCTGAACAAATATGGCGTCCTGCTTCTGGAGGGAAAAGCAGATGTCAGGGTCTTTTGAGATAAGAAGGGCAGTCTCCATCTTTTCTGGGCAGGAATTGATGGGCAGTGGCACTATGTCAGGAAGATCTCACCACTGTGAGCCGCAAAACAAACAAGACAGGATATAAGAAGGCAAAAGGTGGCTTAACCCAACAAACTAAAATTTTAACAGAAACATCACTTTTTGGTGGAGTGGACCTCAAATATTTTTTAGAACAAATACACAACATTCAAACTTATGCTACTTATTGCCTGCAGTGGCTCACAATTTTAAGGGCTGCTTATAAATTTGGCCCTTGGCATGGCGCTACATTTAAAGTAATGCCCGTCGTTAAACACAATCAAATTCGCCTTTATCTGCAAAGCCAAGTTGCTGTTTTCTTTTTCCTCTCTATTTGAAGCGTGACAAATCTTCTGCAAAAGACCCCCAAAACTCTTCTCCGAGTCGCCATGGCAACCGGGCTGCACAGCCGTGAAGATGCCACTATTAACCCCTCCTGTGCTGGAGGCGGGGGCCTTCGGCGCATTGCGGTGTGGCAGCCTGCAATATGGCAGCAGAGTAAAGTTGATGATTTAAAGTAAAACTCCACCATTACGTCATAGAAGCCAAAATCAAACAGTACATGACTCCACCCACCTCGCTGGGGGGCCAAACATTACCACTGATCATAGTGTTCCCCCCGGGGAGAGATTTCTGATATGAGTCTTCATATATGACCCCCACTTATCTATATTCTATCTATCTCATATCTATCTATTTATTCTATTTATATTCTATCTATCTATCTCATATCTATCTATTTATTCTATCTATATTCTATCTATCTATCTCATATCTATCTATCTATTTATTCTATCTATATTCTATCTATCTATTTATCTATGTATTAGATCGATTAATCTTAAATTTTGTTGATCGATTCAAATTTTTTTGATCGAACAAAATTATTTTGATTTGTACTCACCTCTCCGCCGGCTTCAGGGAGTTCCGTCGGGGATCAGGTGAAGGGCTCCTTTGCTGTGCCTCCATATCTGCATGCCAGCGGGACCTTACTATCTGCCACACGCAAGGGCTGTTACACTTCCCTCTATCAACCTGGGATTCTACAACCATCCACTGGGAGTTGTGAGAGTTCCCTTCACGGGACATCTACATGCCGACGGACTGATGTTAACCCCTCCTCATCTGGATTCAGCAGTGGCATCGTTGTACACATTTTTATACCAGTATCATACTTAGCTACATGTTTTTATGACTGCTTTTGGTGCATACTAGCTCATTATGCCTTTTGCCTTGAAGGTGTAAAAAAATATATATATATATATTGCGGGTATACAACCGCTTTACTGTAAGTACATAACAGGCAAAGTCAGAGGGAACTAAGTTACACATGACCAGTATAATAAAAAAAAAGGGAAATTTGGGAACCTGGGAATTTTGGCAACCCTGGAATTTTGGGAACCCGGGATGGAAGCACATCTACAATGTGCTTCATTTAAAGACCCAAACCTCCCCAAATATTTACACATGACCAGTATACATACTAGTTCTGAATTTGACTTAGCAGTGAAGTCTCTGGATCACGATGGCAGCCAGGTAACTGGCACTTCCAGGAGGAAAGGATTGTACTGGCAGACTCTACATTGCTTTGGTGCATTTTTTTCCCCTCATAGATTCCAATAGAACAGACACTACGCTCCAAATATGGGGGGGCAATGTGCTCTCAGGCCTTAGGCAGTCTCCCGATGTGAGAGGTGATGGTCGGGTGGGTGACAATGCGCTTGATTCTGTGAATCGCAGGCAGCTTCTATAAAAAGGGCCCCCTGATTACCATCGCGGGACAGGCTGTGATCAGGGTGACACAGGCGGATTGTGTCCCCAGTCACTGCGCCCTGACAACACTCAATTATACTTCACCACAAGGCGGGCAAATTGTACAGTAAAGCGTGGTCTGTTCTGCCAGGCACCGTGCTCCCAGCGGAGGCCTTCTTTGTTTTATATTTGTTTCTCTCCCTCTCTTTTTTTTTTTTACAGAGCCATAAAAAGGAAAACAAGTGTCTAAAATCGGTTAACTCTTCTGAACACAAAAATCACTGCTGGCTGCCGAACGCATTCCTCAGTGGTGCCGTCGGTGAGCGCAGCAAGGAACAGGTTAACAAGAACACCTCGCGTTGAAACGTGCAATTATCAGTGTTTTGTTAAGATGGAGGGCAGAGAGCCAGCTATGTGATAAACAGCAAACAACCGCAACGCTCTGCAGAATTAACCATGCAGCGCCATAAACTTTGCATGTAAGAGGGACAAAAGTTCCATACTCTTCACATCATGCCAGAGACGGGCGAGCTCTGCAGCTAACAAGGAACAACGCTCAGCACACACAAAATTACACCAATCCAGTACAGGATGTAGCACAGGCCGCACACATTTTGCTACGGGGTCTTTTGACTTTTAGTTCTGTCCCTGTCTTCCATCTGCTTTTCTCTCCAGAAGGACGGAGCCATTTTTGTTCAGGTATCATTCAGACATCATCTCAGCCTAGGGAAAGTCATTGACTGGAGCTCATGGATGGCTTTTTAATGATAAAAGGTGGTGATGACCTGTTATGTGTGAAATTTACATATTCAGACTCATGAAGCTCCTTAAAGTGGAGTTCCACCCAAAAAATGGAACTTCTGCTTTTCGGAACCCTCCCACCCCCTCCGGTGTCACATTTGACACGTTTCAGGGGGAGGGGGGAGCAGATACCTGTCTAATACAGGTATTCTGCTCCCACTTCCGGGCATAGATACCCAAGCCACCCGCAGGTATCTACTCCAATTCCAGCACCTTTTCCGCCCCCCCCCCCAAACCCCCTCCCCTGTCTTTTGGGTGACACACTAGTCCCAGAAGACAGCAGGGACCAGTGGGAATGCGCAGCACGAGTAGGGAACCAAGAAGTAAAGACGCAAGGCTTCACTCCCTGATTCCCTTACCGAAGATGGTGGCGCCTCCACCCGAGAGCTGGATCGGCTTTGGGTGCCGACATCGCAGGTGCCCTGTACAGGTAAATGTCCTTATATGAATGTCAACAGCTGCAGTATTTGTAGCTGCTTTAAAAGAAAAAAATGATGGAGCTCCGCTTTAAAGAAAGCAGGACACTGACAAAATATACACAAATATAATGTATATACAGGGGGTTGATTTACTAAAACTGTAGAACGCAAAATCAGCTTCTGAGGCCTCGTACACACGACAGAGTTTCTCGGCAGAATTCGCCGAGAAACTCGGTCAAAACCCGGATTCTGCCGAGAATCTCTGTCGTGTGTACACTTTTGGCTCGATGGACCCGCCGAGGAACTCGACGAGAAAATAGAGAACATGTTCTCTATTTTCTCGTTGTCCTCGTTCTTCTATGGGAGAAGCCGGCCCGCCGAGCTCCTCGGCGGCTTCATCCCAAAACTCGACGAGGAACTCGACGTGCCAAGCACGTCGAGTTCCTCTGTCGTGTGTACGGGGCCTAACTCAGATTGTTCAATTAAGATTTTACAAAAATAATAAAAAATCTAGAAGCTGATTGGCTATTGCGTTTTAGTAAATCAACCCCACGGGGCTGTTTGTAAAGAACTCATTTGACAACCCACCCCACGAACCAGCTGTGCTAGATGACTGCAAAGCACTATGAGCATGACCGCACTTTTCAGACCCCACACTAAGGCAGGCTCAATTGTCCTGCTCCCCCTCCTGCCTGCTGTTTAGAATAAAACTGTCAGTGACACCCTGTCAGGGCTCACTTCCTCCTATACGCCCACCAAAGAACCTCCCCTTTCCACTCCTAAACTCAACTTTCACTAATAAAATAATAGAGTAAGACTAAAAGTGTTTGCCTGGAGCAGCCAATCCCATTGTTTTTGTTAATGCCAACATCTATGGCATTAATGAAAAAAGCATAATGTAGGAATATTTCTTTAAAGTTTTTATGCCAAGAAAAGCATGGACTAATAATGTGATTAATGCACAAGAGTGTAAACTCACGTAGCCTGGGGATTGCCCAGGTGGCAGTGTGGCGGTCATTTGGTGGCAGTGTGGCGGTCATTTGGTGGCAGTGTGGTAACAGTGTGGTAGCAATATAGTGGCAGTGTGGTGATAATTTGGTGGCAGTGTGGTAGCAGTATACTAGCAGTGTGGTGATAATTTGGTGGCAGTGCGGTAGAAGTATAGTGGCAGTATGGTGCTAATTTGGTGGCAGTGCGGTAGCAGTATAGTGGCAGTGTGGTGCTAATTTGGTGGCAGTGTGGTAGCAGTATAGTGGCAGTGTGGTGATAATTTGGTGGAAGTGCGGTAGCAGTATAGTGGCAGTGTGGTGCTAATTTGGTGGCAGTGCGGTAGCAGTATAGTGGCAGTGTGGTGCTAATTTGGTGGCAGTGCGGTAACAGTATAGTGGTAGTGTGGTGATAATTTGGTGGCAGTGCGGTAGCAGTATAGTGGCAGTGTGGTGCTAATTTGGTGGCAGTGCGGTAGCAGTATAGTGGCAGTGTGGTGATAATTTGGTGGCAGTGCGGTAGCAGTATAGTGGCAGTGTGGTGCTAATTTGGTGGCAGTGTGGTAGCAGTATAGTAACAGTATTTCATTCATGTACTGTATGTTCCCATTGTGCTTCTCCCTTTAGAAAGCCGATGTGATCATTTCAGCACCATGAACAGCTCCAGACTAGTTTTAAATAGCAGATCAGCAGCCCTGTCTTCAATGGAACAATCTCCTTCTGTGTACAATGTGCACCAACCAACCATTACATACATGCAAGGCATTTTCACCCATAGAGACCCCACCAACAAAGTGCCTTAGGCCTCGTACACACGACCGTTTTCCTTGACAGAATCCATCAAGAAACTTGGTGGCAGAGCTTTTTTGCCGAGGAAAGCGGTAGTGTGTATGTTTTTCGTCGAGAAAACTGTCATGGAACTCGACGAGAAAAAGGTTTTATTTTTCCTTGTCGGGAGTCTCAATTTCCTCGTCGTGTTTCTCGTTGGGCTGGTTTACGACGAGAAACACGTTCGTGTGTATGCTTAGAAACCCGCGCATGCTCAGAATAAAGTATGAGACGGGAGCGTGCCTTCGGTAAAAGTAGCGTTTGTAATGAAGATAGAACATTCGTCACACTGTAACAGACAGAAAAGCGTGAATCGTCTCTCACCAAACTTTTACTTAACACGCAGTAACATGAGATTAGCAAAAGCATCCCCAAGGGTGGCGCCAGTGGAATCAAACTTCCCCTTTATAGTGCCGTCGTACGTGATGTACGTCACCGCGTTTGAGAACGACGAGATTTTGTCTTGACAGTGTGTACGCAAAGAAAGCTTGTCAAGATTCGCGACAAGCCTGACAAGGAACTCGTTGAGGAAAACGATGTTTCATTTACGACGAGTTCCTCGGTCGTGTGTACGAGGCCTTACAGGTTAACCTTACACACATTTCTCAAAAAGGTCCCAATGCACCACAGGGTCCCCAATATAATAAAATGTGTTCTCAAACAAATGCCCATTTCTTCAGGTGCTGATGCTATTGATTTCCCATTCCATCCTGCAGATGACAGGAGACACCCAGTGTTGGATGGGCAGCCCTGAAAATCCACATATGAGTTCTCCAAACCTTCCTTTCCACTAGTGCATGTACAGTTTGCTCCCTCTTGTAGCTAGGTGTTTTTACGAGATAAGGAGAGCAAACTCTGCATGCAAGTGCTCATTCGTGGATTTCTGGAGCTGCGCATCCTGCGCTTGGTACGTCCTGCCAAGCACAGACTGGGGAGGACATAATATACGCGGTTTGCGTAAGTCGTACGTCCGGCGTAAAGTTATTCCCCCATATAGGAGGCGCAACTCATGCTAAGGTATGGACCAGGGAACACAGCCGTCTTATTTTACGTTGTTTACGTAGTAAGTGAATAGGGCTGGGCGTAGGTTACGTTCACGTCGTAGGCAGTGATCCGTCGTATCGTAGGGAGTAGTTCCGACGTTATTCTGAGCATGCGCACTGGGATACGTCCACGGGACGGCGCATGCGTCGTTCGTTTTAAGTACTTGTATGGCACTCGGCCCATCATTAGCATGGGGTCACGCCCCATTCGTATGGCTCACGCCCACTTCCACCTATGACGGCTTACGCCGAGGGAACCCAGCGCAGTTTGGGAGGCAAGTGCTTTGTGAATTCGGTGCTTGCCTCTCTGCGCTACGTCGGCGTAGCGTATATTAGATACGTTACGCCGGCATAAATATGCGCTAATGTATGTGAATCCGGGCCTAGGTATATAATTTCACTTTGCATGCACCAGATGCCTTTGCAAACCAAGATATTTTCTTGTAAAAGTAGCAGTGACATTAGTGTGCTGTGCATAACAGTAGGGGAGCTGTAGGAGGGACTCAGCAGGCCCCACCCACTACAGGCTGCCTGCAGAACAGTACAGGAGGGGCAGAAACAAGACCAGTCTCCCTGCACAAGGAGAGAGAGCAACAGAGACAGGTCTTTATTATAGGAAGCTTCAGAGCTACAGAGGTAAAGGTTCACATTGGATTACTGCACAGATCTGAAAAAAATACACAAAACACATCAAGATTCAAATAGAAATAAACATGCATACAAAAAAATTAAATTTTCCGCGTGACCCTTAAAAAAAAGACGCAATGCATCCTTAAGCCGCTTACACACGATCAGATATCTGATGGAATCTAATCCGATTGATTTTTCTTTCATCAGTCTTGTCTCCACACCATCAGTCAAAAATCCGACCGCGCCAAAACGCGGTGACGTAAAACACTACGACGTGCTGAGAAAAATGAAGTTCAATACTTCCGAGCATGCGTCGACTTGGTTCTGAGCATGCGTGGATTTTTGTCCGATGGACTTCCACACAGACGATCGTTTTTTTTTCTATCGTTTTTTTATAAATAGGAAAATTTTAAAACATGTTCTATTTTTTTTCACCGATGGAAAAAAGACTGATGGGGCCCACACATGATCGGTTTGTCCGATGAAAACAGTCCATCGGTCTGTTTTCAACGGACAAACCAATCGTGTGTACATGGCTTTAGAGTCATTTTACTAGAAACAGCTGTAACAGGCGACGGATTCTCCAGGCAACTCTGCGCACATCTGATGATCTGAAGCCATTTATACCGCCGTTGTCGTTCTAAGTGTGTAATATTTATTAAAATAGTCAATCAAAGCGCCGGGAGAGCTAATTTAGCAATTTGCCGAGTGGTTCCACTTCACGCCTCGCCGTTTTACCTACTTTATTATCATCCGACTGACCCTGAGATGCGGGCTGTGCACGTCAAGCGATGCTGCTAGCAGCAACAAAACGCAGTTAAATTAGAAGTCACATGGGCACCACGGGTAGGTTAGTTACCTATCAACTGCTAAAGCCTGACAGTCTCGGGGAGCTCATCCTTACAACAACACATCCTACAAAGTTGGAGGCACCAGCTGCCATCTTTGATTCAGGCAGGGACTCTGTGTGCTTCGTGTGTATGTGTAGCAAAGATCAAACCACCGGTGCTCCGTGCAAACTAATTTATGAATTTTTTACGTTTTCTCTATAGTATTTTAAGTCACAAGATCTGTCTCTTTAAAAAAAAAAAAAAGATTTCTAACGTTAGGAAATATCAGAATAATGTTCCTGTCAAGACTAGGGTGACCACATTTCCAAACTACCATTCAGGGACACCCCCTTCCCAAAAATCAGCTTGTGGTGTAACGAATCACAGCACAGTGATTGGACACAAGAGGCGGGATTTATGATTTCTCCAATCACAAGCAGGGGGTGGGGACTGTGCTCCTCCAGGCATTCCCAGCCAGGACAAGTACTGCCAGTGAGTAATGATGTGGCAGCCTTTTTTGGGGGCATTGGTTTGGCTTGGGGGGTGGCTGTGTCAGTTTCATTCCGGGACACTGTATTGTCCTGGAATGAAGGTGCCCGGGACAGACCTGCAAAATGCGGGACTGTCCCGGGCAATCCGGGACATGTGGTCACCCTAGTCAAGACAGGAAGTGATAAAAAATCTTTCCAATGGGGACACAAACAAAAAAACACATACTGTAATCAATAGAAAAGGGAAGAGATAGAATTTCTGACAATGTTGGTTTAGCTTTCTATGCCCTCCTGTCCAATAGATAATTACAACCACTATTTGTTCTATGGGTGTCACAGGGACAGAAATTGAGATAAAATGGGGGTCACAGGCAAAAATAAAAGCCTGGCAGAAATTGTAACATTTTACCAGTCCATCCAAAACGCAAAAAATAATAGAATAAAAATAAAAATTGTCTGCTGTTTGGCTTTGATGTAAAGCTCTTCTTAGAATAAAGGGTGGTGCTGGCACTGCTGACCTTCTGAAAATACCAACTTCCTGGCTGTCTATGGCTGTAATACTACTAGTGTGAAGCTAAGGTAAAGTCAGAGCTCTTGTTTTGTGTACTTGCTCCAAGTCAATGACTGAGACGGTGTTGAAGCCATCAGATAACCATGACAGACAGGGAGCAAGCATTTCTAAGAGGGGTCAGGAATGCTAATCTTACTTCCTCAGATTATCCTTCCTTTGTGCCTGTCCAAGTTCCTAAACTCTGTGCTGTGGGCATGGTGGAGGGAGATTGGCAGTTGACAGTGGAAACACAAGGAGTGCTGTGTGAGCGTTACACAGTCAGTAAAATACAGCTAAAAAAATTAAAATAAATAATAATAAAAAACACTGGAAAAACTAAAAGCGCGGCTAGTGATATAATTATAGCCGGAAGGAAGGTGAGAGAGATTTACACATTAATAATTTTCTTGCTATAAACTGCGTTTGAGCTCTTGCAGGAAGCCCAGCAGAGAACAGTAATGCACTACTGTGTACTGGGCCAAAAATAGTGCATGTTTACAAGGGTTGCCAGTTTATTCATTAAAATAGGTTACCTTAAAGTGGTTGTAACGGCAAATGGTTTTTTATCTTAATGCATTCTAAGCCCCCCTAATACTTACTAGATCCAGAGACTCAGCTGCCCGAGACTCTCCTTCCTCACTGGCTGAGACAGCAGTGTAGTGCCATTGGCTCCCCATGCTATTAATCAAAGTCAGTGAGCCAATTAAGGCCCCTTTCACATGGGGCGGATCAGTAATGATCCGTCTCCGTATGCTCCGTAAGCTCAGCGGATATCGCTCCGTTGATCCCCGCTGAGCCGGCGGATGACAGGGCGGTCCCCGTACACTGTGCAGGGAGCGGCCTGTCTTTTCTCTGCTCTCCCCTATGGGGGGATCGGATGAACACGGACCGTGTGTCCGTGTTCATTCGATCCGATCCGCAGACGGAAGGAAAAATAGGGTTTTCTTCCGTCTGCAGAATCAGATCATTGCGGAGGCGGACGAGATCGGGTGTCAGAAGATGTTCATCCGCTGACACCCGCAATCTCATAGGGACCAATGTATGTCCCTTTTTCATCCGCAAACAGATGGATAAAAAAGCGGACATATAGTCCGCAAGTGTGAAAGGGGCCTTAGAGAGAAAGGGGCAGGGCGGGGCCAGGCCACGGCTTCATGTCTAAATGGACACAGAGCTGAAGCTTGGCTCAGGTGCCCCCATAGCAAGCTTCTTGCTGTGGGGGCACTCCACAGGAGGGGGAAGCCAGGAGCACAGAAGTGGGAGGATCTGGGCTGTAAGAATAACATGTTTTTTATTTTTTATTAGGAAACAAATATGAGACTTTAGTTAACTTTAACTCATTATGTGTTAACACAACACACCAGGACACTAAGGACTTCTGAATATGCCCTTATTGATCCTTTAAAGTGGAACTAAACCCTCTTATTCTCTACAGCCAAGGAAGCTGCCATCTTTGCCCTGTTTGATCTCCAGCTATCATGGTGCTGTACATGTGATTGCTATGACACCAGCCATTTGATGGCTTGAAGATTTGATTAAGCGTACAAGTTACTGAAACTGTTATCATTCACGGCATACCTTGAAAAACAGTTAAAATTATAGGTTTAGTTCCACTATAATCTGTTTATACAGTACTGTGGATGGGAAGATTTAAGATGTTACCTACATTTTCTATAAAAAACGACAACCCGCAGCTCAAGAGACGGACAAAATCACATAACCAGAGACTAATCTAAATATTTCCTTGATCAATACACTACTTTCTAGCGACCATATTATTGCCAGATCTATCATTTCATGAAAAAATATTCCTGTAAGATTATATGTTCAGTCAATTCATTTTATGCATGTCATTTACTTGTATATAAGAACATTGCAAGTAAATAAACAATGAAAGGAAAAGCACAGCAACTAAGCAAGTAATGGCAGGTACACACTAAAGATTTTTTTGTGTGCAATCCAGTGGGTTGAACGACAAAAAAAAAAAATGTTCGTCAGAAGGCGGCACAATCAAACGGGCCGAATGTCGGCCCTTTTTCTAACTGCTCATTCTCTCCCGACATTTGGTTCGTGTGTACGGAGCTTAAAGGTGACTGTCTGTGCCCACGTTAGGAAAATTCACCCTCTCTATTTGTCCCATTTACTATTATCATAGGAAGTAAAAGGAAATCACAAACTTTGGGTTTTCCCCATAAAACAAATATATAAAAAATGTATTAAAAAACAGAGGGGAAATCTTCCAATGGGGGCACTAGTTCTGATGATTTGGGGGTCCCCAAGGAATTAGATAAAGGACAATCCGCAACTCCATACATGCTCTTTAAATCAGTCCGAATTTATTATATCTCCATAAGGATAAAAATACAGCAGAGGTAAGGAATTACCCAAGGAATTACCTTAATTTGCAGGGATTTCCTCTAACTTCCTGTTTTGACTATGGGACAGGAAGTGAGGGAAATCTCTGCATTGGGACACAGATGGCAAAAAATAAACTGACAGGGGTTATAACCCTCACGTACTCTATAAGTTTGTCTATAGTTCTACTTTAAATTCATTGAAATAGTAAGAAAAAACTGATACCTCCCACTTACTAATAGCCTTGTCCTTGACATGAAGGGTCTTATGATTTGGACTGGCAGCAAATAATGCTCTGAAGGACGCAGAAACCTGAGTCCCAAGCTGAAAAGTGAGTAAAGTTTTAGGTATGTTATTTTAAAAAAAATTTAAGCCACGCAACTTTCATCTAAGCCCTGCACCTTCTCCACAATGCACCTCCACTAAACACATAGGGCCAGATTCACAAAAGAGATACGACGGCGTATCTCCTGATACACCGTCTTATCTCTGTGACCCGCCCGTCGTAACTATGCGGCTGATTCATAGAATCAGTTACGCATAGATAGCCCTAAGATCCGACAAGTGTAATTGACTTACACCGTCGGATCTTAGGATGCAATTCTAGGCCGGCCGCTAGGTGGCGATTCCATTGCGGTCGGCGTAGAATATGCAAATGACTAGTTACGGCGATTCACGAACGTACGCTTTACCCGTCGCTCTAAATTTACATTGTTTCCGTCGAGATACGCTGCATAAAACTAAGGCTGCCCTCTAGGTGGCCTAGCCAATGTTAAGTATGGCCATCGTTCCTGAATCAAAATTTTAAAATTCACGTTGTTTGCGTAAGTCGTCCGTGAATGGCGCTGGACGCCATTTACGTTAACGTCGAAACCAATGACGTCCTTGCGACATCATTTAGCGCAATGCACGTCGGGTAATTTGACGGACGGAGCATGCGCAGTACATTCGGCGCAGGAACGCGCCTAATTTAAATGGTGCCCGCCCCATTTAAATTAGGCGGGCTTGTGCCGAGCGGATTTACGTTACATCGCCGCAAGTTTTCAGGTAAGAGCTTTGTGAATCAGGCACTTACGCTGTAAACCTGCGGCGGTGTAACGTAAATGGGATACGTTACGCCGCCGCAGCGTAACGTATTTGTACCTGAATCTGGCCCATAAAGAGTTCACATAAGCCACTGTGTGTCCTCTCTGCTGATTTATAGCACAATGCTGAATGTTTTTGCAGATTTTTTTTTTTTTTGGGCCTGATTCAGACCTGCCTCCAAACCTTTCTGCAAAATTGGTTTAAGATACCTTATCAAGTGGCACCAAGGAGGTTTCTACCACTTTGCCTAACTTAAAATGATGGCATCAGTCTGTCGCAGGCAGAAGGAAGCATTTCATTTGTTTCCTATTGGCCAAAAATCAGATTGTAACTTTGGAGATGGTCACAATGTGAGGCTGCAGCAGTGGCTGACCTGCGTTAAAAACATTTGTGAACTGCATAGGCCCCCGGATTTACAGGACTTTCTCAGTTCTGAGCTGGAATCTCCAGGAAACAGATGATACCAGAGAGAAGGTGGCACTGGCCTTCTGTAGATGAAAGGAGAGATAAAGGCATTGTCAGGGGGAGTACTGTGATAAATAATAAATACCTGAAAGAGTTACACCGACACATCACTGAGCATACTTTACTTAACATGGATTCTGGATCTGATACTAATATAACGCTTTTACATGGCACTGCTGTTATCACTTTAAGTGCAGTAAAGCAAAGCTTGATTTAACAAGAGCCCCGTAGGCAGCCATCGCTAAGCAAAGTTTGATATTTCAACCCAAGTACAAATAAGCAGCCCAGAAAGCGGGGGAGGACAGGGCCGCTGACGGGCAGCCATAGAACGGCGGTCCATGTGTCTTCTTCCTTCCAGAGAATGCCAGGTGATATGCGATGACCCGGCATCACCATGGAGACCAGAATCTTATCCCGTTGCTCTGGTAACTGCCTCCCATCTTCAGTAAGCGCGAGGGGATGATGCTCCGCGATGCAGGGAGAGGGGATCAGCTCTTTTGTTTAAAGGGAAACTCCTCCTTTTGTATCCTACTAAAAATCAGAGATTGCTCTCCATGTGAGGCTATGTTTCACTTAGGTTGGCTTCAGACTACTGTCATCTTCATTCTCTATACTGTTCTGTGTCTAGATTTTCTTCTAAATCTAATATCAGTGGGTGGAGCTTATTTTTTTGTTAAAAAGCCCAAAGCATTAATGGGTTCCAGCGTGCACCGCTTCTCTCCTGAGGCTGCTGTGAGCTGCAATGGGCAGTTACAATTAGAATAAGGTAGTTTTAGCAGACTTTCTGTCCTGTAAACATGAAGTGCTCTATATGCTTCCAGATCTCACTCATGGCAACCTGTAAAATTTGAGAAATTGGACGGGCTATATGACTCTTCATCTGATTTCCAAAATCTTTTAACTACACTTTCCAGAATGGCCGTATTATAAATGTTTAGCAATTTCTGAATTTTCCATGTGTGGTGTGTCAGCAGCTGCACAGGCTCTTCAAATCTCATTATATAGCTAGATTCACGTAGGGTGTCCTAACTTTGCGGCGGCGTAGCTTAGCGTGTTTACACTACGCCGCCGTAAGTTAGCGAGGCAAGTACATGATTCACAAAGTACTTGCCTGCGGGCGGGCACAAGCGCGCCTAATTCAAATTCGGCTAAGGGGGCGTGTTTTATGTTAATGGGGCTTGACCTGACGTGATTGACGTTTTTTTGGAACGGCGCATGCGCCGTCCGCCAACATTTCCCAGTGTGCATTGCAGCAACGTACGCCGCACGCGCCTATTGATTTCAACGTGGACGTAAATTACGTAAATCCCTATTCACGGACGACTTACGCAAACTACGTAAAATTTTCGAATTTCGAAGCGGGAACGGCGGCCATACTTTAACATTACTATTCCAACTTTTTCTTGGAATAACTTTAGGCCTGATAAAGCGTTACGTAAACGGCGTATCTGTACTGCGTCGACCGGGCGTACGTTCGTGAATAGGCGTATCTAGTGATTTACATATTCTACGCCGACCGCAATGGAAGTGCCACCTATCGGCCAGCCTAAATATTGCACCCTAAGATAGGACGGCGCAAGCCGTCGTATCTTAGATAGGTTTAAGTGTATCTCTGTTTGAGAATACACTAAAACTTAGGTCGGCGCAGATTCAGAGTTAGGTCGGCGTATCTACTGATACGCCAACCTAACTCTACCTGAATCTAGCTAATAAAGAGGACCAGTCATGATCAGGGTCAGGCATATCACTCAATGTTATGGCACGTCATAGAGGTCACTCAATCCTGTAGCAAATGTCAAGTGTAGGTCAGGACTGTTTTTTAATTTGAAGTAGAACTACAGGAAAAAAATTGAAATTGCTAAAGAACTTTGTTATTCCACCTGCAAATCCTTCTAAATATCTCTTTATCCTTAGCTCTTTGCTGTATGTCATTTCCTGTTGGAGAGTGACAACATTAGGCTGCCTTTTGAGACAGGGCAGCGTTGTCACCCTTGTCGTCTATGCCCCTGTTTCGTCAGATTAGGTAACCCATTTGAATTTGTAATGGAAGTGACGTTTCGTCGCCGCCGTCTTGCTACACCCAGCACTCATCCACAGTAAGGATACAGCGAGAAGGCGGCAAGCGGACATCATGTTACACCCACCGGACTTTTACATTTTACGCTTATTTTTAACAGTAAACAGTAAGCTTATATAGTGAAATGCAGTATTTAAAAGTCCGTCTGACTGTTATTTTAGTCTTTGTCACTTGTGCCTTGTACAACATTGCTTATTTTCAATGAAAATATTGAAATATAAAAGTCCGTCTGACCGTTTAGATGTTGAATTGTTGATCTCACAGGTTTGCTAATCTGACAGAAAACCGCTGCTTTTGAAAAATAAACGTCAAAACAGAGGGATTTCAAAATACTGAATTTCACTATAAAGCTCCGTTTACTGTTAAAAATAAGTGTAAAATGCAAGACGCTGGTGGGTGTAACAAGATGTCCGCTTGCCACCTTCTCACTGTATCATTACTGTGGACGAGTGCGGGGTGTATCAAGATGGCGGCAACAAAACTACAGATCTCTTTGTTTCTTATCCCTGCTTTGCTGAGATAAGAAACACAGGGATTGTTCCCTCTGTACGGAGCCCTGTATTGACTGTCAAGAGAGGGCTCTGGGCTGTGACTACACACAGCCAATCAGCAGGTCCCGGCCGTGAATCATTGGTTGGGGTTTGCTGACAGGCTCCTGCTGTGTACAAACAGCAGGTGCTGGATTTAGAGTGTGCATGCGCGCACCATAAATCCGGAAGCAGGCAGCGACTTATGGGAACATCGTTTTGTCTGTGCAGACCGCTTGTCCGGAGTACATTGCGGGAGAACAGTCCGCAAGTGGTTAAGAAAATACAAGGTGTGCTGACACAAGCCTAAAACTGTTGCACTTTCTGTGAAACATTGTACAACTTAATCTCTTTCTATAAGAGTCTTTTTTTTTCTTTGCACTCTGTTTTTGAGCATTTGTACAAACTTTTGCATTTTCAGGCTTGAGCATTTTTGTTTTAGCCAATGGAAATCTAGTTACTAGGAGGAATATTTGTTTAGCACAAAACCGTGTGGTCCGGGTAGGCCCGTCTCACGACAGTGCTGCGGGCACACAAGCCTAGAATCAGCCTCATTTATAAGGCCCTCCCCCCCCCACCCAATCTCCTCAGTCATTCAGCACACCTTTACGGCTGCAACGGCTCTGCATATATCTCTCTGCCTTCCAGCATCTTTCACATTGTTTCCCTTCATCTTCTTTTGTCGTTTCTACGGTAACCAGATGCTTGGAGCAGATAGTAAAAATCTGTTTCATAATCTCTCTAGAAAACATCTCCTGCTTAAAGGTGAACTCCAGTCTTCCCTTAACTATTACAGTCCATTATGTACAGACTCCTCTCCTGTACAGAAATTGCTTACTCTGATTTCACTGCACACTGCAAGCTCCTCACAATGTGCATTAGACTCTACAGCAAATCAGATAGAGCCCACTTCATTTCCTGGCTGGAAGACATAATTGCATAGTCTGGTTGAAAAAAAAAGACTCATGTCCATCTAGCCCTGTCCTCCCCAGCCGGACTGTACCCGGTCTGTCCCTTTCATTCATTGGATTTCAAATCTTTCAATTGTAGAGGCTCAGCATCACATCTGGATGGTACATATGGCGGTCTTTACGCAAATGCATTCTGTCTAGGAACACCCACATCTCCAGACTGACATCCCCCCATGAAGACATTTTTATATTTGCACAACTCCTCCCAAGAAGCAGCTCACTAGGACTGAGGGCGCCTGAGAGGAGTACTGAGTGCTGTGATGTTTTCAGCCATGTACAGCACCATGTCACCCCCTCCTACTAGCCACGACCTGCCTATATTGCATAGATAATCACAGAGACTAAACCCAGTAATATGAAAGTGCCCACAGCTTAGAAATCGTCTTTTTACAGTAAAATACTGCCACTACATACCCTTTTTGCTGATCTGTATACCAAGTTCACATGATAAACTGAAGGGGTTTGCCCGAGTGCTGAGTGTTCAGGTAGGAGGAGATTTCCACTACAGCCTGTGTCCTCATGATGTTATGGGAGGCAGATCATCCATGAATCAAGATGTAACATCCCACCCACTGTGTTCTTTTTTAGTTACTGGGCACGGAGGAGGAGGGAGGGACTGGGCTGTCATTTAGGATCTGTATACATGCCCAAATGTGTGATGTCAATACCATGTGACCTGAAAAGCTCAGCTCAACAAGGAAATGTTCTCTCCAGCCAGCAATGGAGACCAAACATAACATGTGCAGCTTTACTACTCTGAGGTTTTGCTCGTTGAGTTCCTTATGAAGCCGCCGAGGATCTCGGCGAGCCAAATTTTCCCATTGCCGTCAAGGAAATAGAGAACATGTTCTCTTTTTGGCCCGATGAGATCCTCGTCGGTTTCCTCGTCGAAATGTGTACACAGGACCGGTTTCCTCAGCAAAAAAAAAACTCAGCAAGCTTCTTGCTGGTTTTTGCCGAGAAACTCGGTCGTGTGTACGAGGCCTCACTGTGTCTTATATGGGCTTGCTAAAAGAGTCCCTGAAGGAGAGGGAGGATCTGTCCATACAGGATCAAAAATAATTAACCCCAAATTAACCTCTTAAGTTCCACAGTGAGTATAACAAGCATGCTATTCTGCATATACAGTTTTATTAACACTTTCGTTTGAAGTTTAATCTGCTTATATTTTGCCTTCCTTAGGCCTCGTACACACGACCGAAGAACTCGTCGTAAATGAAACATCGTTTTCCTCGACGAATTACTTGTTAGGCTTGTCGAGAATCTTGACAAGCTTTCTTTGTCAAGACAAAATCTCGTCGTTCTTAAACGCGGTGACGTACAACGCGCACTATAAAGGGGAAGTTCGATTCCACTGGCGCCACCCTTGGGGCTGCTTTTGCTAATCTCATGTTACTGTGTGTTAAGTAAAAGTTTGGTGAGAGACGATTTGCGCTTTTCAGTCTGTGACAAATGTGCTATCTCCATTACAAACCCTACTTTCACCGAAGGCGCGCTCCCATCTCACGAACATGTTTCTCGTCGTAAACCAGCCCGACGAGAAACACGACAAGGAAATTGAGACTCCCGACGAGGAAAAAGAGAACTTGTTCTCTTTTTTTCTCATCGAGATCCACGACAGTTTGCTCGATGAAAAACATACACACGACCGGTTTCCTCGGCAAAAAAGCTCTGCCACCAAGTTTCTTGATGGATTCTGTCGAGGAAAACGGTCGTGTGTACAAGGCCTACGTCCCTCCTTTTCATCCTCTTCAATATCCTAATGAAATATTAAATAACCTTTTTGTTTTCATTATATACCTTATTTTAGGCCCAGTGAAACCATCACTGTTCTGCTGTGATTCTCTATACAATGTAGGGAGAAAAAAAGAAAAGCTGGTGGGAGGGGCCAGCAGGGTCCTGAACATAGCTTCCTGAGGGTAGGAACATGTGATGCTAAGCCTTCATGATTAAAAGAACTGAAATCCGATGAATGAAAGGGGCAAGCCAGAGACAGACAGGCTAAGAAGGAAAGGGCTAGGTGATGATTGATGTCCTTCAGCCAGGAAATGAGGCAGGCGTTATCTGACTTGCTGCAGCTTTTAATGAGAAGCTCACAATGTGCAGTGAAATCAGAATAAGCAATTTCAGTATAGGAGAAAAGCCTGTACAACTGTTCAAGACTGAAGGGAAGGCAGGGTTCAACTTTAGGCTTTTCCTAAATTGAGTGCTATATTATTATTCTGAAGTCAAATAGGTAGATTCACAAAGAGTTAGGCCGGCTTATCAGTAGATAAGCCGACCTAATTCAGAATCTACGCCGACTTATGTTTAAGTGTATTCTCAAACAGAAATACGCTTAAACATATCTAAGATACGACGGCTTGCGCCGTCCTATCTTAGGTTGCAATATTGAGGCTGGCCGCTAGGTGGCGCTTCCATTGCGGTCGGCGTAGAATATGTAAATTAGTAGATACGCCGATTCACGAACGTACGCCCGGCCGCCGCAGTACATTTACGCCGTTTCCGTAAGGCAATATCAGGCCTAAAGTTATTCCATCTAATAGATGGAATAGTAATGTTAAAGTATGGCCGCCGTTCCCGCTTCGAAATTCGAAATTTTACGTCGTTTGCGTAAGTCGTCCGTGAATAGGGATTTACGTAGTTTATGTCCACGTCGAAATCAATAGGCCAGTGCGGCGTACTTAGCCGCAATGCACACTGGGGAATGTAGGCACCCGGCGCATGCGCAGCTGAAAAAAAACGTCAAAAACGTAAGGTCAAGCTCCATTAACATAAAACACGCCCCCTTACACACATTTGAATTAGGCACCCTTACGCCCGCCCGCTTTAGGCTACGCCGCCATAACTTAGCAGGCAAGTACTTTGAGAATCAAGTACTTGCCTCGCTAACTTACGGCGGCGTAGCCTAAACACGCTAAGCTACGCCGCCGCAAGTTTAATCCTTTCTCTCTGAATCTACCCATTAGTATCTTCCAATTGGTCATTATTATATATATATATTTTTTTTGATATACCGGCATCTGTACAGCCTTACCTCCCTTTTCACACCTACACAGCTATACAAATCTGACAGGGGTATTAACCCTTACCATGCAATCCAAAATTCCATCCAAGAAATGCCGACATCACTGAGTTATCAGGCCCTGCGCAGCAGATGCCTCAGTGATGTCAGGGGTCTTTAGCGAATTGATAGGCTCAGCACTGACAGAGCTGACGCAGGGATTACTCCAGCATGGCTGGCTCACCTAATCTGACAGAGAAGGATGGAGCTGTATTTACGACGGTGAGGAGACCTCATCTGTCTCTGCATGTTCCATGTCTCTACCTTATGGAGCATTTTACTCACAGTTTATACACGGAGTGCTTCATTAGCTACGCTGCTCCTTGCATCTGTTTAGCTGTCAATTCCGCAGACGGCAAAGTAAGTCAAGTAGTTTATGAGAGCAAGGTGTGTGAAGAAGAAATATCTTAGACAGGCTCTCTTATACACGGCAACCAATCAGATTTTCTTTTCACCCTCCCTGAGTTAGTGGTCTCATTCACACCCAAGTGCAGAGGCGTTGCTAGGGGGGTGTGGGGGGTGCGGCCCGCACCGGGTGACACCCCCTAGAGGGGTGACACATCCCGATTTAAAAAAAATTTTTTTTTTTTAGCTGACATGTGGGGGGAGGGGGGGGGGTACAAGAGGAGGGGGGGTTGCGGGGTGACACCGCAGCACCATCCATCCCCTCCTCTCACAGCCACGGGCTGTTAGCGGTGCTCGGCTGTCGGTACACAGGCACAGCCCCCTCCTCTCTGTTTGTGTGTACAGAGGGGGAGGGGCCGAGGGGACCTTCTGTCCATGTGCCGTGGCGCTGCCTGCGATGATCTGAGGTACTGAATGGGGAGGGGGGGTGTTTGCACCTGGGGGGATTTCACTGAAGGGGGGGTGTTTGCACTGAGGGGGGGGCTGTACTAAGGGGGTGTTTTCACTGAGGGGGTTTTCGTTAAGGGGGGTTTGCACTGAGGGGGGGTTGTACTAAGGGGGGGGCTTTGCACTGGGGGGTTGCACCGAGGGGGTTTGCACTAAGGGGGGGTTGCACTGAGGGGGGGGATTTGCACTGAGGGGGGGTTGCACTAAGGGGGGGTGTCTGCACTGAAGGGGGTCTGTGTAACATGCAGGGGTCCAGAGGTGCAGGTGGCTGTGCAATGTAAAAGGGGTGCAGTGATGCAGGGTGCTGTGTAATGTAAAGGGGTCCAGAGGTGCAGGGTGCTGTGTAATGTAAAGGGGTCCAGAGGTGCAGGGTGCTGTGTAATGTAAAGGGGTCCAGAGGTGCAGGGTGCTGTGTAATGTAAAGGGGTCCAGTGATGCAGGGGGCTGTGTAATGTAAAGGGGTCCAGTGATGCAGGGGGCTGTGTAATGTAAAGGGGTCCAGTGATGCAGGGGGCTGTGCAATGTAAAGTGGTCCAGAGGTGCAGTTGTGGAGAGGGGTACACAGTAGTAACAAAAAGATATTGAAGGATGCAGAGGTATGCAGGGGGCACAGTGGGGTGTTTTTACATTTTAACGTGGGGGGGGGGGGTGCCAGATATTGGATCCGCCCCGGGTGCCAAATGCTCTAGGTACGCCCCTGGCCTATAGGCTCCTGAGATGTGAATTCCGGTTCTGGAGAAAGAGAGGTGGGGAGAGGGGACAAAGAAAAATGGAGAGAAAGAAGAAGGGATAGAACGAACAAGAAAGATGGATAGGGAGAGAGAGAAAATGGGAAGAAAGGAGAACAGAGAGCAAACAGTAGGGTAAAAAATATTTGAAAAATGTTATTGGGGGTGGGGGGGGGGGGTGACACTATATTTTACCGCACCAGGTGACACCAACCCTAGTGACGCCACTGCCCAAGTGCACTTTACTGTACCATGTGTTACATGTGTTGGTGCGATGCGGAAAAGCATCTTGGCAATAGATGTGCGTTTAAGTGCAACACAATGCACTAACATGCAATTCGGAATGGGTGCATGCATAATTTTGATGTGTTTTGGTGTGTTGGCAGCCCATTCACTTTGATAAAAAAAAAAAAAAAAAAAGAAGTCTGAAAAAAGAAAACAAATGCAGCCATTACATCCAAGGACTGGTAAGCTGCAATATGTCACATTTCTGTTCTTGGGTTTAAATGCTCTTTTAGAGTTGCTGACTTTTGACTCCCAGCTAGTATTCATTACAGAATTCTGTATAAAATTGAAGGGCACTGGTCTTGGATACTGTTATGTCAAAGCAAGAGCTGGGAAACAGAATGGTATATTGGGAAGGTGAGTAGAAGTAGAATGACCTGATTTTAAAATCTTATATCTGTACAACCACATACAGCCAATGAATAAAACCTGTACTACTTGAACAGGCATGGCCTAGACAAAGGGTGCCCAACAAGTTGCCCGGAGGCCACATGTGGCCCGCGGATAAGGTGACCAGATTTTTAAAATGAAATCCGGGGACATATTTTGTCTTTACTAGTAATAGCAACAATCAGCGACTCTCTGCCCGTCACCGCCCGCCTCACAGCCTCTCAAGTCTTACTCTTCGGGCCCCGGCTACTACTGGATGGCGAGCGGAGGAAGATCACTCTGCCAGGGAAGGCAAGGAGATTGGCAGGTGGCTGGCCAGGATTTGAGCCATTTTATTTCAATTCTGCACTGACTGTCTTTGAAATTGCCCTTGCCTCCTATAAATCCAATCTGGGGACAAAACCAGGGACAGACTTGGTCCAGGTGTCAGTGTCCTCAATCAGGGGACTGTCCCCTGAAACTGGGGATGTCTGGTCACCCTACCCGCGGAGCCCTCTGATGTGGCCCACGACCTCCTGCTCTGGGATGGAATAAAATAGAATACTATTATTAAAGGTCAGTTTATTACTAAAATCACAGGGCCAGATCCTCGTAGCGTGGCGCATTGTTGCGGCTGGTGTAGCGTATCTCTCATACACTTGCGATCCCTCATATGACTGTTTGGTGTGTGTTAAGACGACGTTTACCTCTGAAGCCATACCGATGGCAACTAGTACAAGCTCTTCATGTAAGTGACAGAAGAAAACGTTTAGATTTCTGTCACATGCTCTTAGACGACATGGAGGATGACAGATTCTTACCACGGTTGATTTGTAGGGATGAAGCGTTTCATCTAAGCGGTAAAGTTTTGCTTCACAATCGGAGATCAGAGAGATGAGAGAGAAGACTGGCAGCCAGGTACAGCACTGGATCGATGTAGGACTCAGGTTTTATAATGGTATTACGGCACCATCAGAGGTCATCTCCTTATTTATCTTGGTCCCAATTGACACTTTTTTGTCAGCACACAATCTTTTGTCTGAATGTGGACTGCTCTGGAGCTCGATGTGTTGAGGGACTTCCAAGCCACATCATAAAAACATGGAGAACCTGAAGACAATGGGCCAGATTCAGGTAGGGAGCGCGTATTTGTGTGCGGGCGTAGCGCATCCTATTTACACTACGCCTCCGCAACTTTGACAGGCAAGTGCAGTATTCACAAAGCACTTGCTCTGTAAGTTGCGGCGGCGTAGCGTAAATAGGCCGGCGTAAGCCCGCCTAATTCAAATGTGGAAGATGTGGGCGTGTTTTATGTAAATTTATTGTGACCCCACGTAAATGACGCTTTTTCCGAACGGCGCATGCGCCGTCCGTGAAAGTATCCCAGTGCGCATGCTCCAAATGACGCCGCAAAGACTCATTGGCTTCGACGTGTACGGAACTTACGCCCAGCCCCATTCACGGACGACTTACGCAAACGACGTAAAATGTGAAAAATTTGATGCGGTCCCGACGTCCATACTTAACATTAGCTGCGCCTCCTATAGCAGGGGTAACTATACGCCGGAAAAAGCCTAACGTAAACGACGTAAAAAAATGCGCCGGGCAAACGTACGGCGTATCTACCTAATTTGCATATGCGTAAATATACGGAAGCGCCACCTAGCGGCCAGCGTAAAATTGCAACTAAGATAAGACGACGTAAGAGACTTACGCCGGTCGGATCTTAGTCAAATCTATGCGTAACTGATTCTAAGAATCAGGTGCATAGATACGACGCCGCACACTCAGAGATACGACGGCGTATCTGGAGATACGCCGTTGTATCTCCTACCTGAATCTGGCCCTATGTTGCTATCTTCCATAGGATGAGCCATCCAGCTCCTTTGGGCTTACTGTATATAGAAGAACTGGCTTTGGGAAAAAAGCTCTGGAGCCTACACACGATCATTTTTAATGACATAAAAAAACGTAATTTTTTACACCCCGTAAATCGGTCGTGTGTAATCGGCATAAGGCTTGCAGGACATGCTGGGATCAGTAGTCCCCCACCATCTCGAGGCCCTCGGATTATCTGTGCCTCTTCCACATCACAGGTTTGAAGAATAAGATAAATCTTTGGCATTGCTCCACCCACAACAACTCTTCTAGAATCGCTCTGATCCCGAACTTGGTTGTCCCAGGAGCCGCCTTGGCCTAGTTACGCCTCTCCGTAGGGAGGATTCTGGGATTGCCTGCTCTGTTTATAAGCCTGTTAAATTAGTTCTACTGAATGCCTAATCTCCCCTATAAATTCAGCGTGAAAAGGTCCAACAATGATTTAGAATTGTACAGAAATCTGATGGGAAAATTACGATGAAATCGGCTGAGGTACACTGTGTGCGTGGAATGACATACAATATCTCACTGACACTATTATGGGAGCACATTACCCCGTCCCTTTATATGTATTACTACACCGAAGGGTATTAAATATTAAAATTGAGTGTATGATTATATATTTCATTTATTTTTTACTATATCGATATATTATACATATAGGGCTAGATTCAGTAAGAAGTTACGTTGGCGTATCTGTAGATACGCTGCGTAACTTCTAGGATGCGCCGGCGTATCGTTTTTCTGTATTCAGAAAGCAAGATACGCCGGAATTTTGCTAAGATACGACCGACGTAAGTCTCTTACGCCGTCGTATCTTAGGGTGCATATTTACGCTGGCCGTTAGGTGGCGCTTCCATGGATTTCGCCGTAGAATATGCAAATGAGCTAGATACGCCGATTCAGAAACGTACGTGCGCCCGGCAGATTTTTTTACGTCGTTTACGCAAGGCTTTTTCCGGCGTAAGGTTACTCCTGCTATATAAGGAGTATCCAATGTTAAGTATGGACGTCGGGACAGCGTCAAATTTTGCGTCGTTTGCGTAAGTCGAAAGCATTGACTATTTGCGACGTGATTAGGAGCATGCGCACTGGGATACGTTCACGGACGGCACATGCACCGTTCGTTAGAGACGTCATTTACGTGGGGTTATGTTTTATTTACAAACTTACGGCGGGCTATCTTAACCTAGCCCATAATATATATATTTCTTCAGTAATATTTTTATTTTATTATATCAAGAATAAAAACAAAATAAATCTGTAAATATATAATTATATGAAATTTTGCACAAAGATACTTTGTATTTTTCATAGTAGCCTTAGATAGCAGCTCACACAATTAAGCTATACCGTTCCTGTACAGCTCTTTGAGGTTTCAGTGAGAGACATGTGGTCTGAAAGCAGGCAACTTCTGATGTGCCACCTCTTAAACTGGTAAGAGATGGATTGAAATTTGTTCGGTTCATCAGAGACTGGATGAATTTCAATCCATGTATGGCCAGTCCTGCTCAATATAAGTCAATCTAATGCCGCGTACACATGACCGTTATTCATGTCATGGAAAAAAACAATGTTTTTCTCAATGTGATTTGTCGTGATTCCTCTCAAGCCTGCCTTGCATACACACGATCGTGATAAAAAATGCTCGAGCAAAGCGCGGTTACGTACAACACGTACGACGCCACTATAAAGGGGAAGTTCCATTCGAATGGCGCCACCCTTTGGGCTGATTATGCTAATTTTTCATCTCATAACTTGCTTCTGAGCAATGCACGTTTTTTCCCCCTCGTTAAAGCGTACACACGACCGTTTTTCACAACGAGAAAAACGACGACGTGAAAAACGACGAGAAAAAATAGAGCAGGTTCTAAATTTTTAATGCCCATTTTTCTCATCGCAAAAAATGCTCTGGAGCCTACACACAACCGTTTTTCATGACCAGTTTAAAAAATGGCATTTTTCTCGTCATGAAAAACGGTCGTGTGTTTTCGGCATAAGGATCAACTTTTGCCAAACGCGTTTGTTGGAAAATTATTCTCTATTAACGGCTACAGCCAATGATCAGTGTATTCTGAGAATCCCCAATGTCAGAATACAATGTCTAGGTGGGGAGCATTCTTCTATTCAACTCAACTGTGTGGATGGTGGGATATATTCATTTTTTTGGGACTCTGGACAAAACCAAAAATGTCATATGATGCAGTCTGTCAGTAGCATTAACTTCATTCTTCTGGCCCCCCTGTAACAGTTGTATTGCTCGTTTAGGCCTCATGCACACTGGCTTTAAAAAAAAAAAAACGCTTTTACAGGCGTTTGATGTTTTATTTCTACCTGAAAATGCATTTTTATGTTAGCCTAGGTGTCTTTACACACATAAGTGTTTAAGGGCATATTAGAAGAGAAGCATTTGGGCAGGAAAAAAAAGAACGCGAATCAACGCTAGATGAGTTTCCACATGTTCACGAGTTACTGCATTTTAATGGCCAGAATAATTAATGAACATTCTGGCCAATATAATGCATTATTGTGCATAAACACATGAGCAATATGTGTTTTTTCTGTGTTTTTCAAGCAACTTTTTTCCTGCCTGTGAAAAGGGAGCAGGGGGTGGGGCTGAGCTGCTCTGTGTGTGTCAATGGACACACAAAGTCTTGCTTAGGATCAAGGGATCAAGTCCACGTCAATGCTTACATAGCAAGCTGCTTGCTATGGGGGCACTTAAATGGGGGGGGGTTTCAGGGTCCAGGAGCGCCGGTGGGGAAACCCAGAAGAGGAGGATTGTGGCCACTCAGCAGGTTAGTATGCCATGTTTACTATTTAATTACAATCACTTTAAAGCATTTGTAAAAGCTCCATCTTTTTTTCTTCTCTTCTTACTGTGCCACCATAGGAAGCCGCTTCCTGTAGGAGTACACGAATAAGCACTGATCTTGTGCGAAACGTCGGCTGTTCCCCTGTTCCTGTTTTTATGATTTGGTGATGTATTTGCTGTTTATTTGAATAAAAGACAACCTGGACGGTTTTTTGGAGTGCGGCTATCCATCTTTCATCTACTTTTTATGCCTGTGGGCTCCCTGCTGAGCCAGTCGGTGTGCATCTATAGACACACAGCACAGGTCGGGCCCTGCCCCTCAACTTCCTCTGCACAGACTTTGATTGACAGCAGCAGGAGCCAATAGCTCACACTGCTGCATCTCTCTCCATTGAGAGAGAGAAACCAGTGCTGCTGCAGATGGGCACATTACTGGACCAACAAAGGTAAGTATAAGGAGGGGGAAGGGGAAGGTGAGGGAGCGATACAAACACTGGAATATTGTTTAGAACCACTTAATATTTAAACGACTTATATTTTACCTTCCCTGGTTTCTCCCCTATGAACAAGCTAATGAAATAAAAAACTTTTCATTCCATACCCTATTTTACTTATAATGATGTCATCATTGGGTCTCTGTGCTTCTCTATGTAATGCAGGCAGGTGGGAGTAGTCAAAATCCCTGAGGAATGTTTCCAACACCTTGTTGAATCTATGCCACAAAGAATTAAAGCGGTTCTCCACCCTAAAGTGGAGTCCCGCTGATCGGAACCCTCCCCCCCTCCGGTGTCACATTTGACACCTTTCAGGGGGAGGGGGGTGCAGACACCTGTCTAAAGACAGGTATTTGCACCCACTTCCGGCCACACGCTACGGGCGAAAGACGGGCATTCCGTCACATCCCGTCTGTCGCCCGTTGTGTGCTGGGAACACTCGGCTCCCAGCACACAGCGTGTGAGCCAATCGGCGGGCGCAGCGCGACTCGCGCATGCGCCGTAGGGAACCGGGCAGTGAAGCCGCAGCGCTTCACTTCCTGGTTCCCTGAGCGTGGATGGCGGGGGGAGCAGCAGAGAGACGAGCGATCGCTCGTGCTCTGCTGCGATCAGCGCTGGACTCCAGGACAGGTAAGTGTCCTAATATTAAAAGTCAGCAGCTGCAGTATTTGTAGCTGCTGGCTTTTAATATTATTTTCCCGTGGCACATCCGCTTTAAGGCAATTCTGAAGGCAAAAGGGGGTCCAACCCGATACTAGCAAGGTGCACCTAATAAACTGGCCAGTGAATATTATATATAAACACATATATAATGTGTGTGTGTGTGTATACAGAGAGAGAGAGTCGTCAGTGTAAAAGAACTAATAAATGCCTCCATAAAAAAAAAACGGCTTTGACTGCTAAACCCCTGTCATATGTTCAAAGACATTTAATATGTGACACACCAAGATGGATATGTCATGTAATAAAACGTAACTTTATCAAACAATAAAATGACCCATAAAAGCTAATATCTTGGCCAAGAATCTAAAGAATACATATACACTGCCAACACTGGTATGACTGTACCCAGGTAACACCCACAGGTGACACTCAACCTTCATGACTGACAGAAAAAACTGAAATCAGCCACCAACTGTAACAAAAAAATAATTTTTTGGCAGAATGAACACTTTAAGAGCAAGGCCTGGGTCAGTGATAATGGTGGGATGAGTTTGGCACGGCATGGCATGGTAATCTGGGTCGCTCTGAGCGAATAAAAAATCTAATTAAGCTCTGACTGGGACGTGGAGTTCTGGAGGAATGACCTGGCTGTCCTCTGAGGTGATCCGTTCCCTCGCACCCGGCGGTATTGACGCACAAGCGCCATGTGTATATTACTAAGGACTGAATAATAAGTACTGTTCTTCCATTCTCTGTGGGCAGAGGGGTGCTGGTCAGGTGACACTACTGTACGGGAACACACTTTTCTCTCACAGGCCGGGAAATGTCTCACACACGTCGTCCCTTAAGAGAATTGATTTCCATTAGAAGAATTATTTACAGTCAGGAAGAGAAGACGGACAGAATGCAGAATGGGGGAAAAAAGAGGCCAGAGCTGGACGGAAGCCCACAATTAGCAATTGTTTTAATTGTGGGTGTTTGAGGGAAGCCAAGTGAGTGTTATAACCCCTGATTGTGTTTTTTGGGTTGGGCTTTGTGTCCCTTTTCTTAAAATTGGCTTCACTTCCTGTCACACAGCTGAACAGGAAGTGAGGTTAAAACCCTACCAATGTCTTTTCTTGGGGACGCACAGGTCAATCTAACTAGTGTCCCCATTAAGTAAATTGCACTCCAGCACTGCTGTGTACACCCCAAATGATTAGTTAGTTTGGGGTTTAGTAAAGGCAAAGCCACTCTGCAGTACAAGCATAGTCTCTGAAAATCTGAGGGGAAGATGATTTTAACATCCAATCATGTAGAAGCAAAGTTTTTTTTTTTTTTCTTCCTTGCTTGTCCACTTGTAGTGCAAAGTGGATTTGCCTTTAGTAAATGGACCCCAAAGTCCAAGATCCCTAATAATTCGGGGTGTACACAGCAAAATGCTAGAGTGCAATTTACATAATGGGAAACTATTTAGATTGATCTGTGTGTCCCCAAGAATATATATTAGTAAGGTTTTACCCTCACTTCCTTTTTGGCTATGTGACAGGAAGTGAATGAATTTGAAGTAGAAAGTGACAACATTTGTGAGGTGTCTTCACCCTATCAGGGGTGCAGACATCCCCAAAAAATGAGCAGATGATACTTATTTGCAAATTAGGATTTTTTTTTATTTAACATTGGGTGGTGTTTGTGAGGGCCCTAACACACACATTCATACATATTAGCAACGCTGTATTCTGGCCTATTGGCATGGTTATATTTTCTTAGTCCTCTCAATAAAATTATCAGAAATTTGTGCTTAAAGTAGAACTATAATCAACACTTTTTTTTTTTTTTTTCATTTTGGATAGATTGAGGGAGGGAGTTTATTTTGTACCATCTCTGTCCAATTGCGGAGATTTGCCTTCACTTCCTGCCCCATAGCCAAACAGGAAGTGAGAGAAAAACTATGCAAATTAAGGGAATCCAGTGTCCCCCCCCCTGAAAATTTCTGGGCGGGTCATAAAAAAACAGGGTGTGGCCTTGACAGGAAGGGGTGGGTAATTTTTCTATTAGGAGGTGCAGAAGTTTAGTCAGGCCTAGGGCAGCACAAAACCTAAATATACTACTGCATATTAGGGCTTATTTAGACAGGATCCGATTTACAGCATGTTTTAAGATTGTGGGAGGAAACCCACGCAGGCACAGGGAGAACATGCAAACTCCAGGCAGATGGTGTCACGGGCGGGATTCGAACCAGCAACCCTTTTTGCTGCTAGGTGAAAGTGCTATCCCCTACACCACTGTGCTGAACGAACATGATTGCGGCTGAAAGCATGAGATCAGTGGGTTTTTTCCGATCTCATGCTTTCCAGCCTGGAGGACAGATGTGGGGTCTTATTGACCCCGCCTCTCTCCATAAAGAGGACCTGTCACACACTATTCCTATTACAAGGGATGTTTACGTTCCTTGTAATAGGAATAAAAGTGATCAAAAAAAAAAAAGGAAAAAAAAGTGCAAAACTAAAAAAAAATCCGTAAAAAGAAAAAAAAAACGCCCCTGTCCCTAGTAGTTTGCACTCATATGTAAACGCCGTTCAAACCACACATGTGAGGTATTGACGCGTGCATTAGAGCGAGAGCAAGAATTCTAGCCCTGGACCTCCTCTGTATCTCTAAACTGGTAACCTGTAAAAAAAAAATCAAGCGTCGCCTATGGAGATTTTTAAGTCCCGAACTTTGGCGCCATTCCATGAGTGTGCGCAATATTAAAGCGTGACAAGTTAGGTATTTATTTACTCTGTGTAACATCGTCTTTCACATTATCCCTAGAAATTGGGCTAACTTTACTGCTTTGTTATTTTTTAATTCATAAAACCGTGGCATCATCCGGTGCCCCCGCCCCCTCTGACGCCACAGGGAAAGCCATAAGAAAGTCTCTGTGTGGTACATGTGCGTCAGAGGGGGCGGGGTCACAGGAGCGTCACACAGCGGGAACTTCAATTGGAAGCCGATCGTCCGGGGAAGAAGATGCCGTGCAAGATGTGGAAGATCCGTTTGCAATTGAAGTTCCCGCTGTGTGACACTCCTGTGACCCTGCCCCCCTCTAATGCACATGTACCACACGTACCACACGGAAGTTCTTATGACTTTCCCCGTGGCGTCAGAGGGCGGCAGGGTCACAGGAGCGTCACATAACAGGAACTTCAATTGGAAGCGGATCGTCCAGGGGAAGAAGAAGCCGTGCAAGATGTGGACGAGAAGACCGAATGAGATGATGAGACTCTTGTCCCCATCAACATGGGGACAAGGTGCTTTGGGGGGGACCCCAAAGCACCCTCCCCATGTTGAGGGCATGTGGCCTGGTACAGTTCAGGAGAGGAGGGGGCCGCTCTCTCGTCCCCCCCCCCTCTTTTCTGCGGCAGGCCAGGTTATGTGCTCGGATAAGGGGGCCGGCGTAAGTTTTTGGGGGAACTCCACGCCATTTTTTTTAAAATTTGGGGTGGAGTTCCCCTTAAAATCCATACCAGACCTAAAGGGCCTGGTATGGATATTTGGGGAGAACCCCTACATCATTTTTATTTATTTTTTGACAGCGGGGTTCCCCTTAATATCCATACCAGACCTGAAGGGCCTGGTAATGGAATTTGGGGGGACCTCACGCTTTTTTTTTTTTTATGAATGAATTTGCTATGAATTGCCGGGAGCCGACAATTCATTATAGCCGCGAGTGATTTTTTAAATGACTTTTTTTCCTTCAGAATGTCATTTTGAGCAGGGAGAGTTCTAAGTACGGGAAACATGCGCTATTTCACATGCTTACCTTACACCCCCCCTAAGGTACGAAATTTAAAGGAATATTTCACTTTTATTGTTGCACTTTAAGCATTATTAAATTCACTGCTCCCGAAAAAACGTCCGTTTTAAAAAATAAAAAAAGCATTGATACATGTCCCCTGGGGCAGGACTCAGGTCCCCAAACACTTTTTAGGACAAACACTAGCATATTAACCTTTAAAATTAACACTTTTGATTTCTCCCATAGACTTCTAAAGGGAGTTCGGCGGCAGCTTTACATATTAATTGCATTGCGCCCTGTGCTGCGCTGGTTCATGCGCCTAATTAAGGATTCATCCGGCGTGCCAATTAAGCCATGAACCGGCGCAGCGCATTGTTTTTAGTAAATCAGCCACTGTGAGCTTCTAACAATGTGCATTAGAAGCTGCAGCAAGTCAGATAGAGCCAACCTTATTTCCTGGCAGGAGGGCATCTAGCATCATCTAGCTTTTTCCTTCCCAGCCTGACTTGAAAAGCTCACCCTTTCATTAATTGGATTTCTGTTCTTTAACAATGGACGCTCAGCATCACATGTAGGCATTACCTAGAGCAGTCTACATGGAAATGCAATCTGCCAAGGAACACCCACTCCGCCTGACTGACCTCTCCTTTTAAAGGCAGTTTGATATTTGCTATAATTCCTGCTGCTTGTATCAGGACTGGGGGGTCTTGAGGGGACCATCCTGCTCAACCCTCCCACCAGCCATGATCTTCCTGCATTGTATAGGGAAGCACAGAGACCCAGTGGCAAATAGCTTCTAGTGCACATTGTGAGAAGTGAAATCACAGTAAGCAATTTCTAATGATTGTAAAAGTAAAACATTAAAAATAAATAAAAAATATGCCTATATTGTCCTGCTTTGTGCATTGTAACCTCCTCTTCTTGGCTCCTGGCCCCTCCTCTCTGTCCAGTGCCCCCTTGGGAAGCCGCTTCCCATGGGGGCACTCGTGCATGCTCCCGTGGCCTGCTGCTCCTTCCATTGAAACAGACAGCAGGACTTGGCCCCTGCTCCCTTGTCTTGGCTTTGACTGACAGCACTGGGAGCCAATGCCTCCCGATGCCCTAGCAAAGCCAGCGAGACCCCAAAAGTTAGGGGAGAGAAGAGCTGCAGAATTTAATGAGTGCTTAGGTAAGTAAGGGCCCTTTTCACACGGGACTGTCAGTGTGCGGGCTCCACTTTGCTCAGCAGGGATCGCTCTGTCGATCCCCGCTGAGCAGGCAGATGACAGGTCTGTCTCCTCACACTGTGCAAGGACCGACCTGTCAGAGTGCCGCTCTCCCCTATGGGGGATCGGATGACGATGGTCCGTAGAGTCCGTTGGCATCTGATCAAATCCGCCAGATAGAAGGAAAATTAGGGTTTTCCTCCGTCACACTTTGGTGGATCGGAGCGGGTCAGATGTCAGCGGGCATGTCACCGCTGACATCCGTGGCTCCATAGAGGAGGGCCCGTTCAGGTCCGCCTAAAAAACTGGCAGGCGGACCTAAACGGTCCGCCCATATGAATGGGCCCTTAGAGGAAATTCGGATGCCTAAACATTTTTTTACCGAAATGCAAGGAATGCTTTAGAACCACTTCAGTAGCGGAGAGGAGCCTTTACATCTGTGCAAGACTACAGGAAAGGCTAAAGCTTTAAAAAAAAAAAAAAAAAAAAAAGGACCTGATCAGACTCCACGTGGCTCCTGCACACATTGTGTCCCAGAACCCGAATCCCAAACTGATCCCAGATTATCTCTCTCCTGATGCAACACATCTATTATATATTTACTTTGTATCTGAAGTCATTGTAATAATGTATTTAGTGTTTGGCCTCAGGGAATAATCTCATCATTTAAGAGTTCATTAGCATTATGATTATCGCGCTGCACGTCCGTGGCAAGGAGCAGTTTCGCAGATAACTGGGCCCGGAGATAAGGCCCCACTTGGATCCCATCAGATGATGGATAATGCACTGTACAATGCCTGTAATTGATTCATTAGTTAAGGGGGAAGATTGATGGTATCTGGGAGGGTCTGAAAACAAATCAGTGAATGTGTATCGACTCACAGACCGCACAGAAAACAACATTTTCGTCTTAATTCTGTCAAATAATACATACAGTTGTGTGAAAACGTATTTGCCCCCTTCCTGATTTTCTTTTTGCATATTTCTCAGAAATATAAAATTTTGACTCGGTTTGCAAGTGTTGGCTCGCAAGACGAGCAGAATTCAAGCTAAATAGGCCTGCAGTACCTCATTTGGTCTGAGGTACGGGGGCACAGAAGCCGAGTAGAGCTGAAAATAGGCCTGCAGTACCTCATTTGGCCTGAGGTGCAGGAGCCAAGAAAAGTCGAACATTGGCCTGCAGTACCTCGTTTGGCCTGAGGTAAAGGGGTGCAGGAAACGGAAGCTGCGTTTGAGCTACTGTATGTTGAGCAATGCAGGCTTAATGCAAGGACACTCCAAAAACAAAATGATGTCTTTGTGCCTCAATCACACCACATTAATGTGTAATGAGGTAAAATGTAGTCATGCTGGAAATGTACAAAAAAAAAATAGGATTGTGCACCAGCACAACACACCAATCAAAATACAAAAAAAGTAAGTATTTTGACCCTTGATGTTGTCTGTACAGAAGAAAATGCATTTAAAAAACAAAGTTCAACATGCAGTAAAACACGTGTTAAAAAATGCATGTCAATGCGTTTGAACGCACGTCACACTCTATTCTGTTGTGGCGTGAAGGAGCAGAAAGCTTGCTCAGCGCACACACTCACTTTGACCTGGGCTGTGTTTGAATGATCGCCTGGAAGACCCACGACGGATTGAGCAGATAAGCTGAATATGAAAATGAATACGTTCATTAAATGCAAATTATGAAGTCTAATGGTGGTGGCCCACTGCGATACGTGCAGTTTGCGGCTTTTATTTAACATGTGAGGTTACCGGAAAAAGCAGAAAAAGCGGGTAAAGCCTTGTTTCTATAATCATATTTCCGCTACGTTTATGTTGGCGACTGAGGATCGTGTTATTGTAGCAGCAATTAGAGACCACCCAGCGAGCCACTTCCCCAACTTGTTATCAGGGCAGAATCTCTGACCTCAGCGGAGACCCTGCACTGAGCCTGAACCCAGAATCCCCAGGGGCAAGGGCCAAAAATAACTGTCAAAACATCAAGAATGCTTTAAAAAACAAGACAGGCAGGTGCAGCAAAATGGGGCCCCAGGGTCTGGGGTCCATAATATGGAACATTAGGCTGTGATGGTGGAGAACATTAATAAGAATCATTAAAAGGTTAAAAAAGATAAACACATTTTTCAGACACATTTACTCTTACCTGTCAATTAATGCCTGAGAGGACAGAAACTATAATCTATTGTAGCCCAACAATCACCCAACAAGGAGCCCACATGCAAACTAAACTGGAGCCTTTCCCTTGCATTGCCTCCTAGTGGCAGAAATGTATACTTCTCTTCTTTGAGAAGTACAATGTTACTTGAACTGTATTCCAGATTTGCTTGTCTTCAGCTGAGAGAACTTAAAGCGGTGGTTCACCCTGCAGAACAACATTGTAGCATACAATTCGGCATTGTAGCGCGAGCTACAGTATGCCGGTCTTAATTTTTTTATCGCCGTACTCACAGTGTAATCGTACATCGTAGATTCCGTCTGCCGCGGGGAATGGGCGTTCCTTTCAAGAGGGAGGGTGATTGACGGCCGGCTCTGGCGCGTCACGCTCCCCGAAGACAGCCGGAGTAGGTCTCGGCTCTTCACGGCGCCTGCGCACAGACTATGCGCAGGCGCCGTGAAGAGCCAAGCCTATTTCGGCTATTTCCGGAGAAGCGTGACGCGCCAGAGCCGGCCGTCAATCACCTTCCGTCTGGATTGGAACGCCCATTCCCCGTGGGCAGTCGGAATCTACGATGTACGATTACACTGTGAGTACGGCGATAAAAAAATTAAGACCGGCATACTGTAGCTCGCGCTACAATGCCGAATTTTAGGCTAGAAGAAAAAAAAATTGTTTTATTTTATAGGGTGAACCCCCGCTTTAAAATGTTACTAAACCCAGGACCCTGCATTCACTATATCTGGTCTCCCACAGTACACAGAACATGGAAATGCAATAATTTTAGTAAATATAAACTGCTAAATGCCTTTTCTCATCAGCAGTATATAGCAGTCGTGCGACTTCAATTACTGTCCAGCCGGGCACTGGTTAAAGCTTGTAGGAGTCTCATTCTCCTCTGTTTGTCCTATGAGGCTGCATGACCCCTGACCCTCTGTCTGGACACTGCTTATTGGCCCTGTGTTGATCATATGCACCCTCCCCCAAAAAAAAAAAACTCTCTAACACTACACACTAAACTGAGCATGTGCAGAGAGCTTCCTACTCCTAGTACTATCAGGAGATAGATTGGGGACTGTGGAAGAAAGGGAGGATTAGACAAGACAGGATGAAACAGCCTTTTTACACAATGCGCGGGATTACCCCTTAGGTCCCACGGTGAGTATAAGGCCCCCGTACACACGACCAAACATGTATGCTGAAACTGGTCCGCGGGCCAGTTTCAGCATACATGTTCGGTCGTGTGTAGGCGCGAGCGGGCCGAATTCCAGCAAACATTTGCCCGCCGGGCCTTTTCCCAGCAGACAAATATTCCTGGACGTGTTTTAAAACCGTCCGCTGGAATCCTGCCCGCTCGGACATGTACGGTCGTCAGTACAGACCTACCGTACATGTCCGAGCGCCCGCCATCCCTCGCATGCGTCGAATGACTTCGACGCATGCGTGGAAGCCTTTAAATGGCAGGCCCGCCCACGTCGCTGCGTCATCGCCGCGACATCATCGTGGCGACGACGCGGACACGCCCCGCGTAATGTTTACGCGCGGACTTCTGTACGATGGTTAGTACAACCATCGTACAGAAGCCCTCTGGCAGGCATGTACGGTGAAAACGGTCCGACGGACCGCTTTCATCGTACATGTTTGCTCGTTAGTACCCGGCCTAAGAAGCATGCTTTACTGCATATACAGACTGATTTTACTGTTGTGGGTTTAGTAACACTTTAAGACTTTACATAAAGTCTCAGAAATTTTCCATTAATGTTATATAGTTTGAATGCCATATTAGATATATCACTTATCATTGTAAAAGAACATATTCCCCACGTCATATTTTTTTTAAAATTTTTCCATGAAAATAAAACTAAAAACATTTTTCCCTTTTTTTTCCAGGCCTTCCCATCTTTAGTGAGGACAGTAAAAAAGTGAGCTCCTTTTGGAGAACAGGACTGATAATTCAACCCTGTATCAAAGTACATCATGTGTGGACATTTTTCTTACAGCTCACGGATTATTTGTCTACTGAATGACTGTAAATCTGATTTCAAAGAAGTTTCATCCTTTGTAGATAAGCATCAGAAGCATTGTAAAAACTTTGAGGCTGCAAAGAATTACCGTATATAACACACATACTGTATTAAGCTCAATAAATTGACTTTGGGACTTTAGCAGAGCTGCGATGTTTCCTGGAAAGCGTTAGCGGATAACTGACAAGTTTTACTTGCTGACTGGATGTAGCAGAGCGGATGGCAATTTCCCCGTCATCCTCCTGCCGGTGGGCTAAAAATATCAGGTGAATTGCACCTTTTCATCCCCATCAAGGAGTGGCGAATCAAAACAAACACACCACTCTGAACTGCGGCTAATTATAGATTTGAATTCCCGCTGTCAGCATGTTCATTATGGAACCTCTGAGAAAATTTCTAAAAACTACAGAAAAGAGAACCTGTATTCAGTCTCAGGGGGAACTGCGTGAAAGACAAAACAGCACAACAGTGGGCCAGATTCACAGAGCAAGTACGCCAGCGTATCTACTGATACACCGGCGTACTTTCAGGCGTGTTGTCGCACTTTTGTTGCACGTATTAACACGTATTTGCGCGTTTGCATACAGTGTTGTCCGACGTTTCTGAACTTCGTTGTTTTTATTTTAGCCAATAGGAAAAATGATCATCTCTTTCATCACTTGTTGCTATGTTTGTAGATTTTTTTTATCTTCTTCCTGGGTGAATGTTCTATTTCACAGAACAGATTAAAGCAACAAAACGCCCGTAGAAACGCTCGTTGTCGCGCTATACGCTTGAATTGAGCGTTTCCATTAGTTTCTATGGGAATACAAACGTTCAAAAACGCCCAAATCAGCCCGACAAAAAAAGGTCCAGAACATGTTTGAGCTTCAGACGTTCGGCTTCAGGCGTTTTGGAGTGGAGATGTGAACCATCTCCATTGAGAATAATGGATTTTTTCCCCTCTAGCGTTTTATAGCTTCAGGCTTCAGGCTACAAAACGCTAAGAGTGTGAATGCAGCCTAAAGCCACCCCCATACACAAGGGCATGGACAAACCACAGCTATATTTTCAGATTAACAAAAGGTAACAAAGTTTGTGAAAATCCTTGCAATGTACACAGATCACACAACTCACTCTAATGTTAAACATTACACACTGAAAAATGAGTCCTTAAACGAGTCAATGCAACACTGTGCTATTTGTTCTGTCACAACAATGATGCTTACATCGCACTGAATGACAACTAATGCAAAAAGCATGCACGGTTGATGGTGCAAACAGGCCCCAATTGCTTTATCAAGGGCAGCGGGGAGACAGTAAAAAAAGTGCAGTTAAGGAGGGGGACATAAGGGGGAACCCTGCCCATAGCCTGCTTCTATTTAGCTTCCTCGCTGTTTCTCCTACTAGAAGAGTGCACTGTCACTGGTTGCTTCACCTTCTGGCTTTGCTGAGAAAATGATTTCAGAATTGGGACAAGTTCTGTAGGCTGAGGGAGCCGTCACTCTATTAACCTAGATCTTCCGACAAGCGCCAATCAGCTGCCTAACTGTCAGGAAACACTTTATTTAACCCCCAGCGAGAGAGTCTGAAGGAGGTTCAGATCAAACAAGGAACATCTCCAGCAATAACTGTGTACTATGTGGGGGCCAAGAAATCCTTGTTCTTGTGCAATGCTAGTCAGTTCAAATTCAACAACACCCAAAATGGGTATATGCCATACTGTATATGTTTTCTTGTTATGAGCAGCATGCTGATTAATGTGTGTGTGACACTTCCAGGTATTTATGATCCTTCACATAAATCACAGTATTCCCTCTGAAAATATATTCATCTGCTTTATTTTCTCCAGAAAGACAGAGCCATCTTTGCTAAGGCATCATCCAGGACCACCATCTACTTCCTGGCCTGAGATGCTGGATGACTCAATCATGTAAATCCTGTTCACAAATCTCTAACACAGATCGGCCCCCTGTTACATACAGCCGCCCACTTTGTGACTTGATTAACTTTTTTTGGTTAATTCTCCTTTAAGGGAGTGTGACAGGGGGCGTGTCCTATGCCTACCTAGTTTGCTAGTTGGTGTCCCTTATTGCCATCTCAAAATGTTGGGAGGTATGAAATTACTGACCAATTTAAACTGACCCCCAGATGGGCAAACGTCCTTGCATGGACAAAGTGAAGGTGTCTCTTTAAAAGTATAACTAAAGGCAAAACTTTTTTTTTTAGTTTTAGATAGATTGCAGAAAGATTAAAACCCCTATCAGTTTGTATTGCCGTTTGGGAGATTGAGAGTCGGTTCACATAGCAGCGGCACGACTTTGGGGGAGACTCTGCAAGTCGTCCTGAGGACGACTTCAGAGGCGATTTGCAAAACGACTTCTGCATAGAAGTCAATGGAGGTCGCCCCGAGCCGCCCCCGAAGTAGTACAGGAACCTTTTTTCTAGGGCTGCATTCACACCTAGGCGTAGGCAATAGCGGCGTTTTCCAGCGTTTTTTTTCGGCGTTTTTTTCGCGCGTATTCATGCTAATATGCGCATTTGCATACAGCGTTGTCCGACGTTTTTGTACTTAGACGTTTTTTTTTTAGCCAATAGGAAAAACTATCATCTTTTCATCACTTGTTGCTATGTTGGTAGATTTTTTTAATCTTCTGCATGGGCGACAAGTTCTATTGACGAAACGCCCGTAGCAAACGCTTGTTGTCGCGCAATACGCGCGTATCTGGCGTTTTACATTGATTTCAATGGAAAACCAAAAACGCTCAAATACGCGCATATCGCGCGTATTGCGCGACAAAAAAGGGTCCGGAACTTCTTTTGACTACAGGCGATGCGCGTCAGGCGCATCAGCGTGCAGATGTGAACCATCCCCATTGACTTTCATTGCTTTTCGTCCCTCTGGCGTTTGTTCGCGTCGCGCTACATGCGACAAAACGCGAAGGTGTGAATGGGGTCTAAGTCGGAGCGACTTGCGTCGCTCCTATTGGAACGGTTCCATAGCATTGAATGGGACGCGACACGTCAGGCGGCTGAGCCGCCTGTCGTGTCGCCCCAGTGTGAACCGGGTCTCACTCTCTCTATTTGTCATGTTTACCATTATGATTGAAAGTGAAAGTAAAAGAAAATCCCAAATGTTGGGTTGTCCCCAGAAATTGAATAGAGGGGAAATCTTCCGGTTGGGACACTAATTCTGGTGACCTGGGGGTCCCCAAGGAATTCCCTTAATTTGCAGCGGTTTCCTCTTACTTCCTGTTTGGCTATGTGACAGGAAGTGAAGGGAAATCTATGCAATGGGACACAGATGGTGAAAAAACATCATTATAACCACTATAATTGCCTACTTTTTGTTGGGAAAAGTTTTATTGAGCGTGACTTTAATTTTCGAGCAGGCAGTATATTGTAAGACAAATCTACAAAATGAGAAATAAGTCCCTTTCTCCCCACTGTGTCAGACACAATGTACACAGTGTTGTTGTTGCACATAACATTTCCATTTTGTGCGTTTCAGGCAAGTTTCAGCTGAGTGCTGTTTATAAATAGACCTTCATGGGGAACATTTTCTTCTCCGCTGCGGGATAGAAACGTATGGAGACGTTGGCTGCACCTGCAGACTGGCGCAGTGTGACTTGTGCTGAGATCAGCAGAATGGCGTGACTGGCACACATGCAGGCCCTGGGCTGTACGGCACGCGGTCACCTCTCCTCACCATGCAGCTTGACTCTTTTGTTTTTGGAAATCATTCAACTGAAATTCACTAAAAATAACATTCACTAGAATAATACTTCAAGTGTGTTAAAGAAAGACTGCAGTTATAAATGAAAATCTAGCATTCATACTGGATCAGGGGACGCCATTCACCGTCTCTACGTTCCACCATGTCCTCTGCACCTGGCCACCATGTTTGATCAACCCCTGGCTGCTGCTTTTTATAACTTTTTTCTGCCTAAATTGGCTAATAGAACAATAGACTGCCCAGGGGATGGGTTATGGGTACAAAGTCATTGTGATAAATAGACACTGACCCAGGACGTGGTGCAACAGTCTAGAGATACAAAAATGATTTTATAAACTCCTGAATACATTCATAAAAAAGGAAGCAGCATGTCATCATTTTTGGAGGACTCAGCAGGCATCTCACCCCCAGGCAGGTAATGCTGAGAATTGCTGCTCAATATACCTGGAAGCCACCAATGCTGTAGCAACTATATTAACAAATATCTTGAGGTTTTCACAGAGAAACTTCAAGCACACATAAATCCTGTGCTAATCTTATAAATTCTCCCAATCTTCTAGCTTCTGCTTTATTCTTTGCAGCACTGCAACTTCTTGTCACATGATAGTCTGCTTTAAAACCTCCCCCCACTGAGCACCTCAGTTCTAGAATCAGGGAACACACAAATCTGCAGTCAAGGCCACTTAAAATAGGGTAAGGTGATCAGACAGTCCCTGGACCAATTTCAAAGACAGTCAGTGCAGAATAAAAAAAAATGACAAACCCCTGCTCCACCGCTCCTACTGGCTTGGGGGGGGGGTGTATTTTTTCCATTATCTGTGCCCATTTCTGATGTTCATGTGCTGGTCGGAGCGGAGGGACTATTTTTTTTAGTTTCGGGCACATGACCATTCCGCTCGCATGTTCTTCTGCCTTGGCTCAAGTCCCGGTGACCTGACGATATGGTTCCGGCTATCGAGATGGTTCCTGTAAGGACTTCGCAGGCGCAATCCTTGCCGACGGAAATCTCAGAACCTCGGCCGGGATCCAGGACGACGTGGAATTTGAGGAAAGTGGCCAGTCGGCCTCACGTCCTCGCTTCGCTCAGATGTCTCGCTCCGCTCGCTCGGCCTCCTGGCTCTTTTTTTAACATCCTCCAATCCACGGGGATGTTAAGGAATGAGCCTGGATGCCGGCCGAGGTTCGGAGATTTCCGTTGGCAAGGATTGCGCCTGCGCAGTCCTTACAGGAACCATCTCGATAGGGGAACTTTAACGACAAGTCACCAGCCAGCCGCCTGCCTGCCTATCTCCTTGCCTTCCCCAGTGGAGTGATCTTCCTCCGCTCAGCTCCGCTCCACACCCAGTAGTAGCCGAGGCCCGGAGAGTGAGACTTGAGAGAGTGTGAGGCAAGCAGGGGACGCCTTCAGGCAGAGAGAGACCGCTAAGCTCAGCTGACGGTGTCCAGCAGAAGGAACAGAGGGGAAGCCAGGGCCATCTTTTCCATTGGGCACGCTGGGCAGTTGCCCGGGGGCCCCGCTTGCCTGGGGGGCCCCACCGAATGCCCAGCAACCCCAGTAAAAAATTATGGAGAGTGACGGGTTAGAACTGCCCATGCCCAGTTCGCGGAAATCACAGAGAAGATCCGGTCCTCCACGAGTGCGGGGGGTTGCTGATGTAAGGGGGGAGTGAATGCAAAAATGTAAGGGGGCACTGATATAAAGGTTCCCCCTCCTATATTAGTGACCCCCCTTACCTTAGTGTATTTAATCTAAGGAAGGTGGTCTCTGGTCACCAGAGTACCCCCCACATCAGAGTCTGCAGGATTCCCCCTTACAATGCAAGGGGGAACTCAGTCTGCAGACCCTGATGTAAGTGGGAAAGAGAAAGCAGTGGACTCTGATATAAGGTTGTCTCTGGTCACCATAGCCCCCCTCCACATCGGAGTTCCCCCTTAGATCATGATCTGCAGCGTTCCCCTTTACATAAGAGTTCCCTTTCACTGTAAGGGGGAATCCTGCAGACTCTGATGTAAGAGGAAACTCTGTGCTGGCTGGGTTATAGTAACCTGACCTTCATGTCAATGAAGACATTTTTTTTTTTTTACTTTTGTTTAACTTAAACACATTTCTAATAGCACTAGCTATATGTTTATAGTTTAAATACTGACATTTGCATTGTTGGGCACTGAAAACTGTAATTTTAGGTACTTTTTTTGCAGTGGCAGTAAAAAATGCGGTTCTGCCAGTAAATGTTATGATTTTTGTCAGTAAATTCTTGTGCATGATTGTGTAGACAGGGCCCCAGTGCACTGTATTGCCCGGGGGCCTATAATGCTCTTAAGATGACACTGGGGGAAGCGGATCCAATCGTGGGGCTGCCAGTGCCTTCAAGGCTTCAACACAGGTGTGCTTTGGGGTGTCTGTAAATAGACTACATTGCACTCTGTCTGTCTTTCCGGCATCATGGATGGTAGCATAAACACACAGGAACTCTATCATGGCTCTGGCTGGCAGTGCACTGTCACATTATGTCACATAACATGGCTACTGGGTGCTGATTTTGTTAACTTATTGGTCATATGTATCAGCACCCAGCGGCCATGTCATATGACACACTGTGACAGGGCCAGCCAGAGGGCCTTTAAAATTTTCAAGTTGACCATCACTGCTTTAGATGTATGATTATTTTTGTGCTTTGTTATGCCTTGTTATGCTGCCTTCTCAAATCCTTAGGCTGGATTCACACCTATGCATTTTTAGTGCTTTTTGCATTTTGCAGATTTGGACTACAGAACCTGTTCCATAGGAAACCAATGCTACATGCACTGTAGTGCAAATCTGCAAAAAGCATTAAAAATGCATAGGTGTGAATCAAGCCTTAGTCATTCCATCTAAGCACTTTTCCTTGATTGGCTGCTCCCTTTGACACTGACTCATGCGCAATATAGGAGGGGGGTGTATTTTTACATCTTTGTCCTGGGCACTGTATGACCTTGTACCATCACCGGCTGCTAATATACCAAAATAACCCAAAAAACAGATATGCACCATTTTTTTGCAACACAATGCATTGTATTGCCCTGGTGTGTTGAGGTGTTATTCAAAATGAATGGCACTGCAATATGCTAATGAACATAACATGCATTGCAGTAACCTACACTCTACCGCAACGCACCACAGTGACAAAGTGTGATTAGCCCTCAATGTAATGGGAAGCCCCAATAAAGGCTAACAAGGGGGCGGGGGGAGTGAAGACAAGGTTGACATTTAAGAGAAAAGTCAAGGATTTACTTAAAACATCAACTGCCTACATCTTTGGATCGACCAGTCACTTTGATGTGTGTTTTTTTTTTACTGACTGTAACCTCCGCCCACACATTTTTTAATCATATGCTCAATACCAATTGCCTAGGCTGGTGACAGGTTCACCTTCAATTCTAGATTGCCAGGAAGAATCCCTGACCATGGGCATCGTTTAAAGGATATACAAACAGCATTTTCAGAGGTTTGCTGTTCCCTCGCTTATCCCAGTACAGTCCATCTGTTTGTGATAATCTGAATATTTATAGAAAATGAAATATTTCACAGAAGAAGCTGTGCCAGACGCAGAGGGGTCGAGCTCTGCAGTAGGAGGATGTCAGACCTCAGGGAGATGACAGGAAGTAATATTACTCCGCTGACTCCCATTCGAGACCCGCTATATAACCAAACAGCTCTGCCCAAATACTCTGCACCTGTACAGAGTGTGGCCCTAACGGCACTCTACAGACCCATCATTAAATGCACAATGTGGTTTTCTTTCATTTATGAGCCCTTGTGAAATAATAATAAACTTAAAGGGGTTGTAAAGGTAAAAAAAAATTCCCTAAATAGCTTCCTTTACCTTAGTGTAGTCCTCCTTCACTTACCTCATCCTTCTATTTTGCTTTTAAATGTCCTTATTTCTTCTGAGAAATCCTCACTTCCTGTTCTTCTGTCTGTAACTACACACCGTATTGCGAGGCTTTCTCCTTGGTGTGGAGAAAGCCTCTTGAGGGGGGAGCGGGCGAGCAGGAGTGTCAGGACACTCTCTACTTTGCAGATAGAGAAAAGAGCTGTGTGTTAGTGGGCGTTCTGACACTCCTGCTTGTTCCCTCCCCCCTCAAGAGGCTTTCTCCACACCAGGGAGAAAGCCTTGCATTACTGTGTGGAGTTACAGACAGAAGAACAGGAAGTGACGATTTCTCAGAAGAAATAAGGACATTTAAAAGCAAAATGGAAGAATGAGGTAAGTGAAAGAGGACTGCACTAGGAAAGGAAGCTATTTAGGGAAAAAAATGTACCTTTACAACCCCTTTAAATTACATCAGCTAAAGCCAAGTTACTGAATTCAGGAAGGGACAAGCAGCTCCAGAATGGCGCCAAGGGAGCCAGTTTGTTAGCGGTAATCTCTAACCCAACATGCTGATATCTGTCATTTTGGATAGAGTAAGGGAGGTTCAAATCTCCTGTCAGTTTATAGTTTGCCATCAGTGCTTTATACGGGAAGTTTCCCTTAATTTCTTGTCATGTAGTCACAACAGGAAGTGAGAGGAAATTTCTTCAAAGCGAGGGACAGTTGTCACTGGATTGATTGCCCCCATTGGAAGATTTCCCCTCTATTAACCTGCTCTGGAGAAACATTGTTGCAGTAATATTCCTGCTATCAATACAGAGCAATTATTATTTCAGATGATAAACATGATGATAAAATATTTATGTGGCTAGAACGGTTACATTCCGGTAAATAATAAATGCATCTCTCGCTGTCTGTAGAGAGGGGAGACAGCTTCATGACCCGTCAACAAGTAACAACACTGTACAGCGAGAGCGTTCTATAACCCACGGCGCCACCTTACCTCACAAGAACTGAGAATGTGGAATTATCTAACTCAGAGGTAAAGAGGAATGCCAGATAAAGCTTTTTTTTATATGGAGCGGAGAAGGGTCAGGATTTTAATAAAGATACATATGTATCGATGTTCAGCTTCATGTCAGAATTATTTTTAAGCTCTTGTACCCCCCCCCCCCCCCATGGACCACAGCAGTTTATACATTTCTACTATGGTCCTGTTTATATGGCAATAACCTTGTTATTACTTAAAGTGGAGCTCCACCGAAAAGTGGAACCACTGCTTATCTGCCCACCCTCCCTCTGGTGCCAGATTAGCACCTTTCAGGGGGAACAGGTACCGGTTTTTGACAGGTACCCTTTACTACTTCCGGGAGACAACGCTGCGGCCCCCACCTCCTTTTTCCACCGCCAAAACCTTCACTGCTTGCTTCCCTTACAAGGAATGGCGGCGGCAGCACCGACAGCCGATCCGAAAATCGGCTGGGGTGTCAACATTACGGGAACCCTGGACAGGTAAATGTCCTAATATTCCTAATATCCAGTGCTTTAACTGGGCCTGAACGCGGCGGTACTCAGTACCGCCACTTCCAAAAATGGCCCTGGAGAGTACCAGCACCTCTCCGTGCGCCCAGTACGTGGGTTTACAGTACCGGAAGGCAGCCGGTGGGCTTGTCGAGTTGCGGGCCGGTAATGTGTGTCAGACAGGCAGCGCAGTCACAATAGAAATTGTATGCCGCCCCGCCGGAGCCGACTCACTGCTGCCGAGTGCGCTCCTGGCTCCCTTTCCTCTGTCCTGTCACTCCTGTCCTGTGCGTTTCCTCGACCCCCCCCTTACACTGCCACTGTGCCATCAATTGTCGCCATTGTGCCATCACATGCAGCCACTGTGCCCATCAAACGCAGCCACTGTGCCATCACACGCAGCCACTGTGCCATCACACGCAGCCACTGTGCCACCACACGCAGCCACTGTGCCACCATCAATTGTCGCCACTGTGCCCATCTAATGCAGCCACTGTTCCCATCAAATGCAGCCACTGTGCCCATCACACGCAGCCAAGGGTATTTTCATGTTCAGTATTGGGGGGGGAGCACCGGCGCCTAATAGAGTACCGGCACCTCTTTTGGCCCACTTAAAGCACTGCTAATATCCTAATATTAAAAGACAGCAGCTACAGTATTTGTAGTTGCTGACTTTTAATTTTTTCGTGGGGGGCTTAACTCCTCCTTAAAGTGTCATCACTTAATCGCTTGCCGACCAGCCGCCGTCATTGTACTGCAGCAGGTCGGCACGATCCCGCAAACCGTCGTAGCTGTACGTCAGCTCCTTTAAGTGGGATAGCAGGTGTGTGCCGCCGGAGAAGCACGCGGGCCAGCTGCACTGGGGGGGGGGGGTGTAAACACCCACATCCCACTAGCTAGGTACAGCGATCTGTGATCTCCTATAGTCAGTCCCATCCCCCCACCGTTAGAACCCACACTAGGGAACACAGTTAACCCCTTGATCACCCCCTAGTATTAACCCCTTTCCTGCCAGTGACATTTACACAGAAATAGGCGCATTTTATAGCACTGATCGCGGTATAATTGTCAAGTGTCCCAAAAATGTGTCAAAAGTGTCCGATCTGTCCACTATAATGTTGCAGTCCCGATTTAAAATTTACAGATCACTGCCATTACTAGTAAAAAAATAAATAAAAATGCCATAAATCTATCCCCTATTTTGTAGATGCTATAACTTTTGTGCAAACAAATCAATATACACTTATTGGGATTTTTGTTACCATAAATGGTCAGATTTCCGCTCTCCCCTATGGGGGGATCAGATGAACACGGACCTTCTGTCCATGTTCATCCGATCTGATCCGCAGACGGATGGAAAAATAGGAGTTTTCCTCCATCTGCAGAAACTGAGCATAGCGGACACCGATGAGATCGGGTGTCAGTGGATGTTCATCCGCTGACACCTGCTATCCCATAGGGATACATGTATGTCCGTTTTTCATCCGAAAACGGGTGGATGAAAAACAGACATACGTTCCGCATGTGTGAAAGAGCCCTAACTTTGTCGTATGGCGAGAGACTGCAGCACATTTGTGACCACAGCCAGGAACTGCAAAGGCATTCGCTGCCCTAGGTGAATGATGTTCAAGGGGGGCGGGGCTGGACAATTTTTTTAAATAAAGAAGAAGAAAAAAGAGCGCTATCTGTGCAGAGGATCAGAGGAGGAGTGAAGATCCGCTTTAACCACTTAAGACCCGGACCATTATGCAGGTAAAGGACCTGGCCAGTTTTTGCGATTCGGCACTGCACCGCTTTAACTGACAATTCCACGTCGTGCGATGTGGCTCCCAAACAAAATTGGCGTCCTTTTTTTCCCACAAATAGAGCTTTCTTTTGGTGGTATTTGATCATCTCTGCGGTTTTAATTTTTTGCGCTATAAACAAAAATAGAGCGACAATTTTGAAAAAAATATCTATATTTTTTTACTTTTTGCCTCTAATAAATACCCCCAGCGGGGCTGGACTTGTGATGTCATTGATCGTGTTTCCCTATATCAGGGAACATACGATTAATGACAGTGCCACTGTGAAGAACGGGGAAGGTGTGTTCACACACACCTCTCCTCGTTTTTCGGCTCCGGAGGACCGATTGCGGGACACCGGCGGCGATCGGGTCCCGCGGGCGTGGTCACCGAGTTTTGGACCGGATCGCGTGCGCATGCCGGCGGTGCCCGCCCGACCCCACGGCTGGGCTTAAAGGGCCACGTACAGGTACGAGGATGTGCCCAGCTGTGCCATTCTGCCGACGTATATCGGCGTGAAGGGGTCCTTAAGTGGTTAAAGGGGTTGTAAACCCTCAAGGTTTAATGCATTGAGGTGAAAAACTTCTGTAGTGCAGCAGCCCCTCAGAGCCCCCTTTTATAAGGGTGACTAGTCTTGTCTCCGCGCCCTCCTGCAGTTTTCTGCAGGCAGCCTGTAGTGGCTGGAGCCTGTCGGGTCTCTCCCACAGTTCTGCTCTTTGCACATATTGGCCCGGATTCTCAGAGGACTTACGACGGCGCAGCGCCATGTACGCCATCGTAAGTCCTAATCCGAGCCGTCGTATCTATGCGCCTGATTCTTAGAATCAGTTACGCATAGATATCCATTAGATCCGACAGGCGTAAGTCTCTTACGCCGTCGGATCTAAACTGCTTTTTTTTTTGTCCGCTAGGTGGCGCTTCCTTCGAATTCCACGTCGAGTATGCAAATTAGCTAGTTACGCGAATTCCCAAACGTACGCGCGGCCGACGCAGTAAAGTTACGACGTTTACGTTAGGCTTTTGCCGGCGTAAAGTTGCCCCTGCTATATGAGGCGCAGCCAATGTTAAGTATGGCCGTCGTTCCCGCGTCGAAATTTTAAAAAGTTACGTCGTTTGGGTAAGTCGTCCGTGAATGGGGCTGGACGTCATTTACGTTCACGTCGAAACCAATGACGTCCTTGCGACGTCATTTGGAGCAATTCACACTGGGATATTTTACGGATGGAGCATGCGCAGTTCGTTCGGCGCGGGGACGCGCTTGATTTAAATGATACACGCCCCCTACCCGCCGAATTTATATTCTGCCGGGTGATTTACGCTACGCCGCCGCAACTTACGGAGCAAGTGCTTTGAGAATGCAGCACTTGCCCGTGTAAGTTGCGGCGGCGTAACGTAAATCGGATATGTTACGCCGACGCAGAGATACGCCCAATGTACGAGAATCTGGGCCATTATGTACAGCACAGGGATTATGCCACTGTTACTTTTACAAGGTAATATTATCTGGACTTGAAAAGGCAGTTGCTGCACATAAAGTGGCTTTCCATTTTTTGCGGCAATTGATGGATATATTTGAATAAAGGTTTTTGTGCCCAGAGCAGCATTATAGTTCTTAGCAGATAATAGATTCTATCTCATGTGGAATGACCCGGGTATATTTGCTAAGGATTCGGCTACAGCTTGTGTTTGCTCCCTCGCTTCACATACTTGCTGGCTATCTGTAAAAACTAACACATTTGGAATAGAGCGGAGTGGCTTATTATTAGTGCGGAACCTTCAATTAAAGGGAAGAGGTGCAGGAGAGCGCTTGGCATGCCCTGTCAGTGACAGACTGGTGAGAAATAGCAGCGGGAGAATTACACCCCTGACAAGTAGTTTCAGGCGCAGCTGACATTCCGCTCGAGATGTGGGCCCTATTACAGCACAACGCACGGCTCAGAAAACTCCAAATGTTTGACTGGCTCCTTTTTATCTGACAATCATTATTCTCTTATCCTATTACAAAAAAGCCTTCCCAGAACTGTGCTAAAAAAAGTTCTAGCCAAGTTAAAGAAGATATTGCTTTATAAACTGGCACAGCAGGGTGCTAGGAGGCAGTGCAAGGTACAATTGTGGCTTGTTTTGTATCCATTCCAGTGTGCACCAGGACCCCGATCCATGGGCATAGGCCCATGTACACTCACTACTTTACATTGTAGCAAAGTGTCATTTCTTCAGTGTTGTCACATGAAAAGATTTAATAAAATATTTACAAAAATGCAAGGTGTGTACTCAATTTAGTGAGATACTGTAATTAATGCAGCTTTGTAATCATTAACATCACGGTACCAGCCTCCCTTTATAGCAGGGCTCAGACTGGGAGAGAGAAGAAGCACAAATGCCAATCAGTTCTATGCAGTGCAAGTGATGTGTTGATTGGAGGAGAGAGCAGAATGACAGGTAAGTGAGATTATCAGTGTGCTGTATCTCTTTCACTGTCCAACACAGACTGGGGGAGGAACCAAACCTATAAGTGTTACTGAAAAATCAGGTCTCCTGTCCTGCCAGACAGGATGGTCTGATTGGCCCTGTGCTGATTGCATGCACCCCCCCCCCCCCCAAAAAAAAAAAGACCTCTCTAGCAATACACACCAAAGTGAGCATGTGCAGTGTCTTCAAGGCTCATCAGATGGTTTGGGAACAGTAAAAGAAGGGGAGGATCAGAGAAGACAGGATCAAACAGCCTGTTTACATGATGCTCAGGATTAATCCCTTAGGTTCTACAGTGAGTATAACAAGCATGCTTTACTACATATACAGACTGATTTTACTGTTGTGGGTTTAGGCCGCATTCAGACCTGAGCGTAGCATTTTTTAATGCTTTTTCAGCGTTTTTTGACTTGCGTATTTTTATACAGCGCTTTAAGCGTTTCTGTTTTTTTTATTAGTCAATAGAGAAATTACGTTGATAGGTATTTGTTGCTAGGTATTTCAGCTTTTTTAGCTTTTCAATTAGCTTTTATTTCTTTTTTTATTATTATTAATTTAGTTAGGCTAAGGTGTTAGACTTAAGGTTAGGTTGGGGTTAGGTATACTACTACTACTACTACTACTAATAATAATAATAATAATAATAATAATAATAATAATAATAATAATACTATTATTATTATTATTATTATTATTATTATTATTAATAATAATAATAATAATAATAATAATAATAATAATGAAATAATTGTAAAATAAATACACAAATGAATAAAAACCATAATTAAAAAAATAAATTAATTCAATAAATACTTAGTAACAGTAAATCCATAATAAACCCTTAACTTTAACCCCTACCTCTTAAAAAAATTAAATAATAATAAATAATTAAACAGCCTAACACAAAATAAGTAAATCAATTATTAATATTATTATTATTATTATTAATATTATTAATAATATTTTTTTGTTCGGGTTTGGGTGTTTGTTGTTATTTTATTATTATTATTATTATTATTATTATTATTATTATTATTATTATTATTATTATTATTATAATTATATTTTATTTTATTTAATAGGTTAGGGGTTAATTGTTATTTATTCATGTATTATTACATATAATTTATTTATTTTACTTATTTATGATGATTTTTAGTTATTTGTGTATTTATTTACATTCATTTATTCATATATTATTACTATTCAAAATTGCGCAAAAGCTCACGTCAAAAACACATTTCCATTCATTTCTATGAGTATAAAAACGCACCGAAAAAGCTCAAATCTGCCTGATTCAAGCTAGAAAAAAACTCCAGAACTTTTTGAGCTTGAGGCATTTGGCTTCAGGCGACATGAAGTGGAGATGAGAACCATCTCCATAGAGAAGAATTGATTATTTCCCCTCCAGCGTTTTGGAGCTTAGAGTTTCAAGCTACAAAACGCTGAGGTGTGAATGGGACCTAAGTAACACTTTAATTCTAGCTGTCTTCTTGCTAGTGTTGTGATGGTTTTGGACTTGTAAAGGAGACTAAAAGTGTCTGTTTCTACACACATTACACAGGCATGGTCCACTGTTGTCACCTTCAGGAAACCCACCATGAGAACAAACAAAATGAGCTATTTACTTCACCAACAGTGGCTGTCAGCGGTATATGAACCGTATGTAGCCTCAGCTCCATACTGTATACAACACTTCTGTTTCATCAATGGGATAGGAACTTCCCATCCCACTCCTGAAACAACACTGAGTTGGGCTTAGAAGTGATCAGCCAATCACAGTGAGCTTTGTATTTTCTGAATGAAAACAATGCTTCCTATAATTGGCTAAAGCAGAAAAGTAACATTATCTGTCCCCTCTCTACCTCAGCCAATCAGAGGAAGCTTTGTAATAGTTCAGAAAATACAAAGCTTCTTAGGAATGGCTAAGCATCGCTCAACCCAATTTTGTTCTGGTTGTGGAATGGGAAGTTTCAGCCCACTGCTGGCACACAGCTCATACAGTGCTGAGAGACACTGCATCTCTTAGTGAAGTACATAGTTCATTTGGACCATCTTGGTCCAACCAAACTACTTAAAGTTCACAAAAAGCTGAAGAACAGCTTTAAGGTTTACATCTGCTTTTTATCCTTGGCAGTACCACAGGGGTAATAAATTCTCTATGAGTTTTGTTTTCTGGTACTATAGGGGTTAACAAATTCCCGACATTCGTTTAATCTTCATATTACTCTCGGGAACATTTAAATACAAACACTTTGACCTCATAAGGCACAAACTAGTGAATTTAATCAATAATGCAGCACAGTGCCCGGGAACCGAGCCTTGGACGTACAAAGCTTTGAGACAACCTAATAATGCGCACTGCAGAGAATCAGGTTATCAAAGTCATCAATATGGCCCACTATCTGCACTAAGTACTATCTGCATCTCATCTGATCATGTGACCAAAGCTCCATCGAGTGTCATTAGAACAAAGAACCTTTCTGCGAAAAGGGCAACAACTATAGAGAGAAGGTGATCCTGGGTCGATTTGATGTATCTTTGATGCCGTGTACACGCGATCGTTTTTTCCGATGAAAAAAGTCTGATGGAAAAAAGTCAGATGGACTTTTTTCATTGGAAAAAATTATTGTGTGTGGGCCCCATCTGACTTTTTTCAAATCCATCGGAGAAAAATCCACGCATGCTCAAGTCGACGTATGCTCGGAAGCATTGAACTTCATTTTTCTCGACTCGTCTTAGTGTTTTACGTCACCGCCTTTTGGACGGTCTGAATTTAGTCTGATAGTGTGTATGCAAGACTGATGAAAGTCAGCTTCATCGGAATTCCAACGGAAAATTCCATCGGAAATCCATTTGTGTGTACGCGGCATTACCGTCAACCATTTTGCAGCCTTTTGAAAGCTGAGAAAAAGTATCTGACAAATAATGAAAACGTTTTTAGGGATTTGCAAATAAGCAGCAAATAACCAAAAAAAGAGCACAGTATACCTCTCTAGCCCTTGAAGAACTACAAGTGCCAGCAGGTTAAAACTATGGTCATATCGGTTATCTCTCTTGCTCTTCGTCCCTTCTTTTGTTTATCAGTCTTTAGCCACCTTGATAAAAGATGGCTATATGTGGATTTCATTTTTACAGTTGTTTGCTGAATTGGCCAAAATTCCATTTTGGGTGGCTCTGCAAGCACCACATGGCTGAAGATATGATGAACCAGGCAGGGAACTGTTGACTGAACAGTGACTGCAGCCCATTGAGCTTCAGTCAATGCTTAGGTATTCTGGCGTATTTGGGTGCCAGCTTCCAGAATACAATAGGCAGCCGGGATGTTCATCCATCCGCACTCTTTAGCAAAGATGAGGGATCTGCTAGGTTGCTTTCTTTCAGGTTGCACACTGAAGAGAAGAAATCTATGCATGTATGGGCAGCTTTGTCTGTAAACGCCTGACCATCACACCTATACGAGTTGCTGGACATCTCATTCCAAAACCATGACTATCAATATAGAGTTGCCCCCTCCCACATATAACAGTCTCCACTCTTTTAGGAAAGCTTTCTACAAGATTTTGAAGGATATATGTGGCAAGGTGTGCCCATTTGTGAGGTCAGGTACTGTTGTTGGGTAAGAAATTCTGGCTCACTATTGGCACTCTAATTCATCCCACAGGTGTTCAGTAGGGTTGAGGTCAGGGCTCTGTGCTCAAGTTCCTCCACATCTAAACCCTGTACACATGAGCTGAATATCAGCTGAAATTAGCCGGTACAGTAAAAACCTGCTGGCATTCGGGCCATGTGTCCTTGTTTGACAGAACCCAATCTCACGACAAGCTTCTGTCGAATAAGCATGCTGGAAAACCAGCAGCCGATTGGCATCCGATCAGTGCTCTCAGCCAATGGGTGCGCTGACATGTGTTTTGTGGGGGGCGGGGGTTTTCCCTTTCAGAACACAGAAGCACAGAAGGGAGAATGCGTTACTAACATTGCATAGTTAGGACAGCCTGATCCTCACAAGCTCTTAATTTTTTTTCGTTCAGTCCACTGGGTTGAACGAAAAAAACTTACCATGTGTACCAGGCTTAACTCATCAAACTCAACTACCTTTTCAAGCTTAACATCACACCACTCAGGTGTGAACAGGCCGGCTGAGAATGGGATTATTCATGTTGATTATTGTCCCCCTTTGGGAATCTCACAACAAATTTCTCAGGCATAAAGGGTGGCTAAAACTAAAACTGGCCATACACCAGTAGAATTTTGTTCAAATGTTTGTATGGAAATTCTGAAAAATAATATGTAAGAGAATTTGATAGCATTATAATATACTTGACAATTTTCCTATGAAAACCCTGAAAATGTTTATTTAATTGCCAAGTCAATGTATTTCAAATTCAATGTTTGATTTTGTGATGCAAATATGCATTACAATAAGTACAATTTTCCCTGAACGAGAACCACATTCACTGTTAGAATTTTGTTAATTTGAGAAAAAAAATTAATTCTTCAATGATTTTTCTTGTCACTATAATTGAAAACAATGATGAACTTGAGCACAATAACTATTAAAAAAATCTAATGGATGTTAAGAAAAATAATTTTTCCAAACACAAAATTCTACTAGGGCTACACGGGATCATTTATGCCTGAAGAGGTTGGGAGCGCACAATTGTCTAAATGATCATTTTACAGTTGTATGCAAAAGTTTAGGAACCCCTGACAATTTCCTTGATTGTCATTTATAAATATTTGGGTGTTTGGATCAGCAATTTCATTTTGATCTATCAAATACACAGTAATATTTCAGTAGTGAAATTAGGTTTATTGGATTAACAGAAAATGAGCAATATGCATCAAACCGAAATTAGACAGGTGCATAAATTTGGGCACCCTTGTCATTTTGTTGATTTGAATACCTGTAACTACTTAGCACTGATTAATTGGAACACACAAATGGCATTGAGGCTGGGTTCACACTACTACACTACTTTCATCCTACTTTGCTCTGCTACATCGGTCCTACATTTATCCTACATTGGTCCTACATCCATCCTACTTTCATGAACAGGATACTACTTTGGTCCGACTTCAATGATATTCAATGGCCCTGAAGTAGGATCAATGTAGGACCAAAAGTAGTACAGGCAGCATTTTCAAAGTCGGACCGACTTGTGTAGGACGCTACAAGACGCTCTCATAGGGAAACATTGAACACAGAGCAAAGTAGGATGAAAGTAGTGTAGTAGTGTGAACCCAGCCTTAGGCTGGGTTCACACTACTACACTACTTTCATCCTACTTTGCTCTGCTACATTGGTCCTACATTGGTCCTACATCCATCCTACTTTCATGAACAGGATACTACTTTGGTCCGACTTCAATGATATTCAATGGGCCTGAAGTAGGATCAATGTAGGACCAAAAGTAGTACAGGGAGCATTTTCAAAGTCGGACCGACTTGTGTAGGACGCTACAAGACGCTCTCATAGGGAAACATTGAACACAGAGCAAAGTAGGATGAAAGTAGTGTAGTAGTGTGAACCCAGCCTAAGCCTTGAACTTCATAGACAGGTGCATCCAATCATGAGAAAAAGTAAGGTGGCCAATTGCAAGTTGTTGTTCTCTTCGACTCTCCTTTGAAGAGTGGCAACATGGGGGCCTCAAAACAACTCTCAAATGACCTGAAAACAAAGACTGTTCTACATTATGGTTTAGGGGAAGGCTACAAAAAGTTATGGCAGAGATATAAGCTGTCAGTGTCCACTGTGAGGAACATAGTGAGGAAATGGAAGACCACAGGCACAGTTCTTGTTAAGGCCAGAAGTGGCAGGCCACGTGCAATATTGGAGAGGCAAAGGCGAAGGATGGTGAGAACGGTCAAAAACAGCCCACAGACCACCTCCAAAGACCTACAACATCAACTTGCTGCAGATGGTGTGCATCATTCAACAATTCAGCGCACGTTGCACAGGGAGAAGCTGTATGGGAGAGTGATGCGAAAGAAGCCTTTTCTGCACACACGCCACAAACTGAGTCGCTTGAGGTATGCAAACGCACATTTGGACAAGCCAGCTTAATTTTGGAATAAGGTGCTGTGGACTGATGAAACAAAGCTTGAGTTATTTGGTCATAACAAGGGGCGTTATGCATGGCGCCAAAAGAACACAGCATTCCAAGAAAAACACTTGCTACCCACAGTAAAATTTAGTGGAGGTTCCATCATGCTGTGGAGCTGTGTGACCAGGGCCGGTACTGGGAATCTGGTTAAAGTTGAGGGTCGCATGGATTCCACTCAAAATTAGTAGATTCTTGAGAATAATGTTGAGGAATCAGTCACAAAGTTGAAGTTACGCCGGGGCTGGATATTTCAACAAGACGACCCAAAACACGGCTCAAAATCTACTCGGTCATTTATGCAGAGGAACAAGTACAATGTTCTGGAATGGCCATCCCAGTGCCCAGACCTGAATATCATTGAACATCTGTGGGGTGATTTGAAGTGGGCTGTCCATGCTCGGCAACCATCAAACCTAACTGAAATGGAGATGTTTTGTAAGGAGGAATGGTCCAAAATACATTCTTTCAAATTTATGTCTTTTGTTTTATATAAAGAAAAGGAGGAATTATCCAGGAAACACAACAGAATGAATAAAAGAAGGGGAAGATACATAGTCATATTCACATTTCATCAGAATATATATATATATATATATATATATACACACACACACATACATCTATCATCCCCAATTCTAGATATCCATAGATTTACCTAATGTTCTATCCTGTTTCACAATATATTCACCTATGTTTACCTTTTATTTCTCTTTCTACTTTTGTATTAATCTTTAAAACAAAGGATATCTACTAAAAATGTAATTGCATTAAGCTGAAAAAATGTTTTACTTTACAACTCCTTTAAGGACTTTTATCGTATTGTCCCTCGCTTCTCGTGTGGGTAAAAAACCCACCTGGTCCAAATCCACCAACTGAGAGAGCCATGGTTGAAGACGCGATGCCAATATTTTCGTTAAGTCTGTGTTCAATAATGAAATCGGCCTGTAACTGCCGCACTCCGCCCGGTCCTTCCCCTCCTTTGGAATTACCAAAATATATGCTAGAAGCGCAGCCGGCGGTAGTGCTGCAGTCTGGCCCAGAGCATTAAAGACCTTAGTCATCTGGTCACTTAGTATTGAGGCAAATTCCTTATAATATCTTATAGTATATCCATCCGGGCCGGGCGCCTTTCCAGATTTAACTGTTTTAAGTATTGCCTTCAGTTCCTCAGATGAAATAGCGACCTCTAAGCTACTTCGGGCTGAAGATGGCAATCTCGAGAGACCTGCTGAGGAAAGGTATTCCTCTATCGCTGACACTGGAGCTGGTGTTTGTACCAAATTGTATAGGGAGGAATAATATTCTCTGAATACTTCTACTATGTCTTTAGGTTTCCGTACTTATTGTCCCTCTTTTGCCTTGATTTGTGGGATATAAGTTGACAGATTTTTTTCCTTTCATTTCCCAGCTAACAGCTTACTGCACTTGTCTCCCAGTTCATAATTCATCTTCCTACCCCGCTGTATTATTGCTTTAGCTTTAAATGGCAGAATCTGTGTAAGTTGTCTTCTTAATTCCCTTCCCACAGAGATTACTTGTGTTTTTTTTATGTTGGAGTTCCAGTTCCTGAATTTCTTCTAACAATTTCCTGATCTGTTTTTCTAGTTTTCCCTTCAATATTGATCCATATTTAATCAAAACTCCCCTGTTCACAGTCTTGTGCGCCTCCCACACCATTCCTGGGTCACTCCCCGGCATATCATTAACTTGAAAATATGCCACAATTTCCCTAGCCACCTCCTCATCTTCAGGGTCCTGTAATAGACCTTCATTCAGACGCCAGCGTCTTTCTTGGGAGAAGACCGCATTGGATAGGGAGAGGCACAAGCTGATCGGGGGAAGGTTCCGACCACGTTATGTTTCCTATAGTGGCTTCCGATATTGAAGAAATCAAATAATAGGGGATCAAAAATATTTCTATGCGGGAGTATACTTGATGTGGGTTAGAAAAAAAAATGTAATCCCTTTCCTCTGCATGTAGAGTCCTCCAAGCATCTACCAATTGTACCTCATGCAGCTTCCGCAATACACCCTTTCTGGTCCCCCCCGGGATTGAAGAAGTCCCTACGGAGGTGTCTATCCTAGGGTCTAGGGAGATATTAAAGTCTCCCCCTAGGATCAGTTTGCCTTCTGCAAACTCTAATAGATTTGAGAGCACTTTCTTCATAAATGTGTCCTGATGTATATTTGGTGCATACAACGTGGCCAGTGTCACTTTAGCTCCTCCAATACTGCCCTTAAGAAAGAGAAATATGCCTTTTGGGTCCAGACGCTTATCCACCAGGGACCAGGCCACTCTATTGGAGATCAAAATTGATACTCCCTTAGACTTTGCCTCCTGGTTAGTTTCAGTTCCCTGACAACTCCATTCTATACAGTCCTCTATGGTCCTTTTATCAGTCTTCCTCCTCTTCCATATTACTGTATGTTACTCTATATTTTATATTATTTATATAATCTATTCAACTCTATCCCCAAAAATACTTTATAACTTCTTTAATATCCAAACCTATGTGGGTATGGCCTCTATCTCCTTCTCCCAGACCCCCCAAACTCCCACCCACTGTCTCTCTATCCCTCCTTCCTTCTCAATCACCATGTTTAACTGTGCAATAGGTGTCATCCTGTGAATCAATATATTGATGAGGTCACCCCCTATTTTTATGCATCTTATATTACATCTTTATATCACACCTATCTTATTTAATTGCAGGTGATACATATTCTGTGATATCTGTGCACAACCATATCAAATCTAAAAAAAAGGGGGGGGGTCAGTCTTTCTTCCCAGAGAGTGGGATCAGTGGCAGTGCTGGGGGGAGTTCTGATCAGTCAACTTAGGTGCTTCTGATCAAGGTCAGCTGCCTATCTGAGAACTGTAGTGGGGACTTTTAATGGCAACTCTAATCACAGGTTGTGTTACTCACTGTGTCTCTGACTTTGTGGTGTCTTGTAGCAGTGACACCTATGCCAAATTCATTAGATAGGGTCTCTTCCAACCCCTCCCACTTCACATTCCTCACCAGTCAGCTGACCTCTAGTCTCTGCCCCCCCCCCCCCACCTATGCTGTGAGCTGAATGGTCTGCTGTGAAGTGGCTGAATGGGCGGCCGGGGGCTTTAGAAACATCCCAACTGGCCAGCCACAGGCTCCAGGGACAGCCCTGATGGGTGACCACGAAAAGGCTGGGGGAGTGATGCAGGATTCAGGAACAGCCCAGCATTTGGGGAATGAAATTGCTGATCCAAACACCCAAATATTTATAAATGATAATCATGGAAATTGTCAGGGGTTCCTAAACTTTTCCATACACCTGTATGTTATAGTATTACAAAACCCTTCACTGGAAACTCCTGAAGGGGAGGCTATATACGTTTGGCCATAAAGTATATAGCTACATATGACAAGTTTAGTAGCAACAATGACATTATTACATATTATTGTTTATATAATAGTTTCATATAAAGTATTTTTCTTTATAGCAATGTCATAAAGGAGGAGTGAGCGTGTTCAAGATTTTTTTCACTAGGGATAAATTGCTAGAAAATCACTAAAGAACAGTCCGTTAATTTGTATGGTGTTGCTAAGTTACCAGCAATTTTTATTTTTTTGCTAGGATTAATTTTTTTCCGCTTTTTATCCTGGGATACCATCACTTCCTAGTCTTTATAATGTGTGGCTGTAAATTGCTAATTACATGACTGTTACATTTAGCAATCTGCATCTTCTAAAAAAAACTCTTGTGTGGCATGGCCCTGACAATTCTGAAGAAAATGCATCTTTAAACTGTAAATTAGTTACATTAAAGTCTATGTAAACCCAATCACTTAAATATTATATATGCTCGAAAGTGGTAATATAATTTCAAAAGTAATTATTAGTATTTAAAGCTGCAGTTTTCATTAACATTATTCTTGATGATCCTACCATAAAATTCCTTGTTCAGGCACTACCTGTTATAAGGTGACAATTAATTGTGTTCCTGCATTATTATTATTTTTTAATACTCAATACTGCAAAAACGAAATAAATAATAGTGGATTATAGGAGATCAAAAAAGATCAACCATTGCACAGTATATATAGGTGGTGAGGAGGTGGAAAGGATGGACACTATATCATTTTTGGGAGTGCCTATTACAAGGGAGTTGTCATGATCATATTATTAAAAAAAGCACAGCAGAGATTGTTTTTCCTTTGGAGACTAAAGCAGGCTGAATTTCTTTTAAGGCTTCTAAGGTTTCTCTCCAACAATCCCTGCGTGTGTCCTGACAATGCTAGACAGCGAAACGAGTTGACGCACAGGGGCTCATTATATTATTCATTTGTCATGTATTTTATACATATGCTTTTTTTAATTCTAATATAGATATTCTTTGTACCATGTATTGTTATGAATAAATATTGAAATAATTTTGTACCTCCTCCACTGTTCATTGTGCCCTTAAAGTCCAACCTGTGGGCTACTTTGCCCCCTTTTTTTTCTTTTATGCCATGTCCACAACCCCACTAGGTACAGCATTTTAGAATTTATGTGGAATTGTTTTTTTTAAAATAACATTTTATATTTTGTTATATTTAAAAATAAATGTAGGCATGTGCTAGCAGTATTATGTGTGGATGTGTTGAGAAGTGTTTTACATTGTTTATGATACACAGCGCACAAAGCAAACTATAAGTCATTTAGGCCCCTTTCAGACTGGGGCGGGAGCTGCGGTGGCGGTATAACGCCGCTAAAAATAGCGGCGCTATACCGCCGGAATTGCCGCGGGTATCAGCCGCTAGCGGTGCGGTATTAACCCCCGCTAGCGGCCGATAAAGAGTTAATACCGCCCGCAATGCGCCTCTATAGAGGCGCATTGCGGGCTGTATTGCCGCAGTTTCCCATTGTTTTCAATGGGAAGGAGCGGTGAAGGAGCGGTATACATGCCGCTCCTCTCACCGCTCCAAAGATGCTGCTGACAGGAGATTTTTTTGTCTCCCGCCAGCGCATCGCCTCAGTGTGAAAGCCCTCGGGCTTTCACATTGAGTAGGCAGTGAAGGAGTTTTTCAGGCGCGATAGCAGCGCTATTTTTAGCGCTGTACCGCCTGAAAAACTCCTCAATGTGAAAGGGGCCTAAGTTAGGGCTTGCACCTACTTTAGTTCCTTAAAGTTGTACTCCAGGCACAAAAACTTTTATATAAATATATATTAAATATAAATATATTCCTAAATAGCCACGAAGTATATAAACCAATTTTGTGTGTACCAAATGCCTTTAAAAACCTAGATATTACCTTGTAAAATAGTGGCGACTGTGCTGTACAGAGAAAAGAGCTGGTGTGGTGGGGGGACCCAGATATAGTAAATCTTTTAAAAAGTATATTTAACAGACCTAATGGGAACAAATACCGGTAAGATAAATTCTTTGTTAGGCCCTGTTCACACCTGAGCGATTTTCTGCTTGAAGCTTGTACCTCTAAAACGCCAAATCCCATATTTTTTAATGACCCCTGTTCACATCTGAGCATGCTGTCGCCTGAAGCAAACTGCCTGAAGCTAAGAAATGTACATGAGCTTATTTTTATCCCATTACAAGCCTTTTTGGCCCCATAAACTTCAATAGAAACGCCCGACTTGAGCGATTTTACAAGTGTTTTACAAGCCTTTTCTGCTGAAACAGCAGCTCTCCACCCCTAATTTCCTCTTCCTCTACTTCCCCTAGTGCTTTCTATTGGCTAAACAAAAACACATAAAACACTTTAAAAATGCTTGTAATAAGCTGCAAAAAAACGCTTTTAAAAAAGCCCAAAAAATGCCAGTAAATCACTACGCTCAGGTGTGACTAAAGCCATAGGGTTTATGTACACTTTAACCACTTGCCGACTGGCTAACGCCAATATACGTCGGCAAAATGGCACGGCTGCGCAAAGCAACGTACCTGTATGTTGCTTTGAATTTGTCAACGTGCGGGCACCGGTCGCTGACACCGTGCGCATCCACGGGTCCCGCGGACTTGATGTCCGCCGGGTGCCCGCGATCGTCTCATGGAGAGGCAGAACAGGGAAATGCCTATGTAAACAAGGCATTTCCCTGTTCTGCAAAGCAACATGGCAGAGATTTACTGCTCCCTGTAATTGGAAGCAGTGATCTCTGTCATGTTCTAGGTAGCCCACCCCTTTATCGCCCCCTAGTGTTTAACCCCTTTCCTGCCAGTGACACAGCATTTAGTACATTTTTATAGCACTGATCGCTTTAAAATGACAATGGTCCCAAAAGTGTCAGATGTGTCCGCCATAATGTCGCAGTCACAATAAAAATCGATGATCGCCGCCACTACTAATTAAAAGAAATCATAATAAAAATGCCATAAAACTATCCCCTATTTTGTAGACGCTATAACTTTTGCGCAAACCATTTCCATTGATATTCCTGAAATATTTATTTAAATTGTTCATTTTTGCTTATCCCTATCAGTCACACAATTTATTAAGCTGGGTACCAATATAGAAGGCAATATTGACCTAAAGGTAGTTTGTCTGTGAGTCCCAGTGATGGAAACCCCTCCTTGCCCCGTGTACAAGCTTGGAGGGTAAAAAAAATAGACACTACTGAGTGAAACACACATCTCTGGCAATAAGCCTTTTCAATTCTCCAGCAGACACAGAAGGGTTACTATGAAGCAGCGTCTTGTATCTGCTTCTCCAGCTGCATCAGGCAGGTGTCAGCAGACTGTCAGGATTACAATGTGTCCAGGTTCTAGTGGAACCGTGTCAGCTGCAGGAGATCAAAGACAAAATAGCGCACCACGGGTGACCGAGATGGTCGGTCTGTGACAGTAAGGCAACGCACGCCATGTCATACACATCCTGTGTGTAAAACATCTAATGAGAGCGCCAGACCAAAGATCTAAAAGCCCAAAATCTTTTTGAATTAGTGTTTCTTCATAACAAGGATATATAGAACAGCCGGCTGTGCTGTTACTGTATCATGAGGCAAAACTAATATTAAAAGATTTTGGACTCTTAGATCTTTGGTCCCGTGTTCTCATCAGACATTTTTAGGTAGATTCAGGTACGTTGGCGTAACTTTGCAGCGGCGTAGCTTAAGGAATTTAGGCTACGCCGCCGTAAGTTAGCGAGGCAAGTACATGATTCACAATGTACTTGCCTGCTAACTTACGGCGGCGTAGCCTAAAGCGGGCGGGCGTAAGGCCGAATTCAAATGTGTGTAAGGGGGGCGTGTTTTATGTTAATAAGGCTTGACCTTACGTTTTTTTTTACTGCGCATGCGCCAGGCGCCTACATTTCCCAGTGTGCATTGCGGCTACGTCCGCCGCACGGGCCTATTGATTTCGATGTGAACGACTTAAATCGCCATTCGCGGACGACTTACGCAAACAACGTAAAAATTTCGAATCTCGAAGCGGGAACGGCGGCCATACTTTAACATTGTTATTCCATCTAATAGATGGAATAACTTTAGGCCTGATAATGCCTAACGTAAACGGCGTAAAAGTAATGCGTCGGCCGGGCGTACGTTCGTGAATCGAAAAAAAAAAGTGAATCAACTCATTTACATATTCTACGCCGACCGCAATGTAAGCGCCACCTAGCAGCCATCCGAAATATTGCAATCTAAGATAGGACGGCGCAAGCCATCGTATCTTAGATATGTTTAAGCGTATCTCTGTTTGAGCAAACGCTTAAACATAAGTCGGCGTAGATTCTGAGTTAGGTCGGCTTATCTACTGATAAGTCGGCCTAACTCTCATGCCCCGTACACACCATCACTTTATGTGATGAAAAAAAATGACGTTTTTAAAAACGTCACTTTAATTGACCGTGTGTGGGGGAAAACGTCGTTTTATGTCTTCTAAAAAACGACCCAAAAAAATTGAAGCATGCTTCAATTTTATGTGTCGTTTTTCAAAACGTCAACTTTTACTTCACAGAAATTGACCGTGTGTAGCAAAAACGTTGTTTAAAACGACGTTTTTTCACCCGCGCATGCCTAGAAGCTACTTATGAAGTGAGCTTCAATGGAAAAACGTGGTGGAACGTAACCTCGCTTTGCTAGAACATTGTGAGAAAAACGATGGTGTGTAGGCAACTTCGTCTTTGAAAATTGAAGTTTCACAAACGTCATTTTTTACTTCACAGAAAATGTCGTTTTTTTTCATCACATAAAGTGATGGTGTGTACGGGGCATTAGGCCCCGTACACACGACCAAACATGTATGCTGAAACTGGTCCGCGGACCAGTTTCAGCATACATGTTCGGTCGTGTGTAGGCGCGAGCTGGCCGAATTCCAGCAAACATTTGCCCGCCGGGCCTTTTCCCAGCAGACAAATATTCCTGGACGTGTTTTAAAACCGTCCGCTGGAATCCTGCCCGCTCGGACATGTACGGTCGTCAGTACAGACCTACCGTACATGTCCGAGCGCCCGCCGTCCCTCGCATGCGTGGAAGCCTTTAAATGGCAGGCCTGCCCACATCGCCGCTGTGGAGGCCATTGGAGTACAGTGACCTTACTGGCATGGTCAAGAAACCAGTGGTGAGATGATTTGAGCTTTGTGACATAGTGCAATATCTGAAGTAGCCATCAAAAGATAGTACACTGTAGTCATAAAGGGATGTACATGGTCAACAATAATACTCAGGTAGCCCGTGGCGTTTAAACAATGCTCAATTGATACTAAGGGGCAGGCGTTTGACAGGTCCCATAGTTCTCTATGGGTCGGCCCGCTGTTCTTCATTGGGCGGTCGGATGGAAACGGACTGCCTGTCAGTTTCCATCCGACTGTCATCCGATCCGCCGGACGTTACCCCATCCGTCTATTTTTAGCAGACAGGATCGGATAGGATGCCGGCGGGTGTCTGCCGCTCCATAGAGTGCTATGGATGGTCCAATCGTGTCTGCCTGAAAAACCGACAGTGAAAGCACATGAACCTGCTAGATTCACCTGCAGAGGATGTTTGGTGAATGTCAGATGCACTACTTTATAAATATATCTCATATCATATTATAAACAAAATCATCCAACTTTATACCTTTTTTTTCCATCCAAGTGCTGCTGATCACCTCCAGCTTCTTTTTTCCACTTCCTGTGATGGGTCCCATTAACACTTTTCTGAACCCATGCTTCACGTCAGTGCATGCACATTAGCACATGCTTTTTCATGCGTCAATGTGTGTTTCAGTAGGTTCAGTAGGCCAATGCACAGAAAAGGACCAAAAAACTGACACAAAACACTTTTTCTGAGACATTGCATGGTAGTGCGTTACTGTGCATTGTGTTGTGGTCGGAGCTGTGTTGCCTTAGGGCTTATATATGTACACAAGCTTTGATCTCTGAGCCTAGGTTCACACTTGTGGGATTCCAGCGCCGGTTTTTGCATCACATCTCTCCCATTGTTTTCTGTGAACCGTTGTGGGTGTCAATACATTGTTAATGACACCCCTAGATCAGTTCACAGATCGCAGTACAAACTATGGATTTTTACAGGAATTGGATTGCATAGGTGAGAACACCCATGCGATCTGATTTCAGTGCGGGGGAAAAAAGTCCCTGCACTTTTTTTGTGCAAATTCAATGCAAGTTCAGCCATGTGTGGGTCGAATCACATGCAATGTCTGTGTTCGCACAAATGTGAACCTAGGCTACGATTTTATTATAAAAAACTTTTACGGTTCGAATCAAGTTTTTTTTTTTGTTTAACAGCTGATGAGCTGCAGGCAGGAGTTTTTAGGCGGGGCCCCGGCTTCGGCCTAGTCCGCAGCGTCCGAGCTCGCGGACTAGGCAGAAGCAGCGGCCTCGCCTCAAAACTCCTGCCCGCAGCTCCTCAGGACCGGTGCGTGTCAGCGCCGGTCCTGGGGGAAAAAAAAAATCGAACAAATCGTTTTTTTTTTAATATGAATCGATTTGACCTACCAATTAGATTTTTTAATCAAATCAATTTTTTTCCCAGCCCTAGTACCTGTATTGCCTTCGTGATACACCTCTGGCTGCTGCCTCTGTAAATAAAGGGGTGTTAAAAGCACAGGTCAACTGCAGGGTTTTACTGCCCCCAAACCGCTAGCAAGAATGGGCCCTGAGTGAGTTGTAAATTGTATCCATTGTAAATGAATGGCAAAGCAATGCACTAATGCACATAATGTGCCTTGACACATACGCTATCATAACAAGCCTAATTGTGTTTAGCCCTAAATGCACTTCCTTTAGACCCCTTTCACATTGAGGAGTTTTTCAAATAGCGCTGCTATACCACCTGAAAAACTCCTGCACTGCATACTCAATGTGAAAGCCCGAGGGCTTTCACACTGAGGCGATGCGCTGGCGGGAGAGAAAAAAATCTCCTGTCAGCAGCATCTTTGGAGCGGTGAGAAGAGCGGCGTGTATACCGCTCCTTCCCATTTAAAACAATGAGAAACCGCGGAAATAGGCGCATTGCGGGCGGTATTAACCCTTTATCGGCTGCTAGCGGGGGTACTTAATACCGTACCGCTAGCGGCCGAATCCCGCGGCTAATCCGACAGTATAGCGCCGCTATACCGCCACCGGGGCTCCTGCCCCAGTGTGAAAGGGGCCTTAGTGTCAGCTGCACATCATTTCTCTGGGCCAGCTTTCTGATGGTGACAACAATGGACCATACCTGTGCAACATATGTTGGCACAACTGCTTGTAGATTCCACAGGGGACGCATGTGGCCGGGTGACAACACAAGCACAGTTGGGAGACAGATACAAAATGTTGTCACTATAACAAGTTGTCTGAACAAGGACTTTCATGGCAGAATCTCCAGGGATTATTATAATGAAACCTGCAGATTTAAAAAACATTGAAAGCATCTTTTTAAATGACAATTACGTGTAAAGCGTCTATGAAATTTAAGTGATTGAGTTTCCATCTACTTTCATCTTTTGTGCTCAAATGTGTGATTTTTGTAAATAAAACATTTAAGCAGAGGGCTCAGCACTCACAGACCTTGTTGTCCGAGATACTGAAGCTCTGTAACCGCAGAGTGACGTCTCAGAGAGGAAACAGAGTAATCAATGCCGATGTTTACGAAATACGGAGCACAAAACGATTACCACAAAATGCTGTTAGTAGCCATTACCGCTGTGTCAATAAACAACAATAAAAAAACATATTTTTCTGGTTGTTCGGGAAGACGAAAGGAAGGTTTCCAGTGTTGCATGATAAGGAGGCACAAAAGTTCAGCAAATTTCCCAAAAATATATCATTATGAAAAAACAGAAGAAATAAATCAACCATGATGTAGAACTCAGACAGGACAATGAACACGTTTACAGGGGCATCTCATAAAATTAGAATATCATCCAAAAAAATGATTGCTTTCAGTAATTCAATTCAAAAAGTGAAACAAATATTTTATATAGATTAATTACACACATAGTGATATATTTCAAGCATTTCTTTCTTTTAATTTTGATGATTATGGTTTACAGCTAGTGAAAACCTAAAATTCTGTATCTCAGAAAATTAGAATATTACATAAGACCAATAAAAAAAAGGATTTGTATTATAGAAATGTTGGCTCACTGAAAAGTATGTCCGTGTACAGTATAGTATATACTCAATACTAGGTCGGGGCTCCTTTTTCATGAATTACTGCATCGATCAGGCGATCAGCCTCTTGCACTGATACGATCTGATGTCCCTCATCTTCCTCTTGACAATACCCCACAGATTCTCTATGGGGTTTAGGTCAGACAAGTTTGCTGTCCAATCAAGCACAGTGATACCATGATCATTAAGGCCTGGTTCACACCTATGCATTTGTGCGTTTTCAGTTTTGCAGAAACACACTACAGTCCATATAACATGGTTTCCTATGGATGTAGTTCACATCTGTGCATTTTATGGAAAGGGCCAGAGATTGTTTTTCTGGTATTAGGCGATCGCCTATCCAATTGGATGGCGCAGCGCCGCTCGCGCATGCGCAGTGACACTCGCGCATGCGCAATGGGTGCCCGGTCGTGAAGCCGAAAGCTGTCACGGGTGGGTGCCCGCACTTGGAATGAAGATGCCGGCCGGAGAGGGAGGGAGAGGAGCGGAGCCCCGGCCGCCGAGTCGCTGGAGCGTGGAGCAGGTGAGTGTATGTTTATTAAAAGCCAGCAGCTACACTTTTTGTAGCTGCTGACTTTTAATAAACATAAAAAATGACTGGAACACCCCTTTAAGTAGAGCAGGAGAAATCTAGATGCCTTCACAAATCTAGATGCGCCCTGTTGACCCAGAGCTGGAGCTATCCAATCAGTAAGCTCATGCTCCCGGCTGATTGGAGAGCTCTAGCTGTGACTCAGCAGGGAGTTTGTCAGACTTCTGCAGAGAGACCACTGCTTCCACAAAGAGAGCAAGGTTCCTTCTCTTCTGCTGGCAGGGGACAGGCTTTTCTACTCAAGCTGTAGGTGCTTTTTAACCACTGCCTGCCCAACCAATGAACATAAACAGCCAGGTGAGTGCTCTAGTCAGGGCGTGCAGAGATGCAATCTGCAACCGATCTGTCCAACGGACACATCGGATCACCGATCACTGTACCAGGCCGCTGTGAGCAGCCCTGGTACCATGTAATCGCTGAGACCAATCACATAGAATGCAGTTACAGTAGTAAACAAGGTTGTCATTCATGGAAATACATCTTCATTTTCTTTCCTGAATTTTCCAAAAAGTTGTGGCAAAAAATTACATTTTCAAAAGACTCACTTTGCCTTTCAGAAAATACCCTGGAGTGTTTGCTTTCCAAAATTGAGTCATTTTGTGGGTGTTTCCATTATCCTGATGCTCCAGGGCCTCCAAAAATGGGATAGGTAGGCAGAAAATTAGATGCATAATGCTCCATGGAAGTCAAAGGGTGCTCGTTTGGATTTTGGGCGCCTCTATGCATCTATGCTGTGAAAAGTTTCACACACGTGGTATCCCCAGACTCGGGAGGCACCCATAGAGCTGGGTGTTCCTGCCAGAAACTGATTCCCTTGTGAGGGGGATTCCTTGCCTAAGGACTGGGAAAGTCAGGACAGTTATGCGGGTCTGGGAGGCCAAGAAAGCTGAGGTGGCTAGTGGGTCCAGGGGACTGGAGGAAATCTGGAAGTCTCTAGAGGGAGCAAGTTTGAAGATCCGGAAATCCTTATCAGGCGGCCAGGAGTGGGCCACTACAGCAAGGTGTTGCAACCAAGGCTGAGGGAGCCTGAGACTCCATTCACACAGGGGCAACACGACTTTGGGAGGCAACTTGGACACGACTTGAGTATGAATTACAGCGCGACATGAGGCAACTTACAAGGCAACTTCAAGTTGCCTCCAGGACAGGAGACTTTCCAGTGGCCAATCAAACAACAATCAGCTCTGTGGGAGGGAGGGGTTTGCCTGAGAAATGTATGTTCTCTTCTTGTATGGTTTCTTCAGTTAAGACAGTGATCCGACTTCTGAGGCGACTTCCATTGAAATCAATGGGCACAAGTTGCCTACAAGTCGCGTAGAAGTCGGATTGAAGTAGTACAGGAACCTTTTCTGAAGTCGGAGCGACTGCAGTAGTGTGCATTAAGACGGCTCCATTCACTTACATTAATTTTCTCATGCAGCGCGACTTGAGGCGACTAGGGACGACTTGAAGTTGGATCCAAAGTCACCCCTGTGTGAATGGGCTCTTAGGAACCTGTGGTCAGGGAGACCACTGCTAACAGCCGTGGAGCTGATGAAAAAGAGCCAGGTGGCTCTACATATTTTTCCGTTGTTTGCTTTGTGAAGTTGAAATCCATGCATGGGCAACCTTGGATTGGAAATTTAATATTGTTTAATAAAAGTGGGCTGCCGTGCACTTAAAACACAGTTCGGACTGGCATGGATTTAGCTAAAAACACATCTACAATTGAGCTAACCAATCCCTATATCACACTTGCTACAAAGTTACAATACTGCAGTCTGATCACTTGGGAGAGGAGACTGAGGAAATGCTTCCTCTTGCCAGCAGCAGACTGATGCAATCATCTCAGTCTAGACAAAGTCACTGCAGCTCAAGGATGGTGGAGATTTCTAATACATTATACTGTGATATGCCAGGATATGCCTGGCATACTGTGATATGCCAGGAATTTACTACTAAAAAAGACACTTTAGCTTGGTGATGCTCCCTAAGATATAAAGTAGACTGTTCTGCAAAATCTCCAGTATTGGTCTTGGTACATAAACATACTTTTGTCCATGTACAATCTGACCAGAAGCATTATGGGTAACGTAGTTCAATCAGACTCGGCAGGTCTCCCTCCGTTGTTTGTTGGTGTTGATATTGAACCGCGACAAAATACGAGGTTCATGGCACGGCGCTGTACATATTCGCTCACATTGCCAATCTGTTTATTGCTGTAAAAATACAAAGGAGCCCGGTGTTAGGCAGAAATTGGAATTATTAAGGTGCATTGTTACTCCGACCTTCCCGCCGAGCAACTTATTTCCTCAAAGTGCATAATTACATATTTAACACCGCCGTTCACGCTGTGCCCCCTCAGTCTTTTACTACACTTAACTATTCCTGTAATTTTCCATATACAGCCTCTCAAAAGCCTTTGCATGTCATAGTTAAAGCAACATGGCCGCCTTGACAGTGCTAGGATCTGTACGGCGCAGTCCCATTTAAAAGAAAAGGCGGTAGAAGATATGCGTGTTTCCAATGTAATGCCAGGGAGGATGTTTGTGGGCACTAACTGGGGTGTTTACTGCTGTTTTACAGGCCAACGCAACAGGGCAAAGATGACAAGATGGTCGCTCAGCATGCTTTTTCCCACGGGCTGCAGTGATAAAAGTCCACTGGTGGTTTATTAGGTAAGAGATATAACGATGCTAGTTAGAGATGCCCCTAACGCATCTGCAGAAAGCACAAATTGAGAGTCTATCTCATTATCAGAGGCGTTGCTATGACAATAGGCTGTTGCCAGGTAGCCAGGATAGAGGGGAAGGAGCGAAAATCTGCAGGCCTAAAAATAAAACTGTCAGGTTTTTTATCTCCCCCTCTCTCGCTCTGACAGGATCCTCGGCCCTGAGAGGGAGAGGAGAGGACATGGGGAAAAAATGCAGCAAAGGACTCTGGGAAAGCCAGTGCAGTTCTAGGCCCAAGTGTCTCCAATGAAGCAAGAGGGGTCTGTTGGCCGTTGTCAGAACATTTACTCACTGAGAAGTAGTCACTGCCTCCATTGTAGAAGGCCCGCAAACCTGACTGACACAAACTGCTAAGCCAGTCTGCACATAGATTGTGAGCTCTGGGGCATCTAAATTCTAGCATCTTGTCTACTGCACACCTGGAATAATATTCACAATATATATCATTGTCTGTATTTAACTATAGCGATATAGGTATCTATATCTATATAGTGTGCGACTTGTCATGCGATTTGACCTGTGAAATCGCATGACAAGTTGCACTGGTGTGAACGTGGACTTATGCCGTGTACACACGATCATTTTTCGGCATGAAAAAAATGTTGTTTTTCAAAAATGTCATTTAAAATGATTGTGTGTGGGCTTCACATAATTTTTCAGGTTCTGAAAAACGACAATTTTTTTTTCGAACATGCTGCATTTTTTAACGTTGTTTTAAACTATGTAGTTTTTTGGGTTGTAAAAAATAATAGTGTGTGGGCTAAAACGACGTAAAAAACACGCGCATGCTCTAGAAGCAAGTTATGAGACGGGAGCGCTCGTTCTGGTAAAACTACCGTTCATAATGTAGTAAGCACATTCATCACGCTGTAACAGACAGAAAAGCGCAAATCGTATTTTACTAACACCGAATCAGCTAAATCAGCCCAAAGGCGAATGGAACTTCCCCTTTATAGTGCCGTCGTACGTGTTGTATGTCACAGCGCTTTGCTAGATCATTTTTTTAAAACAATGGTGTGTAGGCAACACTCATCCTGTATTTTTTACACTATGAACACTGTGGTATGCAGATCGCATTTACACACATTTTTTATCTCCTTATTTTTTGTGCATATTGTAATATCATTGTAACATTGGGCGTTGGTAGGTCTACAAAAGATCTGGGGCTAGAGCCTATAGCAGCGAAGTAAAGAAAGTCATACGCTTGTGTGGGCATACACATGTGTATATATATACATATATTTATATATATTACATTATATATATTATCATTACATCAGGGTCCCCAGAGAGCCTCCCCTTACATCAGAGTCCCTAGAGAGCCTCCCCCTTACATCAGGGTCCCCAATGAGCCTCCCCCTTACATCAGGGTCCCCAGAAAGCCTCTCCCTTACATCAGGGTCCCCAGAGAGCCCCCCCTTACATTAGGGTCCCCAGAGAGCATCCCCCTTACATTAGGGTCCCCAGAGAGCCCCCATTACATTAGGGTCCCCAGAGAGAACCCCTTACATTAGGGTCCCCAGAGAGCATCCCCCTTACATCAGGGTCCCCAGAGAGCCCCCCACTTACATCAGGGTCCCCAGAGAGCCTCAGCCTTGCATCAGGGTCCCCAGAGAGCCCCCCACTTACATCAGAGTCCCCAGAGAGCCCCTCCTTACATCAGGGTCCTCATAGAGCCCCTCCTTATATCAGGGTCCCCAGAGAGCCTCCCCCTTGCATCAGGGTTCCCAGAGAGTCCCCCGACTTACATCAGGGTCCCCAGAGAGCCTCCCACTTAAATCAGGGTCCCCAGAGAGCCCCTCCTTACATCAGGGTCACCAGAGAGAGGGCGTGCAGTGAGAGACGATGATATCTCTGCTGCCCACGGCTGCACAGTGAGGGCGGAATAGCGGTGGTGCAGGGCAGCTTTTCCGTGTTGCCTGCCCACTCTCTGGCTTTCCTGTGCTGCCTGATGCACTCGTGACCCGGCTGCAGAGAGGCCATGGCCCGATAGTGGGCTGCAGTCCTGTGGTTGGGGACCCCTGCAGAAACTCTGGGCTTTGGGCCCCAGATTCTGAGCTATAGCCCAAAAAGCCACCCCCTAGCGACACCACTGATGTAACAATTGTATATCATTAATCCTCTTGCGCTCTTTCTACAGTATCCATACTTTATCAGGGGTCTCCAAACTCTCTACACAAAGTTCCTTTACATCTTATCAAGCCTGGACTATGGCCAGTGGGAGTAGAAAATTCCCAAGCATCAGTGAAAGTGAACAATGTTGCAGACTTGGTGGACAGTGGGAGTAAACATTTTACACAGAGCTTGTGGTCAGTAGAGAATAGTGGAAGGAATAGCGTTCCATCTTTTATATCAGTGGGGGGAATTATGTCCTATTGTTGGAGTCAGGGGAGTGCCTCATATGAGTGGAAGGACTATCGACCCAAGGGCCAGATAAAGGCAAGCAAATCCAGCTGGCAGGTTGGAGACCACTGATCTAAACCCTTCTCCATATTCCCTATCCTCATATTTGGTTACATAAAATGCTGATGTGTCACCTACTCAAACACGTTTGTTTATTCAACTATGAATATGCGCCATATCATATATGAGCTGTCAGTTGATGTCCCTCTATCTGCCTATAAACCTTTAAAAAGAATAGATTACAAAAAAAAAAATGAATATTCTGATTCTTGCAGGTCTCTGGTACAATGGGCCATAAAGAGGGGTGCAAACTGAAGATCAGCATATGATTTTTCCACTGCTGTAATATCAAGTGTTCCAGGTTAGAGAAGTGCTGGAAGTGGGTACAGAGGCGTCTTGTCCCAGCGGGCCACTTTCACACACATATCTTCCCATACAAGGCCTGACAAGGTGCACACACACGCGCGCACGGCTCTTCCTATAAATTCTCCCAGCAGCGCCATGTGTGACTCCTGCAATGCAGAGGAGATAAGGGGAGGAGGGTAGACAGACAGGCTCCCAGATAATGTCACCAGATGAACATGTACAGCCATATGTGGATTGCACAAAACGTTCTCAACCGAAGACACATTAACCCCTTCCACCACTGCTCCCAAAGGCCTTGCTCCATGCTGTCAAAAAGACTAGCAATTAATCAAAATGACAGGATATATTAGGCAAATGCACAGATTGAATTGTTATTACAAACAGATATAACAAAACACTTTCATTGGTATAATTAACGGCCCGAAAGGGACCAAATAATAGAAGGTCATTGTTTGGGTTTAACTATGCTGGCATGGGATAAGAAGCAGCCAATAGAATAAGGTATTAAAGTATGATGGACTTTTACAATGGCTGTTCAAAGAGTGAAAAGATTTGCAGGTGAGCTTTGTGAGTGGATTTTTAGACAGTGAGGTCAGAGGGTGAAAGGCAGCAATTGGAGTACAGGGAGGAGACACTGCTGATCTGGGAGAGACAACATGTACAGTACAGTATATACACAGCAAAAAACACGAAGGCTACTTCACAGGTATCATGATTGCGTCATCTCAGTCAGCATCTCAGTCCAGAAAGTAGATGTTACCCTGGGTGATGCCTGAACAAAAATTAAAGCTGTCCTTCTGAAGGAAAAAGAAAGCCAGATAAACACACTGTCAGGGAAAGTATTGTGATCTCTGCGAGAGGTCATAAATACCTGGAAGTGTTACACTGGCAAATTACAGAGCACGCTGTACCTAAAATGATAACTTACAGTATATCTGACTGCACTTCAGAGGCGGCTCTCTAATTAGACAAATTAAGTGGTCGCCTAAGGCCTTGCACTTATAGGGGCCACCTAATTTGCCTGTGATCAATACTACCGTGTTTCCCCGAAAATAAGCCCTACCCCGAAAGTAAGACCTAGTGCAATTATCAGGGCGGGCTGCAATATAAGCCCTACCCCGAAAATAAGCCTTATCAAAGTTCACAAAAAACTGTAATCCATTACTGTATACTGGTGCAGTGTCTCCGTTTATTACGGTTTAATAATATGTTTTATTTCTCTCTCTTCCTCTCCCCCCCACTGATGTATGCGGCCCCTCCCTCTGCAGTACACGGAGGGGGCTGACGTCAGCGGGGATCTCGGAGAAGAAGAACAGATCACACGTGAATGCCCAGGGGAGCTGTAAAAGGTATTCTTATGGTATAAAACTGTGGACAGTGGATTAGTTGACACACTAATGTAGGTACTAGTATAATATTTTTATTAAAAGTATTTGATAAGGATTTTAAGCAAGATGTTTTTTTTAATGATTAAACTGACTTCTGACCTGACAGTGGGAGGGGTGGGGGGGTGGGGGGTGACACAGGAACTTTTTAATTTCTTATTGATTTATTCTTGATTGATTTTTAGAACATGGAGAGGGGTAAATGATGCAGCACATGCACTGTGCTATCTATCATGCTTTAAAAGGAACTGTTTTTTGTTTTGTTTTGTTTTTTAGGGTTACAACAACTTTAATGCCGTAATCAAATAAGCCCTACACCGAAAATAAGCCCTAGTGTGTTTTTTGTAGCAAAAATGTATATAAGACCCGGTTTTATTTTCGGAGCAACACGGTAATGTCAGCATCATCAGATCTCTCTATTACCCCTCTCTCTTTCTCACCTCCCCCTCTCTCTCCCCTCTTGCATTGGCTGAATATGTCTGATGGGTGAGGAGGGTGCCCTGGAAGTGGTGCTGATCACCTGTGTGCTAGATCCATGCATTTTCTGCAGCCATTTTTCTTGCTTAAATTATTTTTCCCATTATGGGCATTATGGGGCCTTATGTCTAAGGGGCCTCATGGCCTTTTTGCCTAAGGCCTCACAAAGCCTAGAGCCACCTCTGCTGCACTTTATACATTCCTAGGTGTTTATTTAGTGATAAGTCACATGCAGTCCTGCCCCCTCTTTATGCCTTCAGCAATGCTGCTTACAAAGACTTTACACCTGACATTAACACTACTTCAAATACAGAAATCAGCTCGAGGGACACTCTACAGATCTATACCAGAGATAGTCATGAAAATATGGAACAGCAAGATAAAAAAAACATGAAAGTCACACAATAAGTTGTGTCCAGAATGTATGCAGAAAGAATTCCGAATGCTGTTATTTATAAACTCTTTCCTCTACAACCTGAAAATAACCTGCATACACCAAGGACCAGGAAAGCTTGCAATCTAATCACCACACTGACAAATCATAAAACCTCTAAGCTCAGTAAGCTTGATGTAACCTGTAATCATACCAAGGCGAAAAGAGGGAAATGGTGACCACCTGCGCAGTGTAATTTACCCACGATGTACGTGATTATCAGAGTGAAAGCCAGCTTGATAATGGAAGCATTTAGTTTATAAAAAAACAATATCCAACAAGGGAGGCTGAAAAAAAAAAAGACACCTGGGTCGGCAATTACGATTTGACGGCGTGATTAATATACCAACCGTGGCACTTGACATTCTTTTTCCTTTTTTTTTATCTTTATGTGATACACAGGACCCCCCAGGCTCGATAGTGGTTTCCCTGACATCCCAGAGTTTGGCATATGCTCTCTGTAATCAATAGCCTGTGGATTAGTCAGGTCTCTCTGGACTATTTGAGAGCATGAGAGAGAGTGAGAGAGAGTGAGAGAGAGAGAGAGAGAGAGAGAGATGTTTGTGTCGGAGCCGCATCACACGGTGTATTGATCCACCCAAGCCGTGCAATAATGATCACTTAATTCAGTGTTTTATGAATACACAGAACTGGGCTCCTGCGGCGGATCAATCAGTCAGCTTGTAAATTGATTGGATTCCGAACCAAACCGTTACCTACCAACCTGATTAGCATCTTAAAGACTGAAAAATAAATAACAGGTCAATGGCCACTTCCCTTTATTCCTGACGCAGTGAAATCAGTCAAACCCTACAGCTGTTTGCGCCAGAGTTTTTGAGGAACTACAATTCCCTGTAAGCCTGCACAGATCATTTAAAGCTGAGCTCTGGGCAGAAAAACTTTAATTTAAATACTGTTGCAATAAAAAGTATGGATGTTCTGTGGACAGATGAAACCAAATTTGAGTTGTTTGGAAGAAACACACAACAATATGTGTGGCGAAAACGAGGCACAGCACACAACATCAAATTATCATCCCAACTGTGAAGTATGGTGGTGGGGGCATCATGGTTTGGGGCTGCTTTGCTGCGTCAGGGCCTGGACGGATTGCTATCATCAAAGGAAAAATGAATTACCAAGTTTATCAAGACATTTTGCAGGAGAACTTAAGGCCATCTGTCCACCAGCTGAAGCTCAACAGAAGATGGGTGTTGCAACAGGACAACGACCCAAAGCATAGAAGTAAATCAACAACAGAATGGCTTAAAACAGAAGAAAATATGCTTTCTGGAGTGGCCCAGTCAGAGTCCTGACCTCAACCCGATTGAGATGCCGTGGCATGACCCCAAGAAAGCTATTCACACCAGACATCCCAAGAATATTGCTGAACTGAAACAGTTCTGTAAAGAGGAATGGCCAAGAATTACTCCTGACCGTTGTGCACGTCTGATCTGCAACTACAGGAAACATTTGGTTGAAGTTATTGCTGCCAAAGGAGGTTCAACCAGTTATTAAATCCAAGGGTTCACATACTTTTTCCACCTGCACTGTGAATGTTTACATGGTGTGCTCAATTAAAACATGGTAACATGTAATTCTATGTGTGTTATTAGTTTAAGCAGACTGTGATTGTCTATTGTTGTGACTTAGATGAAGATCAGATAACAATTTATGACCAATTTGTGCAGAAATCCATATCATTCCAAAAGGGTTCACATACTTTTTATTGCAACTGTATATTCTTTAATAAGATATAAATCCATTTTGTGTGCAACAAATGCCTTTTCAAACCTAGAGAATACCTTCTAAAATACCTTCTAAAAGTTGCAGTGACATCATCACTGTGCTGAGGGGGCAAGCTTACTGAGGAGAAACAGGAAGTGAGAAATTCAGACAAAGAAAAAAAACATTTAGAAGAAAAATCGAAGGAAAAGGTAAGTGAACCAACAATGCACTAGCTTAACCACTTCCTGCCGGCCGTACGACTTTGTACGGCCGCAGTGTGGATGCTAATGGGATGCCACCGCATCACTGAGATGCCGATGCGCGTGCCTGGCGGCCGCCATGCCCACCAGGCACCCGCGATCGGCGGTTACAGAGACAAGGACGTGGATCTGTGTGTGTAAACACACAGATCCACGTCCTGTCAGGGAGAGAGGAGACCGATCTGTGTCCTTTGTACATAGGGACACAGATCGGTCACCTCCCCCAGGCAGTTCCCTTCCCCCACAGATAGAAACACTATGCAGGGTACACATTTAACCCCTTCCTTACCCCCTAGTGTTAACCCCTTCCCTGCCAGTCACATATATACAGTAATTAGTGCATATTTATAGCACTAATCGCAGTATAAATGTGAATGGTGCCAAAAATGTGTCAAAAGTGTCCGATGTGTCCGCCATAATGTCGCAGTCCCAAAAAAAAATCGCAGATCGCCGCCATTACTAGTAAAAACAAAAATAATAAAAAATAATAATAATTCTGTCCCCTATTTTGTAGGCGCTATAACTTTTGCTTATTGCAATTTTTTTTTATTTTTTTACCAAAAATATGTAGAAGAATACATATCGGCCTAGACTGAGAAAAAATTTTTTTTTTCAAAATTGCCGCACTTTTTTGTTTATAGCGCAAAAAATAAAAACCGCAGAGGTGATCAAATACCACCAAAAGAAAGCTCTACTTGTGGGGAAAAAAGGACATCAATTTTGTTTGGGAGCCACGTCGCACGACTGCGCAATTGTTAGTTAAAGCGACGCAGTGCCGGAAGCTGACATTTCACCTGGGCAGGAGGGGGGTATATGTGCCCAGTAAGCAAGTGGTTAAAGGAAACTATTTAGAAAATAAAAAACTAATTTTCACAACCCCTTTAAGTAAATTTGTTGCCCCAGCCAAAACTTTGGTCTGATTGCTCAGTCATACAAGACTGAAACAATGCTTCTAGGTACAATACATGAGCATATCTATTATTTGTTAATATCATCTGTTTACCTTATGCTGGCCAAACATGCACTGACTTTTTTTGTAAATGCAACACAAATTGGAAATTGCCTGCCTCAGTCTGACCCTTTTCAGTGTTAAAAGAAGAAAATGTAAACTTTCAAACAAATCTGATTGCTTTAATCTTTGATAAAAAAATTGGTGATAGAAATACTTGAAATACGGAAAAATACTTTACTACCGAAAAATGTTCAGTAGTTGCAAGATTCTATCAGAATATTGAATGAGAATTTTAGAATAGCAGAACAAACATGCAAAATCATGTTGTGTACATCACAGAGAAACCTGGAAAGTTCCCAATTTACAAATCTTTTCTTTTCTGCTGGAAGGAATCCTAAAGTGGACCTATCAGTTACTTTCAGACTGCAACATTGCAATGTTGTAGTAAGTCACAAAACATATTCCACTGATCTGTGTCAGACATTTGTGAACACAGCCAGGAACTGCACAGGTACCAGGATTTACATGACTGTGTCATCTCTAAGTTGGCATCCCAGTCCAGGAAGTACATAGTAACCCATAATAATAATATCTGAACAAAGATGGCGTTGTCCTTCTGGAGAGAAAAGCAGATGAATCGTTGTCAGGGGGAGTACTGTGATCTCTGTGAGAGGTAATAAATACCTGGAAGTATTACACATTACTTAGCATGTATGTACTTAAAGCGGAGCGCCACTCAAAAATGGAACTTCCGCTTTAAGGTAAAGTGACCCCCTGACATGCCACATTTGGCATATCATTTTTTTTGGAGGGGGGATAGCGGAAACCCTCTTTTTAGAGGGTTTCAGCTCCCACTTCCTCCCTAAGCACCGCGGCACGGGAAGGAAGGTCTCCTCTCCCCCCTCCCTCTCGGCAATCATCTGGGACACGTCACAGGTCCCAGATGATTGCTCGGCCAATCACGGTGCACAGCGAGGCTCACGCATGCGCAGTGTGTGCCCGGCTGTGAAGTCACAGCCAGACGCCCACAGTAGTGATGCCGGCGCCACGGAGAGGAGTGGGAGACGAGCAGGGCTTCGTTCCCCAGCTGTACCCTGGGACAGGTAAGTGTCCGATTATTAAAAGTCAGCAGCTGCAGTATTTGTAGCTGCTGACTTTTAATATTTTTATTTTAGTAGGAACTCCACTTTAAAGCAGTTATTCACCCTAGAAACAAACAATTTTAAGTCAGCAGCTACAAAAACGAACCTGTTCACGAATCCAGAGTGGTCCCCCCAAGCCAGCCTTCAGTTGTATAGCGGAGAGCAGTATTTTTTACGCTAACTTCCTGTCCAGCAAATTATTCCTTTAGGTAGAATTTATTTTATTACCACTTTTGAAGTAAAATAAAAGCTCACCTAGAGCAACTGACATGGCAAACCTACACAAATGTCACACATCTCAACTTTTTACCGACATGGTACGTTTTTAAGCTACATTATTGAATGTGGGTTGAGTATTGAGTAAATGTTAATAGTAATTTTTTAATGCAATGAATGTAATATGACAGATCTAATGGTGCGTTAAAAAGCTGAAATTACTAATATGGAAAAGAAGCGTTTTCTAAATTGAAATTTCCTGAGGCCGGAGATACCTCTTACCTCACAAGACGCATCAATGCGCCCCGGTGACATAGCAGCATGTAGATATGCTAAGAGCAAACAGCGCTGTCACTCAACGACAGAAGAAGGGAGGATGGGGGCTGGGGAAGCGACTGACATGTGGGGGGGAAGGGGAGAGATTTCCATTAAACAGAGACATGCAAATCCTTAACTGCAGAAATCCTGATGATATTATACAGCAGATGTCACCAAAGTGATCGCACTGGAGACCAAACAGCGGCATATATCACAGTGGATCAGCGCAGAGGCCCTGAGATGTACTGAAAATGAGGCAAGAGATGACAGATTTTGTGATACTCTGAGGAAGTGCAGTGGGGGGCGAGGAGGGCACACGCTATACTAATGTTTTAGAATGCAAAATACAAATCAAAGTCCTACGATATCCCAGAAAACATATTTAAGATTCCTATTTGTCTATATAAGGTCAAAAAATACCAAAACACTTCAGAGAGAACACCAGCCATTCACATCAGTCTGTGAACCAGAGAAGCTTACACTCTTTTACATCACAATCCACAGAATTCCCCCCTTACATCAGACTCCAGAGTTCCCCTTTGCATCACAGTCTGCAAAGTTCTCCCTTACATCAGAATCCGCAGGGTTCCCCCTTACACTGTAAGCGAGACTCTGCAGACCCTGATGTTAAGGGAAACTCTGATGTAAAGGGAAACTCTGTGGACCCTGATGTAAAGGGAAACTCTGATGTAAAGGGGAATGCTGAAGATGATGATGTAGGGGTGAATGCTGCGGACTCTGGGGTAAAGGGGGACTCTGATGGAAGGTGGTCTTTGGTCACTAGAGCCCCCCCTTACATTAGAATCTGCAGTATTCCCCCTAATATCATGGTCCAAAGTGTTCCCACTTACATCAGGGTCTGCACTCTCCAGCATTGCCCTTTACATCACAGTTCCCTTTTATGTCAGGGTCCGCAGAGTTGCCACTTACATTGTTCGGGGTACATTGCTCCTTCCATCTAACTCTTCTCTGCTGAAATAATCTGCCCTGCTGGAGTCCATTTGTGGAGATTATTCTTCCCTTTCTGCCCTGTAGACAATAGAAGTGAGGTGAAATCCCCTCTTAGACAGTTGTCACCAGAACAGGTGCCCCCAATGAAAGGCTTGCCCTCTATCCCTGTTCTGGTAGCCACTGGATAGGATTTCCGATACATTTTTCAGTGACAGTGGAGACCAAGACCAATAGAAATGGTGAATCTCCCCATTGAGGACAAAGACATTAATAAAAGAGAGTAAAGCCTTGTATACACAATGGGCTGGATTCAAGAAGCAATTGCGCCTACGTAACCATAGTTACACAGGCGCAATTGCTTACTTGCCCCGGCGTAACGAATGCTCCTGATTCAGGAACCTCGTTACGCCGACTGCAGCCTAAGATATGAGCGGCATAAGGCTCTTATGCCCGCATATCTTAGGATGCATTCTTGCGATGGCCGCTAGGTGGCGTTCCCGTTGTGCTCAGCGTATAGTATGCAAATTGCATACTAACGCCGATTCACAACGTTGCGCGAGCCCTGCGTACGCAGTTTACGTCGTTTCCGTACGGCGTCATTCGCGTAAGGCTGCCCCTGCTATTAGCAGGGGCAGCCAATGTTACGTATACCCGTCGTTCCCGCGTCGCGAAATTTGAATTTTACGTAGTTCGCGTAAGTGATTCGTGAATGGCGCTGGACGCCATTCACGTTCACTTTGAAGCAAATGACGTCCTTGCAACGTCATTTGCCGCAATGCACGTCGGGAAAGTTTCCCGACGGAGCATGCGCTCTACGATCGCCGCGGGAACGCGCCTAATTTAAGTGATTCCCGCCCCCTACGGGATCATTTAAATTGCGCGCGCTTACGCCGGGCAATTTTAAAGAGCGCACACGCAATTTACGGAGCTACTGCTCCGTGAATCGCGGGTAGCGCAGTAAATTTGCGGGGGCGCAGGGCAAAAACTTTGCCCTGCGCCTCCGCAAAAAAAGCGCAAAGGTACCTGAATCCAGCCCAATGAGAATATCAGACAAATGAAACCCCCCCCCCCCCCCGTTTTTTTTTAGCACGTTAGTCTCGTATAGAAAACAAATAGGTTACTAAAGTTACAAAAATTCTCTCAAGGCAGAATGCAACTTTGGAACTGATGTATTGTATTTCTATTGTATTGTACAGTTGTGGCCAAACGTTTTGAGAATGACACAAATATTAGTTTTCACAAAGTTTGCTGCTAAACTGCTTTTAGATCTTTGTTTCAGTTGTTTCTGTGATGTAGTGAAATATAATTACACGCACTTCATATGTTTGAAAGGCTTTTATAGACAATTACGCATCAATGCGCCCCGGTGACACAATTTTACCAGAACGAGTGTTCCCGTCTTATAACTTGCTTCTGAGCATGCGCGTTAAAGCCTACACACGACCGTTTTTCACGACGTGAAAAATGACAACGTGAAAAACAACAACGTGAACAACGACGCGAAAAATTAGAGCATGTTCTAAATTTTTAATGCCCATTTTTCACATCATGAAAAATGCTTTGGAGCCTACACACAATAGTTTTTAATGACCATTTTAAAAAAAATCATTTTTCACGTCATGAAAAATGGTCATGTGTACGTGGCATAACAGGTTTTCTTCTAAGATTGCCCTGTATTTGGCTCCATCCATCCTCCCATCAACTTTGACCAGCTTCCCTGCCCCTTCTGAAGGAAAGCATCCCCACAATATAATGCTGCCACCGCCATGTTTCATGGTGGGGTTGATGTGTTCAGGATCATGTGCAGTGTTAGTTTTCCACCACATATAGGCCCAGATTCACGTAGAGGGCGCATCTTTTGGCCGGCGTAGCACATCTCATATGCGCTACGCCGACGTAACATAGAGAGGCAAGGCCAGTATTCACAAAGCACTTGCTCCGTAAGTTACGGTGGCGTCGCGTAAATGGGCCGGCGTAAGCCCGCCTAATTCAAAGTAGGCAGATGTTGTATTAAAATGAATCGTGACCCTGTGTAAATGAAGTGCCGAACGAACGGCGCATGCGCGCGCATGCTCAGAATCACATAGAATTTACTCCCTAAGATATGCCGGCTCAATTCATAAGACGTGAACGTAACCTACGCCCAGCCCCATTCATGTACGACTTACGTAAACAACGTAAAATCCGACGGCAGTTCCGACGTCCATACCCTAACATGACTTAGACCAACTATTTGGTGGTTTATCTTTACGCCGGACATACGCCTTACGTAAACGGCGTAGCTTACTGCGACGGGCGCAAGTATGTTCGTGAATAGGCGTATCTAGGTAATTTGCATATTCGACGCATAAATCAATGGAAGCGCCCCTAGTGGCCAGTGTAAATATGCAGCTAAGATACAACGGCGTAGAAGACTTACGTCGGTCGTAGGAAGCCAAGATTCAGGCGTATCTTGTACTGTGAATATGGCGCATAGATATGACGGCGCATCCGTGGACTTACGCGGCGTATATAAAGATACGTCGGCATAAGTTTTTATGAATCCGGGCCATAGACTTTTACTTTTAGGCCAAAAGGTTCAATTTTGATCTCATCTGACCAAAGCACCTACTTTTACATGTTTGCTGTGTCCCCCACATGGCTTCTCGCAAACTGAAAACGGGACTTCTTATGGTTTTCTTTCAACAATGGCTTTCTTCTTGTCACTCTTCCATAAAGGCCAGATTTGTGCACGACTAATGGTTGTCCTGTGGACAGATTTCCCCACCTGAGCTATGGATCTCTGCAGCTCCTACAGAGTTACTATGAGCCTCTTGGCTGCTTCTCTGATGCTCTCCTTGCTCGGCCTGTGAGTTTAGGTGGACGACCATGTCTTGGTAGGTTTGCAGTGGTGCCATACTCTTTCCATTTTCGAATGATGGATTGAACAGTGCTCCATGAGATCTTCAAAGCTTAGGATTTTTCGTATAACTTAACCTTGCTTTAAATTTCTTCACAACTTTATCCCTGACCTGTCTGGTATGTTCCTTGGCCTTCATGATGCTGGTTGTTCACTAAGGTTCTCTAACAAACCTCAGAGGGCTTTAGAGAACAGTTGTATTTATACTGAGATTAATTTACACACAGGTGGACTCCATTTACTAGTTATGTGACTTCTGAAGGCAATTGGTTCCACTAGATTTTAGTTAAGTGTATCAGAGTAAAGGGGGCTGAATACATAATGCACACACTTTTAAGATATTAATTTGTAAAATAAATTGGAAATAATTTATAATTTTCCTTCCACTTCACAATTATGTCAATCTCAAACGCTGTGTACTAAGGAACATCAAATGATTACACCAAATGCAGGTTTTCTAGTCTGATTTTCTCATTGTGTGTACTGGGCATAACTGTTCCCTACACTGCCCAAAACAAAACAAAAACAAAGTCTTTAATACAGAAACCTGCCAAGATTTGTGATTTGGTTCTTTTTAACTGAAACTGAGATTGTTTTTTGTTCTTTAAAGTGTGAAGTGTTTATTTTAGTGGAGTGGGGGGATTTAAGCGTCAGCGATTTGTGTAAAAGTACGCACACCTCTCCCCAGCATTTGGGAAAAGAATAGAACGCACAACGCGGCTCCGTTTAACAATCTGTCACTTCACAAAAGGCCGGCACTTGGAGACTTTGGTGAAAACAATTGAGGCGGTATTGATAGCGAGCGGAATTTATTGTATGATGCCATGTGGGTATTTAATTTTTACAAAGAAGGTTAATTAACATCTAATTAAGCTGCAAACCCACGACAGTGGGGGGATCCAGAATAATTACATTATTGACTACATAGACAGCAAAAGTTTAAGTAGAAAAGTAAAGCGGCAATAAATTGGGGTTCTATTCCACATGGCGAATAGTGAGGTGGGGTGATTATTGCAGGACATACATCATCACGCTTGGGGACAGACCACCCAAAACTGATACTTAATTGTCATGAATTCTAAAGATTACAGCAGATGTAAACCCTCAAGGCCCATTCACACTGTTGTGGTACTGTTCATTTGAATGGGCCGCCTAAAGTACCGTAAGGTACCAAAAAGGTGAATTTCTTGCGACACACCACAATGCAGTCTATCAGCAAGGTGCGTTGGGGTGCCATATCATCTGAATGGCAACACATCACCGGAATCCCGACTAGGTCTGGTACAAGGAATCATATTATTCTATCCTGGAGTCTTTGCCCTGGTTACACGTCAGGTTTTACTTACATATTAAGATATCTTGCTCGCCTATAGGGCTCTTCATGGCTTGGCCCCCCATTTTTTGTCTGAACGTTTAATCAACTTACTCCATCCCCTCCTAACCTCCAGCTCCACTCCTTAAATTCTGGTCTTCTATGTGTCCCCCTTCTCATCTACACTCGATTGGAGACAGAGCCTTTTCCTGCTTTGCCCCCAAACTTTTTTTTGCTGTAATAAAAACATAAACATTCCTCGTGGCAGCGATAAAGCATGACAGGTACTCTTTGAGGAGACATCTGGGGGTCTATACAACGCCAGATCTCTCCTACACACTTAAAAGCATGATCTCATGCTTTTAAAAAATAGCTTTGTTTACAACTATCCCTAACTGGAAGTGATAAAAAGCCGTCACTTCCAGTCTCAGACCTAGACCACAGAGATGATCAAAGACCCTCCAGTGGTCATCCAGTGGAACTGCCGAATCGGATACTGGGCTTTCCAATTGTAGAGAAATAGGCAGATTCATAAAGATTTAGGCCGGCGTATCACTAGATACGCCAGCCTAAGTCAGAATCTGCGCCTGACGCAAATTTAAGCGTATTCTGGTAACCAGATACGCTTAAATTAGGCTAAGATACGAGCGGCGTAAGTGTCTTACACCGTCGTATCTTAAAGTGTAATTTTTAGGCTGGCCGCTAGGTGGCACTTCCATTGCAGTCGACGTAGAATATGTAAATCACTAGATACGCCGATTCACGAACGTATGCCCGGCCGACACAGTACAGATACGCTGTTTACGTAAGGCATTTTCAGGCGTATAGTTATACCATCAAATAGCTGGACTAGTAATGTTAAGTATGGCCGTCGTTCCCGCATCGAAATTTGAAAATTTTACGTTGTTTGCGTAAGTCGTCCATGAATAGGGCTGGACGTAATTTACGTCCATGTCGAAACCAATACGTCCGTGCGGCATACTTAGCCGCAATGCACACTGGGATATGTACAGGGACGGCACATGCGCCGTTCTTAAAAAACGTCAATCACGTCAGGTCACACTTCATATACATAAAACACGCCCCCACATCCTCATTTGAATTAGGCGTGCTTACGCCGGCCCCATTTACGCTACGCCGCCATAAATTTGCAGGCAAGTACTTTGTGAATACAGTACTTGCCTTGCAAACTTACGGCGGCGTAGTGTAAATGCCATACGCTATGCCGCCACAACTATGCGCCCGCCTACCTGAATCCACCTATATGCCTGGAAAGGCACCTGCGGGAGGTGAGGGGGGCAACCAGAAGCTGATCAGCTGCTTGAGTCACTTTTAGAGAAATACTGAATCGCCCGCTGCAACTTTTAATACCATAGTTATGGCTGACAGCTGCAGCCGTAGCATAGGCATGTGCTATTGTGTGTTTAGATTGAACACAGCTACAGTAAGCAGAAATGGGATAAGGAAACATTTTCTAAATACAAGAGCCGTATTATTACCTGAATCTTGGTGTGCTCTGTGTGTTCCTTCTAAACCTGTGCAGTAATCCATTCCAGTGTGACATTTTACCTCTGTGCAGGAGCTTCCTGTAATAAACACCGGCCATTGCTGCTCTCTCTCCTTGTGCAGGGTGACTGGTTTTGTCTTGTCTCCTCCTGCGGTTTTCTGCATATAGCCTGTAGGGGGTGGAGCCTACTGGGTGCCTCCCGCAGCCCTGCTCTCTGCACAGGTTATGTACAGCATGATGATGTCACTTCTACTTTTTCAACATAATCAGTTTCAGCTCCCTCCATAAATTTTCTATAGGATTAAGGTCTGGAGACTGGCTAGGCCACTCCATGACCTTAATGTGCTTCTTCTTGAGCCACTCTTTTGCTGCCTTGGCGGTATGTTTTGGGTCATTGTCATGCTGGAAGCCCCATCCACGACCCATCTTCAGTGTTCTGGCTGAGGAAAGAAGGTTCTCATCCAAGTTTTTACAATACATGGTCCAGTTCATTGGCCCCTCCATGGCGGTGTATTGTGTTGCCAATGGTTTGTTTGGTGATTGTGGTCTCAATTGCCTTGAGATCATTCACAAGCTCCTCCTGTGTAGTTCTAGGCTGATCCCATTTTTCTCATGATCATCCTTACACCATGAGGCAAATCCTTGCATGGAGCTCCAGACTGAGTGCGATTGATGGTTATTTTATATTTCTTCCATTTGCAAATAATGGCTCCAACAGTTGTCTCATTCTCACCAAGCTTCTTGCTGATGGTCTTGTTGCCCATTCCAGCCTTGTGCAGGTCTACAATCTTGTCCCTGACATCCTATGATTGCTCTTTGGTCTTGCCCAGGATGGTAAGGTTTGAATGGAAGAAAGAGATTCTGTGGACAGGTGTCTTTTATACACATTTGTTGTTAGGAGCACCTTCTATTCTGTGTATCACATGAGCACATACTGAAGCCAGTCTGTGGGAGCCAGAATTATTGTGGGTAGGGGATCAAATACTTATTTTACTCACTAAACTGCAACTCAATTAATAACATTTGTATCCTGTTTTTTTTTATGGATTTTTGGTTGATATTCTGGGCCAGATTCAGGTACAATTGCGCCCGTGTAACGTAAGCCGTTTACGTTACACCGCCGCAAGTTTTCAGTTTTAGTGCCCGATCCACAAAGCACTTACCTGGAAACTTGCAGTGGTGTATCGTAAACACGTCCGGCGCAAGGCGGTCCAAATCTAATGGGGCGGGTACCATTTAAATTAGGCGCGCTCCCGTGCCGGACGTACTGCGCATGCTCCGTTCGCGAATGTCCCGACGTGCTTTGCGCGAAATTACAACGTGCCGACGTGTTGAGAATCGCGACGTGCGTAACGTACTTACGCCGGGAAAACAAAAAAATTCAAAAGCGACGCGGGAAAGACGGGCATACTTTAACATGGTGGAGTAATTTTACACCATGTTAAAGCAGCCCTATCTTTGCGACGGGAATCTAAGACTTGCGCCAACGTAACGACGGGAAAAACCTTTGTGGATCTCCGTAACTGCTAATTTGCATACCCGACGCTGGTTTACGACGCGAACTCCCCCCAGCGGCGGCCGCGGTACTGCATCCTAAGATCCGACAGTGTAAAACAATTACACCTGTCGGATCTTAGGGATATCTATGCGTAACTGGTTCTATGAATCAGTCGCATAGATACTCTGAGAGATACGACGGAGTATCTGAGATACTCCGTCGTATCTCCTTTGTGAATCTGGCCCTCTGTCTCTATCATTTAAAATACACCTATGATAAAAATTATAGACCCTTCATTTCTTTGTAAGTGGGCAAATAAGTGGGCAAACTTACAAAGTCTACAGGGGATCAAATAATTATTTTCCCCACCGTATGTTTGAATACAAGATTTTGTGTCTGGAGCTTTGAAATGGACATATAGATACAGTAAGGCGACTTTACTATTACATGCATAAATCCTTTTTAATGGTTTTACAGTATTTAGATTAATATCGGTCTTGTAATATATATTTTCTTTCACATGAATTCAACGTGGCTCCAGACAACAAATTCTAAGAACAATATGGAGGATCTGGAAAGACAGGCAGGCTGGACGCTTGAGTGTTCTATCACTCACATGACGCAGAGACAAATCCATGGCGGCATCTCCTGCCCGTCAGTGTCGAACGATGTCACACTGACAAACCGCCAGGGGAGAAATAAGGTTATCTGACAATTAACCTCTTCAGCGCCAGCAGGGTGGGCGCCCCTTCTTCCCCCTTCTGGTAAGAGTTAACCCATCAGTCAAGGTGCGATCATTACATCAATCTGCGGCAGGGGTGAGGGGGATCGGAGTGAATTTTGCTGAAATACGAGCGTTTTGGTCAGGAATAACAAAGTCTGACTCATCCCCAGCTCTGGCAGCCACCTATGAATGTATTAAGTCGCTGTGATCAGTGCGGAGCGTGACTAGAAAGATTATCTGGCTGGGCTGGATTCAATTCCAGAGCTGCTTCTGGCGTTTGACACAAATCTTCAGCACAGGTGAGTGTTACGCCACTAGCGACTTGACAAATTTACTGACTCATGCCAGCAGATGTTCTCCTTAAAGTGCACCTATCTTGTTAAAGAAATAAAATAAGTTCTCTCTCTAAAAAAAAGCTTAAGACATTACTGGCATTGGCAGTGCCCCTGTGCACAGGACCTGTTGAGGGACCTGGAACATGAACTCCCTTAGATCTACAGTGATTGCACTTCCAAGGATAAAAAAACGCTCTATGTGTAGCAGCCCCCCTCAGCCCCCCTAATACTTACCTGAGCCCCATTTCTATCCATCGATGTGCAAGAATGCCTTGGCCATCTGGTGGCACCAATGGCTCCCGCTGCTGTCAATCAAAGTCAGTTAGCCAATCAGGAGAGAAAGAGGGTGGGGCCGAACCGCGGCTCCATGTCTGAATCGACACAGGCTCAGCTCAGGTGTCCCAGAGCAAGCTGCTTGCTGTTGGGACACTCGACAGGAGGGAGGAGCCAGGAGTACTGAAGAGGGAGCCGCGAAGAGGAGGATCAGGGCTGCTCTGTGCAAAACCACTTCACAGACCAGGTAAGTATAACATGTTTGTTATTTTGAAAGAAAAAAAAAGAGATTTTAGTATCACTTTAATTGGAGATTTTGCCTGTAATGGCACTTCCAGTTGGTGGTGGCTGGCATCATTCAAAATGGCTATACATTAGTATCTTTTTTTTGTTTATCCATCCACAAACTAGGTGAGGGACCTTTCACCTCCACCCCTGACAGGGCATTGTATCCTGATAGCGGTGCTTGCCATTGTAGAAATACACTTTTCAGTGGCTGCAGATGATTGGCTGCCACCACTAATCATTGGAAAATGTTATAACATTGCCCTTCAACAGAGGTCAATCAAATGATTCACTTCTGTTGAGCAGGGATTGTTACAAACTGTTTGAAATGCGCCCTGCTGTACCAGCCAAATTATGATCAGTGTATGGCCAGTTAAGGCACTGCCTCCCAATTAGCATAATTGGTGTCAGCCTGCTGTGTGAGCTCTATAAGTTGGCCATTGGGCTAAATATCGGGTCTATGAGATAGACAGCACAACGGGCAACTAAAGGAGCACACATGGCAAAGTGACATTATTGCTGTTACTTGTTACACCTTGGCTTAGGCCCCTTTTACACAGGGCGGACTTCGTTCCGACCAGCAGGGGACCCACTCACAGATCCCCTGCTAATCTGAGCAGAGCAGGTGGATGACAGGTCCGTGTCCGCTCAGTTCATGCAGAGCGGACACGGTCAGAACCCGCTAGGCTCTATGGGCTGTCTGGGTGTAAACTGTCCATTGGCTGTCCATTTACACCCAACTACCTCATTTTGTCGACCGCCTAGATGGAATGGGATGGATCCCCTTCTGTTTGTTTTGACTGGATAGGATCAGAGGTAGATGGGTGTAAATGGACACAAGTCCATTATACTTGCCTATCTATAACCTGACAAAATGGCATGTGGACCTGATCGGAACAGTCGTGTGAAAGGATCTCTCGGCCTGAACTGTAGATGTGGGGTGCATTTAACTCTGAAAGGCAACATATGTACATCTACACTGCATTATTGTGCATTGCAACATGTGTTATGGTGTGAAAGAGCTCTCAGATTTAATTCTGCACTTGTAGTTTTTTTTCTATACACACCAAAGAAGCGGCCCGGTCTTGTTACACTGGCACGCTGCTACTTTCCAAGGACAAAGTGAGGGATTTATGAATCGAGATGCAATCCTATAGTAAATCTGTCTCATAACATCACAGCTTCTCTTTGCTCTGCCAGCAGACCTGATATATTTCCCTGTCTGTAGATTCAGGGATAATTCACACAAGCCAATGCATTACAAAGCAGCAGCTGGTATGCAGTGCAGTCCTCCCAAATCAGCACAGTATTGCTGCACCAATCTCGGTGCATTGCACCGACCACTTCTTCATTTTTTAACCACTAGAGTACCGGGCCATCGTCAAATGACGGCTCCACGGTTACTCTGAAAATTCAACAGGACGTCATTTGGCGTCCTGTATTCTTGCGGCCACTGGGGGGCGCGCGAGCGCGCCGGCGGCCGCGCGCGCGCGCCCGGCGCGTCCCCGAGATGCCGATGCGCGTGCCTGGCGGTCGCGATGTCCGCCAGGGACTCGCGATCGGCGGCTACAGGGACAAGACGTGGAGCTCTGTGTGTAAACACAGAGCTCCACGTCCTGTCAGGGGAGAGAGGAGACCGATCTGTGTCCCTTGTACATAGGGACACAGCATCGGTCACCTCCCCCAGTCACCCCCCTTCCCCACAGTTAGAACACAATTTAGGGATACATATTAACCCCTCCCTCACCCCCTAGTGTTAACCCCTTGAATGCCAGTCACATTTATACAGTAATTAGTGCATATTTATCGCATTAATCGCTGTATAAATGTGAATGGCGCCAAAAACGTGTCAAAAGTGTCCGATGTGTTCGCCGCAATGACACGGTGACAGTAAAAAAATCGCAAATCGCCGCCAATACTAGTAAAAAAATTAATAAAATAAAAATGCCATAAATCTATCAGCTATTTTGTAAACGCTATAACTTTTGCGCAAACCAATCAATATATGATCATTGCGATTTTTTTTTACCAAAAATATGTAGAAGAATACATATCGGCCTAAACTGAGGAAAAAAAAAGTTTTTTTTTTTTTTAAATTGTGATATTTATTAAATAAAAAAGTAAAAAATAGTGTTTTTTTTTTAAATTGTCACTCTTCTTTTGTTTATAGCGCAAAAAATAAAAACCGCAGAGGTGATCAAATACCACCAAAAGAAAGCTCTATTTGTGGGAACAAAATGATAAAAAAATTGTTTGGGTACAGTGTAGCACGACCGCGCAATTGTCATTCAAAGTGCGACAGTGCTGAAAGCTGAAAATTGGCTTGGGCAGGAAGGGGCGTAAGTGCCCAGTATGGAAGTGGTTAAATAACTTTACTAAAATGTCAGCAACGCATTGGTGTGAACCAGGCACATAAGGAGACAAGACATTTTGCCTTATCATGCAATGAGACTGCACTGGAATAGCCACCCAACACAATACCACCACATCTTATGTAAATATATCCTTAGGGTAATTATAGATCTTTTTCATTCTTCTGTTACAAAATGTTACCTTTGATGTGAATATAGATTCATTGCACCAGCACAAGATACTTTCTAAAGCATAACATAAGCCAAAGTATTTAACTCTAATGCCGCGTACACACGACCGTTTTTAATGTCATGGAAAAAATGAAGTTTTTCTTGACGTGATTCTTGTCAAGCCTGCCTTGCATACACACGATCGTGAAAAAAAATGCTCGAGCAAAGCGCAGTGACGTACAACACGTACGATGGCACTATAAAGGGGAAGTTCCATTCAGATGGCGCCACCCTTTGGGCTGCTTTTGCTAATTTCGTGTTAGTAAAAGTTTGGTGAGAGACGATTCGCGCTTTTCAGTCTTCGTGCTTTTCAGTCTGTTACAGCGTGACTAATGTGCTATCTCCATTACAAAAGCTAGTTTTATCAGAACGAGTGCTCCCGTCTCATAACTTGCTTCTGAGCATGCGTGTTTTTTTCCCATCGTTAAAGCCTACACGCGACCGTTTTTCACGACGTGAAAAAACAAGATGTGAAAAACAACGAGAAAAATTAGAGCATGTTCTAAATTTTTAATGGCCTTGCACCGATATTGATACTAGTATAGGTATTGGTGCCACTACTGAGCATTTGTACGAGTACTTGTAATTGTGCAAATGATCCGATGCTTGACTCGATACCTGGGATGATCGGTGCGGTGGGGATGAGTTACAAGCACTGATCTACCTGTATAGATTTCAATATAGCAGCTCACAACCGCTTCTCCTCCTCTCCCTCCCGCGGCTTTCAGCTGCTTTATTAAAATCTATACAGGGACATCAGTGCTTGTAAATCCCCCCACCGACGCTAAAATCACCCCGACTGTTCCCTATATCCTTCTTCGTGTCCACCGGTGTGTGCTCCTCTGGCCCCTCTCTCTGTGCTCCTCCTCCAGTCCCCCTCCGTGTCTCTGTGCTCCTCCAGTCCCCCTCTGTGTCCTCTGTGCTCCTCCAGTCCCCTTCCATGTCATCTGTGCACCTCCAGTCCCCCTCTGTCTTCCTCCAGTCCAACCCTGTCCCGGATCTGTCAGGATGGAGAGTGGAGGAAGGAGCCTAGAAAATCTGTCATTTACCGGCTCCTCCCTTTTCTGAAGGCACAGAGTCAGTGATCACTGACTATCCATTCATTTCATGACTGAGCAGGGAGCATGGTACCATGGGATATGTAGTCTTTAGAAATGGATGCTGCAAAGCATGTAGGGAATCCGTATTTCTGTATTATGTCCGTATTTCATCCATCCGTTTTTGGATGAAATACGGACATACATGAATCCCTATGGGATAGCGGGTGTCAGCAGATGAACTTCCGCTGACACCCGATCTCATCGGTCCCCGCTATGGTCCGATTCTGTAGACGGAGGAAAATCTGCAGACGGTCCGTGTTCATCTGATCCCCTCATAGGGGAGAGCGGAGATCTGACAGGTCGGTCCCTGCACAGTGTGCGGGGACCGCCCTGTCATCTGCGGGCTCAGCGGGGATCAACTGAGCGATCCCCGCTTAGCAAGCGGATAAGAAAGGTACGGATCCTCACGGGATCCGTATCTTGGGAAAGGGCCCCAACTGTACATTGGATTGTCAATAATAACAATTATTTGTACTGCTGTTTCAATGTTGATGTTAAAGAATGAAAATATATGCTGTGGTGACCATAGATTTCCTTTAATTGTTAGTAAGAACCACAACAAAACAAAAAATACTATTATAAATGCTCACAAAGCACAGAAATTTAAAAACAGAATATATACAGTAATCGTATGTCCTTTGTGAGCATTTATATTAGACCTTTCCATTCTGGGATTGTGTATGTTGTATAGCTCTACATATTTCATTTTATTGTTCTTTTGACATTCTGGTGTGTGATATAATTGTACAAAGATCGCTTTTTATATGGTATTCTTACAATTTCAAAAAAAAAAATCCCCTTTCTAAATTATATCTCCTATAATATGAATCTGCAACATGTTGTTTTATCATTCCGTATAAACGCTTTATATTTTTTACTTGTATTGAAGCCTTGATAAAGAGGTAGTGTCTTACCCCTATAAAATTTTGGATCTCTTTTACAACCCATGATTTCATTAAAAACATTCTGGATCTTAAATGTTGTACCATTGCGCTCTTCAGCAGTAAATAAACTGACAGGAGTTCTTACCCTTTCACCCTCAATTTAAAAAACAAAAAAACTTTACATAGTGTTTGGGGAAAGGAAGGAAGCCATTAACCTTTTTTCCTAGGCCCTTGAACAGTTCTACATAATGGCCTGGAATCACATACATTGGCGCATATTTATGCCGGCGTAGCGTATCTAATATACGCTGCGCCAGCGCTGCTCAGCGTAAGCCAGCGTAGGTGGAAGTGGGCGTGAGCCATGCTAATGAGGCGTGACCCCATGTAAATGAAGGACTGAGCGTCATAAAGATACGAATAACGTACGGCGCATGCGCCGTCCCGTGGACGCATCCCAGTGCGCATGCTCAGAATCACGTCGAAACAACTGCCTAAGATACGTCGAATCACTGCCTACGACGTGATTGTAACCTACACCCAGCCCTATTCACGTACTACGTAAACTACGTAAAATCCGACGGCTGTGTTCCCTGGTCCATTCCTTAACATGACTTGCGCCTCCTATATAGGGAATAACTTCACGCCGGACGTAAGTCTTACGCAAACCGCGTATATAATGCGCCGGGCGCAACTACGTTCGTGAATCGCCGTATCTCCCTCATTTACATATTCGAATCGTAAATCAATGGGAGCGCCCCTTGTGGCCAGCGTAAATATGCGCCCACGATACGACGGCGTAGGAAAGTTACGTCGGTCGGAAGAAGCCTATTTTCAGGTGTATCTAGTTCTGTGGGCACGGCGCATAGATACGACGGCGCATATTTACACTTACGCAGTGTATCTCGAGATACGTCGGCGTAAGTGTTTTGTGAATCTGGGCCTATATGTCTGCCCCAATGGTACTTTGAAACATAAGGTTGGTTGTGTGAAAACACCTAGTAAATGGCAGTAGGAAAATCAGGGGGAGACCCAGGGAAGTTCACACACAGCAATCCCTACGGGAGCAGTGCTACACTGCTTCACGGGCGGCAGCTCGAATTGCACTAGTAACGCATGCAATACTGTTGCAGAAAATGTCTATATAGTTATCAGATCAGTAAATACTTTCCTCCACACTGTAAAGGTATTTTTCAACAAAATAAAACGGAGTTGCAGAAAATGAAACAACCAAGTGCCTAATAGGCTGCAAACAGTTCCATTGCTCAGTGCTATTTTTAAAATGATAGGGCAAAAACAAACCACAAAACAGGAAAATTTGAAAACTACAAGAGCATGACGAAAATTCCACCAATTACAATTAGTGCACATCCGCCAAGAAACACAATCACGAATGTTCAGACGCATTCCCACATCCAACCAAACATATCCGCTTAACCAGTTGTTAAAGAACAAAATAGCAAACAAGAGCGAGGTAGAGGAACCACTTTTTTTAGTTCATTTAGTAAAAGAGAACAATGAGGAATAAATATGAAAAGTGCACTGCCCACAGCAGCCAATAGGAATATAGCATCAATGAAAGCTGATTTGTCATTGGTTGCTATAGGTAGCCGCTTATTCCTCACTGCCCCAACCTCCTTCTTCTCCAGTATGACACAGAGAGAAGAGACGTTGCTACTGGAATAAATACATTGGACCCCATACCTGACCACACGTGGCACAATCTAGTTGTACAATCAGAATTAGACCTTTAACCTTTTTACCTTTCTGAACCCTTGAAATCATTTTCAGATCATGGGGATCAACTGCTAAAATCAATTGGTGGGAAAATTGCTAGTTAGATCAATCGTGCCATGCCGTTGCCAAATGATATAAGCCCTGGAATTAGGCAGGTCCTATCAAATGGGAGGGTCAGTCAGCCACAGCTCAATGAACCCCTAGCAACCTCTGAAGGAAGCCCAGGATTTCATGGAACCTTGATTTAGAATGGCTGATCTAGATCCTAAAGAACTATAAGCAAAACTTTTTTCATTTTGGATGGAGTAAGGGAGGGTTATAACCTCTGTCAGATTTTTGACATCTGTGTCCCATTGGTGAGATTTCTCTTCACTTTCTCTCCCATAGCCAGAACAGGAAGTGAGAGGAAATCCCCACAAATTAAGGGATTCCCTTGGGGCCCACCAAGTCACCAGAACTAGTGTCCACATTGGAAGATTTTCCCCTTTATTACTTCTCTGGGGACGACCGTAAATTTGGGATTTTCCTTTACTTTTACTTTCAATGATAATGGTAAACATGACAAATTGAGAGGGTGAATCTCCCTAATGGGGGCATAGACAGCAATAAAAACCTAACAGGGGTTCTTATGGTTCTCCATTCTATCCAAAACAAAAAGTTTTGTCTTTAGTTATACTTTAGTAAACACAGTGTAAATCGGTAATTGGAAAAGCTGAAATAGCTTTCGTGAGATCAGGGCCAAGCTGGAGGGTAGGTAGGCAGGAAAGGCGGCCACCTTGGGCTTTTCTCTAAAAAAGGGCAGGACCTGCATCCTATCCTGAAGTCATTCACAGCTCATGGGGGTAAGGTGGGTGGTGATAAAAGACTTTGTCCCAGCACCGCGTTAGAGATACACAGATTGTAAAGTTGTCCATTTGTTTTTCTCACATTTTTGTTTCTGTGCTGTTCAACCTAATCTGAGTGCATTTCATTATTGCACTGTAACATTTGAGGAAAGGTTAAAGCAGTTGTAAAGGCACATATTTTATATCTACCTACTCTGTGCAAAGGTATTGCACAGAGAGGTACCTTCTTCTTCTGGGATCCCCTGCTGGTGCTCTCCTCTTCTATGAGTTCCCCCATTGCAAGCTGTGTGCTACCAAGCTGGGCTGTGTGCGTCCACAAACACACACAGCATGGCTCGGCCCTGCCCCCTGCTCAATCCTCACTCCTCCTATAGCTCCCACTGCTGCCTCTGTGTCCTGTGAGCAGAGGAAGAGAGAGAGTAGCGCAGCTGCAGACGGGAATGGCCTTGCATCGACTAAGGATCCAGGTATTTAGGGGGCTAGTGTGAGCTGATACTGGAAGGTTTTTACCTTAACGCAGAGAATGCATTACGGTAAAAAACCTTATGCCTTTAGAACCACTTTAAAGCGGTCCTCCACCCTAAAGTGGAGTCCCGCTGATCGGAACCCTCCCCCCCTCCGGTGTCACATTTGACACCTTTCAGGGGGGAGGGGGGTTCAGACACCTGTCTAAAGACAGGTATTTGCACCCACTTCCGGCCACACGCTACGGGCGAAAGACGGGCATTCCGTCACATCCCGTCTGTCGCCCGTTGTGTGCTGGGAACACTCGGCTCCCAGCACACAGCGTGTGAGCCAATCGGCGGGCGCAGCGCGACTCGCGCATGCGCCGTAGGGAATCGGGCAGTGAAGCCGCAGCGCTTCACTTCCTGGTTCCCTCAGCGTGGATGGCGGGGGGAGCAGCAGAGTGACGAGCGATCGCTCGTGCTCTGCTGCGATCGGCGCTGGACTCCAGGACAGGTAAGTGTCCTAATATTAAAAGTCAGCAGCTGCAGTATTTGTAGCTGCTGACTTTTAATATTTTGTTCCCATGGCACATCCGCTTTAAGGTAAAAAATTTTTTTTTAGACCAGTCTGTAAGGCAAGGGTCACACTTTTGCAGGCATGGGATTGCACGTAAATCGCATGCTTTTCCACACCAAAAAGTTGCTGCTGTTAGCAGGCGTATGGGGGTGACATTAATTCTGATAAGCACCCCTACGTGCTGGAAACTGCAGTGCATTTTCTCATGCTGGGAGCCGCACAGCACTATTCAAATGAATGGGCTTCTGTGCCCATGCAAACGTGGCTGCAGGAAAACGGCAATAGTGTGAACCTGGCCTAATATAAACATGTGTGGCCTTCTCTAGAGTGGAGGTTTGCTGCAGAAGAGGTGATGTGTTATTATACAGAGGAGAACAGTATAGGGTTATTATTTAAAATATATATATATATATACCCACAGTATCTCACAAAAGTGAGTACACCCCTTACATTTCTGTAAATATTTTATTATATCTTTTCATGTGACAACACTGAAGAAATGACACTTTGCTACAATAAAAGGAGGTGAGTGTACTCAACACACAGCCATTAATGTCTAAACCGCTGGCAACAAAAGTGAGTACACCCCTAAGAGAAAATGTCAAAATTGGGCCCAATTAGCCATTTTTCCTCCCCGGTGTCATGTGACTCGTTAGTGTTATAAGGTCTCAGGTGTGAATGTGGAGCAGGTGTGTTAAATTTGTCGTTATCGCTCTCTCAATCTCTCATACAGGTCACTGAAAGTTCATAATGGCACCTCATGGCAAAGAACTCTCTGAGGATCTGAAAAAAAGAATTGTTGCTCTACATAAAGATGGCCTAGGCTGTAAGAAGATTGTCAAGACCCTGAAACTGAGCTGCAGCAAGGTGGCCAAGACCATATAGCGGTTTAACAGGACATGTCCCACTCAGAACAGGCCTCGCCATGGTCGACCAAAGAAGTTCAGTGCACATGCTCAGCATCATATCCAGAGGTTTTCTTTGGGAAATAGACGTATGAGTGCTACCAGCATTGCTGCAGAGGTTGAGGGGGTGGAGGGGGGGGGGGGTGTCAGCCTGCCAGTGCCCAGACCATACACTGCATTAAATTGGTCTGCATGGCTGTCGTCCCAGAAGGAAGCCTTGTCTAAAGATGATGCACAAGAAAGCCCGCAAACAGTTTGCTGAAGACAAGCAGACTAAGGACATGGATTACTGGAACCATGTCCTGTGGTCTGATGAGACCAAGATAAACGTATTTGGTTCAGATGGTGTCAAGCGTGTGTGGCAGCAACCAGGTGAGGAGTACAAAGACAAGTGTGTCTTGCCTACAGTCAACTGTGGTGGTGGGAGTGTCATGGTCTGGGGCTGCATGAGTGCTGCCGGCACTGGGGAGCTACAGTTCATTGAGGGAACCATGAATGCCAACATGTACTGTGACATACTGAAGCAGAGCATGAGCCACTTCCTTCGGAGACTGAACCACAGGGCAGTATTCCAACATGATAACGACCCCAAACACATCTCCAAGATGACCACTGCCTTGCTTAAAAAACTGAGGGTAAAGGTGATGGACTGGCCAAGCATGTCGACAGACCTAAACCCTATTGAGCATCTGTGGGGCATCCTCAAATAGAAGGTGGAGGAGCGCAAGGTCTGTAACATCCACCAGTTCCGTGACGTCATCATGGAGGAGTGGAAGAGGACTCCAGTGGCAACCTGTGAAACTCTGGTGAACTCCATGCCCAAGAGGATTAAAGCAGTGCTGGAAAATAATGGTGGCCCCACAAAATATTGACACTTTGGGCCCAATTTGGACCTTTTCACTTAGAGGTGTACTCACTTTTGTTGCCAGCAGTTTAGACAGTAATGGCTGTGGGTTGAGTTATTTTGAGGGGACAGAAAATGTACACTGTTATACAAAGTGTAATTTCTTCAGTGTTGTCACATTAAAAGATATAATAAAATATTTACATAAATGAGATACTGTATACACACACACATACAAATATACATTATGCATGACCAAAAAACAAATATAATACATTAAAAAACAAATATAATACATTAAAAAACAAATACAAAAAAATAACATGTTCTAAAAACAAAGAAGGGTCCTATTATGTGCAAAATAGTATAGAAACCTCCTATCTCATCTAAAAAAAAATCTTCTCACATGTTTTGCTGATATTGATGCTGCTTCTGCAGATATTGTATATTACCAGGGAGCTGAATATTTGCTACTTTTGTCAGAAGCTTCTGAGACACAATATTTGCTTGACTTTCAAATAACACTATGAAGACATCTACAATATCTGTACCAAACAATACAGGACTAGCAAGGTGCATCGAACCTCCGATCAGCAAACACAACAAATAATCAATTCACAGACTGAGCAGACCTAAGGTTGAAAACGCAAAGATAAAAATTCAAACCAGGTTCTCAGTGAGAGAGCCTTGTGCAATGTTGGTTCTGTAGATAGGGAGGGACTACAAACCCCAGAATGGCGCCACAGGCTTGCTGGAATATGTAGTTCCTCAACCACCAGAGAGCTACAGGTTATTTACACCATAGATGTATATACAATATTAATGCATTATACAGCAATGAGAATAAAATGGATCATGTTAATAAATAGTTTAGGAAACTTACCAAGTTGGAGTTTGTGGCGTTGGAGTCGTCCTCAGGGAAGGGGATATAGACAGCTAAGGCCACACAGTTGGCAAAAATAGTCAGCAAAATAATGATTTCGAAGGGTCTGTGGAAAGGGTTAAGGCCATACACTGACACAATATCTACAATATATCAAGTAAACATTTTAAATCAACAGCATGATAGCAAGCTTGCCATAACTGGGTCAGCCATTAAAAAGTTGTTTAAAGGGGTTGTAAAGGTTCATTTTTTATTTTCTAAATGAGTTCCTTTAAGCTAGTGCATTGTTGGTTGACTTACCTTTTCCTTCCATTTCCCTTCTAAATGTTTTTTTTTTTTTGGTCTGAATTTCTCACTTCCGGTTCCTCCTCAGTAAGCTGTTCTGGCTGACTAACCCCCAGCCAGTCGTGTAACGTAGGTTTACACCCTGGGACACATACCCGACCTCTGGACAGCAGTTTGATACCACCAGTATAGGCTCAAACGTTGATGCCCAAAACAGGAACCAGTATATTGGGGACCTGCCACATGTGAATGGTGTCTTTTTTCTGTCAGGGTTATTGTCCCAGTTGGCTACAGGGTCATGCATTTTAGTACAGACAATGCGTAACTATATCCGTGGTGCCAACCTAAGTTTGAAATACGTTCTATTTTGACTTCAGAGTCAGTGCAAGATTCCCTGTCGGTTGTATCATACCGCCTGCTTTACGTGCCTTTTGGATGCATCCATCGAGAGACCATCTGTTATATAACCACTTGTTCTCTGTTATACACTTTTCTACGAAATCCTTGTCATCGTCCTGAAGAAGCCCCACGGCGAAACGTGCGTCGGCGACTTCTAAGGATTTTGTGTACAGTGGTCATTCCTTGCATTTGTATTTTATCATTATGTGTTTTTGTATACTATATTGATGATATTAAAATTTACTTTTAAATATACTTCCTTGGCCTCAAAGTCCGACCATCAATACCTACCTGTAGTTATTGTTCTCTTTTCACTATATACACAGGTGCGGCCCATGTGAGTGCAATCCCCTTTGTATTCCATTTTCTTCTTTTCTTTTTCCTTTTTTCGCCCCTCTTTTTCTCCCTCTCTATTTCAAATACTCCTGCTTTCTTTACTGTATAACCCCCAGCCAGATGATGGGGGCAAGCTTACTGAGGAGAAACAGGAAGTAAGAAATTCAGACAAAGAAAAAAAAATGTAGAAGGGAAATCGAAGGAAAAGGTAAGTGAACCAACAATGCACTAGCTTAAAGGAACCCATTTAGAAAATAAAAAACGAACCTTTACAACCCCTTTAAGGAGAACTATGGGCAAAGTTCTTTTGGCCATACTTCTCCTGTCATCTAAAGTCCCAAAATCTCCCCTCTTTTTTACTTCTCCTGTGGGTCACAGGAGTGCAGTGTTCAGACCAAACCAAAAACTCACCCCCTAGTGGTAGCAACTGCAAAATGTTGGACTTCTCATGACTTTCTGTACCAGTGGCAATGGTCACAGAACATACAGAGAGGACAAATCTCCCCAGGAGGGCAGATAGACTGCAATAAAATCCAGACAGGGGTTCTAACACTTCTAGGAGTAAAGAAAATGTTTTAAGATACATTTTAAGGCCACAAAAAAGAGCAGAATTCTATCCCAGAGAAGAGTGGTGGTCTAAAATCACCTAGATACTGACTGTGAAGGATGGATGTCCAAGGTGGGAAATTGAAAACTGATGATCGTGGATTTTGAGCATCTTGCCTTTTATGACAACCCAGAGCTCTGGCTAGACGAAAATATCATGCTGATTGGTTCTAGTCACTGCTGCCAATGGATGGTGAAGAGTTCATTGGGCTTTCTGCTGAAAAACATATGCCAAAATGGATGAGGCAATTCATGCCAAGACCCTCCACTCAGTTCAAACAGTGTCGGGCACACATGTGCCAGAATAACCATGACAGTCCCCCTAAGTTACGGTAAAACCTCCTACGAGTTCAACACCACCATTGCAGCTTCTATAAGGGTCTGCAAACTTTTACAACAACTAATTACATTCACAGATACTGTACATGGATAAAAGTTTGTGGGATTTATAAGACTTACTGAGACAAAGTTCTGCTGCTGAGGAGTTCATTTTCTGTACACAAGTAAATTCCTGGACAATAAACAATACAAAGGCATCAGAGGCACTTTCTAATAGGAATTACTTTAAGCAGAAATAAAATAAAGCCTTTGTTATGTGGAGCCTTGGACCCGTCCCCCTCCATCCCTTGCCCTGCGTCACTCTCAGTCTAGCATTACTGATTTACTGTTGGTGTGTGAGGGATAATACAATGTCAGGGACTGCTGCTAAACTTTAGGAAACACATACAAAAAGCAATGCTCTAATCTTGGGCATGATCTTGTAGAGTAGACGATACCATGAAAACCAGCACCCTGCACAATCCAACACTTTCCAAGGGGGTCAAATGAATTTTGGAAAAAGAAAGAGAAAACAAATCTTTAAAATAGAACTATAAGCTAGTAATGGAATAGTCCAACAAAACCAGCTATTGATGCAAAATTCAGTCTTCAAGCCAGAGATTTCTAGCGCACAGTACCCTTTTCTGACACTAGGTGTCCTCAGTCTGATGACCAGCATCATTCAACCTCCTCTGAGGTCATCCTAGAACAGACCCACACTTTGCCTGTGGCTGAATAGTGAACGGTGAAGCAGTACAGTGATGAGGTCATATCTCTGATCACTCTGCTCTATCCTTCTGTCAGCAAGTATCTTATCAGCACATAAACTGACTGGCTTGTTGTTTTGTTTCTTCTTGTCACACTCAGCCTTGCTGTATAGGGACTGCAAGAGGCTGATACCAGATCAAATTCAGGTACTCATCTTCCTTGTGTTTAGAAAATACATTTTATGATGTATTCGGCATGGTTCACACCTATGCAGGTTGCAGTTTGCATATTCCAGGTGCATTTTTCAATACACGTTTTGATCCACTGAAGTCTATGGAAGAAAAAAACAGAAAAAAGCCCTTTTCATAAAATGCACAGATGTGAACATGACCCATAGGAAACCATGTTATATGGAATGTAGTGTGTTTCTGCAAAACAAAATGCACTAAAAAATGTGTGAACAAGGCCTTAGGCTCGATTCACACCTATGCATGTTGCTTTTAAGCATTTTTGCAATGCTTTTTGCGGTGCTTGCTGCGTTTTTTGACGTGCGTTTTTACCGCGATTTGCTTTTTCTTTTTTTTTTGCCAGTAATTTTTTTTTTTTTACATTTCCTTTAACAACCAGCTATAAACAGGTTAAAAAAAAAACGCAAATCGCGGGACTTGCGTTTTGGATGCAGGTCCATTGAATTCTATTGCATGCAAAACGCTGCTTTTTGCAGGAAAATAAAGTCCTTGACCCTTTCCAAAAACGCAGAGGCACAAAAAAGCATTGATGTGAACATGTTCCATAGGAAACCATGTTAAAAAAATTCCCTGCATTTCTGCAAAATGCATAAAAAAAAGGGAGATTCCCCAGACGAAGACACGTGGTGTCGTAACGCGTAGGAATTGGAGGACGTACACCCGGAGTGACGTAAGCTGGCGATTCAAACGCCGCTTGTTTGTTTCCTCGTTGCACTTTTATTTTTCTTTTAATGTAAGTGCAGGTTTTTCCTCAATAAACATATTTTACCTGCACCAAACGTTACCTCACTATGGGAGTCCCCTCTCTCTCTCTCTTATAACCCACATCATCCATCTGGTTTCGAGGAGCATCTGTCCCAATTAAGGAAGGATCCATCAGATCAAGAGAGGAAACATCAGGGACCACCCATAGAAGGCTGCGAGTGACCTGTACATCAATGCCCATTTAGGAGGGCTGAGAGGTAAGAGTCCCGGGAGCTCAGCCAGGGATCTGGTTTATCTTCTATCGCACGGCCGTGCACTCACACCATAGAGCTGGTGCTCACCTTCATCCAGTGCATTCAGAATATCTGCCCTGACAGCTGATTTGTGTTTACTATTGGGATTGAACTTCCATTCCGGTTTTTTTGCACAATATTCTTTATATATTTTTGCACATTCGCCTTATGAGTATTATATATTTTGGACTCACTATTCACTATTTGAGTATATATATATTTATATTTGGACTCACTATTCTCTTTGCATTTAATACTATATGCTGATTATTTGTCAGCTCTTACATTTATCTTGTTTATGTGATATCACTATTCCATTAGTGTGATATGTTGCGCAGAATCACTATTTATTTATAAAAAAAAAGCATTAGTGTGAATGGAGCCTAAAGTGGTAGTAAACTCTGTACTACCACTCTCACTTACAGGTACGCCTATAATAAGGCTTACCTGTAGGTATAAAGAATATCTCCTAAACCTGTACGGTTTAGGAGATATTCAACTCGCAATGCGCCGCTGACTGCAGTGGCGCATGCGCAGCGGGGATCTTCGGATAAAGGCCCGGCAGCCGCCGGACCTTGCCGGACAGACGTCATCGCCGCTCCAGCCAATCACAGCGCTGGAGCGGCGATACCCGGAAGACACGCCGAAGGCAAGATGACATGTCCCTCGTCGTGGACCAGGTAAGTTCCCCTAACCGCGTTCCAAGGTAAGTATTTCATAATGAGCTAGTATGCGGTGCATACTAGCTCATTATGGCTTTTGCTTTACAGGTATGGAAAAAAAAAAAAAACAGCAGCGGCTTTTCTCCCGCTTTAATGAGGACAGAGCTGAATTATTTTATGTCCTTAAAGAAGAAGTAAACCCAGGGGGGGGGGGGGGGGAAACACCACCTGCAAGACAAAGGCATAATGAGCTAGTATGCGCCGTAGACAGCGGCACCCGTGATTATAGTAAATATGTCCTAAACCGTGTAGGTTTAGGAGATATTTCTTGCACCTACAGGTAAGCCTTAATCTAGGCTTACCTGTAGGTTAAAGTGGTTGTAAAGGGTTTACAAGCACTTTAATATCTGCCTGGAGTTTAGCTTTATTATTACTTCCCATGAAAACAATAAAAATGCAAACAAGTATTTAAATTTAATTAAAAACATATATTAAATTATATTTTAAAGCCTTTGACAGATCAATTTAAATGATTTCCTCTAACTTCCTGCTGTGTCAATAGAATAGGATTGGTCACAGGCAGCAAAAAAATTAAATAAATCCCAGACAGGGGTTTCAACACCTCCATACTCTTTACAACTCTACCAAAAGGTTTGTATAGACATATACTTTAAAATTGTAGTAGAACTAAAGGCAGTTTCTTTCTTTTAATTTTAGATAGCGCGTCTAATTCAAATTGTGAAGAGGTGGGCGTGTTTTATGTAAATAAACCATGACCCGACGCGATTGACGTTTTTAACGAACGGCGCATGCGCTGTCCGTGGACGTATCCCAGTGTGCATTGCTCCAAAGTACGCCGCAAGGACGTATTGGTTTCGACGTGGACGTAAATTATGTCCAGCCCCATTCAAGGACGACTTACGCAAACGACGTCAAATTTTCAAAATTCGACGCGGGAACGACGTCCATACTTAACATTGGCTAGGCCAGCTATTTGTTCGACTAACTTTACGCCTGAAAACGCCTTACGTAAACGGCGCATCTTTACTGCGACGGGCAAGCGTACGTTCGTGAATAGGCGTATCTCGCTGATTCACGCATTCTAGGCGTAAATTAGCGTTCACGCCCCTAGACAGCTAAGATACGACGGCGCAGGCAGTCGTATCTTAGCTACATTTAAGTGTAACTCAATTTGAGAATACACTTAAATGTACGACGGCTTAGATTCAAAGTTACGACGGCGTATTTACTGATACGCCGGCTTAACTCTTTGTGAATCTAGCTTTAAGAGTGCAATGTTTTCCTCAGAAACTGCAGCATAATTGATGACTTGAAATACACCGGTTTGCTATATCCCTGGCAGCAAATAAATGAACAGGTTGACACATGAACGAACATACAAAGGATACTTCCATTCTACGATGCTGATGCAGGCTCTGCGGATGGGGTTTTTCAGGGTGAGGCAGAGTAGCGCCCGCGGGGGCCGTGTCGCTGTTGTGGCTCCCTGTTTTTTTTGCTTGCTGTACTGCTGCCTTTTCCTCTGCGTAGAACTGACCGTGGATATGGTGGCATTGGCGGCACTGCCCATTAACTTGGCCTGTCGGGCGGCATCGATGGCAGCTTGCCAGGAGAGGGCAGCACCTGGGGTGGGGATATGCTCCGTGGCAAGGCCAGGGGTGGAGTTCATGGTGCCCAATGCCGGAAGAGGGTTTGTGTAGTTAGAGCCTGGAAAGGGAACAGAAGACAAGAAGGTTACATTACAGATTATACCAAATTATTATTACTATATATTATTCATGGCTGTAGGAAATAACAGAATGTTCCTGTGACGTCCTTCTACTGATTACTCATCGGCTGGACAAGGCTGATTCCACAAAAATATATAGTAAAACCTTGGATTGCGAGCATAATTCGTTCCGGAAGTACGCTTGTAATCCAAAGCACTTGTATATCAAAGTGGATTTTCCCATAAGAAATAATGGAAACTCCAATGATTCGTTCCACAACCATTTATTCATAAGTCTTTCAGTTTATAGTTCATATAAAAAGATTATAGCGATGTGTAACAATAAAATGTCCATCCACAAATGGCGGCCTCCCCAAGGGGATTAAAAGCAAAATCCAGCAGGAGCTACAAAGTATAAAAGAGAAGAGAGGCGCCGCTAAGTGTGGCAATATGGTTACATTTAATGAAGGTACAACATTTAGCAACTCACATGGTTGATGATTAAAACAGGCACATCTAAGTATGCAGGGATCCGGGGTAAAGCGATCCACATAGACCGTTGGCTCTCACCGATATCAGTCTGCAATTGTGACCGGGAAGACTACCCTGCAGTAGAGCGATCTGAAAGCGAGGCTTGAACCGCTCATGGAAGGGACGACATCAATGGCGGTAAGGAGAACGGTCTATATGGACAGCTTTACCCTGGATCCCTGCATACTTAGATGTGCCCATTTTATTCATCAACCATGTGAGCTTCTAAATGTTGTAATTTCATTAAATGTAACCATATTGCTACACTTAGAGGCTCCTCTCTTCTCTTTTATACTCAGTTGTGACATGACGCTACTCTTATATCAAGACAATCGCTTGTATATCAAGTCAAAAAAAAAAGTGCAAAACGCTCTCAAACCAAGTTACTCTCAAACCAAGGTTTTACTGTATATCTGTATTTTATTCCCCCCTCAAAAAAATGACTTTCTTTACAAAGTTAGTCTTGATTCTTGGGCAAGTAATGTGATAAGGTAAAGGATTATTTTTCATGTCTTGCCTATAGTGTACCTATAGACTATGGGTCTCCAAACAAAGGGCCAGTTTACTGTTCTTCAGACTTTGGGGGCCAGACTGTGGCCTGTGTGAGTAGAAAATGTCCTGGGAGTAAGACCCCTTTCACACTGGGGCGGTTTTTTAGGCGCTTTAGCGCTAGAAATAGCCTCTGCAAAGCGCCTGAAAATCACCTCTCATTCATTGCAGTGTGTCTTTTTACACTGGGGCGGTACGCTTGCGGGACGTTACGAAAAGTCCCGCAAGCAGCATCTTTAAGGCGGGTTGGAAGCGGTGTATTCAGTGCTCCCAAAATGCCCGGCCATTGCAATGAATGGTCAGCACGTCCAAATCGCCTGAAAAGCACTTTGAAAGGTCTGCAAAACTGGAGTTTTTACCCTTTTTTTGTGGTAAAAACTGGCCCGGTATCGACCGAAAACAGCGCAATAGCGCCGCTAAAATATCGCTTAGGCCCTTCAAAAACTGGCCAGCACTGCCAGTGTGAAAGTAGCCTAAACATCTTCCCCCATCTTTGTTTTCAGTGGAAGCAATAGTGTCCCATTGTTGGCGTCAGTGGGAGGAATAGTGCTCCATTGTTGGTGTCAGTGGGAGGAATAGTGCTCCATTGTTGGTGTCAGTGGGAGGAATAGTGCTCCATTGTTGGTGTCAGTGGGAGGAATAGTGCTCCATTGTTGGTGTCAGTGGGAGGAATAGTGCTCCATTGTTGGTGTCAGTGGGAGGAATAGTGTCCCATTGTTGGTGTCAGTGGGAGGAATAGTGCTCCATTGTTGGTGTCAGTGGGAGGAATAGTGCTCCATTGTTGGTGTCAGTGGGAGGAATAGTGTCCCATTGTTGGTGTCAGTGGGAGGAATAGTGCTCCATTGTTGGCGTCAGTGGGAGGAATAGTGCTCCATTGTTGGTGTCAGTGGGAGGAATAGTGCTCCATTGTTGGTGTCAGTGGGAGGAATAGTGTCCCATTGTTGGTGTCAGTGGGAGGAATAGTGCTCCATTGTTGGTGTCAGTGGGAGGAATAGTGCTCCATTGTTGGTGTCAGTGGGAGGAATAGTGCTCCATTGTTGGTGTCAGTGGGAGGAATAGTGTCCCATTGTTGGTGTCAGTGGGAGGAATAGTGCTCCATTGTTGGTGTCAGTGGGAGGAATAGTGCTCCATTGTTGGTGTCAGTGGGAGGAATAGTGTCCCATTGTTGGTGTCAGTGGGAGGAATAGTGCTCCATTGTTGGTGTCAGTGGGAGGAATAGTGCTCCATTGTTGGTGTCAGTGGGAGGAATAGTGCTCCATTGTTGGTGTCAGTGGGAGAAATAGTGCCTTGTGTCAGTGGCGCTGCTCTCCTCTATAATCGCAGAGTCCATTTTTATCCGATCCGATCCACCAGACGGATGTAAAATAGGGTTTCCATCCGTCAGACTTTAGCGGGTCGGATGTCAGCAGACATGTCACCGCTGACATCCGTTGCTCCATAGACCTGTATGGAGTGTCCGTTTAGGTCTGTGAAAGGCGCCTTATTGGTAAGATCTTATTTAATGACGTAAACAATAAACTCTGTTCATCTTTATAGATTACAATATAAAAAAAGTTTTTTTTCGTTTAGTGATGTAAGAAAACCGTACCGGGGTTCTAACCCTCCAACACTCCATCCAAAACTTTAAAAAGCTGAACTCCAGCCTTCAGTCCTGCACAGGCTCCTCTCCTCTACAGAAATTGCTTACTCTGATTTCACTGCACCCCCCCCCCCCCCCCCCCCCCCCTGTTGATGGTGAGACAGCTGTATGTGAGATAGCTATAAACTGGGCAATCTAATCATAGCTAAAATGTATACTGTGTAGTACTAGGGCAAGGATAGGGAGGATCTCATTGGTTGCCTTGGGCAGGATAGACTGTCAAAGACAACTCTTGAGGTCAGCTGGTGTTCAGGGGCTGAGCTGTCAGGCACATTGTTTTCTGCTGTTGTTCTGTAACCGAGCTGATGAAACGCACGCTCTAATTATGGAGGCGATAGTAAAAACATGTTTACAAGGCTATAATGATAGTAACTGACAGCACATCAAGGACAAGTTTAATACGAGGACAGACAAGCACCCCTGGGATACTGTCATTTTAGCACAACGTTCCAATCGCTGTCAGGTTTTTCCAATCCAAAATTATCATTTTTTTTCCTTTTTTTACAAACAGTCCCAAAAAAATAACTGACAGCTCAGAATTCTCACGGATGCATCACCATGACAACACTGAGCCGGTGATCTGCCGAGCTGGTTGCAGCTATCGTGGAAGTTCCAGTGCAGGCGCAATCTGATGTGCCGAGATGGTTCCGGCTAACGGGAAAGTTCCTTCAAGGACTGCGCAGGCGCAAACTTGCTGACGGAAATCTCCGAACCTCGGCCGGCATCCAGGGTGACGTGGATTTCGAGGTAAGTGGCCAGTCGGCCTCACATCCTTGCTTCGCTTGGTCTGCTCGCTCGGCCTCCTGGCTCTTTTTTTAACATCCTCCAATCCACAGGGATGTTAAAGAATGAGCCTGGATGCCGGGCGAGGTTCGGAGATTTCCGTCGGCAAGTTTGCGCCTGCGCAGTCATTGAAGGAACTTCCCCGTTAGGGGAACATTAGGGACAAGTCACCGGCCGTGATGACAGTACAGGATGGTTTATAGCAGTGTACCTACTGGTGATGAAATTATGAAATGATACATAATTACTGTGGGGGACAGGAGCAACGATAGGGAGCAATGTGATATGAAGGGGGGAGGGGGGCACACACTAGCTGGGATGCTAGAAGGATTTAAAATTCAAAGCAAAACTTTTTTTTTTAGGATAGACTAAGAGAGGGTTATAACCCCTGTCAGATCTTTCTTTCTTTTTATGCTGTGTCCCATTGCAGAGATTTCCCTTTACTTCCTCTTCTATAACCACAACAGGAAGTGAGAGGAAATCACAAGCACTAGTATTCTCATTGAAAGATTTCCCCTCTTTTTCTGTTTTAGTGAGCAATAAAAATGTGCGATTTACTTTCACTTTAGGTCAGGGGTCGACAAAATCCGGGCGCCAGGTCGCAATTGCGACAAGAAATTGTGACCTGGCGCTCGCGGCTTTGCGGCCTACAATGATTGCCGGCCGCTGCGGGCCCGCCGCGAATGCGTGGCGGGGGAGGTGGGGGCACACGGAGGGACAGGATCCTGTGTCTCCATGCGCCCCCCACCTCTCCCACTGCGCGATCGCAGCGGGAGAGGCCTTGTGAAGAGGCCTTGTGAAGTCCCAAGCTCTTCCTTCTGTGAGCTGGCGCCATCTGGTGGTGGCCGTTGGCATTACAAGTTAAACAGCCGTTCTAATGTGTAATCTTTCACTGCCATCTCCTTCCCTCTAATTAGAACCCCCAAACATTATATATATTTTTTATTCTAACACCCTAGAGAATAAAATGCCGATCGTTGCAATACTTTCTGTCACGCCGTATTTGCGCAGCGGTCTTACAAGCACACTTGGGGAAAAAATACACTTTTTTTAATTAAAAAATAAGACAACAGTAAAGTTATCCCCATTTTTTTTATATTGTGAAAGATAATGTTACGCCGAGTAAATTGATACCCAACATGTCACGCTTCAAAATTGCGTCCGCTCGTGGAATGCCAACAAACTTTTACCCTTTAAAATCTCCATAGGCGACGTTTAAAAAAATCTACAGGTTGCATGTTTTGAGTTACAGAGGAGGTATAGAGCTAGAATTATTGCTCTCGCTCTAACGATCACAGCAATATCACACGTGTGGTTTGAATACCGTTTACATATGCGGGCGCTACTCACGTATGTGTTCGCTTCTGCGCGCAAGCTTGCCGGGACGGGGTGCGTTTTCTGGCTCCTAACTTTTTTAGCTGCCTCCTAGATTCCAAGCAAATCTGTCAAACCCTGCTTTAGGTGACTAGGACAAGTACAGAGTCACAGACAGCAATAAAACAGGTGTTAAATCCCTTTCCACATCTAAAACTAAGAACATTTGGCCTTCAGTTATACTTTAAATCACCTCAGCATTACTAAAGTGCGTCAATTTGTGAAATAAAACAGGCAAACACAAAAACTCTGGTTTATCAGGTAGATTATGGCCATTTCATATCATTCAGGAATGGCACAGTAGTAATATATATATTTAAGGGCTTGACAAATTTGTTTGGAATCTAGGAGCCAGCTAAAAAAGTTAGAAGCCAGTTTTTTTTAACAAAGCTTTATTAAAAAAAAAAACAAAAAAAAAAACTGCTTCTGTCAACTGGTTGCCATACACATGGGCCGAATGTCAGCCATTTTTTATTGATGTTGCCCCAGCACTTGGCCCGTGTGTACCAGGCTTGATGCTGTGATGGGCAGCGGCTCACTAGGAAAGAACAGTGCAGCAAGGAGGGGGTTGATAGGAGATCCAGTGATGCAGTGACTCATGCCACCTTAGGCACTTTTCACATGGGCGCCTCTGCTTACCAGAATCCACTGGCTCAGTGGGGGATCGCTCCGTCCAAACCTAAATTTGTGACTTTAGGGTGTCTAAAGCTGAACTGCAGCTAATTATTCTTTTGTTCCCATGCAGTGGGGCTGCGTCTGCATTGCATGGGTTAACTGCTTGTTTTTGTCTAGGAGATCGGAGAACAGGGATATACTTATCTAATGCTCTGATCAGCCTCCGCCCCGGGCAGTCTTGTGCAGGGGACTATTCTTGACGTCATTGCACCCGTAGACCTGCTTTGGACATGAATTGTGGGGGAAGCACCGTTTTCCACTGCAACTGAGGATCGGGTGAGTATAAGGCTTTCTGACCACCCCTTGAAAAAATGAGCAGTTAACCCATAGGGACAAACCTTATTTTAGACCTACATGTGATGCTGAGCCTCCATGATTGAAGGAACAGACATTTAATTAACCTTTCAGCCCCGAACCATTTGGCTGGTCATAGACCAGAGCAGTTTTTTGCGATTCGGCACTTGAACTGACAATTGCACGGTCGTGCGACGTGGCTCAAAAAAAATTGACGTTCCTTTTTTTCCCCACAAATAGAGCTTTATTTTGGTGGTATTTGATCACCTCTGCGTTTTTTATTTTTTGGGCTATAAACAAAAAAAAACAATATTTTGAAAAAAAACAATATTTTATAGATTTTGCTATAATAAATATCCCCAAAAAATAAAAATATTTTTTTTTGGTAAAAAAATCACAATAAGCATTTATTTATTGGTTTGTGCAAACGTTATAGCTTCTACAAAATAGGGGATAGTTTTATGGCATTTTTATTAATATATATATATATTTTACTAGTAATGTCGGTGATCAGCGATTTTTATCGTGACTGTGACATTATGGTGTTATGGTGGACAAATCGGAGACTTTTGGTGCTATTTTGGGACCATTTACATTTATACAGCGATCAGTGCTATAAAAGTGCACTGGTTACTGTGTAAATGTGACTGGCAGTGAAGGGGTTAACCCCTAGGGGGTTAGGAAGGGGTTAAGAGTGTCCTAGGGAGTGATTGTAACTGTTAGGGGGCGTGGCTATGAGTGACACTTCACTGATCGCTACTCCAGATGAGAGGGAGCAGACGATCAGTGACCTGTCACTAGGAATGGGGAGAAGTTGTGTTTACACTGACATCTCCCCGTTCTTCAGCTCCGTGACACGATCGCGGGACACCGGCGGACATCGAGTTCGCAGGTCCCGCGGGCACGATCACAACGGTCGTGCGGCGGTCGGCAAGTGGTTAATGAAAGCAGAAAGCTTTTATTTTACAATGTCATTGACACATTAATAAGTGAGTAAGGGACAGTCAGGCTGGGAAGGAAAGAGCTAGAATATGTTGGACGTTCTCCAGCCAGGAAATCAAACGGGCTCTGTCTGATTTTCTGCAGCTTCTAATGCACATTATGAGAAGCTCACAGTGTGCAGTGGAATCGAAGTATGACATTTCAGTACAGGAGAGGAGCCTGTACAACTGTGCAAGACTGAATGGAAGTTCTGATTCAATTGTGATCTGACTGGGTCTACTCTTGTGTTTCTTTTTTTAACACAGCAGAGACCTGCAGGGCATCTTCTAAGATCCCAGCATTTTGTGTCTCCCTCATCGCAGGCCTGCTTTTTGTCTTCCCGCCACTGTCAAGTGGACAGGCAATGCATCGCTGAACCACTAAGCAGGACATTAGCCTGCCGCCACTCTGTCACTGCGTCCCGTTTGATCCCGCTCCAGCACGCAGCTCGCTGTCACTCCTAAGAAGGTAAAAGTGAGGCTGCTTTGTATTCTGAGCGGACGCACATCAGCAGGCGTTGGGCAGGCTTCCTTCTTGTTTTTCTCCTTTGGTACGGTGGCTAAAAATAACCCCCATATTGAGGATACTGACAGGAATGCAAAACATGTAAGCATTGGAAAAAAGCGCAATTATTTATTCCTGTGCGCTGAGACGCAGTCCAGGTCTTGTCGTCAGGCCTTGTACTGCTGGAGAAGGGTGACGGAATCAGAGGTGATAAAGAACCACAAGGCCGAGGTGCACCGGCTGCTACAAGAAATCTGGGACACATGTAGGATGTTTTTTGTATTTCTGAAAATACTATCTGTCTGGCTGTCGCTATCTGCAATATCTCACTAACCTAGGACAAGCATGGAGCAATTCAATCCTGCTGCCTCTGCACTGAGAACCAAGCGATCGAACACTGCCGATGGCTTGGTTCTCTCAGCACCCAGAGCAGAGAGCTGCTGGCTGTCAGCCAGCAGCTTTCTGCTCTGCCCCCCCCCCCCCCCCCTGCACTCACTGAAGCGCTGAGCTGTGGAGAAGCGAGTAGCTGCCGTCTCAGGCTCTCAGCATCTTGCTGAGAGGCTGGTATCAGTCCAGGCACCAGACTGTATTGTCGTGATGATGCGGTGCCTGGACTGATTTCAGTGACGTCAGCAGAGAGCGGACTTCAGACTTTGATTGACAGCAGCAGGAGTTAATGGTGCTGCTGCTGTGTCTTAGCCAATCAGGAGGGAGAGTCTTGGACGGCCTGAGACACTTGTGGACATTGCTGGACAGAGATGGGGCTCAGGTAAGTATTGGGGGGCTGCGCCGTTCGTACAAAACGTCAATCACGTCAGGTCAACACACATTAACATAAAACACGCCCCCCCCCCCCTTACACATTTGAATTACGCGCGCTTACGCGGGCCCCATTTATGCTACGCCGCCGCAACTTACGGAGCAAGTGCTTTGTGAATACTGCACTTGTTCCTGTAAGTTGCGGCGGCGTAGCGTAAATACGATACGCTGCGCCGCCGTTAGATTGCGCGCCCCTACCTGAATCTAGCCCCTTTTTTTCATGCGGAAAAATGATCGTGTGTACGCGGCATTAGGGTTAGAGTTGCAACATGTATTAGTTTTATATAAGTACTTGAAATTTAAAAAAATAATTCATAAAAGTTTTAAATTGCTGTTTGTGTCCAATTAGGGAGTTCTTTTCTCATTGCCTGTCCGGTGACAAGTGCCCAAAGGGTAGAAAGTGAAGAGAGCATCCCCAGCAGAAGCCACAAAACAGCAATAAAAACCTGGCAAGGGTTCTATACTGCCCTACTCTACTCTAAACAAAAATTGCTGACATTGTACGGATTTTGTGCCACCTACACACAATCAGTCACCTAACAAAACACAGACTGACTGAACAGTGGCCCCTTGTCTCATCCATATGACATGCTTATTGGAAACCTAAAATCACCGGCCCCAAATTTGATTTGTACATACTAGCACTTATGCACACAAATAGATTTTATGGTCAGTTAGGCCCCTTTCACACGGGGCGGATCAGTAATGATCCGCCCCGTGAACCTCCGCTTGCTCAGCGGGGATCGCTCCGTTGATCCCCGCTGAGCCGGCGGATGACAGGGCGGTCCCTGCACACTGTGCAAGGACCGACCTGTCTTTTCTCCGCTCTCCCCTATGGGGGGATCGGATGAAGCCGGACCGTATGTCCGTGCTTTAGGGGCGCTTTAGGGAGCGCTGTAGGAGTTAGGGTTCACCTAGTGTGTGTTTACAACTGTAGGGGGGTGTGGCTGTAGGACTGACGTCATCGATCGAGTCTCCCTATAAAAGGGATCACTCGATCGATGCAGCCGCCACAGTGAAGCACGGGGAAGCCGTGTTTACATACGGCTCTCCCCGTTCTTCAGCTCCAGGGAGCGATTGCGACGGGGCGGCTAGAAACGAATAGCCGCGCCGTCGTCCCGGATTGCTCCCCGTGGGAATCCGACCGCCGCATGTAGCGGGGGTCCCGATCGGACCCCCGACCCACGTCTAGGCAGGGACGTACAGGTACGCCAATGTGCCTGTACGTGCCATTCTGCTGACGTACATATACATGCGGCGGTCTGGAAGTGGTTAAATGAGTCCACAAATGTCTGACCTAGATTAGCCCCCTGCTGTAGCCTCTCACTTTGTGACTTGATATATTCCGGCCATAGATTGTTCAAATCTTGGCCAATTCAGCAGGGATTTAAACATTGATCAACTTGGGATCAACAAGCATGCTGGATTTTTACATGTGATTATTGCCAGTAGCTATAGCCGCTAGCAACTATCACTGTGTTCTCCCGGCAGGCTCCTTGCACCCCTCCACCAGGAAAACACAATAGCTTTGTGGGAGGGATTACCCCATCAACACAATGGCCTGGATTCACAAAGCACTTACGCCGACGTATCTCGGGATAAGTGCTGTGCGTCGTATCTGTGCGCCGTGCCCACAAAACTAGATACGCCTGAAAATAGGCTTCCTACGACCAACGTAACTTGCCTACGCCGTCGTATCGTGGGCGCATATTTATGCTGGGCGCATTTCCCGCTCCTATTGATTTTCTATGCACATATGCAAATGAGAGAGATATGCCGATTCACGAACATAGTTGCGCCCGACGCATAATATGCGCGGTTTGCGTAAGGTGTACGTCCGGCGTAAAGTTATTTCCCATATAGGAGGCGCAACTCATGCAAAGGTATGGACCAGGGAACACAAGCCGTCGTATCTTTTGTCGTTTACGTTGTGCGTGAATATGACTAGGCGTAGGTTACGTTCACGTCGTAGGCAGTGATTTGGCGTATCTTAGGCAGTTGTTTCGACGTGATCCTGAGCATGCGCACTGGGATGCGGCCAAGGGACGGCGGATGCGCCGTTCGTTTTAAGTACTTCTATGGCGCTTGGCCCATCATTTGCATGGGGTCACGCCTCATTAGCATGGCTCACGCCCACTTCCACCTACGCTGGCTTACGCCGAGGAAACCCAGCGTAGATTTGAGAGCGAGTGGGAGCACTGGCTTCCTGAATACTGTGCTTGCCTCTCTGTGCTGCGTCGGCGTAGCGTATATTCGATACGCTACGCCGGCATATATATGCGCCAATGTATGTGAATCCGGGCCTAACTGTGTTAATGGGGGAATTAAGCACGTTTTGTTCCTGCAACCCATGGTTGCAGAAAAAAAGAATCGCATCATCCATGACCTGCCTTACAGTATTGCAGACTGGTGACATCATCTCTGCCTAAGCAAAGTCACTGAATTAATTATAAAAGGCAGCGCTTTTCTGAAAATATGATACTATTGCTGTATATTGTGAAATGCCAGGAATGTATGCAGGCTGACTTGTCAAGTTACTTACAGGTCCACTATTATTCTTTAAAATTGTAATTCTTTTTTTAGTGCCCTATATTGGAGCTCTCCTTCAGCGTTGCTTGTATATGAATATGAAGCACTGCGCTATTTACATATTGTAATATTTGGTGTGAGCAATGACAAGTATGTGAATTATATGGTTTATAAGCCTCTGCTTACACAAAGCAATTAATCTCCTCCGACATTGATTTTCTGCTGCTAAAAACAAATGGCTGGGACAATGACGTTGGGATGCAGACTTTGAACTTTGCTTTGCCATGCAAGGTGCTCACTCTTCCGCTTTCATAAAGAAATGTAATAATAGAGAGTAAATATAGACCTGGAGCAACACGTTGTGTGCACTCCACTAAATATTGCTTCTTTCCTTGTGGCCAATCGTCAGCTCTCTGGGGCTCAAATCACCAACCAGGTTCTAAAATATCAATATCCGTGCTGTGTGTCCTACCTTGGTTATCTTACCACAAACTAATATTTCAGTGTTTAGTAGATGATGGATAGTTAAATCCCCTGACCGTTTCATATCTCTTGGGAACTTTATGGGTAAGATCTTTGGGTAGAGGGGCACCCACCATCCCAGTGCTCATTTCCTGGGTCTGCACACCTGCTGTGAATATTATGAAGGGTTTCCACCATCTCAGCTAGGTCTCAGGTCTGCACCCCTGCTGTTCCCATTATGAGGTGTTACCACCATTCATGTGCCAAGTTCCTGGGTCTGCACACCTGGGAACTCTGCTGGGAAGGGAAGGCTGAGAACATTGGGCCAGATTCAAGAAGCAATTGCGCCCGTGTAACCATAGGTTACACGGCGCAATTGCTTACTTGCTCCGGCGTAGCGAATGCTCCTGATTCAGGAACATCGCTACGCCGACTGCAGCCTAAAATCTGCGCGGCATAAGGCTCTTATGCCACGCATATTTTAGGCTGCATTCTAGCGAAAACCGCTAGGGGGCGCTCCCATTGTGATCTGTGTATAGCCAATGCTATAGGATGGCCACGTTCCCGCGTCGCGACGTTCAAATTTTACGTTGTTTGCGTAAGTGGATCGTGAATGGTGCTGGACGCCATTCACGCAATGAACGTCGGGAAAGTATCCCGACGGAGCATGCGCTCTACGCTCGGTGCGGGAGCGCGCCTAATTTAAATGATTCCCGCCCCCGGCGGGATCATTTACATTAGGCGCCCGTACGCCGGGCAAGTTAACACAGCGCCCCCGCAATTTACGGAGCGTCTGCTCCGTGAATTGCGGGCAGCGCAGAAAATTTGCGCGGGCGCAGGGCAAAAACGCTGCCCTGTGCCTGCGTAAGAAAGGCGCAGATTCTTACTGAATCTGGGCCATTGTTTTAAAATTCAGTTCAACTCACAGAAGTGACAAGGACACAACGTTTCTGGCAGGATGGACAGGTATTTTATGTACTTGCTAAAAAATTTCTTAGCCTGAAAAAAGAAATTGAATACAGCCACCACATCTAAGGACTGATAAACTGAAAATATATTACATTAACCACTTAACCACTTAAGACCCGGACCTTTATGCAGGTAAAGGACCTAGGCACTTTTTGCGATTCGGCACTGCGTCACTTTAACTGACAATTGCGCGGTCGTGCAATGTGGCTCCCAAACAAAATTGGCGTCCTTTTTTTCCCACAAATAGAGCTTTCTTTTGGTGGTATTTGATCAACCCTGCGGTTTTTATTTTTTGCGCTATAAACAAAAGTAGAGCGAAAATTTTGAAAAAAAATCAATATTTTTAACTTTTTTGCTATAATAAATATCCCCCCAAAAGATATAAAAAAACGTTTTTCTCAGTTTAGGCCGATACGTATTCTTCTACCTATTTTTGGTAAAAAAAATCGCAATAAGTGTTTATCGATTGGTTTGCACAAAATTTATAGCGTTTACAAAATAGGATTATTTTTTTTACTACTAATGGCAGCGATCAGCGATTTTTTTTTTCCGTGACTGCGACATTATGGCGGACACATCGGACAATTTTGACACATTTTTGGGACCATTGTCATTTTCACAGCAAAAAAAAGCTATAAAAATGCATTGTTTACTGTGAAAATGACAATTGCAGTTTGGGAGTTAACCACTAGGGGGTGCTGTAGGGGCTATGTGTGACCTCATATGTTTTTCTAACTGTAGGGGGGCGGGGCTAGACGTGTGACATCATTGATCATGTTTCCCTATATTAGGGAACACATGATCAATGAAGCTGCCACTGTGAAGCTCCGGGGACCAATCGCGGGACTCTGGCGGCGATCGGGTCCGCGGTCTTGCGGTCACGGAGCTTCAGACCGGGTCGCGGGCGCGCGCCCACGACCCATGGCTGGGCACTTAAAGAGGACGTACAGGTACGTGCTTGTGCCCAGCCGTACCTTTCTGCCGACGTATATCTGCAGGAGGCGGTCCTTAAGTGGTTAAGGACCGCCTAACGCCGATATACGTCGGCAGAATGGCACGGCTGGGCACAGGCACGTACCTGTACGTCGCCTTTAAGAGCCCAGCCGTGTCCCGCGCTCTGGTCACAGGAGCTGAAAAAAGGGGAGAGATGTGTGTAAACACACCTTCCCCGTTCTTCTGTGTGGCAGTGTCACTAATCGTCTGTTCCCTGTTATAGGGAATGACAATCAGTGATGTCACACCTACAGCCACGCCCCCCTACAGTAAGAATCACTCCCTTAGGGCCCCGTAGTGGTTAACCCCTTCACTGCTATTTTTACAGTAATCAGTGCATTTTTATTGCACTTTTCACTGTGAAAATTACAATGGTCCCAACAATGTGTCAAAAGTGTCCGATGTGTCCGCCATAATGTCGCAGTCACGAAAAAAAAACGCTGATCGCCGCCATTACTAGTAAAAAAAATATATTAATAAAAATGCCATAAAAAAATGAGTGCAGAGCTGTCGGGGGACAGATGCAGCATCGGACAGATGCTGCATTCTCATCAAGGTAAGTAAGAAACTGGAAAAAAAATTCCTATACTTCTCTTTTAAACACTGTAACTTAGAAAGTTGCAAAAACAAAAGATCAATAATAATAACAAAATACAAAAATAACCCAGTTTGGTAGTCAGTAGGTTTTTTTTTTCTGGATAGTGCGAGCGCGAGGGATGGTAAACATATGTCGGGCATTTAATGCTGTCTGTGTGTCCGCTGGGGAGAGTTGCTCTTTTTATTTGCCCTGGTCACCATTGTCACTGGGAGAGAAAATGATGGGAAACCCAAAAGCTCTGAGGTGTCCTTATGCTCTAGTGACACTTCAGAGCTTTTGGATTTGCTCAAAAAGGGAAAATCCTCCAATTAGGACAACTGTTTCAGGTCACATCTGACAAATGAATTCTGTTTCCTCTTATTGCGTCATTTATATGCTTAAAAGACAGGAAGCGAAGGGAAATCTACCCAGCAGGGATAGGGCTTTAACCTTGTCCTATTCCAAAAACAATGGGCCAGATTCACAGAAGAGATACGATGGCATTTCTCTGAAACGCTGTCGTATCTCTCAGAGTATCTATGCGACTGATTCATAGAATCAGTTCCGCATAGATAGCCCTTAGATCCGACAAGTGTAATTGTCTTACACCGTCGGATCTTAGGATGCAGTACCTCGGCCGCCGCTGGGTGGAGTTCGCGTCGTATTCCAGCGTCGGGTATGCAAATGAGGTTTTACGGCGATCCACAACGGTTTTTCGCGTTCGTTACGTCGTTGCTAGTCTAGTTTCCCGTCGCAAAGTTAGTCGTCGTTTTACCTGCCCTAACTTTACACAGCCCATGTTAAAGTATGGCCGTCGTTCCTGCGTCGAATTTCAATTTTTTTTTTTTCTTGCGTAAGACGTCCGGGAATCCGAAAGTACGCTACGCACGTCGCCGTTCGAAAAAACTGACGTCACTTCGCGCAAAGCACGGCGGGAATTTCAAAACGGAGCATGCGCAGTAGGTCCGGCGCGGGAGCGGGCCTAATTTAAATGGCACACGCCCCTTTGAATTACGCAGGCTTTCACCAAGTGCTTGGTGAATCAGGCACTTGCGATGAAAACTTGCGGCGGTGTAACGTATATACGATACGTTACACCGCCGCGATTCTACGTGAATCTGGCCCAAAGTTCTTATTAAATACCATAATTTCCTCTCCTGATGAACTGCATGGCAGCATACGTTCAGGTAGCTACGCCCTTGTTCCTACCCCATAGAACTCCGCTTTAAGCCCTATAAGCCAGTCGGCTAGCTGGCACAATCCATCCAGCGATGATTCTGGATGATATCACCTTCCCTCTGGTTCTGCTAGAGAGAGTTTCAAAGAGATGACCTAAATCTCTAAACAAAGCTGCAGCTTGTGAGCAAGCTTGGAGTATCCCAATATCCAGGGCGTGGAGCCAGTTATTTATAGTGGCCTAGCATATGAGGAGAATAATACTTTTAGTTCTCATAGGATTCCAAAGCCACTTCAGATTGCATCCCGGTAAGGGTATAAACACTATCTGGACTATGCAGAATGCCAAATAAGGGTCCCTCATAGCCTACATCCAGATCTTGGTAAACTTCCTGGCTGAAGAAAAAGCCTTTAGAAAGGCTGCCTTCACGACTAAACCTTTATTCAAAACTGGACTGAAAGCAGGGGCAGACTGACAACTCATGGGGCCCCCAGGCAATAGAAGACTATGGGGCCCCCGGGCTTACAGATGGCCACCATGCCAGGAGGCAGTGCAGAGGCAGGGCCGTTAAAATCTCTGGATTTTTACATCAAAAGCATGTCGGTTTCAGACATATCAGGGACAGATGTAAAAAAAACACAGATTTTTACATACTGTCCCTGGTTTTATTGAGCCTGGCAACCCTGATGGGGCCCCCTAGTGGCATGGGGCCCTTGGGCAGTGCCCGAGAGCCCCAATGGTCTGTCCGCCCCTGACTGAAAGTGATCCCATTTGGAGCTGCAGGCCGCCATAGGGTTCCTTGGAGCCTAGGGCCCCGATCCTGGCTGAGGTTATAGCCCTTTATGGCTCAGTCCTTACTCCAGCTGGACTAAAGGAGATCTCACCTGGAGCTGCAGGCCACCAAATATGCCTCGTAGCCTATGGCCCAGATCCTGGCAAACTTCCTGCCTGAGGGAAAAAAAACTGCCTTCATGGAGTCAGCCTTTACTTAAAACTGGGCTGACAGTGACCCATCTGGCTGCCAGAGGTTCCTAAAGGCCCTGATCCTGGCTAACTTCCTGGCTCATTGTCAGCACAATCTGAAAAACAACCAATAGGAATCCTGTCTTCCTGAAAGTGGAGCTCCTTTCTGACATCCTGGATGAGGACTCATCTCTTTTTCCACTTGTTCCTGGACTCCAAACTGGGACTGCAGGAGCAAACCTCTTCAGTGTTAATTAGGCACTGACTTGTGAACTGCAGTCTTCTTTCACTGGACAGACATCTACTCTGGAGGTCAGACTAATGCAATCTCAGTTCTTTTCTATCAATTGAAGCTTGCCCCTGAAGAGGGCAGTTTTATATTTTGCATTTGAAGAGAAGCACGAGTTAAGACAGGCTCACGGACCACAATTCCCAGGTAATATATCTTTTAAAGGTCAAGATCAACACATAAAGTTACCACCAGAGGACACGCTACCCCCAAGGACACATCTAATAACCATGATTGAGTATAGACCTGAAGGACACAGTATCCTCCATGGCAACTCCATGCATCTGGCTAATCTCATGAAGGCCACGTCAACCAAATAGGTGACTCATTATGCCGGAAACCTTAAAAGTGCTGATTTGACATCCTGCAGTGCAGGTAGAAGTGTCCTTGATGGGGTTGAACTGACCACTAAGCCACTCTGCTGCTCTGTCCTTTTCAATTTGCACCACTCTTATAATAAGCTTCTAGCTTAGATATCATAGGAAAAACTGCAACACATTCTGCTGGCAGTGTTAAAAATACTTGCACTGCAGGTACCTCTGCAGGATCTTTCATTTTAGGCATCCTCACAAAAGGGAGATACAGAGGAAACCTGCATATACATCATTCTCAACTTCACCCAAAGAATTGTTTGAAGAGGGTTAATTGGCCTAAGAAGGATCTGAGACCAGTTGACTGAATCTGGAAGGAAAAAGCTGGACATTGCCAGAGCAGAGGATCCTTGCACAGGGAGGCTTCATGTACATATAGACTAGGTTGACCGCCAGGAGACAAGCAAAATGCGGCAAAATCACAGCGCAATTATTTTCCATGTTTTACGGCCAGCGGTCAAAACGTTCCTGTTTTGAATGCCATTCTTCTGCGTTCAGAAGAGGGAGGGTGAACCTCCCCTAACTACAGCAGCTATTAAAATCTTTAAAAAAGCTTCTGGGCCAGATTCATGTAGATCAGCGGATCTTTAGATCCGCTCGATCTACGTGTTTTACGATCCGCCGGTGCAATTTAGCGAGGCTAGTGCAGTATTCACAAAGCACTTACCTCGAAAATTGCACCGTCGGATCGTAACTCCCCCGGCGGAATGCAAATTCCGCGGCTAGGGGGAGTGTACAATTTAAATCAGGCGCGTTCCCGCGCCGATTTAACTGCGCATGCGCCGCCGGCGAAATTTCCCAGTGCGCATGCTCCAAATGACGTCGCTAGGACGTCATTGTTTGCGGCGGCTACGTAAATTGCGGCCATCCGTATTCCCGATCGACTTACGCAAACGACGTAAAAATTTGAATCTCGGCACGGGAACGACGGCCATACTTAACATTAGCTACCCCTCATATAGCAGGGGTAGCTATCCGCCGGAAAAAGCCGAACGCAAACGACATTAAAAAAAAGCGACGGGCGGGCGTACGGACTTGAATCGGCGGTTCTCCTCATTTGCATATCCGACGCGTAAAAAAAAGCGACGACACCTAGTGGCCGGCGGTAGATTGCAGCCTAAGATTCGACTGGTGTAAGTCACTTACACCAGTCGGATCTAAGGGAGATCTATGCGGAATCTGATTCTATGAATCAGCCTCATAGATCCGACCGGCTGGACTCAGAGGTACGACGGCGGATCAGGAGATCCGCCGTCGTATCTCTTTGATGAATCTGCCCCTATGTGTACATGGACACTGTGGGGTTGATTTACGAAAACTGTAGAGTGCAAAATGTGGTGCAGCTCTGCATAGAAACCAATCAGCTTCTAACTTCAGCTTGTTCAATTAGGCTTTGACAAAAAATCTTGGAAGCTAATTGGTTTCTATGCAGAGCTGCACAGATATTGCACTCTCCAATTTTAGTAAATTAACTCCATAGGCTTTTATGGGGTCGAGTTTAGGAGCTTTGGCATAAAAAAACGCTAAAAGCTCCTAAACTCCAGTTTAGATGCTGTGGTGTACATAAGCCCTTATATTGTCTTGGCTACTTGTGACAACCTGTTGGTTGTTGTCATATTTTTTCCTGGTTGCTTGAATAAAGCCGGAATTTATACAGGGTTTTGCCTGCCAAGGCACAAGCAACACAGGCCCAGTTTAGGATGTGCATGATACATGCAGATCTGGAGATGCTTAATGACAAGAGCCTATTTATCAGCTTCCAATACACCTGAAAAAAACTTACCTGAAAAAATGCCCCTTACTGTCTTGGCACTGGCAGACTATAAGGATGAATATGGTTCAAAACAGCAATTTGGCAGAAAACTGGCAGTAAGAAATACAAGAAGGTAGGGAGTGTACAGCTTTAAGAGGTCCACAGAAGGACTGACAACCCAAAGGGAAGTACCAGAAAGGAAGGCACAGGAACCAACACAGAAGTCACAGCATAAAGTGGTTAGACTGTGACCAGGACCTGTCATGTCAAACAAATCATTGCCAAAAAGCGATACTGCGAAAGTCTAAAGGAGAACTCCATGTTGTTAAAAATATTATAATTCTGTGTGAAGAACAGCTGGTTGTTAAGGAGCGGGCTGAGAAGGACGCTGCGTCCTTAACAACTGATGACTCATCAGCTGTCAGCGGGTTTCCCCACTGAGAGCTGAATGGTAAACAAACAAATGCAGTAGAAAATTCAGAAAAAAACGGCGTGGGGTCCCCCCCCAAAATCAATACCAGACACTAGGGACAAGTGCCTCTTCCCCACAAACCTGGGCGATAGTTGAAGGGTTCTGCAGGCAGAGGGCTTATTGGAATCTGGAAACAAGTGGGCCCTTAGATCCCCACCCCCATGTGAACGAGTACGGGGTACATAATACTCCTACCCATTCACCAAAAGTGTAAAAAGCAAATAAAGATGCAACACAGGTTTTTACCAATTAATTTATTCAAAAATAAAAATGTCCCCTGGTGTAGATCCATCATCAATCACGCCACCCACCGCACCCAAAAAAAAAACCTCCGACCTTGTCGAAACACTCCGGTTAACTTCCTGCTTCACCGTTTACCATTGCTTAAATAGCTAAGGGGCAGAGTCACCCAATGATGTTCCGTCCCCTTGTGGAATCACCAACAGTGGAATTCTGGGTCGATGATGTCAGAATGTGTGGGGTAACCAGCTGATGTCATTTGGTGACTCTGCCCCTTAGCTATTCTAAAATGTCAGCAGCGGGAGTGTTCGACAAGGCTGGAGTTTTTTTTTGTTGTGGGGAAAAGGCCCTTGTCCCTATCAACATGCCCCCCCCTTTCCTGGCCTGCAAGCTTGGGTAAGGGTCTAGTATGGATTTTAGGGGGTGGGACAATGTCATTTAAAAAAATAAAAATTGGCTACTGGTATGGATTGGGGGCGGGGGCCCACGCTTTTTTTTTTTTTTTGAATTTTATATTTCAGCTCTCAGTGGGTGCTTCCGGCCTGCTTCTTAACAAACAGCTTTTCTTCACACAGAATTTGAATTAGTCACTCATTTTTCAACCAATTAGAAAATGAATAAATAAAACAAAATTAAACTAACAAAACTAAAGGAATTCCTAAAAAAATCAGCAAAACTAAACTAAAACGAGGCAAATCTATCCGAAACAAATTGTTCCGCTCTGCACATGTCTCATGTCACTCCTCCTCCTGGCTGAATTTCCTTCCTTTTCCAGTCCTGATACTGCAGGTCATGATCCTTTCAGGGTAGGTTATGGGAGTTACGTGTACCAGTTCTGGAATTTGATGTGGGTAGGTCCTAGGGTTACTGTGGGGGTTTTTGGGCCTTCATGTCGGTAGTGAAAGGTGTAAATGTGCCATACTTCCTCCTGTGTCATTCATGTCTTGCAGCATGACAAAGAATAATGGCTTACTGCAAGACTACAGAGGAAGAGCTATGAGAGGTTATTATTAGGGTTGTCCAGATACCGATACTAGTATCGGTATCGGGACCGATACCGAGTATTTGCGGGAGTACTCGTACTCGCGCAAATGCTCCCGATACCTAAATAGAATACTTTTTTTGTATTTATCAACATGTTCTATGAAAATTCTTTGAGTTTTTTACTACTGCGTGACAAGCAAATAAAACATTTTTATTCATTTTTACTAATTTTTATTCTTTTATAATGTCTTGAGTTAGAGTTCTTCATAATTCTAAAGAAAATATCCTTAGTCTGTATTGTGGTTTGAAAACTGTCACATGACATTTAAAAAAAGTATCGGTATTCGGTATCGGCGACTACATGAAAAAAAGTATCGGTACTTGTACTCGGTCCTAAAAAAGTGGTATCGGGACAACCCTAGTTATTATGAAGGCGTTTCTTTCATATGTAAATTAATAACTTCTCAAGGAGCAGGGCTCTGGGAGGGCGGGATCAGAGGAGTGGGACTCTCCCTGTTCCCTGGTCGGAATATATTACTTCTGTGATCCATTCAATCCTACCAAGCAGCAGCACAACTAGCTTTTAGAACAGGCTGTGTATAAAGAGATTTCCCTCTTGAATAATGCTGTGATCTGTGAGGTGGACTTGGGAGGTTTGGACTCTTTCTTAGGTTTAACTGTGCGGGATTGAATGCTAATTAGGATGTATTCAATCCCACCCACCATTAGAGCTATGAGAAATTTACATCATTTGCAAAGGGGAGTGTGCAGGAAGGGGCTGTGGAAGTAACAAAATCTATCAGCAGGATATACAGAGTGTCACATGTCAAAAGCAACAACTAAACTCAGAATATCAGGGGATCTGCAGACAACAGAGCAACATGGTACAGAGCTATGCTGGAAAAGATCATTCCATTCAGTTTTAGTGAAAATTAAGTTGGAGATTAGCTTTAAAAAGGATCTTCCACATTCATCTGCTGAAGTTTCCTAGGTTGGACAACAAAGGAAAAACCCTAAGGGGTTAACCACTGCTAAAGGAATACTGACATTTTAGCACTGTAATTCTAACTTTCCAACTTTTTGACATGGGAATGAGGGAACACCTATTAGCAAAAACATGTAGGCACAGGACAAACCCCGTTATGTCCCCTTGAAAGAGAATTATAAAAAATAAATAAAAATTTGTTAAACCCGCAAGTGCTTCTTTTTACGACTACTATTTCTTTATACTGGCTTTTGAAATTTACAAATGCAGCAATTTATAATTTGGGTGAAATGAAATGTTTAGCATTGTAAAACAATTTTTGAAAGATAAAAAGTGCATTTTACATACAACTATATATATATCAGACCAAAATAAGAGCCACATGTAGAGGAAATAGGGCAGAGGGACTTTGTTCCAAATCAGGGACAGTCACTCGAACTCATGGACATTTGGGAGCTATGGAATTCCACCAGATGGCTAAGGAACTAAACCCTGCTATACAGAAAGCAGGACATGATGAAACAAACAGTTACCTGTTCAGGACAGAAAAAGAGAAGGTAGGAAACTGCACCAAACTTTGAGAAAATGTTGCAATGTACACCCAGAGAGGATAGTCTTCTCAATATGTTTTTATTTCGTTTTTTCTTTTGACAAAAAGGGAATTACCCCTTTACAGCCCACATGGTGTCTGGTCAAGTGCCTTGTGTTGACCTCAAGCCACACATACTTACATATCTTAGACCTCTTCCTCTGGGCGATCAATGCACATGTTGGGCATATTGGCCAACCTGCTGTAAGCTCAGCAATTGGTCAAACATAGTCCTGCTGATGGCTTAGGAATGCTCTCAGATATGCACCTTAACACATGCATGCCATGAATACCACCCTGCTGTTTGCTGGAGAATCCAAACTCATCCTAGGACCATTCAGCTGATAGCTGGGAGTACAGTCTCACATTGTACCACCGATGACTGGGAAAGCTGGTACTCAGTTTGCTGTGTGCCATGAATACCACCCTGTTAATAGGTGGGGAACCTGATATCATCCTGTAACTGTCCTGCTGATAGTTAGGAACAACTCGTCTCCACTCATAACCCTGCCAGAGATCCAGAAGCTGAAAAACATCAGTAAGCCAAACCAATGAGGGTAAGGGGATGCCATCTTGATAGAATAGGACAAAAAGGGAACATGATCTCTGGCTCAGCCTCAAAAAAGAAAGCGTTTTCTTTACTTACACTCATTGCCTCACTGACTGATTGACAGCTGCGGGAGCCAATGGCGCTCCATTGCTGTCTTAGCCAATCAGGAGGCAGAGTCCCAGCAAGCCGAGTCTCTCGTGCAACATCGCTGTTTTGAGATAGGCTCAGGTAAGTATTAGGGGGGCTGAGGTAGGGGGGGGGGCTTCTGCAGACAGAAGTTTTTTTATCTTAATGCGCCTTTACAAACACTTTATTGGCCCTGTGACCTGTTCTTCAAGATATGTTTCTTACTGTGTTTTTCTGCCTCCTTGTAATGTCCACTGTGAGCTCCCAAAGCCTCCTCTTTTTCCCCCTCTCTCCTCTATGCTTAGAAAAAACAGTCTACATTACATTAGTTACGGTCATGTGTAGTGCCCTATGCACACTACAAATTCCATAGTCCATATTCTATAGTCCATTGTGGGAGTGAGCAAGAGAGGGTGGCTACATTTCTACATACAGAGGGACCATTAGGAGCGTATGGTATTTTTTATGCGCAAAAGCTCCCCGTCCTGAACATGATTCTTCTGCATTCAGGACACGAGATTTCACTGCCTCTAAACTCTGCTGTTCTCAAAGTCTGATAAAAGCCTATGTGTGCATGGACACATAGGCTTTTATTGAGTTGAGTTCCGGGGCTTTGGCAAAAAGTAACCCAACCATTATATATAAAATGGTGGTGCATACAGCAGTCATATTGTCAATGTGTATTGGAGCTGTTAGGGAGAACTAAAAATTCAGTTTCAGCATGGGGAAGGATATGAGGGGACTCCATTTAAAATAAGGGGTTACCTGGTTGTCTGCCCCTCCTGAAGGAATGAGCACAAGTTTGGTGAAAAGAGACCAATGTCCCTCAACAGAGGGACAAGGTAATTGGGACGCTTTTCGGCCCTCTTTCAATGCACGCCTCTCCCCCCGCAATGCTGAAAGGCATGTGACCTGGCCTGGTATGGGGAGGGCACATGCTCTTTCCCACACCTTTCCTGGCCACTTGCAGGCCAGCGATGTCGGCACCGCAGCTGAAGTTTCTATAAGCTGTCAGGTGCTGCCACCGCCATTGTGGGTAAGGGAACCCAGCATTCACGCACTGCTGCGCTCTCCTACTGGCCCGGCGACGGGGAAAGGCGGAGGAAGCCGCGATGTGACATAATTCGCTGCGGCCCAGACTCCCGTAAGTGGGGACAGGTTATGCGCCCCCCCAAATGTGGCACCGGAATGGGGGAGACAAAAAAGAAGAAGTTCCACTTTTGGGTGGAACTCCGCTTTAAGCAAGGTTTAAATAACTGTTCGCAAACCAAACCTAGGCACATATGCTTATACCAAATTTTCACTAGTATCTTTAAGGATGTCCACAAAAGGACTAAGCTATGAAAAAAATAAAATAAGATTAGCACATCAGAAAGTCCCAGTTTGCATTGGGCCCACATTGCGAAGAAAGAGCAGAGACCTCAAGACATTATGTAAGAGACATTATATTGAAGTGACAGGCACAAGCTGTTAGCTCCCCCACCCCGCCGCCGATGTAGCCCACATGAATATTGCTCGATTGAATCTCGCCTGTCTGAAAGCCCACACAATCTCTAAGAATGACAAGGAGGAAAGCAGAGATCCGTCTTAATGTCTATAGAACATAAAAATGATGTTGCTTATGATTACAAATTCAGGACGCACCGTAGATGAAATATGAAACAAGGAAGAGTTCCACCCATGTCACAATAACCCTTTTGCTGCAGGCAAGGCAATTGTAGGCGCAAGTGCATAGAGATGGACACAGATTGCGATACAAGATTTTCAGAGTTGATCCTAGTTATAAATGACCAATACCCAAAAACAATGTCTAAAGATCATCTTCTAATAAGTCTTTTTATCAAAACTTAACAATCATATTTGGTTATTATTTGATGTATTTTAGCCAACAGACATAAACCACTCTTGCAAGATCACTGAGTGGAATGAAAGTTAGCTGCACATTCACTAGTCATCCAGGAGGCCAGCTACAATCACAGACAGCTGCGAGTTTGTCATCATTAGATTATATTAGCACTGCCAAGAAAACTTTTCCAGTTTAATTTAGGGCACACGATTTTAGGAGAGGAGATTAATGCCTGGTACACACAATGAGATTATCGGACAAATGATCATCTGTTTTTGTTTTTTTTTTGCATGCTAGTCTCATATAAAAAAAAAAAAAAAGAGGTTACTAAAGTTACCAAAATCCTTTTACGACAGAATACAAATTCAGAAGAGATTGTATTGTATTTTCGGACGACAATTGTACTGATTAAACGAAAACCGATCTGGTATCGTATGAGAAACATTTTTGTGCTTGTCCCAATGGATCATTTTGTATTAATTATTGTGATCAGGTCTTGAAAGCTGTGTACTAACAATCAGATTAGTGTACAATCGCTTTAAAAGCGGTATTTTCCTGTACCATTTTCTTTTTCAATAATTTTTATTGAAAGTTTTTTTACATTAAATTACAAAACTTGTACAGTGTATCAGCATACAATAAACATGCATCAAGGTGGAATGGGTATTGTGGCAAAAACAGAGATATATTTTAGCAAGCAAACCTTATACATTGCGGTTGGCGTGTGTGTTGCTCCTACTAGCGCTGCCACGCCGGGTGCATCCTCCACCTGTGAAGTGTGAGGGGGTTTGCATAAAGCGTCTGGCGGCGCGAACGCTCGGCTGTTGGTGCATTTCCTCCCTTCCCACACGATCAGCGTGACGTTTGGGGGTTTGTGCCATGTGCGCCCCTATATTACAATCTTGAATAGGTGAACTGTCAACACCATTTGGAAATTGATTAATTTTTTTTTATTCCTTATCCCCTTGTTTGGGGATCTATATATGTATATATATATATATATATATATATATATATATATATATATATATATATATATATATATATATATATATATATATATATATATATATATATATAGCTTTATTTCTGTTAATTTAACCGATATGGTTGTGTGTTGCATATCAATTACAATTATTTATTTATCATTTGGCAGCCCCTCAAGACAATCACATATCTTTTGTCATACTCTGGAGAATGTCCTGTTGGGGGTTATGTGTCCCTTTGGCGTCGCCTTGCATGGGCAGTGCATGCAGTTCTCACTACCACAGCTCCCGGAAAAGATGCCCCCTTTCCTAAAGGGGGTCTCCATCCTGTTGCCTTGCACCCTCTATGCACAGTGATTTGTGAGTATATTATTTTCAGGGGATACAGTGTATGTTTTTTTCCCCTTTCCCTTTTGGTCTATTTCATTGGGACAGTTCTCTAGGTATTCCTTATATCTCCTATTTTCCCTTTATTACAGATATACACATGTTTGCTCCTGAAGAATGGACATTAACTCCATGAAATGCATCAAGCTTTTGTATTCGCCATGTTTAAATCGATCATGTGTTTTTAATTTTTTACAATTATGTACTTTGTACCAATGAACTGTTGATGTATCTCGTTCTCTATTCCAAATTACGGGAAGCCATGAGGTGTATACCCATGGCCCTTCCCTATGGATATGTATTATTTATGCTCTTTATGTATGGATACAGATTTATACTGTGACATTAATCAAGTTTTTGTATTATTCCCATTTGGTATGCATTAAATGCCCATTATCAATTATTTTTATTGACTGCGTGACTCATTCAAAGTCCCACCCTGCTAGCTCCAGTTTTAAACCTTATACATTATTTTGCTAAAAAAGCTACATCATAATAAACAATAAAAGAAAGACAAAAAAAAAACAAAACAAAAAAAACAGTAGAGTAGGTATAATCTGGTTTCTCTGTCGCTCTTTTGGAGTCAATATGAAGAAAGAGGGGGGAGCCATGCCAGCGTGGCCATGTGGCCAGCATCTACAGGTGCATCTCCAAAAATTAGAATATCATCAAAAAGTTCATTAATTTCAGCAATTTAATTAAAAAAGTGAAACTCATATATTTTATATACTGTAGATGCGTTACACACAGCTTGATTTATTTCAAGCATTTCTTTCTTTTAATTTTGATGATTATGGATTACAGCTAGTGAAAACCCAACATTCAGGATCTCAGAAAATCTGAATATTACATAAGAGCAATAAAAAAACATTTTAATACAGAAATGTTGGCTTACTGAAAAGTATGTCCATGTACAGTATAGTATACACGCAATACTTGGTCAGGGTTCCTTTTGCATGAATAACTGCATCAATGTGACGTGGCATGGAGGCGATCATCCTGTGGCACTGTTGAGGTGTTATGGAAGCCAGGGGCGTAGATAAGGGGGGTCAGGGGTGTACAAACCTCAATTAAATGCATGGTGTCCCTGCTCTGCAGCTGCACATGGCACCAGCAACAAGCAGCACTGCAGTCAGTGGCACACAGAGTGTAATAATGCCGCTGCAGCAAGTGTAGTAGATCATTAGGCATACCCGCACGCATGTTGTGGTACACCGCCAAGCCAGTCTATCGGGCTCAGGCTGAAGGCTGACAGATCACCAGGCAGCACAGTGGGAGCCGGCGGTGTGTGTTGTCCTGCCCACTGCACACCATGTAATCCCGTTGGCTTGCAGTGCCACTCCCACCTTGAGCTTGAGAGAGGAGCTTTGCCTGGGCCCTGAAGCACAGAGTACTTGAAAAGTGCTGTGTAGCTGCCGGCCCCCCATGTGGATGAACTGCTGCTGTCCTATCCAGGTATGTCCCTCTTTCTCTTCTGGCTTAGTCTCAGAGAGTCTCAGAGAGTGTCCTCAGACTTACCACTTCTCAGACTGCTGTGCTGCTGCTGCTGGCATTCTGCTGTTCACACTAGGTAATCCTGAGTCAGTGAGAGACTGTCTGTGATTCTGTGTGGCAACTGGCAAAGTATGTGATTGAGGCTGGCTGGGCTAAATTTTACATTGCTTGTGTTACTAACAGTTGACTGAAGCTAAGCCAAGTTTTCTATTGTTTGTGTTACTGACAGTCCAGCTTTCCACCACTAGCTTGTTGTGGTGCTCACCAGCTTACTGATTCACCAGTTAACACCACAACATGTCTGCCAATGCCAGAGCCAGGCTGGACTTTCTGCTGCCCTCAGTGGCATGCCTTGGCCCTGTTTTACCCCTGGTTCATACATATGTGGTACAGGAAACAGTATGATCCCTGTGCATTTCGGCACCGCAATCACACCGTGTTTTTTATCTGCTGCAGGTGTCAATTCAAAGTTGACAACTCCCCAAAAGAACCTTGCAAACGCAGTGTTTGTCAGGACCAGATGGCATGGTTGGTTTTCAAAAAAAGGTGCCTGGTACCATGTGGTGCAATTCAGCCCATTCAAAATGGGCTCAAATCCCACCACACAGAATCGAATGTGAATTGCAAAGGAATGCGGTGCAGTTACTGTGCGATTTACATGAAACTTATAGTGTGAAACCAAGCATTTTTAATGGGCTCAAATCGCATGCATGCACCAATTTTGGAACCGCACTGCAACCTCTTTGCATGGTTGTTTTGTGAATGCGATCCGGTGCAGGCAAAAAACTGGTTTGCAACCTTTGTTTGGGGTGTCATTAAGATAGCACTGACACCTACTGCAGATTGCAAGCAGGGTACAATTTGAATGAGGTGCATGAAACGTGCATGGATTGAGGGTTTCCCACATTGTAGTGTACCTCCGCGTATCTCCTAAGCAGTAGTGTGTTTTTCCTCTGCCAGCGCAGGAAGGTGTGCAATTACATACCTTCTCGCACCCGCTTAGATGTGAACCTATCCTAAAGAAAAGTCAGTGTATTCAAGGCTGGTAAATTTTCAGTTGATTGTTTTTTTTATTTATTCTGTGATTAATTGAAAATTAAGCACATGTGAACACAGTGAGTGTGCTACCTTCTACAAGATGGTGCCTGTTGTACCTGCCCATTAAAGTGGTTGTAAACCCACTCTTGCAACTTACACGGTTATGGAGATATTTTCACAGACACCGGCACCGCTGTCTGCGGAGTTTTTGTGAATGGCATTAACTGGGATAATGCCATGTTTTCGCGCATGTGTGGGAGTGACGTCATCGCCGCTCTGGCCAATCACAGTGCTGGAGAGGCGATAACTGGAAACAGAGACAAGGGGACATGGTGGTGGACGGGACCGAGGCGGATTTCAGGGGCTTTGATCTCAGGTAAGTGACACATAATGAGCTAGTATGCTGTGCATACTAGCTCATTATGACTTTCTCTTGCAGGTGTATTTTAAAAAATAAGGAAAAACAGAAGATTTACTTCCTCTTTAGGATTGGCTATTAGTTCACCATCCTATGGTAGGCAGTGCATTCCCCCTTTTTTCATTTAATCTGTAAAAGTAAAAAAAAGTCAGTGAGTGCGCTGTATGACACAACATGGTGCACTTTGCACCATAATAGCCAACCTTACTTAGGAAGTGCAAATTGCACCATCTTCTTGTAGGTAGGTAGCACACTCACTTTGCACCTATTCAGTTTGGACACTAATACTGGATAATAGCCAACCTTACAGGACAGCGTTCATAAATACTGGAAAAAGGAAACAACTGAAATCAGGTTTGATTTTTAAAGGACCTGATACAATACAATTAAGGATGTGATTGGGGCCACACACATAATTTTTCCTTTTTACAGTCTTTATAATTTTGGCGCAGTTTATTTTATTTAAAAATATTTTTACTTAGTATCTGCTGCTGAACAAAAAATTATATACGGCCCTGATGGAAGCCCAGGTTGCTTTACTAGTGGCTTTTATCTCGTCTGCATTGTTGGGTCTAGTGTCATCTTCCTCTGGACAATACCCCACAGATTCTCTATGGAGTTTAGGTCCGGAGGTGCCAATTCCTGCTGGGAAATGAAATCGGCATCTCAATAAATCTCAATAATGCTGATCAGCAGAGGGAAGCATGAAGCGCTCTAGAATTTCCTGGTAGAGGGCTGTACTGACTTTGGACTTGATAAAACACAGTGGACCAACACCAGCAGATGACATGGCTCCCCAAATCATCACTGACTGTGGAAACTTCACACTGGACCTCATTCCACTTGGATTCTGTGCCTCTCCATTCTTCCTCTAGACTCTGGGACCTTTATTTCCAAATTAAACGTAAAATCTACTTTGCTCCGAAAAGAGGACTTTGGACCACTGAGCAACAGTCCAGTCCTTTTTCTCCTTAGCCCAGGTAAGACGCTTCTGATGTTGTCTCTGGTTCAGGAGCGACTTGACACAAGGAATGTGACAGTTGTAGCCCATATCCTGTATACATCTGTGTGTGGTGGCACTTGAAGCACTGACACCAGCCATAGTCCACTCCTTGTGAATCTCCTCCAAATTCTCGAATGGCCTTTGCTTCACAATCCTCTCAAGGTTGCGATTATCCCTGTGCTTGTGCACATTTTCTGCCCCACTTTTTCCTTTCACTCAACTCTTAATTAATATGCTTGGATACAGCACTCTGTGAACAGCCAGCTTCTTTAGCCATGACTTTTTGTGACTTACCCTCCTTGTGGAGGGTATCAATGATTGTCTTCTGGACAACTGTCAAGTCAGCAGTCTTCACCGTGATTGTGTAACCTACTGAGCCATGAAACCTTTAAAGGTGTTTAGCTGATTAGAGTGGGACACCACAAGTCTACAATATTGAACTTTTTCACAATATTCTAATTCTCTGAGATACTGAGTTTTTGGTTTTCACTAGCTGTAAGCCATAATCATCAAAATTAAAAGAAAAATATGGTTGAAATATATCACTCTGTCTGTAATTAATCTATATAATATATGAGTTTCACTTTTTGAATCGAATTACTGAAATAAATTGACTTTTTGATGATATTGCAATTTTTTGAGATGCACCTGTATATAATCATATATTATGTAATTAGTGGAGGCGAGAGATCTACGCAAGAAGCTAGAGCAGCAATTGGGGTGCTTTTTAATTCCACACCTCATTTGCAACAAGTCTCATAATGTATAACTCCCTGGTAGATCAAGGGAGCAAAAAGACAAGAAGAGGAGAAAAAAAAACAAGAAAGAGAGGGAAAGGAAAAAAGTAGGAAGAAAAAGATAGGTGAAGAGAGAAGTGCACTCCATATAATCCTATCATGTCTGGTTAGCAGCACTTCATAAAGCATCCGACAGGTATTCCGATGTCCCCTCAACAGGGCGTCCCAATAATGATTGCTGTGGTGATTTAATAAAGTTCTTCTGGGTTAGTGAGTAAATAAAATTATAAATGAGAATCCAAAATCGTTTGACTTTTGTGCATGTTCACCATGTGTGGAACACCATACCTTCCATACCACAGCCCCAAAAACATGAGGGGAAAGTCCCTGGGAAATATGTAGCCAGTGGCATCACTAGGGTTGGTATCACCTGATGCAGTAAAATATGGTGTCACCCCCCCAAAAACAATTTTCTTGTTTTCTGAAAGTGCGCCAAAGATGCAGCATGCGGGACTTTTGGTGCGCTTTCAGAAAATGCAGAAAAAAACGTGCAACCTAATATAAGTCTATAGGACTGCAGTTATAACTACAGGTAAAACGTAGGAAACCCCCTTTACATAACAAGGCCCCTGCACCTCTGGTTACCTTTACATTACACAGCGCCCTGGATCTCTACACCCCTTTACATTACACGGCCCTCTGCACCTATAGACACCTTTAGATTAAATAGCCTTGCACCTTTGAAACCCTTTACATTACGCAGCCCCCGCACCTCTGAAACCCTTTACATTACCCAGTCTGTACCTCTGGGCCCCTTTACATTACACAGCCCCGGCACCTCTGTACTCCTTTACAATACACAGCCCACAGCAGCTCTAGACTCCTACACATTACACAACCCCCCCGCAGCTCTGGACCCCAGCAAAACACACAGCTCCCACATCTCTGGACCCCTTTACATTACACAGCCCCGGCACCTCTGTACTCCTTTACATTACACAGCCCCCGCACCTCTGGATCCTTGCACATTACACAGCCCCCAGCAGCTCTGGACTTCTGCACATTACACAACCCCCCCGCAGCTCTGGACCCCAGCAAAACACACAGCTCCCACATCTCTGGACCCCTTTACATTACACAGCCCCGGCACCTCTGTACTCCTTTACATTACACAGCCCCCGCACCTCTGGATCCTTGCACATTACACAGCCCCCAGCAGCTCTGGACTTCTGCACATTACACAACCCCCCCGCAGCTCTGGACCCCAGCAAAACACACAGCTCCCACATCTCTGGACCCCTGCACATTATACAGCCTCCACACCTCTGGACTACTATGCATTACACAGCCCCCGCACCTCTCGACCCCTGCTGTGCAGAACTACTTTCATTCTCCTGCTCCGCTCTGCTGTGTTAGTAAGCGGTGGAAGCAATCAGGTGGCCGGCCCTGGGTGTCACCCCACACCATCATAGCGACGTCACTGTACACAGCCACACTCGCTGGTACCATGTACCATCGCTCGTACAATTTTCTGATCGCGTGTATGGGCCATTAGATATAGGAAGGGACACCAGTAGCACAGAGTATTTCTGGAGAGGAGAGTTAGGTAGAGGAAGGATGAGAGTTTCCCAGCAGTAAACAGTGGAGAGAGGAAAGAACAGAGTCCGCCAGTAGTGAAGAGTGTTTCAGGAGAAAAGAATTTGAGGAAAGAGCAAAGTATTTTAAGAGAAAAGAGTTAGATGGAGGAAACAGCAGAGTCCGCTTGGATTGAGAAGTATTTCAGCACAGGAGAGTTAGACAGAGGGATACATATAGTCCTCTAGCAGTGCAGAGTTTTAGGAGAGGAGAGTTAGAGGAAAGATGGAGTCCTCCAGCAGCACAGTGGATTTTTGTAGAGGAGCGTTAGATAGAGGAGAATCAGAGTCCACCAGCAGTGCAGATTAGTTCAGGAAAGGAGAATTAATGGAAGAGATTTCAGTCTTCCAATGTTTTGTTGACATTACATAAAGAACTGCCTTTACTAAGAATAACTTTTGTTTTGTATCCAAGTAACTGTTATGTTATTATTTTCTAGGCCAACATGGCTTTTACTTTATGTCAATTTATATTTTATGGGCTGGATACAGCAGGCGGTTGGCAGTATGTCCCCTGTTTATGTCTACAATTCCCTAGGTAAGCAGACAATGAAAAGGGGGCAAAAGCAAGAGAGAGAGATGTCTTAACAGCTTCTGCCTTCTTCCTTTTCGCCCTCTCGTCTTCTGTTCATTGATCTTCTCATCAGTTACTCACAAGTCTTAGGCCCCGTACACACGACCGAGGAACTCGACATGCCAAACACATCGAGTTCCTCGTCGAGTTCAGTGTGGAAGCCGCCGAGGAACTCGGCGGGCCGACTTTTGCCATTGAACAACGAGGAAATAGAGAACATGTTCTCTATTTCCTCGCCGAGGTCCTCGTCGGCTTCCTCGGCCGAAAGTGTACACACGGCCGGGTTTCTCGGCAGAATTCAGCTCTGAACCGAGTTTCTGGCTGAATTCTGCCGAGAAACTCGGTCGTGTGTACGGGGCCTCATGCTTGTCAATCACAATTACACACAGCGTTGCTGTTTTAAATGACTGGACAACCAATAGCCTTGGACAATTCTACAGTATTTCCTTCTGTAGCCCAATTTTGGGCTTGCCAGTTCTTCCTCCCACTCCTTATCTCTGTGACACCAGGACAAGGAAATACTTGCATAAATAATAATGCCGGCTAAAGATTCCCATCTCCCCCCAGTAGAGTACACACATATTGTGAAGTGTGGGTCCCTGGGCACTTTTGCGAATAGGGCTGTTACCGATAACAGTGGGAGATCCAAGGGGTTACTGGCGAGTAGCTGCGGGTGCCAGCCCTAATGAAAGCAATGGAAGTCTGACAACTCCTTGCAGCTAATTGTGGCTGCTCACATGTAATCTCTCATGAAACTATTACCTGCAATGATCAGCCCTGGATGCAGAAAGTCTCCAGGATCAAAACATATAAGCAGCTGCAATTAGCTCTGTTGGGAGAGTCTGCTTTGGGGAGTAATTATTGCTGTTAAATTAGTTGATCATTTGTGGTTTCTCTGAGATATTTAGGGCTCTTTCACAGGGGCGGCCCGTTCAGGTCCGCCTGCCAGTTTTTTTGGCGGACCTGAACGGGCGCTCCGTGCTCCTCTATGGAGCCGCGGATGTCAGCGGTGACATGACCCACTCCGATCCGCCAAGGTGTGACGGAGGAAAAACCTACTTTTCCATCCGTCTGGCGGATCGGACCGTCTGTCCGTGTTCATCCAATCCCCCCATAGGGGAGAGCGGAGAAAAGACAGGGCGGTCCCTGCACAGTGTGCGGGGACCGCCCTGTCATTCGACGGCTCAGCGGCTGAGCAAGCAGAGGTTTACGGGGTGGATCATTAATGATCCGCCCCATGTGAATAGGGCCTTAGGCCTCATTCATGCTAGCGAATTGGGCCATTACTGATTATATGCAGGAGACCCAGTGGGAGTTCGCGGCAATAAGCTGCAAGCAGCAGCCCCACTGAAAGCAAAAGGAGACTGACAAATCCTGCAGCTATGTCACGTCTACACCAATGCAGGTGGTCAGACACTATAGCTGGCTACTGTGTTCTTCACCTATAGCAGGTCGACTCATACACAATGCTATAGTGCCTGGCCACCACACTAGGGCAGGTGCGAACTGAGCAAAGCAAAAAGATAATTGCAGTTGGCAGATAGGCACAGTGGTTCAATGACAGCCCAGGTAAAAGGTCAACTGAGTTCAGGGAATAGGCCAATATCCAGTTCAATGTCATACACAGGGAAATCCAAACAAGCAGAACAAGGCAGACAGACGGAGGCTTGATCAGGGATTAAACACGTAACACTCTCGTAACACGCAATTTAGGGCTCTTTCACACGGAGCGGACCGTTTCCGGGTCCGCTCCGTGTGTCTCCGTCGGCTCAGCGGGGATCCCCGCTCAGCTGTCGGTGGATAGGGCGGTCCCCACACACAGTGCAGGGACCGCCCTGTCTCTGCTCCGCTGTCCCCTATGGGGAACCTGATGCAGACGGACCGTCTGTCCGTCTGCATCAGTTCCTCTCCGCCGAACGGAAGAAAAATAGAGTTTCTTCCGTTCGGAAAAGCGGATCCCGACTGACGCGGACGCTAGCGGATGCTCCATCCGCTAACGGACGCGTTCCCATAGGGATTCATTACAAGTCCGTTAACAGACTTGTAATGAGCGGACGAACGGTCCTCTAGTGTGAAAGGACCCTAAGGGTTTGGCTGGCTTATAACAGCCTTGGTCTCCACCCAGAGACTGATCACATTAATCACCTTGCAGGTGGACAGACAGACATGGAGAGTGCCATAGCCAAAATCCTGGAATGAGGAGTAGTAGCACTAGATGCTCCTGACAAGCTAAATGTGGCTGCTCACACACACAATTTTTTCACTCTTACCATGCAGCACTAATGTGCATCCTTAAAATGAATTGGCAATTTATTATTATTTTTTTCTGTTCACTTACCTGATTTATGCCTATATCAAATTTCCATTCCTCCTCTAGGGGGCCGCGGTGGCAGACATAATTTCCAGTTTTGCATTGGCTCCTGGGAGATCTTGGTCAGCTTGGCATGGCTTCTATGGAAATTATTGGCCAGCTTGGCAGCACACAGCTTTATTAACATTAAACATTGGCGTCTATGGAAAATCTTGGTCAGCTTGGCATTGCTATGCCATGCCAGCTGACCCAAATTGCACTGCACTGCACATGCTACCCAGCATGCAACTGATCGGCAGGTGCATGCTGGGTAGCCAGCATGCACAAATTCAGGAAGAAGGACACTGTAGCTTCAGATGCCCACACTTCCGCGCTGTGCAGAAACTTCACAAAGTAAGAAAACAATGCTGCACAGATAGAAACCCGGGCGTAGCTTACAGCATAGGTGTCAAACACAAGGCCCGCGGGCCGAATCCGGCCCTCCAGGCCATTTCATGTGGCCCTTGCACCTCTTCTGCAGCTGCAGGAGAGCTCCAGCCCTCCTCTGGTCCTCCTCTAGACCCCAACTTTCTTCTTTCAAGCAATGCAACCAGCTTCTTCCCAGCAGCAACATAAGGTAAGGGGGGTGCACTGTAATGTAAGGGAGAGTGGGGGACTCAACTTCCGATGGTGGGGTGACTCTTGACATCTAATGTAAGGGGAGGGGATGCACTGGACATCTAATCTTACAGATACAACCGGCCCTTTTGAGGGCCTACCAACTCCAAACAACCAGGGAAGTGCAACTGCTTTCCATGAAATATTAATGCAGTGCTAAATTCATAAAGCTAGCATTCATTTGAGTTCTATATACAGGTGAAACTCGAAAAATTTGAATATTGTGCAAAATAGATAGACTCATTACATGCAAAGCAAGATAGTTCAAGCCGTGATTTGTTATAATTGTGATGATTATGACTTACAGCTCATGAAAACCCCAAATCCACAATCTCAGAAAATTAGAATATTGTAAAAAGGTGCTATATTCTAGGTTCAAAGTGTCCCACTCTAATTAGCTAATTAAGCCATAACATCTGCAAAGGGTTCCTGAGCCTTTAAATGGTCTCTCAGTCTGGTTCAGCAGGAATTACAATCCTGGGAAAGACTGCTAACCTGACATTTGTGCGGAAAACCATCATTGACACCCTCAATAAGGAGGGAAAGCCTCCAAAGGTAATTGCAAAAGAAGTTGGATGTTCCCAAAGTGCTGTATCAAAGCACATTAATAGAAAGTTATGTGGAAAGGGAAAGTGTGGAAGAAAAAGGTGTACAAGCAGCAGGGGTGACCACAGCCTTGAGAGGATTGTCAGGAAAAAACCTTTGACAAGTGTTGGGGACTTTCACAAGGAGTGGACTGAGGCTGAAGTCAGTACATCAAGAGCCACCACACACAGACGGATCCTGGACATGGGCTTCAAATGTCGTATTTCTCTTGTCAAGTCACTCCTGAACAACAAACAAAGTCAGAAGTGTCTTACCCAGGCTAAAGAAAAACAGACCCAGTCTGTTGCTCAGTGGTCCAAAGTCCTCTTTTCTGATTAGAGCAAATTTTGCATCTCATTTGGAAACCAAGGAGTCAGAGTATGGAGGAAGAATGGAGAGGCACACACTGCAAGATGCTTGAAGTCCAGTGTGAAGTTTCCACAGTCTGTGTTGATTTGGGGAGCCAGGTCATCTGCTGGTGTTGGTCCACTGTGCGTCATTAAGTCCGGGATCACCACAGCCGTCTACCAGGAGATTTTGGAGCACTTCATGCTTCCTTCCACAGACAAGCTCTATGGGGATGCTGACTTCATTTTCCAGCAGGACTTGGCACCTGCCCACACTGCCAAAAGTACCAAAACCTGGTTCAATGACCGTGGGATTACTGTGCTTGATTGGCCAGCAAATTTGCCAAGATACATGAGTTTGAATAATGTAGAAGAGTTGAAGGCCGCTATTGAAGCATCCTGGTCTTCCATAACACCTCAGCAGTGCCACAGGCTGATAGCTTCCATGCCTCACCGCATTGAGGCAGTAATTACTGCAAAAGGAGCCCAAAGCAAGTACTGAGTACATATGCATGCTTCTACTTTTCAGAGGTCCGATATTGTTCTATGTACAATCCTTGTTTTATTGATCGCATGTAATATTTTATTCTGAGATTGTGGATTTGTGGTTTTCATGAGCTGTAAGCCATAATCATCACAATTATGACAAATCACGGCTTGAAATATCTTGCTTTGCATGTAATGAGTCCATCTCATATATTAGTTTCACCTTTTAAGTTGCTTTAGTGAAATAAATGAACTTTTGCACGATATTAAAATTTTTGGAGTTTCACCTGTAGACGGTGCGGTACCGCTATTTTAAATAACATTCCAACACACTAAGCCTATGCACATGCATTAACAATGCGCTGCAACACAACATAGTGAATTGCACAGAAATTCTGTGACACATGTGTGAATGTTTGGTGCACCATGAAAACCTTTGTTTTCAATGGACTGCCTTAAAGCAACATGTGTATGTGATGTGCATTAACACACTGCACATATGTAAATGGGTCGTAAAAAAATTAAATATGGAAGCTCCAATATTGTATCATCACAGCTTCTTGTAAACAATATTTACTCATAAAGCAGTAACGCAGGTGCTTATACTTTTACTAAGGCAACCACACAAGGCAAACACTACACTATACATGCATTTCATCTGTAAACCTCACATATACCCAGTGAAGTGACCAGCCTCAGATGATAGAGGGATGGAACAAATCCTCCTACATAAGTTTTACATGTATATCCACTGTCTTCAGCTTTATATACTGTTTAGAAAGTGCAATTCCTGTTAGAATTTCCTCGTCCTGATTCACATGTGGGTGTGTATTCTTGCCATACACTGTGGCAGCTGCTTGGAGGAAGGGCACAACCCCCTCTCCACATAGGCAGAGACTTGCAGAGATGTGCTATGAATATACCAGCTCTCTGCTATTCTATTTATAGCACCCACTCTGACACAAAATTCAGCCTGGTTTTATCACAGTTGACAGAGAACTTGTCAGGTGTTATGCTGATAGAAGAATGGTGCAGGAGAAAGCCACTGGACTTAGGGCTTTGAAGAGAGATAAAAAAACACTTCAGATATATGTGCCCCACTAAAACTTCGTGAATTGGGTTTACATCCACTTGTATTTTCTAAAATGTTATTGCAACCAGAATAAACTAGACATGGTGCTAAACTAGAAAAATATTTATTTTTCTTAATCACCTTTCAAAGGTTATGCGTAGCTAGGTAATAAATCAAAAAACTGCTCTTGAGACATGTTAGATCCCTTATACCACCATTAATATGGACAGTGAAGCCCCCTTCCCTCCCCAGAAACTTTTCTCTTCTCTGACCTTTGACTAAATCACGCAGGAAAACATGGAGATACTTCAGACTGCTCACTGTAGATCTCTCACTTTCACTAAGTCTGCATGCATAAATTCCTGAAATGTCACAATATACAGTAACAGTACAACATAAGTTTACAGGAAAGATCCACCTTTTATAATCAAAAAGCCAACCAAGGTTCAGTGCTTCTGCCTCAGCTGAGGTGATGTCATCAGCCTGCTGCAGGTAGGTTGAAGCACTTCCTTAGTCCCCCTCTTCCCCAATAATCAGACTGTATCATCAGTCACAAGGTGGGAGGCTGAAGCAGAGGCTGAGCTGTGTCAGACATTTCTGAACACATCCAAGCAACTGCAGACACTGGGATCATGTAAATAATAAACTCTGACCCAGAATTTGAATCCAGAAAGTAGATAGTGATGATGCCTGAACAAAGATAGCGCCTTCCTTCCTAGAAAGAAAAGCAGACAAAGGCATTGTCAGGTGAGTATTGTAATCTCTGTGAGAGGTAACAGACACATATCTGCGCACGGCGCGTTTAACATTAAACAATAAATCTGATGACAGGTCCACTTTAACGATTTCAAGATCGCTCTAAAGGAGTCTTCTATTTTTCCACATTGTATCAGTCTTTCCATTCAGAAGGAATCTTCATTCCTTTACCAGGAATGTTCGGGTTGCAGAAGACTTGTGATTGTATAAACTGACATCCCCCAGTCCGCAGGGCTGTTTACCGTGAGCTACTTTGTAACTGGCACTCTATCCTCGCCACGGGACAGAAAGCTTGTGCGTTTGTGCGAGGAACACGAATATTTGTTTACATGAAGGGAGTCTGGGAACAATTACTGAAATCTGACTCACTTTCAGAGAAGGAGCCGAGCAACAGCGAGAGTAAACCACGCACTGACGTCAGCCTGCCAAAAGGTGCCCATCTGGAGAAGAGCTCTGCTCAGGATATAAATCAGGGTGTACAGCTGCAAGAAAAAGTCAGTGAACCCTGAGGAATTTTGCTGAATTTCTGCAGCTTTCCAGTTATAGTCTGATCTTCATCTAATACCCTAGGCAAAACATTTCTTGGGCCTTTCCTGACACCACAGAAACATGCTGTCCTTTAGCAGATACACAGCAGTGCCATTAATTGTTAATGACACCCTCACACATCTGCCGACATGTGCTGTGGCATCGTGTGATTTTGAAAAAGGGTTAAGGACTTTCTTCTGCATTTCTAGCGCATAGAGCAACCCATTGAAATGAATGGGCTGCCCTACACGCGACCTACATCTTTATCCACCCTGTCAGTACACGTTTGCATCCTAAAACCCCTGCTAATTTCTGTACCCCAAACCTCCCCCATCCTCTCTACCTGCCTCCTCTGCTCATCCCCTCCTTACTCACCTGTGTACCCCAAACTGTAATTCCTTCTATGCCTACTTCTAGACACCCCACACTGCCCCCCCCCCCCCCCACCAATTTGCTTACCTTTGCAGAACAGGCAGATGTTAGGCTGAATGACTGCAGTTGCAGGCAGGACTTTCAAGCATGCCTCTTTACCCCCCAAGTGGGCAGCATTCAGCATAGGTGTAGGTGGATATGACCTCAGGGGGGCATGATATACATATAAATGCTGCTTTTATTTACATATTAATGCAGCCGACCGTCGCTATTTACATATGAATGGCACAGCTATTTACATATGAATGGCACCACTATTTACATATGAATGCCGGTTATTTACATGTAAACACAGGGTCTGCAGGTGAGTTATCCGTACATAACAATAGGGCAGAGCTAGGCAGCAGCACTTCACACTGAGATATCGGGACACAACACAGGACTAAATCTTCAAGGGACAAGAAAATGTAAACCAGGATAGTTGGCAAGTATGAGGCAGCTGCTCTGGGCCCCACAACAATGACAGCTGCCCCTTTTCCCTGACTAAAATACAGGCCCTGAATATAATAATAATATGTAGGGCTACTATAGGCAAATATATAATACCCTGGTAACTTTAGGAGATCAATACATGAAATTATAGTATTTTATGTATGAATTCTTCTATTTCTTTTTTTTTCTCCATATTCACATGCAGCTCAAGCTGTGCAACATAACGTCTCATTTACATGCCCACCGGGCACACGCGTCGGCACCAGCGGGGGCGCCGCTATTGGCTGAAATGCGAGATGACGTAATATTACGTGATCTCGCACAGCCAAGCCGACCTGCCGCCGTTTAACTGTGGCAGCTGGTCGGCAAGCGGTTAAGCACTAAATTCCGTTTATAGGCTTTCTACATTTTTGGCTATTTTGAATTTTTTATATTTTTTTTAAACGTTTCTAAATGCAAACACAGCATGTAAACGCGACAAAACGGACATTTTAAACATGGGTTACTATCTGTCTGAATAAAATCGTTCAGGAGAGGTTGTACATAAAGCCTAGAATTACACTCCAAAACGTATTCTGCTACTTCTTCCGATACCACATGTGAGACTTTTTGACAGGCCATGTAGCACCAGAACATTGAAAACAAATGACCACATTTTTTAAAGTAAACACCCAAAGGTATTTTAGGAGCTATGGTGAGTCTTTGAAAGACTTAAATGTAAATTATTTTTTTCACACATGGTTGTCAATTTAATAAGATATTACTCACACACAGCATAGACACATTTAACCCTTTCATGCCTAATGCCGCGTACACACGACCGTTTTTCATGACGAGAAAAATGCCATTTTTTTAATTGGTCGTTAAAAGCGGTCGTGTGTAGGTTCCAGAGCATTTTTCTTGACGTCAAAAATGGCCATTAAAAAATTAGAACATGCTTTACCTTTTCTCGTCGTTTTGCACGTCAACGTTTTTCTTGTCATTAAAAACACTCGTGTATACGCTTTAACGATGGGGAAAAAAAACTTGCATGCTCAGAAGCAAGTTAGAGAAGGGAAATTTGCATAATCAGCCCAAAGGATGGCGCCATTCGAATGGAACTTCCCCTTTATAGTGCCGTCGTACGTGTTGTACGTCACTGCGCTTTGCTCGAGCATTTTTTTTTCACGATCGTGTGTATGCAAGGCAGGCTTGACAATAATCACGTCGAGAAAAACATTGTTTTTTTCCATGACATGAAAAATGGTCGTGTGTACGCGGCTTAAAGGATCACTAAAGGAATTGTTTTTTTTTTAGCTAAATAGCTTCCTTTACCTTACTGCAGTCCTGGTTTCATGTCCTCATTGCTTTTTTTTGCTCTGATGTTACTGTAATACTGCTCTGTTCTGGACACTTCCTGGTTGTCTGGCTCCTTATGAAAAAAGTCATGGGAGATTTTAGCTTCGTTTTCCTATGCCATGACTCTCTATGGCACTGTCCAGCACAGAGGCATGAAATAACATGCAAAGACTAAACTAGTTTCAGTTTCGTTTTTGCATCTAGAGGCACATTATATGGTTGATTTTTATCTATTTTTAATCGTTTTTAAAAGGAATCTGTTAACTATTATGTCTCTATACCCTGTAAACAGTCATTTCAGCAAAACAAATTGTTTCCTTTAGTGATCCTTTAAGTATATTTCTTACCTTTGTTGCTCACAAGAAAAAATCTGTATTTCTTTTTTAGAAAATTACTTAGAACCTCCAAACATTAGATATATATTTTTAGCAGAGACCCTAGAAAATAAAATGGCGATCATTGCAAATTTCAAACGCATTTTTTGGGGGAAAAAGGACACTTTCATGAACAAAAAATAAAAATAAAAACAGTAAACAGTAAAGTTAGCCCAATTTTTTTGTATAATGTGAAAGATGTTACGCCGATTAAATAGATACTTAACAAGATATGCCTTGAAATTGCGCACACTCATGAAATGACGACAAACTACGGTACTTAAAATCTCCATAAGAAAATGTGGTATGCACTGCGCTACCTGCAAAAAAACAGCTGCTAGCACTGCTAAAAAAGAACAAATTAGAACGTAAATATGGAAAAGGAATGTGTAGCGCTTAAATAATATGTGTCATAAAAACATATTGATGTGCAATATACATGTGAATATAAATCACAAATCACAATAACAGTTACAGAGATTAATATATATATAAAATTAAAGTCCATATGTTTAACATTCCACCGTAAAAATTATGGGATGCTCAATAAATGTGCTGAAGTCCATTGAACTAAATTCCACCACGTGAATGCTGATAAAACAATATATGGAAGTTGGTTTCTTCCTTACAGTGAAGAGTGACCACCACCAGGTAGAAATTGAGGCTTACCAGAAGGGGTGGACTTGTAGTGACATACGCCACTGCAAGTCAGATCAAGCTTGTATGTGTGATTCTGAATCAGGCACACAGGGGATATGTTGATGTCCACGTTTTGTTAGCTAGTTAGAAGGTGATTCCAACCATGGGAAAACATGCAAGGATAAAAAGGTTCCACAACGGTGTTGCTCCAATGATATCAATAGCCAGAGAAAATGAAGGAGAAAAGTGGCCACATAGCGTAATTCAGTTAAAAAATTTTTTTAATAAAATAAAAACAGGTACACTCACATGTAGGCTGTACAAGTCACGCATGTATACATATGTGAGGCGGCAGTGGAGACGACCCAACGCGTTTCGTGTGCTAACACATCATCTGGGATCATTTTCTCTGGCTATTGATATCATTGGAGCAACACCGTTGTGGAACCTTTTTATCCTCGCATGTTTTCCCATGGTTGGAATCACCTTCTAACAAGCTAACAAGACGTGGATGGGAGGCCTGGAAAGAGCGGCAGAAGGTCCCCTCCCGCTTCTTTAGGATAACAGCCAAGCGGCTTTCAGCCGCATTGGTTGTTATCACTAAAAAGTCAACCGCTGGCTCTTAAAAAAACGGTACCGGGGTGATGCCTGCAGCGGTATAAAAACCCTTAAAGCCATGAACGCATATTTGCGTATGGTCGGCATGAAGGGGTTAACATTTCAACCTAAACACATTGTTTTACTCCTCCAAAGTATGGCAGTATCACATGTGAGACTTTTTCACTGTCTGTACTGCACATTGTAGCTTGTGTATCACACAAAACAATCAATTGTGTCAAAATCAATGTACTGTATGAGCCCATTCACACAGGTCCGACTTTGGATCTGACTTCAAGTCGCCCCTAGCCGCCTCAAGTCGCGCTGCATGAAGAAATCAATGTAAGTGAATGGAGCCGACTTCGAAAAAGGTTCCTGTACTACTTCAATCCGACTTCTAGGCGACTTGTACCCATTGATTTCAATGGAAGTCGCCTCCAAGTCGGATCCCCATTCATAGTGAGGCGACTTTAAAGGAAGTCGCCCCAGTGTCAACAGTAAACCCCTCCCTCCCACATAGCTGGAATTTGGTATGAATCATGAGGGGGAACTCCACGCCAAATTTTAAATAAAAAAACGGCATGGGTTCCCCGTCCAGGAGCATACCAGGCCCTTAGGTCCGGTATAGATTTCAAGGGGAACCCCCTACACCGGAAAAACTGCATTTATATAGGCATGGGGCGTGGTCACCGGGTGATGTGACACGGTGACCCCACCTCTTATGACATCACAGTCCCATCATGCTCCGGGCACTGACGTCATAAGAGGTGGGGTCACCATGTTAAGGGAATGCGGCCTGGTACAGTTCAGGAGGGGGGGGCGCTCGCTTGTCCCCACACCCTTTCCTGACCGGCTGGGCTGCTTGCTCGGGTAAGGGTCCGGTATGGATTTTGGGGGGACCCCCCCACGCCATTTTTTCAGCGCAGGGGTTCCCCTTGAAATCCATACCAGACCTAAGGGCCTGGTATGCTCTTGGAGGGGGAACCCATGCCGTTTTTTATTAAAAATTTGGCATGAAGTTCCCCCTCCTGGAGGCGACTTCAAGTCACGCTGTGATTCATACTCAAGTCGTGTCCAAGTTGCCTCTCAAAGTCGTGTTGCCCCTGTGCGAATGAGCTCTTAGGGTTGCCTCTGTACGAGTTGCCAGGGAATAAATATAGTTTGGTGTAGCGTCACCTATAGCAATCCAGGCTTCTATTTGCCGAGCAAGCCTAGTCTGCTGTTATGCCTAGGGAATGCCACAGAGTACAGGAAGCTGAAGAAAGGATAAACAAAAGAATTCCTGTGGTTCCAGGAGTGAAGTTGTTCACAGGGGATTGCTGGGACTGGTGTCTCACAGGAACATAGTCAGTTGGCCATGCAGATGGGTTAGTTCAGGTGGCAGGCAGAGACATGGTCAGCAACCAGGCAAAGGATCGGTCCAGGCAACAAGCTGCACTGGTCTGGTGACACTAGGACTTGTGTAGCGGCCATCAGGAACTTTGTTGCTGACTTACACTAGTCTGGTGACACTGGGACTGCTATGGTGACAATCAGGGACATGCACTGACCAGTGCATACACTGGTCTGGTGACATTGGGACTGTTGTGGGGGTGATCAGGAAAACTGTTGCTTGCTGCACTGGTCTGGTGTGGTGGTAATCAGGAATACTGATTGATTCTAGCTACACAGCTCTGCTGTGTCTGGTGTGGTGGTGATTGGAGAACTGTGACTGGCTGCAATATTAGGGTTCATTGACATATGAAGGTGGTGCGCAGTTGGGGTGTTAAAACCTTGCATTTGAGCCAAATAACTCAACACATTATTGTCTAAACCGCTGGAAACAAAAGACAAACCCGGGTTTTGAATCATGTGTTCGGGTTTCAGTCCGCTGTATGTGGAATGTGGTTTGGAACAGGGCCTGACAGGAGGGTGAGGGGGCACTATGCACGCCACATTACTATTCTCTTTGGAGCGCCCATAGGTGTCCCAGGTCTAGTACAATCCTATAGTGCAGTGGTCTCAAAACCGCGGCCCGGGTGCCAGATGCTCTTTGCTTGTTTTTATCTGGCCCTTGGGGCACTATCTCATCCACTGATATCAACAATGTGGTACAATTCTTCCCAATGACACCAGCAATGGGGCACAATTCCTCCCGATAAAACTGACAGGAGTCACTTTGGATGGGGGGTTTGTGCAACCCAGCTTAACAATGCGGCACAATTTAGGCCAATGACACCGAAGATGGGCACACTTATGCCCACTGAAACAAATGATGGGGCGTTATTTTCCCCACACAGTCCGGCCCCCCTAAAGTCTGAAGGACAGTAAACTGCCCCTTTGTTTAGAAGGTTTGGAGACCCTTGCGATAGTGTATGATAGAAAATAAATATTTTAATGTGAGACGATAAAATGCTTGGGTTTGGATTAAAAAAATAATATATATATATATATTAGTATTTTAATAATGACAGGTCTACTTTACATCATCAGAAGGCAGAATCCCACTTTTAAAAGGTTAAAGCTGAAGTTGTCTGTTTATATTTTCAACTTCTAATGCATGTTGTGAGAAGCTCATAGAGTGCAGTGAATCAGAGTAAGCAATATCAGTACAGGAGAGGAGCCTGTACCACTGTGCAAAACTGAAAGAAATATTGGAGTACAGCTTTAATATCGACCAAGAACAAATTTTCCTACTTGAATAAATCTCCTTATTCTGCAGAGCCAACTTTCATAATTTTAGAAGAGGACCCGAAACAATTGTTTCCTTAAAGTTCAACCAAAGTCGCCTGAGAAAGTTCTGCAGGCCGATGAAAGCGTTTTGTGGTCGAAGCCTTTCATCTGTAAATAGAACATTTTCATCCTTTGATGCCAGCATCAGGGTCTTGTCTGCAGGCATCCTCAGACATTATCACATGTAATAAAAATATCCAGCATTTCTCTGCTGTGACAGGTGTACAGGCTTACATATTTTTGCCATTTACTTTGTGTTGGCAAAAATAGTCAGTAACATGGGACAGAGATGTACTTGTGGGTACAGAGGTGTGCTGAAGGGGTACAAAAGTTGCTGATGGGTACAGAGGAGTGCTGATGGATACAGAGATGTGTTGGTGAGTACAGAGTTATGTTGGGAAGTACAGAGGTATGCTGGTGGATCCTGAAGTTTTCTGGGGGGGGGGGGGGGGTACAGAAATGTGCTGGTGTGAACAGAGATAATTTTGTGTGGGGAAAGCAGAGATGTGTTTGTGGGTATATATGTATGCTGGTGGATACAGAGATATGTTAGTGGGTACAGAGGTTGCTGGTAGATCCAGGAGTTTGCTGGGGGGTACAGAGATGCGCTGGTCATAGAAAGGTGTGCTTGGGGATACAGAGGTGTACTGGTGAGTATACGGTATATGTTCCTGGGGGTACAGAGGTGTACTGGTGAGTATAGATGTTCCTGGGGGTACAGAGGTGTACTGGTGAGTATAGATGTTCCTGGGGGTACAGAGTTGTACTGGTGAGTATAGATGTTCCTGGGGGTACAGAGTTCTGCTGGTAAGTATAGATGTTCCTGGGGGTACAGAGTTCTGCTGGTGAGTAAAGATGTTCCTGGGGGTACAGAGTTGTGCTGGTAAGTATAGATGTTCCTGGGGGTACAGAGTTGTGCTGGTGAGTGAAGATGTTCCTGGGGGTACAGAGTTGTGCTGGTGAGTGAAGATGTTCCTGGGGGTACAGAGTTGTACCGGTGAGTATAGATGTTTCTGGGGGTACAGAGTTGTGCTGGTGAGTGAAGATGTTCCTGGGGGTACAAAGTTGTACCGGTGAGTATAGATGTTTCTGGGGGTACAGAGTTTTGCTGGTGAGTGAAGATGTTCCTGGGGGTACAGAGTTGTGCTGGTGAGTATAGATGTTCCTGGGGGTACAGAGTTGTGCTGGTGAGTATAGATGTTCCTGGGGGTACAGAGTTGTACCGGTGAGTATAGATGTTCCTGGGGGTACAGAGTTGTGCTGGTGATTATTGTGCTGGTATTTTTTACCTCCTGCAGAGATCACATTGCTCCCCTTGACAATGCCTTAATCTGTTATTATCTTCAGATGGACAGCACCAGCTTTTTTCAGGTATCATCCAGGGTCACCATCTACTTCCTGGACTGATGGCGGACGGTGGACTCATGACACAATCATGTAAATCCTGGTGACTTTTTCATGTCAGAAATGTGTTGCATCCTTTTCCCTTGGGACTTCCTACAAAGTTAAGCACGTCGTAGATGGATCGAATCTTGGCTGATTCATCTGGGACCAGCTGAGATTCAATCCATCTATGGGCAGGCTGATTCTATTGAAGTCGACCCATCGATCAACTACAGTACAACCAGCCTGTCATATTTTTTGCATATGAGAGAGCAGAGATCTGACAAGGTGGTTCATGCACAGTGTGCGGGGACCGCCCTGTCATCTGCCGGCTCAGCGGGGCTCAACGGAGCGATCCCCGCTGAGCAAGCGTATGAGACATGTATGGATCCTCACGGGATCCGTACATGTGAAAGGGGCCTTATATACATTTCATCTGTGTGATTAGCTGTTTACCTGGCGTTCAGCTTTAAATACACACAGTCATCTCACTCTTTGTTTACATCTTATATTGTTTATGGAGTGGGCATACTTTTGCTCCTCTAGGTAATATACACAGATGTGCTGAGATAGCATCAGGCAGCCCCGAGTGCTGTGTCTTGTAGAGTACACACAAACTGCCTTCTCTGAACGTGTAGATTTTACTATGCAGCCTGTGTGGCCCTGCAGACGAGAGCTGGAAATGGGGTCGTTCCAGGACATGATAACAAGGTGTCAGACCACCCTCCCCCTCAATGAGCGCTCACTGCCGTGACAAGTCATCTGAGTTCTCCTGTGCCCGTCCCCACCACACCGCCGTCCCAGTCCAACTGGCATACTTTGAATCTCGGACAAAGGTGGGGAGCCATTGGGAGAATTACCTGAGAACAATTAAACAAAATCACAATTTCATACCAGTTCAAATAAGGCCTCTAAATTAATAGGACGCTATTATCCAAAAACTCAAGATACATGACATGCAATAAATACATATCTGAACTCCGGCCTTCCCTTCTGTCTTGTACAGTTGTACAGGTTCCTCTTATGAACTTAAATAGCTTACTCTGATATAACTGTACACTGAGCATTAGAAGCTGCAGCAAGTCAATACCCCTTTCATTCATTCGATTTCAGTTCTTTCAATTGTGGAGGCTTAGCATCACATGTGGGTATTACCTAGGGTAGTCTGTCTAGAAACACCCACTCCTCCAGACTGGCATCCGCCCATCAAGACATTTTGATATTGTGCATAACTCCTCCCAACAGCCAGCCCACAGCTTGTATTAAGACTGGGGCTCATCAGAGGAGTACTACCGGTATGATGTTTTCAGGAAGCTATGTGCTTTGCAATGAGAAGCACTGAGACCCAGTGATGACATTAACCACTTAAGCCCCGGACCATTTGGCTGCCATATGACCGGGCCATTTTTTGCGATTCGGCACTGCGTCGATTTAACTGACAATTGCGCTGTCGTGCAACGTGGCTCCCAAACAAAATTTACGTCCTTTTTTTCCCACAAATAGAGCTTTCTTTTGGTGGTATTTGATCACCTCTGCAGTTTTTATTTTTTGTGCTATTAACAAAAATAGAGCGACAATTTTGAAAAAAAAACAATATTTTGTCTTTTTTGCTAAAATAAATATCCCCATTTTTTTTTTTTTTTAAGCAATTTTTTTCTCTGTTTAAGCCGATACGTATTCTTCTACATATTTTTGGTAAAAAAATAAATATCGCAATAAGCGTATATTGATTGGTTTGCGCAAAAGTTATAGCTTCAACAAAATAGGGGGTTGTTTTATGGTATTTTTATTATACATTTTTTTTTTACTAGTTATGGCGGCGATCGCCGATATTCATCGGGACTGCGACATTATGGCAGACACATCAGACACTTTTTGGGACCATTAATATTTATACAGCGATCAGTGCTATAAAAATGCACTGATTACTGTATAAATGTAACTGCCAGGCAAGGGGGTTAACCACTAGGGGGCTAGGAAGGGGTTAAGTGTGTCCTAGGGAGTGATTCTAACTGTGTGGGGGCGGGTCATACTGTGACACATCCCTGATCGCTGCTCCCGATGAGAGGGAGCAGATGATCAGTGTTGTGCGACTATGCAGAACTGGGAGATGCCTTGTTTACAAGGGCATCCCCCCGTTCTGCCGTTCCGTGACCCGATCGCGGGACACCGGCGGACATCGAGTCCCTGGGTCCCACAGGCACGGTCACTGAGACCGCAGCGCCCGCTAGGCGGCAGATTCAAAGCAATGTATATATACGTTTGTAACGGTCACCACCGTTTACGATTTCCATTCCATCGCCCCACGACAGCTTATCCGACACTCCACAATCCGACAGGCACGACCCATTCCATTTCCCAGAATAAACGAGACATACGCTCTGTTCTCTGGTTTCAAAATGTATGAACACATGCTTTAATGGTTAGCTCTCTTATATACAGTACAGACATGTTACAGTTAATCAAAGGAACAAAGAATCTCTCAACCCCCAACATCACACAATGGGGCTTCATAAACATTCTTTTAGATAATGACATTCAGATAAGTTAATTATCCCCCAGACGTCCTGACTCCGACAATAAGCGATTCACCTGCATAATACACATTCCTATGTCAGACGTTCTGTCTCTGACAATAAGCTTTTCACACCATACAGTGTCATTAGCATCACACAATGGAATGTCTTTCAGGAGCCAGCCTCAATTAACACCTAAAACTTAGACATCTGACCTTTACAGACTTACTTAGCATCTCAACAGTCTATGTTAAGCATTGAAGGTCTCTTATTGACCTGTTGTGGGTCAGAATGAAATCACCTGTAATATGTCCAGATCTCCTGCAATACATGAATTATCATTTCTCAGTCACCCTATGCCCAAAAGGGGCATAGGATGACCCTAGACCCAAGAGTCATTAGTGACGCTGGCACAGGAGTACCCCACATCCTTCAAAGGTCTCTGGGTGTCACGGGCCATTCCGTTACAACGTTGTTTTTCCTGCCTGTGCCATTCTGCCAATGTATAAGTGCGTGAGGCAGTTGGCAAGCGGTTAAAGTGAATTTCCACCCAAAAATTGAACTTTAATTGAAGGTGACCCCCTGACATGCCACATTTGGCATGTAATTTTTATTTTGGAGGGGGGGCGGATAGCCTCTTTTTAGAGGCATTCAGCTCCAACTTCCTACTGGGGATTCCACGGCGCTGGAAGGAAGTCCACCTCTCCCTCCTCCCTCCATGCAATCACAACACGCAGTGCGGCTTGCGCATGCGCAGTGCATTCCCGGATTTGAAGCCACAGCCGTGCGCCTACAGTCAGAATGCCGGCGCTACGAAGAGGAGGGGGAGAGGAGCGGGGCTTTGTTTGCCTGCATCGCTGGACCGTGAGACAGGTGAGTGTCCGATTATTATAAGTCAGCAGTTTTTGTAGCTGCTGACTTTTATATGGGTGGAACTCCGCTTTAAGCGTAAAATAAAGTTTGTAATGCAAATGGTAAAGTATTATTTAAAAATTTGAGCAACATAGTGATGAGGGGAAGGGAAGGCAAAACATTAGATTAAAAGTTAAATCAAAACTCTACTCATTGATGTACAGTGCCTTGAAAAAGTATTCATACGACTTACATTTTTTAATTTTTGTCACCAAAAATGTAAATGTATTTTATTGGGATTTTATGTAATAGACCAGCACAAAGTGGCACATAATTGTGAAGTGGAAGGAAAATGATAAATTGTTTTGATTTTTTTTTTTTTTTAAATACATATGTGAAAAGTGTGGCGTGCATTTGTATTCAGCCCCCAAGTCAATACTTTGTAGGACCACCTTTTACAGCAATTACAGCTGCAAGTCTTTTTGGGGATGTCTCTACCAGCTTTGCAGAGAATTACATTTTTGCCCATTATTTGCAAAATTGCTCAAGCTCTGTCAGATTAAATGAAGAGCGTCTGTGAACAGCAATTTTCAAGTCTTGCCACAGATTCTCAATTGGATTTAGGTCTGGACTGTGACTGGGCCATTCTAACACATGAATATGCTTTAACCACCCGATCAGTCGTGGCAGTTATAGTGCAGCAGGTTGGCTCGGCTGCGCAAATCGTGTTATTGTACGTCAGGTGGGTACAGGGCAATCTGTGGGCGCGCCCATTCGCTAGCATGGGAGCCAATCAGCAGGTCTGGTGGACTTGATGTCCCCCGGCCACCCGCAATTGCTCCACAGAGAGGCAGAATGGGGATCTGCCAGTGTAAATAAAGCAGATCCCCATTCTGTCAGGGGAGTAGAGTGAGATTGTCTGTGATTAGGAAGAGCATTCTCTCTCTACTTCTTGTCAGTCCACTGCCCCCACAGTTAGAAAGCACCTCCCTAGGGAACATTTGCTCGCCCCTGGTTTTAACCCCTTCCCTGCCAGTGTACTTTATACAGTAATCGGTGCATTTTTATAGCACTGATTGCTGTATAAATGTCACTGGTCCCAAAAAAGTGTCCGATCTGTCTGCTGAAATGTCGCAGTCCAGCTAAAAATCACAGATCACTGCCATTACTAGTAAAAAAAATATAATATTATTAAAAATGACATAAATCTTTTCCTTATTTTGTATACACAATGGGCCAGATTCACGTACATCGGCGCATATTTGCGTCGGGCGTAGCGTATCTAAGATACACTACGCCGCCGTAACTTACTTGTTTTTTTTGGGAATCCTCAAAGAATTTGCGCCGTAAGTTACGGCGGCGTAGTGTATCTTTGGCGGCGTAAAGGCACGGAATTCAAATGGATGTGAAGGGGGAGTGTTTTATGTAAATACGTTGTGACCCGACGTAAACAACGTTTTTTTTTAACGGCGCATGCGCTGTCCGTGGGGGTATCCCAGTACGCATGCTCGAAATGAAACCGGAACAAGCCAATGTTTACGACGGTGACGTCATTCTACGCAAATCCCTATTCGCGAACGACTTACGCAAACAACATAAAAAATTCAAAAGGCAACGCAGGAACGACGGCCATATTTAACATTGAGTACGCCTCATAATAGCAGTAGTAACTATACGCCGCAAACTGCAAACGGGACTTCTTATGGCTTTCTTTTGACAATGGCTTTCTTCTTGCCACTCCTCTATAAAGGCTAGATTTGTGGAGTGCATGACTAATATTTGTCCTGTGGACAGATTCTCCCACCTTCCAGGGGGGGGGGCATCGATAGTTTCAAAAAACGATTAGATAAGCAACTGAATGACCACAACATACAGGGATATACAAGGTAATACTGACATATAATCACACAAATACTTGTGTATTTTTTCAACCTCACCTACTATGTAACTATGTAACATGCGTTAATGTGCTTTGTGTCAAGGCAGCCTGCTGCAATGAAAATCAGACGCAATCCTTTTTTTGTAATGCACTGCAACACAAAATGAATGACACCAAAATGCAGCAACGCTGCTGATTTTTGTTTCATTGCCCAGTCATGGGATGAGGAGGAGACCTCTAATTGAAAGTGAAACTGCACCTGAGAAAGATTAGGTCCCTTTCCCTGTCAGGGCTGTGCTGTGTGTCAGAGCTGTGTAAATCCGAGGACTGTATAGACAGAAATACAAATCTTTTGACAGGTAAAACCGCTTTCATATATATATCATCTGTGTATTTAGAGGTTTGTCTGGAGTTCGGCTGTAACAATTCATATTGTTCAGTAGTGGCAAGTTTATTTTTATATAAAAAAAGGTATCATAAGCGCTAGCCAATAGTGAAAATAAATAAATAATATAAAGTAGAAAAAATATAAATATGCAATCAAACTGCTGCTCAAATCTAAATGTGCTAACGACAAAAAAGTGGATTGAATAAGTGCAAAGTGATGAGCGCAATAAATGCATTAAACAGTGATCGACAGTTAAACACTGATTAAATATATGCAAACAAAAATAAAATGAATAGAACCAAGTGAAAATTATAATCAAATGTGAATTAATTCCAAAACCCTAAATAGAATAGACACCAATCAAATAATGTGTCCAATGAACCACTGTATGTAACAAAACACACAAATAGGTAAAGTTGAAAAAATGAAAAAAAATTCAATATAAAGTCCCATCCAAAAAACAGCTGTCAAATGAAGGTAGTTGAATGGCAATATAAATGTGTCTTCACAAATGGTGGGCTCACAGAGCACTTACCTCCCTCTTGTGGGAAAATCGCCTGAAAACTTCTCAAACCAGATAAATGGAGGCTGCAACGTCCTATCCACTGTATTATGGAACCTGGTCTTCAGAAATATGGAGACTCGCCATGGAATGCAGGTATTAACAGGAAGAAAACAAAAACATGAAGACTTCCATCGTGAAGTATATCAAACAGAGAGGGGGTTTATTAGAGGCTAAAACTGCTTACAAGCATAAATATCAAAAACGCCAAGTACAAACACTTCTGGGCGGACAGGGCTCCGCATCACTTCCGGTCACGTCTAGCTTTCGTTCCTTACGCGTTACGTAACGTCACGTGACTTCATCAGAGGCTCTATTTGTGTGTTTTGTTACATACAGTGGTTCATTGGACACATTGGGCCATATTCTGAGTAAATATCCGCCTGCTTCGCTTAGGGCACTTACACTCCGCTGTCCCAACTTACTGGAGCATGTGTTGTATTCCCCAACCACTTGCTCCATAAGTTGGGACAGCGGAGTGTAAGTGTCCCGGCGTAGCCTGGCGGATCTCCAAGGGGGCGGCTTCTATTCAAATGAAGCGCGCCCCCGATACAAAAGAACTGGGCATGCGCCGGGCTGCAAAAAGCCCAGTGCGCATGCTCCAGTTCTCGGCGGAAAACGTCAATGACGCCGACGTGTGCGTCATTGACGTAAAGTCGTATTCAAGAACGACTTACGTAAACGACGTATCCGACGAAAAAACACGACGGGGACCCGACGCCATCCGTAACATGGCCTACGCGAGACTTGCGGAAACTTACCCCTCATATAGCAGGGGTAAGTTTCCGCTTACGCAAACGACGTTAGCGACGGTTACGCGACGCAAACTCGTTCGTGAATCGGCGTAGAAGGATCATTTGCATACGCAAATGACTCCTTCACTTAAATGCCATCTAGCGGCGGCCGGCGTCATTGCATTTAAGATCCACCAGTGTAAGTGACTTACAGATGGCGGATCTTAAGTGTATCTATGCAAAACTGATTCTGAGAATCAGGAGCATAGATACACGGGTCAAAAAAGGGAGTTACGATGGAGTATCCTGAGTTACTCCATCGTAACTTTACTCAGAATATGGCCCATTATTTGATTGGTGTCTATTCTATTTAGGGTTTTGGAATTAATTCACATTTGATTATAATTTTCACTTGGTTCTATTCATTTTATTTTTGTTTGCATATATTTAATCAGTGTTTAACTGTCGATCACTGTTTAGTGCATTTATTGCGCTCATCACTTTTCACTTATTCAATCAAGTTTATTTTTATATATATTTAAAGCTGCAAACATTCCTTTTGACCCACAGCAACGTTACCAACTGCACCACACGCTGTACTAATGACAACTTTTAAGTCAAATACATTCCCATCCTCACTGGTGCAGATGAGAAATCTCCAAGTAGTGTACGATATGAGTTTTCCACTGTCAGTGATTCGGCTGCAGCAGACAAATGGAGCGGACCCCGCTCCCGGCATCGTGCGGTTTTTGCCGATCGTTACTCACTGCTGGAGAGATGTCGTAATCGCTGCGGAAAGCTTTAGACGCGGCTCATGATGGAAGATACATTTGTGTCTCCTGAGCGCACAATAAAATATTTCCTACTGGAAGAAGCTTGCATAATTAATGAGAACAATAAAGAGTTCATACATAGATGATATTTGTTGACATTAATCTTGTATATATAGGTTTATTTATATACGGGAGCCTCACATGCCATAACATGGAGGGAGGTAAGAGCTGGATATTAAAGAACGGGCTAATTAGAAAACCACAAATCAGCCAGTAAGCTGCTTCTGAAACTTTTACCTAAAGTGGAGCAACAATTCAGTAGGCTTTTCACAGTGCTTCTGTAACCCTGGATCATATTTGATATGATACAGCATCTACAGAATCATGATGAATTTTCTACAGACGTCCAATTCAGGGATATTTAGGTAGCAGGGCCATATAACAGAAAGGCAATATGGAAATTTGTGATGTTCAGAAAGTAGACCATGTCTTGGGGGTTTAGAATAAATGCAAAATATAGAATATACTACCGATTAAAGCTTTTAGCCATGGGAGTGCAGCTAATCTGCTGACCAGAGTGTGATCCCCTAATAAATGCTATGTTTTTATCTACACACTCCAAAACATCATGATTACACAAAGCACAACATGGCCACAGTTGATCATGGGAGCAGAGACATTAGGCACAATTCATGAAAGGTTATCACATTTGTTATGATGGTCATGTGACCACCTAACGCATGTGATAATGAAAATGTAAATTTACTATTGCTCGTATGCTGTATTTAGCGCAAACACCAAAAACGCTTGTTGAATACCGCATTAAAAAGGCATTGAAGTCAATTCACAATAGGAAATAAATAAATGCGGTTATTAAAGTGGAGGTTCACCGTTAAATTGCTATTTTTACCCTTAGATGGATGCTCATTTAGTCTAGGGGAATCGGCTAGTTGTTTTAAAATCGAAGCTGTACTTACCTTTTTAGAGAGCGATCTTCTCCGACGCTTTCGGGTATGGGCTGCGGGACTGGGCGTTCCTTCTTGATTGACAGTCTTCCGACAGGCTTCCGACGGTCGCATCCATCGCGTCACGATTTTCCGAAAGTAGCCGAACGTTGTTGCGCAGGCGCAGTATAGAGCCGCACCGACGTCCGGCTTCTTTCGGCTACTCGTGACGCGATGGATGCGACCGTCGGAAGCCTTTCGGAAGCCTGTCGGAAGACTGTCAATCAAGAAGGAACGCTCAGTCCCGAAGACCCATACCCGGAAGCGGCGGAGAAGATCGCCCTCTACAACGGTAAGTACTGCTCGGATTTTAAAACAACTAGCCGATTCCCCTAGACTAAATGAGCATCCATCTAAGGGTAAAAATACATTTATGGGTAAACTCCCGCTTTAAGTACTGGTCATAGCTTGCAATAACTATGTGGTAACTATGGCAATGGTCAGACCCCCCAGTGACTGGTTTAAAAAAATAGGCGGGAAAGTGCAAGCTGGAGCAGGTGTCAGCTAGATTTTAGTGAGGGGTTACATAGGTAAGGTTGAATAAAGACAATAGTACATCCAGTTCAACCTGTGTAGGTGCTCGTGTGTCAATGTCTATAATTATTTCCCATATTCCTGTATGTTGTGATCTTTAGGATGTACTTCCAAGAGTCTCTTAAAAATATCCATACTCCCCGTCCCCGCTGCCACCACCAATTGTGGAAGAGAGTTCCACATCCTTAAAGCCCCGACAGTGAAGAACCCTCTGCACAGTTTAAGGTTAAACCTCTTCTACACCAATCTTATTGTGTGGCCCCGTCTACTCTTAAGCCTTGTACAGACGATCGAATATCTGATGGAAACTAATCCGATGGATTTTTTCGTCGGATATCCGATGAAACTGACTTTCATCAGTCTTGCCTACACACCATCAGTCAAAAATCTGACCGTGCCAAAACGCGGTGATGTAAAACACTACGACATGCTTATAGAAATGAAGTTCAATGCTTCCGAGCATGCGTCGACTTGTTTTGGAGCATGCATGGATTTTTGACCGATGGACTTGCACACAGACCATCGTTTTTTTCTATCGTTTTTTTATCCATAGGAAAAATTTAAAACATGTTCACTGATGGAAAAAAAACGATGGGGCCCACACACGATCAGTTTGTCCGATGAAAACAGTCCATTGGTCTGTTTTCATCAGACAAACCGATCGTGTGTACAGGGCTTAACACTCCTTTAGACTAAAAAGTTTGTTTCCTATGCTGGGATTGCCATTAAGGTAAATAGCTATCATATCTCCTCTCAAGCGTCGGTTCTCCACCGAGAATAAATGTAGTGTTTGCAGTCGTTTCTCGTAATTGAGATCCTCCAGCCCCCTTATTATTTTTGTTGCCCTCCTTTGGACTCTCTCCAGTTCCAGCACATCCCTTCTGAGGACCGGTGACCAGAACTGGACAGAGTACTCCACATGTGGCCTAACCAGAGTTTTATAAAGTGGTATCCCCTTTTTTATGAGTGCTAATATTCTGCCGGCTTTGGTGGCTGCAGCTTGACATTGCAAAAACTGAGATTGAGCTATTTATCCCATCCTCTATATCAATATTTATAAATAAATTGAATAGAATTGTTCCCAAGACAGAACCTTGGGGTACCCCACTTACCACTCCAGACCAGTCTGAGTGCATGTTATTTATCATCACCATTTGGACACGCCCCTGTAACCAGTTTTTTACCCAAGAACAAACCTTATGGTCCATGCCTGCAGAACTCAGTTTGTTAATTAATAATTTATGGGGGACTGTATCAAATGCTTTTGCAAAATCCAGGTACACTAAATCCACAGGCCTTCCCATGTCTAGATGGCAGCTCACTTCCTCGTAGAATGTTAACAGGTTGGTTTGGCAAGAACGACCCTTCATAAACCCATGCTGATGACTACTGATATTTTCTTTCTTCAGCAAATTCTTGGATATAGTCCCTGTTCGTCCCCTCCAATAATTTAATGACTATTGATGTTTGGCTGCCTGGCCTATAATTTCCAGGGATTTGTCTCTGTCCTTTTTTGAATATTGGTACCACATTGGCTTTTCAGTTGGTACAAATCCTGTCCTGTGATAAGACACTAACAGTACTGTCACGGTCGGTATACCCCTCCTTTTCCTGAGTAAAAACTGAGAGAAGAAGGCATTCAGTACAGTTGCCTTCTGTGTAATCCATAACCATCCTCCCATCCTCATCTTTTATGTGGGCAATGTGCTCTGATTTTGCTTTTTTACTGTTAATACACCTATGAGATTTTTATGTATTTTTTTTTTACTCTTCTCCTCTGTGTCTCTTGTAGTCTTTTTTAGCTGTCATGAATGCGCTCTTACACAGCTTATTGCATTCCTTGTTGTGTTGGAATGCTGACGGTGACCCATCCCTTTTATATTGTTTAAAGGCCACTTATTTCTCTTTAATGATGCTTTTTACATTACGGTTTAGCCACCCAGGTTTAACCTTCGCTCTTCTATATTTATTGCCCATTGGAATGCACTGTATGATACCTTTGTTCTATATGCTCCTAAAGCAATCCCATTTTTCTTCCATGTTCAATGCTTCTAGGATTTTGGTCCCAATTCAGAAAAATTGTCTTGTTTGAAATTTTGTGTTCTTGTGCTTCCCTCGTGCCTCCTTTTTCTATACTTTATGCTAAATGTGATCATCCTATGATCGCTAGATTCCAAGTTGTTCTGTACTGCCACATCTGAGATCAGACTTGGAACGTTCGTTATTAATAGATCCAACAGGGCATTCTTTCTAGTTTGGGAATCCACCAATTGGGACATGAAGTTGTCCTGTAAGACATTTATGAAATGACGGGCCTTTAGTGTTGTTGTTTCTGGAGGCTGGCAGACCGCATATCAAATAGGATGGAGCCCTTTGAATCCAGTCTTCCGGAATTTAAAGCAATGCAGAGGAGGAGGAGATCTCAAGTGGCCCTTTTAAAGGAAATATTCTTAAAGGAGAAGTCCAGACAAAGCTTGTATTTTCCATCCGTCTGGCGGATTAGATCAGAGGGAATCGGATGAAAACGGACAGACGGATCCATTATCATCCGATCTCCTATAGAGGACAGCAGGGCTCTGACAGGCCCGTCTCAGCACGATGAGTGGAAACGGACCTGGCATCTGCCTGCTCACCGGAGATCAACGGATCGATCCCCGCTGAGTTAGCGGAGTCTGTCAAAACGCATGTGCCCTGTGTGAAAGGGGTTTTAAAGAGTGTACACTACTGGATCAGTTCTCAGATGTTGATACCCTGCAGAAGTTCAGGTTATCTAAGCCACTTATCATGGAGCTCTCTATGCCCAACTCATAGGGTGCCTTGAGCCCTCAACACAGGGAAGCCTTGCCATACTGGCCATGAGCTTCTGGCCACCTTACACTTTTTTGGAAAAGCCTCATACCAGATGGTAGCTGGAGAGATAGTGGGATTTCCCAGGCCTCATTTTACCGTCTCCTCACCCAAGTCCTACATGGTTTCCGTGCAATAGCAGCCCAATAGATTTTTTTCCTGAATCTCGCCAGGAGTGGGATCAAATAAAAAAAAAAAATATTTACGGAATACCTAATGTGCTTGGTGCAATTGACCATACCCATGTTGCTTTTTTTTTTTGCACCATCTTTTAAGGAGCATATCTACTGCAACAGGAAAAGTTACCACGGTGGTATGTGCTGCCAATCTGATTATCAGGATGCTTGCGACAACTTAAAACATGGTTTCATGCAGTATTTAAGGCATACTTCGTAAAGATAATGCTTGCACATTTTTAAGGGGAGTTTCTTCATGAATTACACCGGTTTATTTTTGTTTTGTTTTCTGGAAAGTTGTGCATTATTTTACCACATATTCAGACGCAGTAACATATTGTGCCCTGTACCCTGACTTGGATCTGCTCAGATGCCACATGTATACTGCACATAGTTCTTAAAGGGGTTGTAAAGGTACAATTATTTTTTTCCTAAATAGCCTCCTTTACCTTAGTGGACTCCAAGGGAGGGGGTGAGCACGACACTCCACACCAGGGAGAAAGCCTTGCATTACTGTGTGGAGTTACAGACAGAAGAACAGGAAGTGAGGATTTCTCAGAAGAAATAAGGAGATTTAAAAGCAAAATCGAAGGATGAGGTAAGTGAAGGAGGACTGCACTAAGGTAAAGGAAGCTATTTAGTGAAAACAAATTGTACCTTTACAACCCCTTTAAAAAAAAATCTTCACACTGTTTGAAAAAAAAAAATTAAAGTCAGCAGCTACAAATACTGTAGCTGCTAACTTTTAATGAAAGGACACTTACCTGTCCAGGGTTCCAGCGGCATCCTCCAGGCCAGTTCTTTGCCAGGCTTTGGGTCCCTGATGCCGACATGGGAAGCCAGCTGGGACTCCTTGCAGCTTCACACTTGGTTTCCCACTGTGTATGTGCGAGCCATGCTGTGGTTTGTGAATGGTCCTGAAGCCTTCTGGGACCTATGACATGTCCTGTATTCAAATGTCTGACACAGCTCAGCCTCTCATCTTGTGATCTGCTACAAAGGTACAATGTTATAGTCTAATCATGGTGGCAGAGGAGATTAAAGAAATTCTTCTACCTTGCTGCAGCAGACTGATGACATCAGCTTGGCTTGGACAAAGTCACTGACCTTGAGGTCATGGATTACTTTTTGATGAAAGGTGGAGCTTTTCCGAAAAATGATACCGCTGATTTATATTTTGTAATGCCAGGAACGTATCATTTATAAAGTTATTGAAAGGTCCACTTTAGTTGTAGTTCTAGGTGTGCTTGTCTGTTAAGGTGCAAACAGACACCTGAGGACTGTCAGACATGTATGCATGACCCGACTGCTCTTGGGCTCTGCCATCCACTAACTTAGCCGAATGTCTGTGTTTATGTCAACAGAGAAGAGAAGGGGGGGAGGCTCTGGCTGGCAGACAGCACTGGCGCCGTGCAAAAGGCTTCTTTAAAAGGACGCAGGCTGGAGAATTAATGTCTTTAATGCCTTTATTTTCCAAAAGGCCAAAAAGACAGAGAGCTGGGCTGCTACTGCAGGTAGAGGTTTGACAATCTGCCACATCACAGAAAGAGAACTTCGCACAGCTATACAAACAGCTCTCAGCCTATAATATAATACAACCTTTTTAAACCAGGGTGTCTTCGGGTTTCTTCAGGGGTGTCTTGGCAGAATGCCTAAAAATTGTATACAAGCCAGCATGTGGATAAATCCTGCCTTTAACCGCTTAAGGACCCCTTCACATCGATATACGTCGGCAGAAGGGCACAGCTGGGCACAAGCATGTACCTGTATGTTGCCTTTAAGAGCCCAGCCGTGGGTCGCAAGCGCGCCACCTGGTCCTGTGCTCCGTGACCGCGCCCGCGGGACCCAATCGCCACCGGTGTCCCGTGATCGGGTTACAAAGCTGAAGAACGGGGAGAGGTAAGTTTAAACAAATCTTTCCCCTTTCTTCCTAGTGTGACTGCCACTGATCGTCTATTCCCTGTCATAGGTAATGACGATCAGTGACGTCACACGCAAAGCCACGTCCCCACACAGTAGTTAACACTCCCTAGGAAACACTTAACACCTTCAGCGCCCCTGCAGGTTAACCCCTTCACTGCCAGTGACATTTTTACAGTAATCAGTGCATTTTTATAGCACTTTTCGCTGTAAAAATGACAAGGGCCCCAAAATAGTGTCAAAAGTGTCCAATATGTCCGCCATAATGTCGCAGTCACGAAAATGACAAGGGACCCAAAATAGTGTCAAAAGTGTCCAATGTGTCCGCCATAATGTCGCAGTCACGAAAAAAAATCGCTAATCGCCGCCATTAGTAGTAAAAAAAAAAATAATAAAAAAAATGTCATAAAACGAACCAATATTTTGTAAACACTATAACTTTTGCGCAAACCAATCAATAAACGTATATTGCGATTTTTTTTTTTACCAAAAATATGTAGAAGAATATGTATCGGCCTAAACTGAGGGGAAAAAAATGTTTTTTATATATATTTTTGGGGGATATTTATTATAGCAAAAAGTAAAAAATATTGAATTTGTTTTAAAATTGTCGCTTTATTTTTGTTTATAGCGCAAAAAAATAAAAACCGCAGAAAGCTCTATTTGTGGGAAAAAAAGGACTTTAATTCTGTTTGGGAGCCACGTCGCACGACTGCGCAATTGTCAGTTAAAGCGACGCAGTGCCGAATCGCAAAAAGGGGCCTGGTCCTTTAGCTGCATATTGGTCCGGGGCTTAAGTGGTTAAGTTACACAAAGACACAGGTTTTCATCATGTATTTTTACAACCTTCCAGCCGCAGGTGTCCTAACAACCAAGGACATCAGCAGTTGATAAGCAAGGATACTCAGCATCCTTGTTTGCCCCCTTCCCCTTTCCATCAGCACTGGGGTCATATTATCTGAGTGAGGGAGGGAAACTAGGGGAGAAGAGAAATGTTGGATTACTAGTTAGTACCAGTGTGCATAGGTGTGTTTACCAGAAAACGGTATTTGTAAAAACTGTATAAAACTGTATTTACCAGAAAGTGCAGAAACCATATAACCTACTTTCCATTCGTTTTTGATGCAGAACAAAAATGCACTGGACTGCATGTGGTGTGAACTGGCCCTAAGTGTATGTGATTCATAATATAGTTGAATCATGCAACGTATTAATAGAATAACAATATGAATAAAAAGCGACCAGATTATCAGTTTGTGATGCATATAGCTCAGTGCTTACCCTAATCATAATTGTATATAATGAAAAATCTCAACATATTTTTGCTATATGATAGTAGTAGAAATGTTCACTCTGTACCTTTTAATGCTTTTTACAGTAAATAGGGAGAATGCTGCACTGTGAGAAAGGATAATGCCGCGTAGACACGATCGGTTTGTCTGATGAAAACGGTCTGATGGACCGTTTTCATCAGACTAACCGATCATGTGTGGGCCCCATAGTTTTTTTATCCATCGGTTAAAAAACTGGGAACTTGTTTTAAAATTATCTGACGGTTAACTAACCGATAGAAAAAAACGATCGTCTGTGGGCACGTCCATCAGTTAAAAATCCAGGCATGCTCAGAATCAAGTCGACGCATGCTTGGAAGCATTGAACTTCATTTTTCTCAGCACGTCGTCGTGTTTTACGTTACGGCGTTCTGACACGATCGGTTTGTTAACTGATGGTGCGTAGGCAAGACTGATGAAAGTCAGCTTCATCGGATATCTGATGAAAAAATCCATCAGACCGTTTTCATTGGATGAACCGATCATGTGTACAGGGCATAAGGGCAAGGCTTCACGGCCGTGTCCTTACTGCTCTCTCACTGGCCTGGCAGAAGGGGAAGGAGGAGGAGGGGGGCCGAGCTGCAGATGTACTTCACCGCGGCCCGGTCTCCTTAGGCTGCATTCACACCTAAGCGACAGCCGCGTACGCGTGTAGCGGCAGATTTGCCGCGATTACAAATGTTTCTTTTTTTTTTTTTTTTTTTTCTAAAGTATTCCCATTGCTGTCTATGGGAAAACGCGCCTGTCGCGTGAAAAAAAGGGTCCGGGACTTTTTTTCAGGCGACAGGCGTTGCGCGTCTATGAGATGTGAACCATCTCCATAGACGGCAATGGGAATTCTCCCCTCAAGCGACAGAAGCGTCCCGCGTCGGGCGTTTTGTCGCTTAGGTGTGAATGGGGCCTAAAAGCGAGGACAGAGTAAAAAATAGGTACCCGCTCCCCCCCGCCCCCCCAAAAGGTGCCATATGTTGCACCGGATGGGGGAGGAATCAGATATGGGGAAGTTCCACTTTTGGGTGGAACACCGCTTTATTCACAAAGCTTGGTACATTTAGTATGAGCCGACATCGCTGGACTCCAGAACAGGTAAGTGTCCTAATGTTAAATGTCAGCAGCTACAGTATGTGTAGCTCCTGACTTTTAATTTTTAAATGGGCGGGACTCCACCTTAATGTTTAACTAAAAGCAAAAATCTTTTTCTCATTTTGGATAGAGTAAGCAAGATTTCCCTTCACTTCCTGTTCCATAACCACAACATGAAGTGAGAGGAAGTCCCTCCAAGGTTATGGAATCAACAAGTGTCCTCATTGGAAAATCTCCCCTCACTTACTGTTCTGGTGACAATTCAAAATTTGGGATGACCTTTACTTTTTTATGTGCCTTACACCATATATTTGACACTCTCCTTTTCTCCAAACTAAGGTTTGTTGCTAGAGCATGTGTCCCAATTGGAGGATTTCCCCTTATTACTCGCTCTAGCAATAATTCAAAAACTTTGGATTTCCCATCACTTTCTGTGAAAGTAACAGATCACCAAGAGAGGGTGAATATTTCCAACAAGGACTATCACAGTTATTAAAAACTTGATAATGGTTCTAACACTCCCCTAATCTATGCATAAAATATTTTGCCTTTACTTATGTATACATATGCCTGTACATATGTACTCATAGTGCTCATAGTCAGCGCTGTATCCTGGCCTAGGCCAACAAGGCCAAGGCCTAGGGCAGCACTTTGCAAGGGGGCAGCACGGAAAGAGTCCCCGCCGGCTTGCGCTACACTGTTAGTGTAACGGCAGTCTTATGGGGCGGACTGGGCTGAGAGGCAAATTAGTCTAGCGCCCCCATAAAGCGGCCGCACTGCTTCTGGTATGCAGGCGGTCGGCATTCTGCAACTGTGGGGGGGGGGGGGCGTTCTGCTGCACCATTGACATGGTTATATCTTGTTAGTCCTCTCCATAAAATTATCAGAAATTTGTGCTTAAAGTAGAACTATAGGCTACACTTTATTTTTAATTTTGGATAGATTAAGGGGGGGGGGGGTTATAGCCCCTTTCAGTTTATTTTTTACCATCCCCGTCCCATTGCAGAAATTTCCCTTCACTTCCTACCCCATAGCCAAACAGTAAGTGAGAGGAAATCTATGCAAATTAAGGGAATTCATTGCCCCCCCCCCCCAAACCGCCCTCAGAACTAGTGTCCCCACTCAATTTTTTCAGGGCGGGTCTTAAACAGAAAGGGGCATGGCCTTGCCAGGAAGGGGTGTGTCAAATTTAAATTAGGGGGTGTGCGAGTTTAGTCAGGCCTAGGGCAGCACAAAACCTAAATACACCTCTGCTCATAGATCTCCTCCGAGACTCTGTCCTCAGTGTAGGCAAGCACAGCACAGGTCCACTCACACTGGTTTCCCAGCACTGTCTGCCTGGTGTCCTGCACAGACACCTGCAACAGTTCTGCACTAATTGGTTCCCCACATTGTTCTGCCCAGATCCCCACAGATTTGTCCAAGAAAAGTTCTCTGTCCTCCTTTCATAAGCAGGAAGTCTTGGGTGTTCACAGGTCAGAATCCTACATTCACTTCTATCAGGCGGTGCTCCTTTAGGGACCACCATTCCCATGATCCTTGGAACCTACATAGCAAGTTTCTCCCTCCCATGATTGGCTAAAACACTGCTGCTGTGGGGGAAGAAGGTAAAAAAGCAAGCAGGGGATTTATCTCAAAACCGCTCCAGCAGCATGCCAGTGAAAGGAGGGGGAGCTCTTCAGCACACTCTGTCTAATGCTGGCCATTCACTCCACGAAAAATCGTCCGAACGAACTGTTGAAAAAACGAACGTTCGGTCGTGAGCGCAAACGATAGTGCCATCATGTAATGACCGAAAAATCGTTAAGTGGACATAAATTTAAAAAAATTGGTTCGTTTTTTTTTTTTTACATATACCTATTGCAGAAAGTTCGGACGGGAAACACATTAACCTTCAGATTTATCGTTCGTTCGACAGAAAATTTCCAAACTTGTCCTTCGTTTTTTCGGCTCAAAAACGTCCCAACCATTATCGATTTTGTGCCCATTAACTGTACGAAAAACGAACGAACTGTCTGAACGACCGATTTTCGCCCGATTTTTCGTATAGTGTATGGCCAGCATTAGAGTAAAGGTAGGAGGGAGGGAAGCTCACAGCTGCACACACTCAGCCCGCAACACTCGGCTACATACTTTTGTACAACGACTACAGTGTCCTGGAAGGGACCATGTGGCGTTAGGTCACATGATGGCGATAAGAAGCAGAATTTTTTTTGTAGCAGTGGCTAGAAAGAGTTTTTTTTTTTTATCCATAACAGGGATGTGATTTGATAATGCTGACTTGTCCTATTGATTTATGTGATGTGTAAATTGTAAGGCTAGATACACTTAAAAAAAAAAATCAAAACATAGCTACTGAAGTCTGTAATCTTTTTACTCATCATCCACGTTTTTTTCTCTTCGCACATTGCTCAGCTTGGTCTCTATAACTACCTGCCGACAATGACAGCTTCACATAATAGGTGCATTTATATAAGTATGTGCAGTTACTCATCCTTGGCTTTGGATTTACCCAAGAAAAAGCCTGAAGGATGTGGAGTGGAATCCAGGATTTAAACTGTCCATACATTAGTTATTGTTCCACCAGTTGGTTGAACGAAAAAGAAAGGACTTGATTCCCCCATCCACACACTCAATGCACTCTTCACTCCACCAATCAAAAAAAATATTTTGGCCGGAGCTTTGCTAAAACTTAAAAGCCAAGTGCATCTATATAATCGCGCAATCAACTTCTTCAGGCATCAAGACAAAACGCTGGAGAGAAGAGTCATGGGATTGGTGGAAAAATCTCAGCCTGGAGAAGCAGTGTTCAGGGAGGGCCTGCCAATTAATGGCCATGTGACCTGTACCCAGTTACATGACCTTGCCTGAATAAATTCCTGACACGCCACAACATACAGCAACAATATCATTATTCAGAACAAGCTCCACATGTTATTAAAAAGCTGGTCCAGTGATTCTGTTTGAGTTGAGATGATGTCATCAGTCTGCTGCAGGCAGGAGGAAGCATTTTCTCAGTCTCCTCTCTCCAGTGATCAGAATGCAACACTGTAACTTCGTAGCAAGTCACAAGATAAGAGGCTGCAGCAAGGGCTGATGTGCGCCAGACATTTGTGTCAAGCGCTACAAGGGCACCAGGATTTACATGATTGTGTGATCTCTGAGCCAGCATCTCAAGATAAGACTGTCCCTTTGGAGAGAAAAGAAGATGAAGGTATTGTCAGGTGAAGTACCGTGATCCCAGTAAGGCCTTGTACACACGGGCAAACATGTCCGATGAAAACGGTCCGCTGTACACACCATCATACAGAAATCCGCGCGTACACGATACGTGGTGATGAGACGGCGACGTCGCCGCGACGATGACGCGGCGACGTGCGCGGCCCTGGAAGTTCAATGCTTCCACGCATGCGTCGAAGTGATTCGACGCATGCGAGGGATGGCGGCCGCTCGGACATGTACGGTAAGTCTGTACAGACGACCGAACATGTCCGACGGACAGGTTTCCAGCGGATATGTTTCTTAGCATGCTAAGAAATTTTTGTCCGCTGGGAAACGGTCTGCTGGACAAATGTCCGCTGGAAAATGGTACGCTAGGCCCTACACACAACCGAACTTGTCCACTGAAAAGAGCCCGGGGACCAGTTTCAGCGGACATGTTCGGTCGTGTGTACGGGGCCTAAGAGGTAATAATTACCTGGAAGTGTTACACATTATTTAGCATGCTGCGCATAAAAATATATATCTGACAACGGATCCATTTTAAAAAATGTTAACAGAAAATTACAAGCAGCTTCGCCACATCCTGGCATAAAATGTTACTAAAGATAACATGCTGGGAGTTGTAGTTTAACGGCAGAAAACATTTGTGTTCCTCTAGAGTTGTATAAAATGAAACATTCCCAGCCCGATGATGTAAACAAGCTGACCCATCGCTATCCAAAATTACACTTTTATTTGCTTTATGCTACTAAAAATACCACGGCAGACACTGACCCCAGGATGACTCAAAATACAATGTCAATGCTCTCCACAAAGACTGATGCGTCCACAGCGATGAAACGGTCTGCCGGAACATTCCGATAGATAAAACTGGGCCCGCAACATGCAACAAATGATCCAAACATTCCCAAACGACTGATAGTATTTGTAGAGAAAATAATGAACTCCAATCAAACATTAAAGACACTCAAAGGGATTGCTCACCCCATTGCATTTTATGTGCACTACAATGTAGGATCGTTGCAGGCTAAAGCCCCGTACACACGATCGGAATTTCTGACCGTGTGTGTGCCCCATCGGAAATTCCGATGAATTCTGTATAATAATAATTCCATCAGAGTTTAGATGTTCTCTTTTACTCTGATGGAATTCTGATGTGATTTTGGTCGGACAAAGGTAGGATCGGACAATGGTCCGATTGTGTGTACGGGGCTTAAGGCTCTATACACACTGGGATATAAAAATCAGTCAGTTCCCTAGACAGAAAAGAACGCTTATATGGAGCATTTTCTGTACATGGTTTAGATGAGTTTAACCCTTTCATGACTAAGCCTATTTCTGACATTTGTTGCTTACAAGTTAAAATCCGTATTTTTTGCTAGAAAATTACTTAGAATCACTAAACATTATGGGGTAGATCCACAAAGAAAGTACGCCGGCGTATCTATTGATACGCCGGCGTAATTTCAAAATTCCTGCGTCGTATCTTTGTTTTGAATCCTCAAAACAAGATATGACGGCATCTGGGATAGATCCGACAGGCGTACGTCTTCGTACGCCTTCGGATCTTAGATGCAATTTTTCGACGTCCACTAGGTGGCGTTCCCGTCGTAATCCGCGTCGAGTATGCAAATTAGCTATTTCCGACGATCCACAAACGTACGAGTGGCCGTCGCATTCTTTTACGACGTTTCCGTTCGGCTTTTTCCGGCGTATAGTTAAACCTGCTATCTGGTGGCGTACTCAATGTTAAGTATGGCCGTCGTTCCCGCGTATAATTTAGAAAATTTTACGTCGTTTGCGTAAGTCGTCCGTGAATGGGGCTGGACGCCATTTACGTTCAAGTCGAAAACAATGATGTCCTTGCGACGTCATTTGGAGCACGGCGCCCTGGGAGTTTTGACGGACGGGGCATGCACAGTTCGTTCGGCGCGGGAACGCGCTTCATTTAAATAAAACACGCCCCCTACTCGCCGCATTTGAATTCCACGCCCTTACGCCGTGAGAGATACCCTACGCCGCCGTAACTTACGCCGCAAATTCTTTCAGGATTCAAAGAATAGCAAAGTAAGTTACAGCGGCGTAGCGTATCTCACATACGCTGCGCCCACGCAGATGTATGTGGATCTGCCCCAAGCATTACGGCCCAGATTCACAAAAGAGATACGACGGAGTATCTCAGATACTCCGTGGTATCTCTCAGAGTATCTATGCGACTGATTCATAGAATCAGTTACGCATAGATAGCCCTTAGATTCGACAGATGTAATTGTTTTACACTGTCGGATCTTAGGATGCAATACCGCGGCCGCCGCTGGGGGGAGTTTGCGTCGTAAACCAGCATCGGGTATGCAAATTAGGAGTTACGGCGATCCACAATGGTTTTTCGCGTTCGCTACGTCGCTGCTAGTCTAGTTTCCCGTCGCAAAGTTAGTCGTCGTTTTTGGTGCCTTAACTTTACACAGCACACGTATGTGCTGTATAAAGTATGGCCGTCGTTCCCGCGTTGAAATTTAAAAATGTTTCCTTCTTGCGTAAGACGTCCGGGAATACGGAAGTATGCTACGCACGTCGCCGTTCGAAAAAATGACGTTACTTCGCGCAAAGCACTGCGGGAAATTCAAAAGGGAGCATGCGCAGTAGGTCCGGCGCGGGAGCGCGCCTAATTTAAATGGCACACGCCCCTTTGAATTACGCGGGCTTACGCCGGAGGCCGCCGGCGTAGGTTTTCATTGCAAGTGCTTTGTGAATCAGGCACTTGCGAAGAAAAATTGCGGCGGTGTAACGTATCTACGATACGTTTACGCCGCCGCACTTCTACGTGAATCTGGCCCTACATTTTTAACACAATGCATAAAAAAACCTCTGAGTAAAACGTATGAATTTTTTTTTTAACACAATAGTAATAAAGTATCCTTAAAGCGCGGGTTTACCCTAAGAATTTTTTTTTTTTCTAGCATGCCATCAAGCATACTAGCGCGAGCTAGAGTATGCCTTTATTTTATTTTTTAGCCCCGTACTCACAGTTTAATGCCGTAGTGAAGTTTTGGCTCTTCACGGCGCCTGCGCCTAGTCTGTGCGCAGGCGCCGTATAGCGCCGTGAAGAGCCGAGACCTACTCCGGCTATTTTCGGGAATCGTGACGCGTCATAGCCGGCCGTCAATCATCTTCCCTCTCCATAGGAACGCCCATTCCCCGCGGGGAGTCTGAAACTACACTATGGAATTAAACTGTGAGTACGGCGCCAAAAAATAAAATAAAGGCATACTGTAGCTCACGCTACTATGCTGTATTTTATGGTAGAATGTTGTTATTTAGGGTGAACCTCCGCTTTAATGCTGTTCTATATTCATTAACAAATCATAACATGTATTTTTTAAAATACAAGCAGTGTAAGTAACTGAACTTGACCTGGTATTAGTCTCTAGAGAGGCTCCGACATGGGGATTGTGAAGAGACACAGTCAGCCAGTCAGTTCTGCTGCATTGCAAGGAGCATGCTAATGGAAGGAGACAGCAGAAATAATATCTCATCAGTCTCCTGCTTCTCCTTTCACTGTCAAATCAAAGGCTGGGAGGGCAAGACCTTTAAAGCAGAGTTCCAGTCTCCTGTGGAAAAAATAAAATTCAACAGGTACAAAAAGCTGTGTCAGCTTGCGGCATCACAGCCGGGTGCACACTGCACATGCGTGAATGGTGGATGCAGTCTTCTGGGACCTGTTATGTGTCCCAGAACACTGCAAAGGGGAAAGGGAGGGCAGAGGCAGAGATCGCCTAGACGGTCAAAGTGGGTACCTGTCAAAATTGGGTACCCGCTCCTCCCGTTTCCTTAAAGAGGAACCTCCCTTTCTGGTGGAGTTCCGCTTTAAAGTGGTTGTAAACCCTTTACAACCACTTTATGGTACAGGTAAGCCTATATTAAGGCTTACCTGTAGCTACCCAGGATATCTCCTAAACCTGCACGGTTTAGGAGATATCCCCTGTCCCCTGCATGTGCTGATGTCATCGGCACATGCGCACTAGAGCAAACTGAAGCAACGGCACGTATGTGCCGTTGCTTCAGCCAGTGTGTCGTTACCGGCGGCTCCCATATGGGAGTGACTTCATTGCGGCTCTGGCTAATCACAGCGTGGGAGCCGCGATACCCAGAAGTAACCCCCGGAAGATGTCACTGGCCAGAGGGGGTACGAGGACCACTGTGGGGGCTTCGATGTAAGGTAAGTAATTCATAATGAGCTAGTATGCTATGCATACTAGCTCATTAAGCCTTTGTCTTGCAGGTTTTTTTTTTATAGGGTTTACAAACACTTTAAGTGTTACTAAACTACCAGAGATAAAAATCAAGTCTCCTCCCATGCCAGCCAGGCCTGTGCTGTGTACATTTTAGGACTGGATAGACAATAAAAATCTAAAGATTCCTCAAAAAAAAAAAAAATTTTTGGGTGACTCAGCAAATTATTTTCTTCTCTGCCGAGAAATCTTCAGTTTGGTAGTGATAAGCTGTCACTGTATCAATCGATTATCTTATTCTCTATTTCTAGAACGAATTATAAAAATTAAACGATTAATTGGGTGCTACGGCTATGACCGCACTGCCGTTCAGCTTAATTCAGACTGTATTATTAATGGGAGTTTGTTTAATTTTGCAGGAAAGGTCTGTTTTCATTTTCAGGCTTTTATATTAAAATTAACGCAGCTATAATATTCATGAACCTTTTATGCAGCACTTAAAGCGGCCCATTAAACCAAGAGTCCTCTGCATAATTTACTGTCTGCGTATTGTAAATAAAGCTTATTGTATTGAGCACTAATTTAGTACTGGCTGACAAATTAAACTGGTCTTTAGCTGTCATACAGTAATGCCGCGTACACACGATCGGTCAAACCGATGAGAACGGTCTGATGGACCAAACCGATCGTGTGTGGGCCCCATCGGTTATTTATCCTTAGGTTAAAAAAAAGCAATCCTGTTTTAAATTTAACCGATGGATACCTAACTGATAAAAAACACAATCGTTTGTAGGCACGTCCATCGGTTAAAAATCCACGCATGCTCTGAATCAAGTCGACGCATGCTGGAAGCATTGAACTTCATTTTTTTCAGCACGTTGTTGTGTTTTACGTCACCGCGTTCTGACACGATCGGTCCATCAGACCGTTTTCATCGGATGGACCGATCGTGTGTACAGGGCTTTAGAGTAATGGAATACACACCCTCTTAAAACAGATTGTTGCAATATTTTTATTGGAATTCAAAGACTGGACCTTTTTGGACCATTTTCAGTGGTGGTGTTTACTATTGTCCAATGGTTATCAGAATTTGATATTTTGCTATCATAAAAATACACTAAAATAAAAGTGATTTTGACATCGTGGGAAGGGCAGAGGCACAAAATACTGCAGGGACATCTCACCACTGGAACCTCCAAAAGAAATAAGAAGACAGCTCGCAATTTAACCCATTATAATATAAAAAGGAAAAAAATCTGCGCTGAAACCCTTATTAAATAAATAATAGTGAAAAAATTACACCAACGTGGAAACAAGAAAATTGCAAAAAATAAAAATAAATGATAAATAAAGTGGTGCTGCAATCAAAAAACCTTAAAACTTCAGTCAACATATATATATATAAAAAATTGTGGGAGTGCAATTTAACCCAGCAGTGCCAACCCCAAAACTAAAATAATAGTTGTGAGTGGAGTTGGCTTTAAGTGCCGGTTCACACAGGGGCAACCCGACTTACAGCGTGACTTTGCAAGGCGATTTGGAGGCGACTTCAGCGTGACTTTGAGCAACTTACAACGCGACTTGAAGTTGCCTCCAGGACAGACAACTTTGGCTGTGGCCAATCACAGAATAATCAGCTCTGTGGGAGGGAGGGGTTTGCCTGAGTAAACTTTTTTCTTTTCCTGTAAAGTTGCTTCAGTTAAGATGGAGATCCGACTTGGAGGCAACTTCCATTAAAATCAATGGGTACAAGTTGCCTAGAAGTCACCTTGAAGTAGTACAGGAACCTTTTCTGAAGTCGGAGCGACTTCAGTAGTGTACAGCTCTCATTCACTTCACTAGATTTGGGTGCAATCTGTCACCCGCTGTGTCCACCAGGCACAATGTGTGCTCCCAGTACAAAGTGATCGCTGTGGCCAATAACAGCGGATCACATAACAATTGTACACAATAATGGCTTTCATTCATGTAATTCATTGTGTACTATTGTGTTGATCTCTGTGATTGGTCACAGTGATCACATGGTACTGACAGGGCCAATCACAGCCCATCTGTACCATGTGTAGCTAATCACAGCTAATCACAATAGTAAACACTGAATGAATCAATTTTAGTAAGTAAAAATGGTTGTTTATAACATTGATATTCAATATTCTAAGCAATCAGTGTACAAAAAAAAAAAAATTCTGATCACCTCCCCAGAGTAGTGCAGTGTTTCTCGAGTAACACTGTATCGATCTGGTCATAGTATAAAAAAGAAATAAAAAAATTATAAAAAAAAAGAAAAAAATGTTTTTTATTTTTCACATAATGTCACCAGTCAGTGTCTCTGATAACGGTATGTGAAAAAAAATATATATATATTTTTATATATATATATATATATATATATATATATATATATATATATTTTTTTTTTAAATGTCTTAATTTCCTAATTGTGACAAAAAATGATAACTTAAAAAAACTCACCATGCTTCCTACTAAATACACTGGACTGTCTACTTTCCAAAAAGGGATCATTTGTACTGGCATTTATGGGCCACAAATAATGAGTTAGATACATATACACTTACCGGCCACTTTATTAGGTACGTCTGTTCAATTGCTAGGTAACACAAATTGCTAATCAGCCAATCACATGACAGCAACTCAATGAATTTAGGCATCTAGACGTGGTAAAGACAACTTTCTGAAGTTCAAACCGGGCATCAGAATGGGGAAGAGAGGGGATTTAAAGCGGAGGTTCACCCTCATAACATGTATATCTGACCAACTTCCTTATACTTGTAACAAGTACAGTCCGCAATTTGTTTTGTTTTTTATGCTGTACGTACCTTGTAATCCATCTTTTCAATCTACTTCTCCCCGCGGGAGTAGGCGTTTCAATGCCTAGGGGGATTGTCATCTGGGAGGTCGCCCAGATGATTGACGTCTGTTCCCCCTGGCGCATAAGGCCCCGCCCCCCGTATTGCGTAGGCGCGCACGAATTACGGGGTTTCTGAAAGAAGCCAAACATGGAGAGCGCAGGCGCCGTATAGAGCCAACTCACATCTCTGCATGTTCAGCTTCTTTCGGAAACCCCGTAACTCGTGCGCGCCTACGCAATACGGGGGCGGGACCTTATCCGCCGGGGGGAACAGACGTCAATCATCTGGGCGACCTCCCAGCTGACAATCCCCCCATAGAAACGCCTACTCCCGTGGGGAGAAGTAGATTGAAAAGATGGATTACAAGGTACGTACAGCATAAAAAAACAAACAAATTGCGGACTGTACTTGTTACAAGTATAAGGAGGTTGGTCAGATATAGATGTTATTAGGGTGAACCTCCGCTTTAAGTGAATTTGAATGTGGCATGGTTGTTGTTGCCAGGAGGGCTGTGGTCTGAATATTTCAAAAACTGGGATTTTCATGCTCAACCATCTCTAGAGTGTACAGAGAATGGTCTGAAAAAGGAGAAAATATCCAGTGAATGGCAGTTGTGTGGAGGAAAATGCCTTGTTGACTAGAGGTCAGAGAACAAGGGTTCAACTAGTTTGAGATGATAGAAAGGCAACAGTAACTCAAATAACCACTCGTTACAACCAAGATATGCAGAATACCATCTCTGAACGCACAACACATCGGACCTTGAAGCAGATGGGCTACAACAGCAGAAGACCACACTGGGTGCCGCTCCTGTCAGCTAACAGGAACCTGAGGATTGGAAAAACGTTGCCTGGTCTGATGGGTCTAGATTTCAGCTGCGACATTCAGATGGTAGTATCAGAATTTGGCACAAACAACATGAAAGCATGTATCCATCCTGCCTTGCATCAATGGTTCAGGCTGGTGGTGTAATGGTGTGGGGGATATTTTCTTGACAAACTTTGGGCCCCTTAGTACCAATTGATCATCATTTAAATGCTATGGCCTACCGAGTATTGTTGCTGACCATGTCCATCCCTTTATGACTACAGTGTACCCATCTGATGGATACTGCGAAATGCGACAGCGATGAAAGCTGTAAATCGGCCTGGGCAGGAAGGGGGTGAAAGTGCCTTGTATTAAATATTAATTACTTCATAGCTCTTAACCAGCCTCCCGTCCATGAGGGCAATGCATGCCCCTAGACCTTGGAGGTTGGTCCCACCTAAGAAGTCCATTCCCATCTACTGAGACTTTTTCAAGTGCACAATTTGCCAGATGCATTTTTTCAGGTTGTTCCTTAGTGACCTAATTTTTGCTAAATGCAACGTAAAGTGTGTGAAAGTTCTATTTAAAGGCAGCTCTCACCTCCCATTTAGACTTTGCTGATAACATAGATGAGGCTCAGGGATAATTGGTGATGGGAATGTGAGGCAAAGATAAAAACAAGGTTAAGAATCTCTTAAAATACTGTAGATTATGACAATATGACGGTTGAATTCTCTCCCAAGAGAGCAAAGATTAAATATTACTTTGCCGTATAAAAGGTACAAAGCCCCGATCAATGGCTTTATCCAACTAATGCGTGAAATAAGTAGATGTAAACTCAATCACTAAAATCTCATAAAAGCTCCACTTTTACACTTTTCATCATAAGAGATATGTCCAAAAAAAGGTCAACTAAATCTTTAGGACACATCGCTTATGTCCGGCTCATTTGAGACCCACGACCCCAACCTATGTGCTATGACCCACAAAAATAAAGCGCAAAATGACACTGGCAATCTGCAGTGTCATTGAGCTAGTAAAATAAATATACGTATTATCGTATTGTGTTTACTATTACATTCTATATGTAGATCAAATGAGTGGCTATTCATCTGCATATGACATCACCTTAAACAAACCTTGCAAGGTTTTCTTTTTATGTATTCCTATTTAACCTCATATGAATCCATAGCTAATTCTAATTAGCACTAATCCTTCCTCCCTTTAGCTATTTTTTCTGCTGATTTTTGTTATTACATATATATATATATATATATATATATATATATATATATATATATATATATATACACACACATACAGTTCCTTGAAAAAGTATTCATACCCCTTGACATCACTTCTGAATTTTCATTCTGATGTACGAGAATTTTTGTGACTTTAGTAAACTCATCAGATTCGATCTGAGATTTGCATGCAAAAAAACAAAACGACGATCATTCTTCTGATAATCTCATTGTTTGTACCGGGCATTAGGTTATCTAACAAACCTCTGAGGGCTTCACAGAACAGCTGCTGTATTTATACTGAGATTAACCACTTGAGAGCCGCGCTATAGACGAAAGACGTCCACAGCGCGGCTCTCAAGTGCCGGGTGGACGTCCCTGGACGTCCTTTTATGTGCATTACCCATGCGCGTCGCTGGGGGCACGCAGCGGGTAAACACTGTGCCCGGTGCATCACTGAGGAGCCGATGTGTGTGCCTGGCGGCCGCGATGTCTGCCGGGTACCCGCGATCGGCGGTGACAGCAAGGACGTGGAGCTCTGTGTGGCGGGTTTTTGGAAGGATGACTGGCCTCTGCTCCAATTTACTCTGAAATTTTGGCCAGGCCTATAGGAGTGTGCTTCCCTTGAACGCTGGGTACTGTGTCTTCTCCGCTGAGGCCTCTTCTGGCCAAACAGATGCCTAGCCTGGGGCAAGATGCTGAGGCCTCTTCTAGGAGAAAAAAGGAACGCAGTCTCTGTCTGTGAGTTCAAATTTATGGGAGTGGGGTCCTATAGCATTGGAGAGGAGGTGGGATTAACCCACACGTAGTCTGCCATAGAGTCTTTAAAGCAGGGCTCCACGCTAAAGTGGAACTTCCACTCATCGGAACCTTACCCCCTCTGATGTCACATTTGACACCTTTCAGGGGGGAGGGGGGTGCAGATACCTGTCTAAGACAGGTATTTGCACCCACTTCCGGGAGTCCTCTCTGCAGGTAGTGCGTCACTTCCCGCCCCCGCCCGTTGTGTTCTGGGAAACACACGGCTCCCAGAACACAGCGGGGACCAGTAAGGGCGGCACTGCGCGACTCGCACATGCACGGTAGGGAATCGGGCAGTGAAGCCGCAACGCTTCACTTCCTGATTGCCTCACCAAGGATGGCGGTGGGGGCAGCAGATAGACGAGCGATCGCTCGTCTTCTGCTGCAGACGTCGCTGGACTCCAGGACTGGTAAGTGTCAATATATTAAAAGTCAGCAGCTGCAGTATTTGTAGCTGCTGGCTTTTAATATATTTTTAACGGCGGAGCTCCGCTTTAAGGAAAGGCTTTTGTTTGTTTATTTCTGATAATGTGCGGCTTTTCATGTCTGATTTTTCTCGTACACAAATGGTACACATTAAACGAAAATCGTTTAATCTGTTCCCATACGAGAATTTGTATGGAGCTTGTCCCTTTTGGAACTTTTCGTTCAGCAGGTCGAAATCGGCTGTAGAATGTTGTGTTCACATTATACAAAAATCATACAAAAGTTAGTCGGACGAAAATGTTCATAGGGTATGAGCCCTAAAACTTTGAACACTTTTTGTTTTTATGCACCTGGAATATATTTAGCTGATTAAAACAGAAGGTTCAAATGGGCTTGGTGTATTATCAGGTGTAGACAAGGTTTGGTTTATAATAAGGTTTAGGTCCTGACTTATCAGCCAATTGGCCCTAGAGTGTGCACTGTAAGCTCTTCTGGCAGAGGGATTGTTGTATGTATGTTTTGAAGTATGCAATATGTTCATCACTCTATAAATACAGGAAATGAGTGATAATAAAACCTAGCAGCTGGGAGATTCATGCCAGCAAGGTTAGAACAGGTTTCAGCAAGAACTCGCCTGGCAAGGAGGCAAGAGTAAAGAACTTCCACCTCTGGAAATAAAAACCCATGTCAGTATATTGAACCGGCTTAGAAGGGTGGATCAACCAAAAGTTCTGAAATATATTTTTGTAACTCAGTGGATGTATTTTTTTTTTAATCTATGGAAGTCAATATGAGAGGGAGTTGAGCAGGGCATTTGCAGGGTTAATGCAGCCGCAGTTCTTGTCCCTGGCCTCTGGATGGATGTTCCCATGCCACTCTTTGTCTCGTGTTCTCAGGGGAAGAGTGTATACAGCTGGGAACTCTCTCCCCGCTGTTCCTTCACTTTACCAAATAGGGTTATCCTCTCTTCGGCTGGTAATACCGCTCTCAGACGCCTGCCTGATAAGAGTCCTTACTGGCACTCCAAAGCTGAGCGCCACTCGCTGCTCTCCAGTTAAAGCATCATTCCGCTTTTATCAGGGATGTTATATTATAGAGCAGGTCAATTATATACTGTAAGGCTGGCCATACATTATACAATTTTCTTGTAAAATTTTCCTTTAGCTTTCCCAAAACCATATAATAAGAGGTAGTACCTAAACACTTTTAAATTGTATGCCATCAGACAGGCCCTTGAGCTACATAGTTGAAGGTAAACCTAAAGGAAATTATATAAGAAAATTGTATAATGTATGGCCAGCCTTAGTGGGTCTAAACCCTCAAAAAGAAATTGCTAAAATGTAGATTTGTTTGCTAGGGGACTTTTTGAAGAATAAGTGCACCTGAAAACAGAGTGCACGTTTCTATTTTGTCCCCTTTCCCGGATCTGACCACTGTAACGCAGGGTATTTGGGCGTATTTTGCCGCGACAAATTGCGGTGTATTTAACCCGCGATTTGCCGCGACAAAACGGGTCTATGGCCGAACGCCAATGCCGTCTGAAAAAAAGGGTCCGGGACTTTTTTTCAGGCGGCAGGAGTAAGGCGTTTCAGCGTTCGGCGTGAGATGTGAACCATCTCCATAGACACCAATGTGAAATCTCCCCTCCAGCGGCACGAGCGTCGGGCGTCTGGCGTGAAAACGCCTAGATGTGAATGGAGCCTTACCCTTTTAGGCTCTTCTGCTAGAAAACTATCGTAGCTTTTCTCCTTTTCTCCTAAGGGGGGGGGGCAAGGACCATGTTATGTAACACACGTTACAAGTGATCACTCTATGGCTGGAGGCGGATGGAGGGGCAACAGCAGCATTATCTCCTCCTAAATGCCTGTAAATCATCTCTAGACTGCCTTTGAAAGAGAAATTCACCACAGATTGCTATTCAGATGTATGTTTAGAACTGCTGCACATGCTAACAAGACCTAAATCTGCCATGCTGCTCACATTATAGCAGGGCCCCCACTGCAGATGTCATTTATGCTGAGACTTCGGGCAAAAGCACAGCAGTTTTATTTTTCTGAGTCCTGCCTGTAACATAGTTGTATTACCTGTTGATCCTGCAAGTAGATATATTAATTCCTCAGTTCCTTTAACAGGCCAAGCTTTCCAGCATAAATTAGGCCACTTTCACACTGGGACGCTTTACAGGCATTTTAGTGCTAAAAATAGTGCCTGTAAAGCGCCTCTCCTGACCAAGTGCTTTCACACTGGAGCGGTGCGCTTGCGGGACATTAAAAAAAGTCCTGCAAGCAGCATCTTTGAGGTGGTTTACACCGCTCCCATTGAAATAAAGATAAAAGGTCTGCGGTCACCGGTGATACACCTCCATCCCTGTATGCATATGCAGAAAAAGAGTCGCCCTTGGGACTTTAAATGAGGTGGTCACAGTTTGCCACTGAGTAACAAAAATAGTAACAGTATAAATGTTTTATTAAAATAGATGTACATACATGAATAATACAGCATGGTAGCTCAGCCAATGGATTTGCAGGTAATTAAAATTGATACAAACGTTATACAATGCAGTATATACAAATGCATGCATCAGAGAACCCGAAGCGCGTTTCGCGAGATCATTGCTCGCTCATCAGGGGTGGATGCAGATGGAATGTATCTAAAATAGATAAAGAGATGTGTCACAGTGGTAAATGCAAGATCGCCCCCACCGCTTCAGTGTGAGAGTGCCCATATATATATATATATATACATACCGTATTATATAAATAATGTGACTTGCTTAGTAAGCCAATAAAAAATGTATACACTGAACTAAAAGGTATATCCAAAAAAACTGTATATTGAACGCATGAGCATTTATCACTGCAGTCTAACCACCACCTATAGAACTGATGCGCTGACTACTTTTTTTACTTTTGTAAATGCACACAAACCTACCCCTGTACAGTACAATTACCTAAATATGGTAATTATGTGGGGGTTTTTTACAGTCGCATTTACTGGTACCCATGTGCACTAGATGCAGTTTTCTGCATATGATTTCTGCATCTAAAGACAGCACACAAAAACCATAGAGGGGGGGAGGGGAATCACATTTTTGCTTTATCCATGCCATTGCATAGCTGGCAGACTTTTGGATACTGGAGCCAACATTCTATAGCCAGCTGCTTAATGAATTTCACATTTATAAGCTGCAGCCTGTGAACATGTACACATCGCAGACAAATAATAGATTCCGTGAGCATAGATGTATGATCGTATTTACATATCTGATTAGTGAGGCCCACTGTCTTTCTGCTTACCAGCCCAACCGTTGTCAAGGAAGGAATGCTGAAAACTATGTAAGCAATTATTATATCAATACAGAATGCATCATTACTGCTCCACAAAAAAAAAAAGATATTATAGTGTTTGTGGGTGATTGAGGGCCAGTTCACACCACATGCAGTCCAGCAGTGGCGGTCCGTCTATAGAGGGCGCTGGAGCGCCGCCCCCTCTGGTGGCTCCGCACCGCCACTGAAATAACATAAATTCATGCATTGCATGAATGTATGTTATTGTTGCCAGCTGCCACTGGTCTAATTCTGATGGCCGGAACTTGAGCGCCAACCACCTGAATAACGGCAGCTGGTTGGCTGTGCGGAAGTGCCTATCAGAGCCAGCGACTCCGATAGGCTTTCCGAGTACAGCTCTTGTCTCCCGGAAGCTTATCCTCGGAACGTACGGGGGGGGGGGGGTGCATTCCTTGGATAAGACTGACGGCCGCCTCAGCCAATCAGGTTCACCGATTCTGGTTATCGGTAACCTGATTGGCTGAAGTGTCACCAACGCGGGAGAGGACATCGAGGGACATGGAAGGAGAATGGTAAGTGCATTTTACAGGGCACAGCGGCGACATTGGGCACAGAGGCGACAAAGGACACAGTGGCATCAATGGGCACAGTGGCGACAAAGGGCACAGTGGCATCAATGGGCACAGTGGTGAGAATGGGCACAGTGGCAACAATTAAAGGGCACAGTGACATGCACAGTGACAACAATAGGCAACAATGGGCACAGTGGCTACAATTAAAGGGCACAGTGGTGACAATTGGCACAGAATTCCGCTCAAGCTTGGCTTGCATACACACGGTCACACAAAAGTTCTCTGAACTTTCGACCGTCAAGAACCCAGTGACCTACAACACTACGACGAGCCGAGAAAATTAAGTTCAATGCTAATGAGCATGCGTTGAATTGTTTCTGAGCATGCGTCGGAATTGCTACAGACGATCGGATTTTGAGAAATTTGAGAACCAGCTCTCAATCTTTTGTTGGCGGAAATTCCGACAGCAAAACTCCGATGGAGCCTACACACGGTCGGAATTTTTGTTCAAAGTCTCAAAAATAGTTTTTTTGGCTGGTGCTACACTTAAAAAATGTACCTGTTCCAAAATACAAACAGATTCACCTTAAAGCGGTGGTTCACCCTGCTGAACAACATTTCAGCATAAAATTCGGCATCGTAGCGCGAGCTACAGTATGCCGGTCTTACATTTTTTATCCCCGTACTCACTGTTTAATCGTACATAGACGTTTCCGTCTGCCGCGGGGAATGGGCGTTCCTAGCAAGAGGGAGGGTGATTGACGGCCGACTCTGGCACGTCACGCTCCCCGAAGACAGCCGGAGTAGGTCTCGGCTCTTCACGGCGCCTGCGCACAGGCTATGCGCAGGCGCCGTGAAGAGCCAAGCCTATTTCGGCTATTTCCGGAGAAGCGTGACGCGCCAGAGCCGGCCGTCAATCACCTTCCGTCTGGATTGGAACGCCCATTCCCCGTGGGCAGACGGAATCGTCTAGGTCGGATTAAACAGTGAGTACGGGGATAAAAAATGTAAGACCGGCATACTGTAGCTCGCGCTACGATGCCGAATTTTATGATAGAATAAAAAAAAAAAATTATTTTTTTTATTCTAGGGTGAACCCCCGCTTTAAGAACAAACCTACAGTCCCTGCCTTGTTTGTAACCCGGGGGCCGTCTGTATTGCACGTGTCACTTTTGAAAGCGATTCACTAGTATTTGCTTGACTGCTGAGGCGCAATGCTACCAGGTACCCCTTAATACAAACTTATGTAAATAAACCTTCCCCCCCCTTGCCCCTTCATCCAATAAATAAACACTCTTACGACCATTAAGTTGGAAAGGGCAAGGCCACAGCTTTATTAACGCAAACATAACAACTTTAAACCATTTGTAACCAGTGGCAGTCACAGTATTACTGTGAGCACAATTCCGGAAGGGGGGAGGGGCCTGTCCTTACCATAAGTGCTGGACAGGCCGCCTACTTCCGGTGTCCATAAAGGGGCATGGCCCACTACGGCCATTTCCTGCTGGCAAGGTCAAGAAAACCGCAGCAAGCTGTGACGTACCATAACAAAAGGGGCGGGAGGGTGGGCAGCTCTTCCCAGCGCGCTTCCAAAGGACCCAGAATTCCTTGGGGCGATCCCTTTTATCGGAGCTCGGGCCCAACCCAACCCCCCACGTAGCCAATCCCACCATGGCCACCGCCTTGTCCAGTACCTGGTCATGCCCCCATCAGTCAGGGCTCTCTTTCCCTAGGGGGCTCAAGAGGCCTTCATGACTGCTGAGGCGCAATGCTACCAGGTACCCCTTAATACAAACTTATGTAAATAAACCTTCCCCCCCCTTGCCCCTTCATCCAATAAATAAACACTCTTACGACCATTAAGTTGGAAAGGGCAAGGCCACAGCTTTATTAACGCAAACATAACAACTTTAAACCATTTGTAACCAGTGCCAGTCACAGTATTACTGTGAGCACAATTCCGGAAGGGGGGAGGGGCCTGTCCTTACCATAAGTGCTGGACAGGCCGCCTACTTCCGGTGTCCATAAAGGGGCATGGCCCACTACGGCCATTTCCTGCTGGCAAGGTCAAGAAAACCGCCACCGCCCGTCAGTGGCTAACTGACGGGGCGCCCCACCGCAGCCAGCGCTAGTTCCACCCCACTCTGAAGGCCCAGGTTAAATATGTCCAGGCCAATGTCATTCAGGTGGACACCGTCCGATCTCAGCAGATCTCCATTGGCACCTTCCAAGTCCTTGTGTCGAATCACAAATCCCCCGATCTGGCGAACAAACTTGGAGACCTGAGCATTAACTTTTCGCCGAAAGCGTTCCAGTTGTGGGCCAGGTATTTCCCGAGCCCAAAGCAAACGAGGCACGATTTCCGACCACACCAGGACCAAATTTGTAAATGTTGCGAAACACTGGGCGATGTCGCTCTTGATTGCGGAAATCAGATCCACGGAACGGGCGTAGCCGACGTCGTTCCCGCCGGCGTGGAGCACTAAGACGATGGGGCCGGAAACATGAGCCCGAAGACGCACGCATTCCGGAAGGACCTGAAACCAGCGTAACCCGCGGAGCCCGAGCCAACGGATCCTGGCAATGCCATTGTCGAAACCCAAGTTGCTGCCACCGTGACGGCAAGCCGACCGACGGGCGGCCCAGTGGATAAAGGAGTCCCCCAGTATCCATACTTGTGCCGGGCGGGGATCTGAAATTAAAATAACAAGTGTGGGCGGACGTACAGAGAAAACCGAGACGATTCCCACCTACCTAGACGCTGAAGATCCGTATCGGAAAAACCCATACCAGAAGCCGCGGTGGCTGCGCCGATGCGAAACGAGTGGGTCGCAAATTCGCGCGACGGGAGACCCAATAAATCAAGGCAACGCCGGAAAACCCGTAAAAATTGGAACCTGCTCAGGGACGAGGAATCAGCGTGGACGAAAAAAGTGGGAGACGAGGGGCGGGCAGCCACGAAAGGGGAGGCTAGTGCCACAGGGCAAAATGGGCCACCGCAAGGGTACAGAACAATCCTCTTACCCTTGCCGAGGCTGTCAGTCTTCGATGTGCGCAACAGCACCGATACGCATTGCTCGGAGGTGGATACGTCCTCGGCTAGGACTCCGCCTGCCGAAGACGTGGATTTTGACACCAGTTCGCCAATGCGAAAGGCCCCAAAGAACGCCCAAGAAAAGGCCACGCGAAAAAGGAGCGTCTCAAACGGCGAGAAACACACGGATGGAAGCAGGGAAAGGATACCGGAGAGGATCCGAAGGGAAACCGGCCGCCGCGAATCGGGGAGGTGGGTAACGCGCCTCCAGCCCCGGAGTACCCGACGGACCGAAAAGGATTTTGTGATGTCTTCCCACCCGATGAGTTGAAACCAGAAGGACAGAGCCGACATGTTAGATGAAACCGTAGAACCCGAAACACCTTTTTGTTGCAAGTAAACAAGGTAAGTGAACAAGGCCATGCGTCTGTCGAGGGGGGAAGAAAACGAAAACTCACCGCACGACGCATGGACCCATTCGTCCCACACCCGACAGTATGCGGACCAAGTTTGCGGGGACAACGACGCCCGGAGGAGGTCTAGCAAACCTCGGAAACGAGGTTCCATAAGTAGGCCGGACAGGGGAGGCCCTCCAGGGAAGCCGACGGAGCCAGGGAGCGGAACCGGGCGACCTGCGAACGGGAGAGAGCATCAGCGATATCGTTATCCACCCCGGGGACATGCTTGGCCCTAAAACAGATATTAAACTGCAAACATTTTAAAACCAAAAAACGCAACAGCGACACGACTGGAGGGGAGCTGGCGGACTGTCTGTTAACCACCTGCACCACGCTCATGTTGTCGGTCCAAAAAACAACCTGGTGGTTGCGCAACCGGTCGCCCCATAGCTCCACGGCGACAATGATCGGGAACAGCTCCAGCAGGGTGAGATTGCGCAACAAATCCAAGCGGGCCCATGAGGCCGGCCAGCACTCGGCAGACCACTCCCCTCGGAAGAAGGCACCGAAACCACAGGAGCCAGCCGCGTCAGTGTACAGCTCCAGCTGCGAGTTCGGCACCTCCTCCCGAAGCCAACAAGACTGGCCGTTGTAGGCCTGGAGAAAAGACAGCCATATCCCCAAATCGTCCCGCATGGGCTTGGTGATACGGACATAGTGGTGGGGGGCAGCCACCCCTTTCATGGCCCAAGCCAGGCGTCTGCAGAAAGCCCTCCCCATGCGGATGACCCTACAGGCAAAAACCAAGTGACCCAGCAGAGACTGGAGCTGTTTCAATTGTAGTTTTTTGGCCCCTCTAGCCAAGCGGACCAGGGAGAGGAGCCTGGCCAGCTTGTCACTGGGCAACCGAAAGACCATGGCAACCGTGTCTATTTCTATGCCCAAAAAGGCCAGGACAGTCACGGGACCCTCGGTCTTGTCAGCGGACAGTGGAACGGCAAACCGTCTGCAGGTGTCCTGAAAAACGGAAAGGAGACGCTGGCACCGATCACTGTGCGCTGGGCCTACGAAGAGGTAGTCATCCAAATAATGCAGCGAGGACTGGCAACCAGCCTCCTGAGCAACCACCCATTCGAGAAAGCTACTAAACAATTCAAAGAAATAACAAGAGATGGCACAGCCCATAGGCAGGCACATGTCAAAAAAGTAGCTGTCCCGAAAGTAGCAGCCCAGGAGGTGGAAGCAGTCCGGGTGAACTGGGAGGAGCCGGAAAGCGGACTCGATGTCCGCCTTTGCCAACAATGCCGACTGGCCGGCAGCCCTGACCAGCTGGAGGGCCCTGTCAAAGTAGGCATATTGGACCCGAGATTCCTCTTTGTCTATGCCGTCGTTGACCGAGGATCCAGCGGGGTAGGACAGGTGGTGGATAAGGCGAAATTTTCCATCCACCTTCTTTGGGACCACACCGAGAGGGGACACCCTCAGGTTGTGGAAAGGAGGGAAATCAAATGGGCCTGCCATCCGCCCTAGCTCCAGCTCCTTCTGGAGCTTGGCAGCCACGACGGATTCGAACTCCATTGCGGATTTTAAATTGGGTGACATGGTAGGCACATCTGAAGGAGTGAAGGGTATCCAAAAACCGCGGTCCAGGCCGTCCCTCAAAATCAAAGCCTCCCTATGAAGGGGGTACTGGTCTAGCCAGGGAAGGATCTCTGACACGTACACTGGCGACCTCCGATTTAGGTAGGTCAGGCTTGCCTCCCGGCCGGGCAAGGGGTTGATTTCCCTTCCGGAAGCACCTGCTGGCGGGGTGAGCGCCACCACAACCGGAACACTCGTGCTTAAAGCGGCACGCGGTGTACCACTTGCAGTGGCTCTCGTTGAAGAGCCAGCAGATACCCTTCTTGGGGACGGCCGACGCTCCAGGAGGAGCGCCGGCCGGGGACTGAAAGGACGAAGGCCTGTGGGGGCACATGAGCAGCAGCCACAGGCTACCGTCCTGGCAATCAAAACGGAATTCCTTACGCGCCGCCATCTTCTGGCGAAATTGCGTATCATAATTGAACCAACACTGACCCCCATACACTTTGTAAGCACCCCAAACCAGGTCCAAATAACAAAATAGGGATGCGGCCAACTCCGGGAACCGCTCACAAAGCACTCCCGCGTAAGCGCAAAACCCCTGTAGCCAGTTCCCGAACGTCCGAGGAAGCTGCTTAGCTTTCTCACCCTGCACCGCGACGTCCACCCGACGTGACTTGTCGATCGACTCCCTGTCAGGAGGGACGAGCGCGATAAAATCGACAAACTCGCGACGCCAGATTTTACCCTTAACCTCATCCGTCAAGTGCGCGCCCGTAGGAGAAACCGCCCACAAAGCACCGCCCGAGACGGAGCCCAAACCCGCCGCGGAACCCGAGACCCCCATCTGGGACAAGACCGACTTTACGACCGTGGCTATGTGATCATCTGGTGGGCCCGATACGGGAGCGTCATTAGGTCTACCCCAAATCAAATCACAGTCATACTCACTGATACGTGGATGCAGAGACGATGACGGGCCACCGGCGGCGGGTCCAGGCGGGACGTCCAGAGCAGGATCCACCACGGCAGGAGCTGAACGGCAGGAAAGGTCCAGGGGCGGGGAACCGACCAACGACCCTGAGGAGCCCGGTTGGCCAAGGGGAGCGGCCGAACAGCGACAGGAGCAACCGTGGACCCCAGCAACCGAGGCAGGAGCAGTAGACTGACCGGGACCGGTAGAGGAGTCTCCCGCCCAGCCGGGCGCAGGGAGACGAATTTGGGCTGTGGTGGCAGGCGGCCCGCGGAAACCTCCCGCCCAGCCGGGCGCAGGGAGGTGCGGGTCCCCGTGAGCTCTTCCCAGCGCGCTTCCAAAGGACCCAGAATTCCTTGGGGCGATCCCTTTTATCGGAGCTCGGGCCCAACCCAACCCCCCACGTAGCCAATCCCACCATGGCCACCGCCTTGTCCAGTACCTGGTCATGCCCCCATCAGTCAGGGCTCTCTTTCCCTAGGGGGCTCAAGAGGCCTTCATTATGCTTTCTATAGTATATACGGTGTAGTGATAGCACATTTAGGTGGTAGCGGCTTTCTGTTGATTGATAGATTTCTTTTAAATTTGTTTCATTTAGTAGTGATTAGTAGGGATACTATTTATTCTGATATGTAGAATGTACCTGCAATAAAAGTGCACGTTCTGCTCCTTCACTGACACCAAAACGAAGCAGCAGAAAGGATTGAACATTGCAATATTTCCCACAGCAGACTTTGAGCACTCGGCTGTGCATACCTTACATGACCTCGCCAACAGAAGAAAAAAAAAAGCTATTGTACAGCCTTCATCTGATATCGGTACAGTCATTATTGTAAATGTTGTTTATGCAAAGAGTGACATATTCACCAACACACCTGCCATCTCATCAGTATTAAATGGAACATGCAGATCCAGCAAGAGAAGCCTGCATTCTCAGTGATGAGGCCTACCTGTTGAGTGGCTCTGATGTGACCATGCAGAGACTCACCTACACACTGCAGCATGAGAGGGAGGTTGCACAGGTCAGAATCATGAGACTGAAGCAGCGGCCCCATACACCAATCACACCAAGCTGCAGATCAGAAAAACAGCCGGGCGCCTAGCTAAGTTCATCAATAGCAGCATTTAAACAGAAGACACATCATTTCTGCTGCAGGTCTATACACTTTTACACATTTCAGTTAAAGCGGAGTTCCACCCTAAAATTGAACTTTCTATTAAAAGCTTACCTTTAATGTAAAAAAAAAAAAAAAAAAAAACATTTTTTACTCACTTCTATCTGGCTGCTACTAGGCATATTTCGTAATCTGCCTAGTTCCTGGTCCTAGGTGGCTCAACTTCCTGTCCTAAGAGCCCATTGCCTCCTGGGAAATGATGACACTAATTTCCCAGGAGTCTCTGGGCCTTACTGTGCCTAAAAATCACCCAGCATGCACCTCTCCCTGAAAACCAGGAAGAAAAAGGAACTGGGCTTCACATGCCCACACATATGATGGATACGGCCACAACATGAGCTGGAGGATATAAGGCAAGTGTTTGCTATGATTTCTGGAACGATTGGGGACCTATTAATATGTTTTATGGACTATTTTATGTGATTAATTTTAGCTTGTAAAAAAAAAAAAAATTATGCCCAGAACCCACTTTAACTGTATTTCGGTGTTGTATGTGGTTGCTGTCAAGTTTAACTATGCACTAATATCTTGTGCCTATCAGAATCTCCAGTGTTGGATGGATACATCAGGACCTATAGGTCGAGACAAATGCCAAGCCACCACAAAGTCAAATAGTAGCGTCACCGTCTCCAGACAAATTCTCTACAATGAAGAATAAATAAATAATGTGGAGTACAGCTATGAAGGAGTTATACATTAGCTGATTTCCAGGTACTATGGGCCAGATTCACAAAAGAGATACGACGGCGATCCCGTCTCTGTGATCCCGTCCTAACTATGCGCCTGATTCATAGAATCAGTTACGCATAGATAGCCCGATCCGACAGGTGTAATTGACTTACACCGTCGGATCCTAGGATGCAATTCTAGGCCGGCCGCTAGGTGGCGAGGCCATTGCGGTCGGCGTATAATATGCAAATGACTAGTTACGACGATTCACGAACGTCCGTGATGCCCGTCGATCTAAATTTACGTTGTTTCCGTCGAGATACGCGTCGTAAAATTAGGGCTACCTCCTAGGTGTTCTAAGCAATGTTAAGTATGGCCGTCGTTCCCGCGTCGAAATTAAAAAATCACGTAGTTTGCGTAAGTTGTCCGTGAATGGCGCTGGACACCATTTACGTTAACGTCTAAACAAATGACGTCCGTGCAACGTCATTTAGCGCAATGCACGTCGGGTAATTTTCCCGACGGAGCATGCCCAGTACGTTCGGCGCGGGAACGCGCCTAATTTAAATGGTGCCCGCCCCATTTGAATTAGGCGGGCTTGCGCGGAGCGGAATTACGTTACACCGCCGCAAGTTTACAGGTAAGAGCTTTGTGAATCAGGCACTTACGCTATAAACCTGCGGCGGTGTAACGTAAATGGGATACGTTACGCTGCCGTGGAGCAACGTAAATGTATCTGAATCTGGCCCTATGTTCTTTATTTATTTTTTTTTTTTCATGGTTACAAATGTAACCCCCCCCTTGGTTACTATGCAGCAGGGCAGTAATTTAGCCCAGAATCTGTGAGACAATAAGAATCACTGTAGTAGCTACAGCTACTACAGTGATTCTCTGCTTCTACAGGGATAGGCCAGGTATGAAACATGTACAGTAAATACACATTGGTCCAAGCTGGAGCAATGTGCCTATCCAACACAAACCATGCCTGGAATTTAGCTTTAATAATGGCTGGCACATTGGCTAAGTGGTCAGCACTTCTGCCTGACAGCACTAGGGGTGCTGGTTCGAATCCCAACCACGGCACTACATTTCTGGTGTTTGGAGTGTGGAAGGAGACCCATAAAGGCAGAACATGCAAAGACATGCTGGTAGGTTAGATGACTCCAGTCTAAATTGGCCTGTCCCCCCCTTTTTTTTTCCGTCTGACACCCCCCCCCCACCTTTAGAAACTCGTGGCAGGAGAGAGAAGAGAAGACTTGACTTGATTTTGTTTTGGTCGTCAGCACCAACCCCCCTCCCGTCCCACTTATCATCTCATCTCGCGGCAGGAGAGAGAAGAGAAGAGATGACACTTTCGTACTTTCGTTACCAAACCGCCCCCCCCCCCCCCGCGCTTATCATCTTGCGGCAGGAGAGAAGAGGCCCCTGCTCCAGGGGGTCCCTGCCTAAAGCTGTGTAAGGGGCCCCAAAATTTGCGATGGCCTTAATATGTGTATGAATGTGATTTAGGGACCTTAGATTGTAGGGGTGCAACGGATCGTCACCGATCCGTGATCCAAACGGGCCACCCCGTTCGGATCGGCACACCCCGCGATCCGCGGAGCGCTCCGGAGCCTAGGCCTAGGAAAGTCCCCGGCTTCGGCCTAGCTCCGGAGCGGCGGCCAGTCTGCTGCCAGAGCCCAGCGTGACACGCCTCCCCGGGGAGGCGTGTCACGCTGTGCACTGGGCTCTGGCAAGCCGACATGGAGAGGGAATATTAGCAGAGAAGCACTGGTGTGAGAGGAGGGGGGGGGGGGAAAGAGCACATTTCAGGGGTGGATTAAAGAGGAAGCAGGTGAGGCTGTTTGGGACTTGTTAAAAGTACAATCTTGATGTTTTTACAGAAAATATATATATATATAATATATATATATATATAGCTGTAAAAACATCAAGATTGTACTTTTAACAAGTCCCAAACAGCCTCACCTGCTTCCTCTTTAATCCACCCCTGAAATGTATGTGTGTGTGTATATATATATATATATATATATATATATATATACATACATACATATATATATATATATATATATATATATATATATATATATACATACATATATATATATATATATATATATATATATATATATATATATATATATATATACATACATATATATATATATATATATATATATATATACATATATATATATATATATATATATACACACATTTTTTTTTTTGGACCAATGAAAACACCCTTTTTTTTTTTTTTGCGCTGATCCGAAAATGATCCGATCCGTGACTCCTGATCCGAGGATCGATCCGATCCGTGAGTTTTTTGATCCGTTGCACCCCTATTAGATTGTAAGCCCCTTGAGGGCAGGGACTGATGTGAATGTACAATATATACTGTATGTAAATTGACAGCGCTATATAAGAGCCTGGAAAAAAAATATGGCAGGTAAAGACACAAACTACACAACTACACAATTTAGGGCACTGGGGCGGTGAGTGTGTCAGCGGTAAAGCGCTGCAAGTTTTAGCTGTGCTTTTCGGCCGCTAGCGGGGCGCTTTTAACCCTTGCTAGCGTCCGAGGAAAGGGTTAATAGCGCCGCTGCCGTGTAGCGCTTTGCAGGCGCTTCAGCAGTGGTGCCCATTCTTTCTAATGGGCAGAGGCGTTTTAAACCGCTCCAAAAATGCTGCTTGCAGGACTTTTTTTTAATGTCGCCAAAGGTCACCACCCCAGTGTGCAAGCACTCTGGCTTTCACGATGGAGTGACAGGAGAGGCACTTTACAGGCACTATTTTTAGCGCTAAAACGCCTGTAAAGCGCCTCAGTGTGAAAGTAGCCTTACTGCAGCAAAAAATCTCACCACTGTGGGAGGAGCAGAGACACAAACTACTGGCCATGACCCAGTCCACCAATAGCCACCAGAAAGTAAAATGCCAATTGTAGGTGGTGTTCTAAACCAAACAAGAGGTCCTGGGAAGCTCCATGTTCTTTCTCAGCTATCCATCAGCCGGTATACCCAAGTGAGCGTGTACTAGGCTGGAATGACGGTTCTCAGGGAATATAAACAGTGCCGCACCCAGAAGCATACTCTCACAAGGGACATTCGAGGAAACTCATTTAGTGTTCTTGGGAGAATTTCCCAAGGATTTCTACCCCCCCACAAGAGCCTGAAAAACCACAAGTCTATACACACTGCAAAGTACTGTATCCCTGACACTACAGGACGCATATGACAGAACACAATATTTACATGAAATCCATTTTCAACAACAAAAATACCCAATATGCTCATAAGCAACTTTATTTGTAAGGCTTGGTTTACACTACAGCGATGCGACTTTGATGAGATTTACAGTGTGGTTATGTGGTGCGACTTTGATGCGACTTTAACCACTTTCATACAGGGCACTTACGCACCTTCCCGCCCAAGCCAATTTTCAGCTTTCAGCACTGTCGCACTTTGAATGGCAATTGCGCGGTCATGCTACACTGTACCCAAACAAAATTGGCGTCCTTTTTTCCCCACAAATAGAGCTTTCTTTTGGTGGTATTTGATCACCTCTGCGATTTTTTATTTTTTTGCGCAACAACTAAAAAAATACTGAAAATGTTGAAAAAAAATTACGTTTTTATTTTTTTCTGTAATTTTTTTTGTAAATAAGTACGTTATGGCGGCACTGATGGGCACAGATGAGATGGCACTGATGGACATCGATGAGGTAGTACTGACGGGCACAGATGAGGTGGCACTGATTGGCGGCGCTGGTATGCGGCACTGATGGGCACTCATAGGCGGCACTGATGGGCACACATAGGCGGCACTGATGGGCACTCATGGGCGGCACTGATGGGCACTCATGGGCGGCACTGATGGGCACTCATGGGCGGCACTGATGGGCGGCACAGATGGGCACTCGTGGGCGGCACTTATGGGTGGCACAGATGGGCACTGTGGGGTGGCACAGATGGGCACTGTGGGGTGGCACAGATGGACACTGAGGGGCGGCACTGATGGACACTGTGGGGCGGCACTGATTTACTTATGTTGCCAGTCAGTGCCCATTTGTGGGCATTGATTGGCATCTTTTTTTTTCCAGACTTTTTTTTTTTTCCAGACTTTTTTTTGCCCCCCTTTTTTTTTCTTGCCCTTCTTTGGTGGTCCAGGGTGGGCTTCCCTGGTGGTCCATGTGGCGATCCGAGGGGAGGCTGCGCTGATAAAAAATCAGCGCGAACCCCCCGGGGGCGCGCAGCGGCTCAGAATCCTGAGGATGTCATACCGTATGACGTCCAGTCAGGATTCTACAACCACTTTGCCGCCGTCAATATGTCATTGGCGGGCGGCAAGTGGTTAATGTTACTGCATATTCTATGGGGCCAAGTCGCACTGTAAATCGCAGCAAAGTAGTGCAGGAACCTTTTCTGAAATCGCACTGCTCTGAGATGCATTGATTGGAATGGACACCATTGAAAACAATGAGATTTCCCTTGTCATGCGATTCTGTGCAACTCAAGTCGCATTTATGTGAACCAGGCCTAAAAGAAAGTCTGATGTAAAACAGTGTCAAACCTTAACTAGACCTAAAACCATTACTGTCCCCCTTTAGTAAGGTTTATATGTGTTTAACTATTTGTTGTCTGGATCAACTTTGACATTTTTCACATACATGTTTCCCCAAACATTAGGGGTTGAGTTACTAAAGGCAAATAGACTATACAATCTGAAAGAGCAGTTGCTTAAAAGCTTAGTAAATGAGCAGAAGCTCTGCTGACTTCCATCATCCAATCATGTGCAAGCAAAAATGCTCTTTTTTTTTTCACTTGCATGTGATGGGTACTCTTTGCAAAGTAAAGTCTTACCTCATTTACTAAGCTCTGGAGCAACTGCACTTTGCAAAGTGCACAGTCTAATTTCCTTTAGTAAATCAACCCCTATATATTTTCTTAAAGCAGAGGCCCTGGAGAATAAAATGATGGATGTTGCAATTTGCACCTACAATCAGCAGATACCTCCGATACGCGGCTGGCAGTTACACTCTGGCAGGAAGCACAATGAACTACGTAGAGCAATCAGTAGTCTTGTAGTTCATTGAGGACGCCACAAAGGCTGTTGGTACTTGTAGTTTTCTCATTCACAGAACTGAATAGATGACACGGCCAGGGAAGGTGTGCGGGGGCCGGTGTATTTGTAACATGTTGCACCCTGAATATGGGTGTAAAATGTTACAAACGGTGAACTCCTTTAAGTCTTGCACAGTTGTACAGGCTCATTACTGAAATTGCTTCCTCTGATTTCACTGTACACTCCAAGCTTCTCATAATGTGAATTAGAAGCTGCAACAAGTCAGCAACAGCTTGCCTAATTTCCTGGCTGGTGGGTATCCAGCATCATCTAGCCCTTTCCCCAGCCCTATTGTCCCTGGATCGCCCCTTTCACTTTTGTTCCCTCAATCATGGAGACAGCATTACATATGGGTATTATCTACTGCAGTCTGGATGAAAATGTGGCCACTCCTCCAGACTAATACCGAACCATCAAGGCAGTGTGATATTTGCCAAGAGCTCCTGAGTGGAGTACTTTTTTTTATTATTGTAGGCTTACGACCACTTTAAAAGGTGTTTTACCTACACTATCCAGTGCGCTCGGTTTGCTTCAAATTTTACCTCGTTGTTTTGCCTTTAGATACACAGTGAACTGGCAGGGGTGAGCCGTTTGCCTAGGCACCAGTGAAGCGTGCTGAAATTGAAGATTCAACCCAGGCAGGAGCCCAGGGCACAGTGGATGTCCAGGGTCCAGCATTAGTCTTGCTGCAATAAACCTGGGGGATGGTGAAATTGGTCAAAGCTGTGCACCTGCCTGTCACTCCACAAAGGATGGGGCCAGTAAGGACAATGCTGAAATCTGTCCTATTGCAATCCTTATTAATGTCAATGGGGTGCGGGGGGAGGCAAAGCAGATACCCTGTTTAGACCCCACTCTGCCTAGATGCCCAAAATTGACATATATAATACAGTATATGAAGAGCTTTGTTCATATGTGGATAAGGCACTGGACCAGAACTAAACACAAATAAATTCACTGCATTCAGCTGCGCAAAATGTTAACAATGTATATATAATACGCTATAGATATCTGTTAATGTACAAGATTATCTAATGAAATAATGACGGGTCCCAGAGATACCGGAGAGTTTAAAAAGCCTTTATAATATGTAAAATAAAGATAAGGGTTTCTGCATAATACAATGTATCTATATGATTTGATGTATACCAGATACAGTGTATGATTTATAGCTGGGTGCTTGGGAAGTCTATATAGAAGAATACATTTTAGTGCTTATGAGAGAAGTAGGGGAAGGAGCAGAGGACGCCTCTGAAAGGGGTAAACTGGACAATCAAACAACCTTGTCTAATTTGTCCCCCCCCTATGATCTTTTTATATGGACTATAAACTGAAGGACTTATAAATAAATGGTTGTGGAATGAATTATTTGAGTTATCATTATTTCTTATGGGGAAATTTGCTTTGATATACAAGTGCTTTGGATTACAAGCATGTTTCTGGAACGAATTATGCTTGCAATCCAAGGTTTTACTGTATGATCTTTTTCACTAACTGGTTGCCGACCAGCTGCCGCAGTTCTACGGCGGCAGGTCGGCTCTCCTACGCGAGAGCCCGTAGCTCTACGTCGGCAGTTGAAGCGGCCACTAGGGCCCCCGCTCGCTCCTGACTCCCGCGCGCGTGCCCGCCGGTCCCGATCACCGCCGGGCACTCGCGATCGCTCCTTACAGAGCGGGGACCGGGAGCTGTGTGTGTAAACACACAGCTCCCGGTCCTGTCAGGGGAGAAATGCCTGACCGTCTGTTCATACAATGTATGAACAGCGATCAGTTATTTCCCCTAGTGAGTCCACCAGCCCTACAGTTAGAACACACCCAGGGAACATACTTAACCCCTTCCACGCCCCCTAGTGTTAACCCCTTCCCTGCCAGTGGCATTTTTATAGTAATCAATGCATTTTTATAGCACTGATCGCTATAAAAATGCCAATGGTCCCAAAAATGTGTCAAAAGTGTCCGAAGTGTCCACCATAATGTCGCAGTACCGAAAAAAATCGCTGATCGCCGCCATTACTAGTAAAAAAAAATATTAATAAAAATGCCATAAAACTACCCCCTATTTTGTAAACAGTTTTGCACAAACCAATCAATAAACGCTTATTGCCATTTTTTTTTACGAAAAATAAGTAGAAGAATACGTATCGGCCTAAACTGAGGAAAAAAATAGTTTTTTTTATATATTTTTGGGGGATATTTATTATAGTAAAAAGTAAAAAATATACATTTTTTTCAAAATTGTCGCTTTATTTTTGTTTATAGCGCAAAAACTAAAAACCGCAGAGGTGATCAAATACCACCAAAAGAAAGCTCTAATTGTGGGAAAAAAAGGACGCCAATTTTGTTTGGGAGCCACGTCGCATGACCGCGCAAATGTCAGTTAAAGCGACGCAGTGCCGAATCACAAAAAGTGCTCTGGTCTTTGACCAGCAATATGGTCCGGGGGTTAAGTAGTTAATAGGGCATCTCTCTGCTGCTGATTGATACAAACTGATTGATGATTTTCCACCCTGGCCCTCAATCAATCCAATCAAATTTGAGTTTAAATTGGTTGAAAGGAAAATGATGACTTTTCGATTGTTTACAGATTCAATCATTTTGATAGAATTACACATTGATGAGATAATAAAAATCAAAGCATGTATGCCCTCCATAAGACTACCCCCTGCCAAAAAAAAATAAAAAAGTGACTGTAGTACTGTATCTCCTGACCAAAGTCTCCATTCACATTTGTGCAATGCAGCAACACAAGCAAAATCTCGCGCATTCCCGCAGTACACATAAACACGCATCCTTTCTTGCAGATACTCTGTGTTGCTATTAATTCTTAATGACATCTTAACGTACCTTGCCAATGTGTATGAGAAATTGCACGTCATAAGGCACTGTAGCAAATTACTGCGTTTTGGTGCAGTGCGATCTAAAAAAAGTGCTTACACTACTTTGGTGCGATTTTTACACATAGAACAACACATTGAAATGAACAGGCTTCCCTAAATGCAGGACACATCAACACATATAAAAATGCGCGCACACCATCAAGCCTCCATAGGTGTGAATGGAGCCTAATGCCTAGTGATGAGAAGAGAAAATCTAATGAAAAATCCCGCTTTTGGAGCGATCGTGCAATAATCTGATCGTTAGTACACAGCTTTTGAGAGTCGATCATGGCAGTTCATGCAAAAATATCTAAAGGGACAAACACAACAATTTTTCATGTACAATAACAGAACGAACGATTTTCGTGTAATTAGTATGGTGTTTGTATGAAAAAAATGGTGTGACCAAGAACACGCATGCTCGGAAATGAAAGAATACATTACAATGAAATACATGACATTACATCACTTCCGAAGATGTATTCTGTGTATTTTGAGGTAATTACAGAGTGCTTTTATTATGTGAGGTAAATAAGGTAATAGTGAATTGATATTTTCAGCATCTCATTAAAGTGCTTGTAAACCCTTTACAACCACTTTAACCTACAGGTAAGTCTAGATTAAGGCTTACCTGTAGGTGCAAGAAATATCTCCCAGACCTGAACGGTCTAGGACAGTGATGGTGAACCTTGGCACCCCAGATGTTTTGGAACTACATTTCCCATGATGCTCATGCACTCTGCAGTGTAGTTGAGCATCATGGGAAATGTAGTTCCAAAACATCTGGAGTGCCATTGTTCACCATCACTGGTCTAGGAGATATTTGCAAATCGCCGTATGGCGATTTGTTCTGCACATGCGCCAGAGTTAGAAACAGCACGCTGTGCCGTTTCTAACTCGGGTCATGCTGTAAGTGGAGGCTCCCACGCGCATGCGCGGGAGTGACGTCACGTCACATCACACGACTCCGGCCACTCATAGAGCCAGAGTTTGCGGCCCCGGAAGGAAGAGGGGTGAAGAATGCCCGCTCGCTACTCATGAGGAAGACAGGGACATCGCGGGCTTCTGCTGCAGGTAAGTGTCACATAATGGGCTACTATGCGATGCATAGTAGCCCATTATGCTTTACCTTTGCAGGGAAACAAAGAGGAAGTAACACTCATCAGGGTTTACTTCCTCTTTAACCTCCCTAGCGGTATGATTATTTCAGATTTTAGGTGCTGAAAGCGGTACAATTATTTGCAAGGAAATTTGGCGTTTTATACTGTAGGCCTGTAATTCTTAGGAATAACTTAAATCTGACCAAACAAGAGTCTAGTAGGCATCCCGGGTATGAATTTAAAAAAAAACCTAAATTATAAATTATAATATAATAAATAATTATAAATAATTATAACAAATAATAATATAATTATAATAAAAATTATTCAATAATGTCATCAACTCAAAATCACTGAAATTTGCTCAGTTGCAGAATTGTCTCTGTCATTACTTTAATTTTTTTATGACGAATTTCCCCACAAATCGCTATCGCACAATTCTGCAAGTGATTATAATTTATTATCGCTGTTTTCTAGCTGCTCTAAAACCATTTTTGACATAAAGGGACACTTTTTGGTTCCTATGGACAATCTACAGTTTGCAGGCAGAAAGAACAGTTCTTATTATATAAAAGAACATGTAGGGCACTGGGCAGACCACTAGGGACAAGGGGGGGGGGTGTATTTTTTACATACAGTACTGTAATCTATAAGATTACAGTATACTGTATGTAATGTGTTTGTTTACCTTTTTGAATTTGGCACCGTTCTCCGCCCCCGTGCGTCGTAACGTCGCAGGGAACAGAGATCGGCGGCACACAGAGGCACTTCGGTGGCATCGCTGGATCCAGGGACAAGGTAAGTAAACCCTGCCTGTGGATTCAGCCAGGCGAGCCCGAGTCTGACTCTGGGTTACCGATCGCAGCACAGAAATGTAACCCCGAGTCAGACTCGGGAATACCGCCATGGGGGTTAACATCTCATGAACAACATGTCCCACCGTACAACGAGAGACTACAAACTGCTGCCCTCCATCTATAGCTGCACTACAGGTCTGACACACTCATCCATCCTTGTTACATCTGCAGGGGCCTCTAAGAATCAGAGAATCTGTTCTCCATGAACAGGTGGGTTGCAGGATTCATTACCTGCCACAGGTTGTACAATGAAGCTGTAACTTGCCTGTAACGTCTCACCCCACTTGGGCCCTATCAGGTAGATTTCTCTTGCTTGCTCCCTTTAGGTCTACTTTGTCAAAAATCCAGTCAACCAATCCGGATAACTTCTTGTGCTCTCTTGCCTCTGCTGACTGTTATCTGACTGTTATCTGTTACAATGTGTAAAAAGGGGTCCCCCACAGAGAGTTGGGATTTTGAAGGCAACTGAATATAGGTACGAAACCAATTTATTAGTAATGTAGGTTATTAAATATTGTAAAAAAAAAGTCAAGAATGTGAGAAGCATAAAAATTGACTGGTTTAAGAACAATATCAGATAACATAAAAGTTACAATATTAGAAAATTGACAATGATGTTGTCTCCTAAATAGAGATTAGGCCCTTGTTTGCAAACAATGCTCCCTACATGTCCCTTGTCTCTCTGTTTCCAACGTTAATGTATGTTTTTGTTAGGCTACTTTCACACTAAATCGCTCCTATAGCCCGCGATTTTTGGGCTATAGGAGCTGTATTTTTACCGCTCCTACCGCGTCTCAAAGATGCGGCTGGCAGGACTTTTTTTAGCGTCCTTGTTTACACAAGCATAGATAGAAAGGAAAGGCTCTTTACGGGCGCATTGCAGGCGCTATTTTTAGCGCAACAGCACCTGCAAAGCGCCTCAGTGTGAAAGCACACTGTTCTCCATTAGGGAATGCCCCTGAAGAAAGGACAAGATCCTGAAACGCATCGGGCCTAATCTCTATTTAGGAGACAACATCATTGTCAATTTCCTAATATTGTAACTTTTATGTTATCTGATATTGTTCTTAAACCAGTCAATTCTCACATTCTTGACTTTTTTTTACAATATTTAATAAACTACATTACTATCAAATTGGTTTTGTACCTATATTCAGTTGCCTTCAAAATCCCAACCCTCTGTGGGGGAACCTTTTTACACATTTATGTACAGGATGGTGGCAACATTTTAGTCCACTTTTGATGAAACAACATTGTTTTGGAGTTATCTGTTACAATGTTCCAGCTATCTATAAATACAGAACAACTCCCACTTATGTCCTAGGGCTATTGGCTGAGAGCGCTGATCCAGAGTCAGTCGGATGCTGGTTTCCCAGCATGCACGTCCAACAGAAGCCGGCCGAATGCCCGGCTTCTGTCGAACAGATTGACATATACACAGGCAGAATGTCAGACTTTTTTTGGAACCGGCAAATGTCCCCCCACATTCTGCCTGTGTGTAGGGGGCTTAATACACAGCACTGATAGGTGGCACTGATGGACAGCACTTATGGGCACTGATAGGCTGCATTGGACACAGCTGATCACATGGTAAAGAGCCTACATCATAGGCTCTTTACTGTGATAGGTAATGCGGTAGGTATGTCCAAGCGACACACCGCACCACGGATTGCCGCACTGCCCAGCCGTCAATCTGTTATAGGCCAGATGGCAACTGGTTAAAGCAGAACTACTGCCAAAAAAACAAGGCGAAAATAAATAACCCATGAAATAATAAATAACAAAAACTGTTGTTACAATATCCACCTTTAACCACTTAAGGACCGCCTCCTGCACATATACGTAGGCAGAATGACACGGCTGGGCACAATCAGGTACCTGTACGTCCTCTTTAAGTGCCCAGCCGTGGGTCCGAAGCTCCGTGACTGCGGCTGCGGGACCCGATCGCCGCCGGAGTCCTGCGATCAGTCCCCGGAGCTGAAGAACGGGGAGAGCTGTGTGTAAACACAGCTTTCCCGTTCTTCACAGTGGCGCTGTCATTGATCGTCTGTTCCCTGATATAGGGAAAGGTGATCAATGACATCACACGTCCAGCCCCGCCCCCTACAGTTAGAAACACATATGAGGTCACACTTAACCCCTTCAGCGCCCCCTAGTGGTTAACTCCCAAACTGCAATTGTCATTTTCACAGTAAACAATGCATTTTTATAGCATTTTTTGCTATGAAAATGACAATGATCCCAAAAATGTGTCAAAATTGTCCGAAGTGTCCGCCATAATGTCGCGGTCACGAAAAAAATCACTGATCGCCGCCATTAGTAATAAAAAAAAACTAATTAATAAAAATGCAATAAAACTATCCCCTATTTTGTAAACTCTATAAATTTTGCGCAAACCAATCGATAATTGCGATTTTTTTTTTACCAAAAATAGGTAGAAGAATACGTATCGGCCTAAACTGAGGAAAAAAATAAGTTTTTTTATATATTTTTGGGGGATATTTATTATAGCAATAAGTAAAAAATATAGAATTTTTTTCAAAATTGTCGCTCTAATTTTGTTTATAGCGCAAAAAATAAAAAACACAGAGGTCATCAAATACCACCAAAAGAAAGCTCTATTTGTGGGGAAAAAAGGACGCCAATTTAGTTTGGGAGCCACGTCGCACGGCCGCGCAATTGTCAGTTAAAGCGACGCAGTGCCGAATCGCAAAAAATGGCCTGGTCATTGGGCAGCCAAATCCTCCAGGGCTGAAGTGGTTATCCAACAGTCAATGGAGAGATTTAAACCTGGTACACAAAATGAGATTATCAGATGAATGATCGCCTGTTATTTTTTTTTGCATGCTAGTCGCCATATAAAAAAAAAAAGAGGTTACAAAAATGCTTGTACGACAGAATACAAATATGGAAGTGGCATAATGTATTGTATTGCATTTGTATTTTATTTTCAGATGACTGTACTGCTTAAACGTAAATCGTACAATCTGTTATCGCATGAGAAAACTTTTCGTGTTTGTCCCTTCGGATTATTTTACTAACGATCAGATTATTGTACGATCGATTTGAAAGCAGTATTTCTCGTCCGATTTTCTGATTGTTTATGGGCCTTTAGGAACTGACTTTAGGTAAGATTAGGACATTGATCCGATTACTGGGCACCCCATCCACCGCACCCGCCCATGTAGAAGTTTGTTCTGCCTTTCCTAGTGAAATCTGCATGACAGGATCATACAGAACAGCCTGCACGACCTCTGCAAGGTCAAAGCACTTTAATAACCGCGCTCTGTGCTTTCTACATTGCCCGACTCCTAATAAGACTTTCATTCCCGGCCTCTCGCTTGCGATAGCTCAGCCACTTGAAACCACAACAGAGGAAAAAAAAATACCTGAATATTTAAATACAGATAAAAAAATCATTGGCTGTAACAAAAAGTAAAGATTTTTTTTTTTTTTTTTTCCAACGAGCTGAGATAAATGCCAGAAAATAAAATATTCACTGCCGACGTTGAGCTCTGCGATTTGCGTTCAGGCGAGGATTGGAAATTACATAAGCACTGCGGATCCAGAGGCGGCAGTGATCCCAGGTTACCATAGCGCTGGGATTTTACTATCGACAAGCTCCGAGCCTGATGCTCCAATTTTTCACAGCTTGTGTTCTTAAAGGGGCAGGCTGCTGGGGAAATATGGTGCAGCATCCGTAGTGTCTGCAAGCCGCAGCAGCACATGCTGGCTTTAGAGAGAGGTGCTTGGTTGCCGTGGCAACATGTGAGTTTCATGCGCTGCATTGCATTACATTTTCCAAGGCGCGTGCAGGGTGCTTAGTGACAGCTGCAGCCATGCCTCCGAGCCAACTGCAATGCAGCCACGCATCTGACAAACCAACACTGCGATGTACCCAGGGGCTCCTTCCATCATATTATTTACTAATGAGGACTTCTGTAACCATTGCTGTTTACACAAGCTTGTCTCTTCCTGATACTTTGGGGGAGATTTACTAAAACTGAAGCACTTAATATTTGGTGCAGCTGTGCATTACAGCCAATCAGCTTCTAACTTTAGCTTGTTCAATTAAAGTGATACTATAGGTTGGATAAAAAAAAAAAAATAACAAACATGTCATACTTACCTCCAATGTGCAGTTAGTTTGGCACAGAGTGGCCCCGAACATTCTCTTCTGGCGTCCCTCGGCGGCTCTGTCGGCTCCTTCCTGCATCAGATAACCTCCTCTGGGAAGCTCTCTCCCGAGGTGGTTACCTTTCGGGTGCACTTCCGAGTCCAGCATTCAAATGCAGAACTCGGCGCCACCCCCGACGCCCACGTAATTGGATTTCCTCATTGTTCGTTTTCGCTCTCAAGTTGCTGTAATTCTTCTCTGCTCTCCACACTTCCTGGTTGTCTGTTTCCTGATAACCACAGTACTGGGAGCTTTCTCTCTGTGGTCACTAATTAAGGAGGTGTGATTACTATGTGTCTAAAATCCTACAGCACCAATCAGTTTTGTTTTCCAAACCATCACTGCCCTGTATTGGCTCTGTACATCACAGAAGCAGGAAATGCAAAAACGAAACTAGAAACTACAGGTACATTATATGATTGATTTTTATCTATTTTTAATCGTTTTTAAAAGGAATCATTTCAGCAAAAAAAAAAATTTTTTACAACTTCTTTAAAGGGTCACTAAAGGAAAAAATTGTTTTAGCTGAAATGACTGTTTACAGGGCATAGAGACATAATAATTAACTGATTCCTTTTAAAAATGATTAAAAATAGATAAAAAACAATCATATAATGTGCCTGCAGTGTAGTTTCGTTTTTGCTGTTGTTTGCTGGTTCTCTGATGTACAGAGAGCCACTAGAGGGCAGTCAGCCAATAGAGAGCAGTGATACTTTGTCTAAAACTCCTCAGCACCAATCCAGTTTCGTTTTACACACAGTAATCACACCTCCTTGATTAGTGACCACCGTGAGAAATCTCCCAGTACTGTGGTGATCAGGAAACAGGCAACCAGGAAGTGTCCAGAACAGAGAGGATTTACAGCAACATGAAAGCAAAAACGAACAATGAGGACATGAAACCAGGACTGCAGTAAGGTAAAGGAAGCTATTTAGCTAAAAAAAAAAATTCCTTTAGTGACCCTTTAAGCTTTGACAATAAAACCTGGAAGCTGATTTGTTTCTATGCAGAGCTGCAACAGAGTTTGCTTTGTGTTGCCCCCCCCCCCCCAAGAAACTAACAAGTAACATTGGTGTATCTACCAAAGAGAAGCTTACCAAGAGATAGTAAACTAAAACTAAAAAGGAATGTAGCTACTAAGGGCCAGATCCACAAAAGGGATACGCCAGCGTATCCCTGTTTCTATCTATGGAACTGATCCACAGAATCAGTTTCCAATAGATAGGCAGAAGATCCGACATGTGTAAGGGACTTACACTGTCGGATCCTAGGATGCAGTACCGCGGCCGCCGCTGGGGGCATTTCTTGTCGAAATCCAGCGTCGGGTATGCAAATTAGCACTTACGTCGCTGTCATTTTTTTTTTTTTTTCCCGCCGCAACTCTTTTTTTTTTTTTACGCCCGTCGCGATTCTCAAAACCCGGCGCAACGTAAATCCGCGCAAAGCACGTCGGGAAAATAACGTCGGGAGCATGCGCAGTACGTCCGGCGCGGGAGCGCGCCTAATTTAAATGGGACTCGCCCCATTAGATTAGGCACGCCTTGCGCCGGACGGATTTAAGTTACACCGCTGAAAATTTCTAGGTAAGTGCTTTGTGGATCAGGCACTTAGGTAGAGATTTTGCGGCGGTGTAACTTAAATAGCAAAAGTTAAGTTACGGACGTTTTTTGTGGATCAGGCCCTAAGTTCTTTTTTTGGGCTTTTTTTTTATTCTATTTTCATCTGCTCATTCTGTCCTAGGGTGACAATGCTCTGTACTGTATCTAATAAAGAGCAGTGTTGTCATCCTAGGACAAGACTACAAACACCTTCCCTTTTCCTCATTCCCATAACATAGTGGGGAGGTGTTCTCCAGTTCTCAGAGAAAGCTGGGAACAATGTAACTGATAAGAGTACAGCTGACGCAGAGAGCACAGAAAGTTCTTGGCTCACAAGATTTCTGGCAGGATCAACAGGTATTTTATTGCACTTATTAACCACTTAAGCCCCGGACCATATTGCTGGTCAAAGACCAGAGCACTTTTTGCGATTCGGCACTGCGTCGCTTTAACTGACAATTGCACGGTCGTGCGACGTGGCTCCCAAACAAAATGGGCGTCCTTTTTTTCCCTAGTGGCCGCTTCGAGAGCCGACGTTATACAACGTGCTCTCGCGCAGGAGAGCCGACCTGCCGCGTAGAACTGCGGTGGCTGGTCGGCATGTAGTTAAACAGATACAAACAATGCTTTAATGGTATATTGAACGGATCGGAGTCACCCTTGTCTTCTTCTATCTCCAGTGAAGATTTGCTTACTATAGTTTCTTCCACCATTGACTATTTCAGTGATGGCAAACCTTGGCACCCCAGATGTTTTAGAACTTCATTTCCCATGATGCTCCAGTACACCGCAGGGTGCATGAGCATCATGGGAAATATAGTTCTTAAACATCTGGGGTCCCAAGCTTCGCCATCACTGGACTATTTAGTCTTTTCCCACGGGATATACCCACCCTTTCTGTTGCATTTTTTATATGGGCAAAGCAAGTCCAGAAAGCTGAAAAGTCAGTGCAGGGATGTTGGGAAGCCCTCATAATGGGCACAGTAGGTGTGCAGACTTGGGAACACAGCACAGAGATGGCACTAATAGAGAAACCACAGTCAGGGGATTTAACTGTAGCATCTACCAAACACTAAAATACCAGCTTTGCATGGACTGACCCTTTAAACCAGGGGTGTCAAACTCAGTATCATTGTGGGCCATATCAGCATTATGGTTGCCCGGTTGTATCTGTAAGAGCCGGTTCACACACAGGCAGCACAACGGATTCACACCTATGCATTTTTAGTGCTTTTTGCATGTTGCAGATTTGCACTACAGATCATGTTCCATAGGAAACCATGTTAAATGGACTGCAGTGCAAAATGCAAAAAGCACTAAAAATGCATAGGTGTGAATCCAGCCTAACAAAGAATGAAAAAAGGTGAACTCAATCAACATTAATTTATGACACACAGTGCAAAAATAAAACTACTGTACATGTCATCCAGTAGGGTTTACATCTACTTTAAATGTTGTAACTTGTAGATATTGTAAACCTAGCTTCTAGGATTTCTCTGGCCTCAGATAGGCTAATCTAACTAACAGCTGTTTCCCTGGAAAAGGTTCATTTTCCACCGATGTGACATGAAATCGAGTTATCCTTTTGTGTTCATGTAACGCCTGACTGCGCTAGCTTATCGCTGCACCGCATTGCCCTTTCACTGCGGACATCAGAGTGATATCTTGCCAGGGAGGGAGAGGGTTAAATAAAGATGAAGCCCACCCAGCACACAGTATGCTGAGCCCTCTGTACAGTCCTGCCTGCTGCTTACCCTCCACATCTGCCAGACAACTCTGTCTCCTCCTATGTTTGCTGTAAATCTTCCTCACAGGAATTCCACGTAAACACAACGGATACCTCACAAAGTGCAAAAATGTCTGAATCAGGCTGAGGGATCTGCTCTAAACCCTTTACAGAGAGTCCATCATTTTCTTAAAGCTGAACTTTAATCTGCTTATGTTTTGCCTGACCTGGTTCCTTCCTACCCTCATCAATGAAATCATGCTAATGAAAATTAATTACATACCTTATATTAGATCAAGTGACGTCATCACTGGGTATCTGTGCATCTCTATACAATGCAGGCAAGTCATGGCGGGTAGGAGGGGCTGGCAGGGTGCTGTACAAAGCTTTCTGAAAACATCACAGCACCTTGCCCCTCTCATGAGCCTTCAGGCTGGGTTCACATTTCTAGAGTGTAAGCTCTAAGGAACAGGGCCCTCTGATTCCTCCTGTATTGTATTGTAATTGTATTGTCTTCCAAACTGTTGGCGCTATATAAATCCTGTATAATAATTATAATAATCTAAGCCGCAGGAGTCCGGTACGTCCCCGTTCATCGTTTCACGTCCGATTTCAGCACATATTTTTTGGCTGAAATCGGACCGGAAAGGGACCAAAAGACTGGAGATATGTGAACCAGCTCCATAGAGAGCCTGTCACAATCTCCTGCTTTTGCGAATTGAATGAAGGGAAGCCGCATCCAATTTGCACCGGTGTGAACCCGGCCTCAACCCTGATACAAGCAGTGGGTTGTCTCTTGGGAGGAGTTATGTAAATATCAAAATGCCTTGATGGGTGGAGAATTGGGTGTTTCTGCACAGACTCTATCTGAATGCAGGCTGCCCAGGGCAACGTCCACATGTGATGCGGAGCCTCCATGATGGAAAGAACTGAAATCCAATGAATAAAAGAGGTGGGCCTGGGATAGTCAGGCTGGGAAGGAAAGAGCAAGATGATACTGGATGTCCTCCAGCCAGAAAATTAGGCAAGCTTTTTCTGACTTGCTGCAACTTCTAATGCTCACAGTGTGCAGTGAAATCAGAGTAAGAAATATCAGTACAGGAGAGGACCCGGTATAACTATAAGAGGGGGCTAAAATTCAGCTTTAAACAATAATATTTTATATTATATGTGTGTTTCCACCAATACCTCTACAAGTCTGAATTGTTACATTCATGAAATGTCACAATGTCCTGATCATCACAAAGCCATCCTTGGGTTCCAGTCAGGGACTTTGCCTAGGCTGAGATGATATCATCAGTCTTCTGCAGACAGCAGGAGGCATTTCCTCAATCTCTCCTCAACACCAATAATTTCTAAGGCCCGGTTCACACCATTGCAAATTCAATGTGGGTTCTCCGCATCCAATTCGCAATAGCAGGAGATTTTGACCGGTTCTCTATGGAGAAAGTTCACATATCTCCGCAGCAGATCCGGTGCGTTTTGCACAAAATGCTGGGCATCTTTTGGTCCGTTTTCAGGTCCGAATTCAGCCCAAAATTCAGGCTGAAATTTTTTTTATTCAGATTTTTTATTGCTTAACAATCATAGGTAATGATTACATTTAAACAAATCAAACAAAATTAAAATAATGTTTGGCACCTATCGAGTGTCAATATTGACAAATGTAATCACAGATTCTGATTGTATGCAGGACAAAATGAATGGCAGATTGATTGATACATGTGTGGCCAGCATGAGACTCTTGGAAAGAACAAAGGGGAAGTTCCACTTTAATGCATCCTCCACCCCTTCCCCTCATCAAATGGCACTTTATTTTGCGAGGGGAAAGGAGCAGGTACCTCGGTTTGACCATTACCTGCTTCTGCTTAGATTACCTAGGGCAGCGATGGCGAACCTTGGCACCCCAGATGTTTTGGAACTACATTTCCCATGATGCTCAGCTACACTGCAGCGTGGATGAGCATCATGAGAAATGTAGTTCCAAAACATATGGGGTGCGAAGGTTCGCCATCACTGACCTAGGCAATCCGAGTTCTCCTTTCCCCCTCCTTTCCTGCAGTCTTCTGGGACACATCACAGGTTCCAGAAGACTGTGGGACTATTCGCAATGCGTAGTACGGCTTGCGCATGCACAGTGGGCACCCGGCTGTGAAGCCGCAAGCTGTCACAGCCGGATGCCCGCAGTTGAGATGCCGGCGCCGAGGACAGAAGAGTGAGGAAAAGAATGGCTCGGGTGAGCACATCACTGGATCCTGGGGCAGGTGAGTGTCTGCTTATTAAAAGTCAGCAGCTACAGTTTTTATAGGTGCTGACTTATAACAAACACAAAATTTAATGGAGCTCCTCTTTAAGCAGGGTATACATGCAGAGCTCTTTTTATTTGTCATTTAACTCGAACACAGATCCCCATCCACGCAAGAGATGTGGATGCAGAGACCTTGCCGGCTGCGCTATTGTATTCTGACTCCCCCCCCCCTCCCCCCGGTTAGAATACACAGAGCAGCACTGCGGCCATTGGCTGCAGTGGCTGATTAAATCCTGTTTTTTCAGCAGGACTGTTTGACAGAAGCCAATGGTTACACATGTTGAACATAAAGTTTGATACATGTATACTCAGCTTTACTGTCATGTGCTAGCACAGTAAAGCTGGCCATACACTACTATACAATATGGCTGTGCAATCTCATTTCCATCTACCATCAATTATGTAGTTCAGAGTCTACCTAAGTCTGATCAGATACAAATTGAATGTATTGTTTGGTTTGTCATTTTATCGTTTTGATCAATCTAAAGATTGTATGGGAATTGAACAATCTGTCAAATTTATGGCCAGCTGAGGAGGAAATTTAGTGACTGCCAAACATTCACTGATGGAAAGACAACCCCTGTCATTTAAAACAATCACCTGCAGAGGTTTGGTGAATATCACTTTCACTGCTTTATAAATACATTCCTTTGTGATGGTCAAGCTTTGCAATACTAACAAATAAATACAAACAAAAAGGCACCTGAATAACCATAACAGACCACAATAAAGAACAGTTGGTGAGAAAGTGATCAGTATGGAAAACAAACGCAGGAGCCTTATTTGGCAAACAGATAAGGGCAGTGTCAGGAAATCTATGAGAGATTCCGAAAAGCATAAAAAATATATATTTCCAAGATTTGTGCTGTTTATACTGTATTTTTTCCTCCCCACCCACCACAACATACAGCACTGCAGTAACAGAGCAGGGAAAGCTCCCAATGCTGGATGGAAGCTGACTTTTCTCCCAGTTGAGCTCTTCAGCTTTTCTAAGCCATCCTGTAATTTTTTTTTTTAGATTTTTTTTTATATATATATTTTTTTAAATAACATAGGTAAATAAAGTAATAAAAAAAAATGCTTAGTATAATCAGATATTTAGATGTCACAAACCTGGGAGCGATTCAAACGCCGCAAATGATAAATAAATCCATAAGAGGAGACCTGTGAAAAAGATCACAATGAAGACATCTGTGTAATCTGCGTCTAGGTGCTTTGCCCCAATATCACTTATGAGAATTACTGAGCATGCACGTTAAATCCAGAGCCACACATTACCATTGATGTGCAGTGCTTTAAAAGTACTTTCTTTGCGCATCAACATTTGCTGTGTTAAGCAGCCAATTCAAAATGGATGGGCTGTCACACGGCTCAGCGGTCCAGAAACCAGACCTGCACCTTTCCTTAACAGTGCACTATGGCGTGGCACAACTCTGTTGGCGAGGTGCATTGAGGTAACATTCTGAGTGATTGGCACGGAATCGCACCAGTAGCGTGTAGTGCTGGCCTTTGCAGTATACAACGTGTGTGGACAGGGCATAATCGCGTAAGAGCTTGCATTTAGCGCACTGGAAAACAATTGTTTTTTTTATGTGCCCTCTTTACATCTCAATGCTGCAGTAATGTGCAGTAAAAGTGCAGCAAGTCTCCATTTTCTCTCAGCGCACTGGATGGCACCACATTTCACCGCACTGCAGCGCAAAGCACCCCGCTGATGTGCAAGGATATAAATGAAGTGTCAATGTGACACTTCAAACAACATTAAAAAAGAAAAAGCAAGTGCAATGCGTGAACGCAATGAAATGTACATCACGCTGCTTTCTGCTGGAGCTCACACTGACAGCCGCCTGTATTTTTATTTTTTTTAATCAAAACGATGTTTATTGAGCATAGAGAAAAAAAAATTACAGACATACGGATATCCAGTGCAACAGGCACTACAATTTCAGATACATCCCATTGTTGTACATACAAACATGACAGAAAAAGAAGCATTGCATGTGCATACATAAAATAGCGTAGGAAGAGGCAGAACGATGCAGGGTCGGCAGGGGGGAGCACCCGGGGTGACCATGGAGGAGCATAACTAGTCGGGAGCATCGCAGGTGGAGGCCTCCCCCAGCCATCTGTCCCAAACTTTATGATATTTTTCTGGGCATCCCCTGTGGACTTATAGTAACTTTTTAAAAGGCAGTGTAATATTAACAGCTCTGATCCACTGCTGTAACGGGGGGGGGGGGGGGGGGGTCCCCTCATCCATGTCTTGGCTATCTGGAGCCTGGCAAGGAATAATGTTTCTTGTAAAAATATATTCAGGTATTTTTCGGCCTCAGACAGTGAGAAGAGTCCCAATACACATTGACGGGGGCAAAGAGACAATGGGGATCCCATGCGGTCGTGGAGAAACCGGACCACCTGGGTCCAGAATCCCTCCACGCAGGGGCATGTCTAGAGAAGATGGTAGAATGTGGCATTGGGATGGTCGCAGCCGGGGCAGTTGTGGCTGTGTCCTGGTCTAAATCTAGAGATGCGGTAAGGTGTCAAGTATGAGCGGTGGAGGATATACAGGTGGGTAAGGCGGTCTAAAATCTTGGGGGAGACTGTTCTACAATTAGCGAGAGCTTCGTCCCAGTCCTCAGCCGACACCTCGCCCAGATCAGGTTCCCAGCGGGACTTCAGCTGATGGGCGGTAGCGGCGGCCGAGGGTGCCAAAAGATAGGTGTAGAACTGGGAGATCACCTTCTTGGGGGTCTCTGCCAAGAACGATGTCAAATGGCAGCGGGATCTCGAGAACAGGGACAGCGTCCTTGAACTGTGTGTTGAGTGTGTGTCGGAGTTGAAGGTAGCGAAAAAACATGTGGTTAGGCAGGGCAAAGGTTTCTTTGAGGGACTGGAAGGACCTGACCGCCCCATGGGTGGCGACTTGTGTGAGGTATGAGACGCCCAGCCGCCTGTATTTTACCCTGCAGGCTGATGTGAACCAGGCCCAAATCAAAAGGTATTAACTGGAAGGATCAAGGCCACAAGCAAGTAGTTACTGCAAAATTAGGGGAGGGACTACCCAGAAAGTGGGTGTGATCTCAGTGTCAGGTGTGTGACATGGGCAAGGGTGACATCGTCCTAGGGTCTGGAATAATTATATGTTTATAAGTATGTGATAAGTAAATGTAGACACATAGGCAGCCGAAATTCAATTGGCTCTACCCCTTTCTCCAAAACTTGCTGGACCGATAGGTAGAGGTTATGTGCTGATCCTGAACCCTGCTGGAGAGCTGTTAGGGCCTGCAGTGTGTTGGGATCCACCATGAATCTTCTCTATGACTCAGCCAAGGTATACATAGAGCTTATAAAGCCCTGCACACTGTTGGCGCTATATATAAATCATAAATAATAATAATAATATATAGTAAAAATGTTGTTTGTGCTGAAATTTTTTATGGGATTGGGAAGTGTATGGCCAATGTAAGACCTGTGCAGACATCATTAATTTCTCCACCCAAACAAAAACTACACAATTTGTCAAAATTATTTTCCTCACAAAAAACATTACAAATAAAAAAACATTACAAATAAAAAAACATTACACATAAAAAAACCTTACAAAAAACACAAACACACACACAAAGTACAGGAACATTCACAAGTTAAAGAGAAACTGCAGTCTGCTCACATAATTTGTAATAAAAACATCTTCACCATTCTGAAGCTTCTTTCCAACCACTTTTGCATATTATTTTACATATACCGTACTGTGATTCTGTACTTGCCAAATATGCTGCAGAAACCTCCCTCCACTAAGTCTGGCTGCAACCATTTTAACTGTGGGCAGCTGAAGCTTCTGCCTGTTAACTTCCTGGATTTACACAGACACACCTCCAGCTCTGCAGCCATTATTGGCCCTCTTATGACTCAATTCCCCTCCCTCCTGGCAAACTCTCACAAGAGTGAGAGAGAGAGAGCTGTGCATGATGTCATAAGCCTAGGCTTTTTACCAGACAAGAAACAGGAAGTGGGCTGTGGGCTAAGGCTTCTTTCACACTATGGATTGTATGTCCGTTTTATAATATCCGTTTTACACCTATTAACGGACGTTTATTAACGGATTTAATAACGGATACATACGGATAAATATTTTACCATTCTTCCTTTATTGAAAACGGATAATGTTTATCCGTATATATCCGTATACATCCGTTATATCATTCCTTTCTAACGTCCGTTAATAAAAACATTTCACCCTTTCTTGAAGTCCAGCTCCAGAAGTCGCATGGATATTCAGGGGAACCCCGCCGTCAATTTAAAACAAAAATGACGTGCGGTTCCCGGTAAATATCCATAACCAGACCCTTCAGGTCTGGTATGGATATTCAGGGGAACCCCGCCGTCAATTTAAAACAAAAATGACGTGCGGTTCCCCCTAAATATCCATAACCAGACCCTTCAGGTCTGGTATGGATATTCAGGGGAACCCCGCCGTCAATTTAAAACAAAAATGACGTGCGGTTCCCCCTAAATATCCATAACCAGACCCATTATCCGAGCACGTTGACCTGGCCGGCCGCAGAAAAGAGGGGGGGACAGAGTGCGGCCCCCCCTCTCTCCTGAACCGCACCAGGCCACATGCCCTCAACATGGGGAGGATGTCCCCATGTTGATGGGGACAAGGGTCTCATCCCCACAACCCTTGCCCGGTGGTTGTGGGGGTATGCGGGCGGGAGGTTTATCAGAATCTGGAAGACCCCTTTAACAAAGGGGACCCCCAGATCCTGACCCCCCCCCTGTGTGAAATGGTAATGGGGTACACTGTACCTCTACCATTTCACGAAGGAAGTAAAAAGTATTGTAAAAAAACACACTGACACAAAAGAATAAAGTCCTTTATTAAAAAAAAAAAAAAAAAAAACTCCAGCGCTGAAAAATCCACTCGTTCCCGGCTTCCAGCGTTGTCCTGATCCTGCGACGGGTGCGGGTGATCTCCCGCGATGAGAAGATCCAGCGTCGGGTGATCTCCGCTCCGGCGATGTGAAGATCCATCCATCTGGCGCAGCAGCATCCCGGACCTCCTCTCACCGCTGGGCACAGCCCAGCGAATGAGCGGCTGAAGCTGTGACATTTCTTATATAGAGGAGGCAGAGCCACCCGTCACGTGACCCTGCCCCCTCTGACGTACCTCTGCTACGTCACTGGGGAAGACCATGAAGCGGAAAGACCTTTCCTCTTCATGGTCTTCCCCAGTGACGTAGCAGAGGTACGTCAGAGGGGGCAGGGTCACGTGACGGGTGGCTCTGCCTCCTCTATATAAGAAATGTCACCGCTTCAGCCGCTCATTCGCTGGGCTGTGCCCAGCGGTGAGAGGAGGTCCGGGATGCTGCTGCGCCAGATGGATGGATCTTCACATCGCCGGAGCGGAGATCACCCGACGCTGGATCTTCTCATCGCGGGAGATCACCCGCACCCGTCGCAGGATCAGGACAACGCTGGAAGCCGGGAACGAGTGGATTTTTCAGCGCTGGAGTTTTTTTTTTTTTTTTTTAATAAAGGACTTTATTCTTTTGTGTCAGTGTGTTTTTTTTACAATACTTTTTACTTCCTTCGTGAAATGGTAGAGGTACAGTGTACCCCATTACCATTTCACACAGGGGGGGGGTCAGGATCTGGGGGTCCCCTTTGTTAAAGGGGTCTTCCAGATTCTGATAAACCTCCCGCCCGCATACCCCCACAACCACCGGGCAAGGGTTGTGGGGATGAGACCCTTGTCCCCATCAACATGGGGACATCCTCCCCATGTTGAGGGCATGTGGCCTGGTGCGGTTCAGGAGAGAGGGGGGGCCGCACTCTGTCCCCCCCTCTTTTCTGCGGCCGGCCAGGTCAACGTGCTCGGATAATGGGTCTGGTTATGGATATTTAGGGGGAACCGCACGTCATTTTTGTTTTAAATTGACGGCGGGGTTCCCCTGAATATCCATACCAGACCTGAAGGGTCTGGTTATGGATATTTAGGGGGAACCGCACGTCATTTTTGTTTTAAATTGACAGCGGGGTTCCCCTGAATATCCATGCTCAGTAAAATTAACGTCCGTTAACATAACGGACATTTACGGAGACATTTACTAACGTCCATGTGCCATAGACTTCAATGTTAAAATATAACGGACGTTAATATATCCGTTACTTGCAACGGACAAATAATTTACAAAAAATAGTGCAAGACCCGTCACATATTCCGTTATAACTAACGTCCGTATGTTATAACGGACTATTACGGATCTTTACGGAACATAAAAAAATCCCATAGACTTTAATGATATTTTATAAAGGACGTATAACTTCCGTTTTTTAACATTATCTGACGGATTTTAAAACGGATTATTAAAACGGATTTATTTTGTAGTGTGAAAAGGGCCTAAGGTATTTATTGGCAGATTAAAAAAAAATTACTTTCCAAAGTTAAAACAACAAGGGCAGAAGATTTAATAGATGGGAAGATGAAAACATTAATCAAGGGCAGGGCAGGGTTATTTTATAATAAACGTAGTTTCTTGCAGATGCCGTAATTTCAGCTGCAGAGGAAGGACAGAGCTCAGCCAGGCTGCCATCCTAATAAAAAAACGATCTCAGAAATTTTGTGGGTCTCGTCGTTACGCATCACGAAAAACATCTGGACACGCGATACGTCAGTGATCTTCACATCTGTCCCACACACCGACTAATATAATATTTCCAAACTCCTGGCCTCTAGACTCCCAACATGTCATGTTCGTGAAATATCTCCAATTAATCAACCTGGAATCTGCAATCAGGAACACATCGCTCATCAGCCCACCTGCCTCACGGAGTAACATTGTGAGGGAGCAAAACCAATCACTTGATCGCTGTGCCTGTTCTCCTCCTCAACTCAATGGACCAAAGCAGCAATACATGGATCGAAATTCACAATGTTCAGCAGGAACCAGCCAAATTGTAATACATGGTTGTACAGAAGTCTAACGATCGATTTTTTGCCACTTGATCAGTGCTGCCAGTTGTAGCCAGCAACACTGATCAGTGTATTCTGAAAGTATCATAAAAGCTCAGAAAGTCAGATAGAGCCCATATCATCCAGCATCATCTAGCTCCTTCCTACACAGCCTGATTGTCCCTGGCCCACCCTTTCATTCATTGGATTTCAGTTCTTTCCACCATGGAGGCCCTACCTCACATGTGGATGCTACCTAGGAATATCTACATGTACATGAAGCCTAATGCCCATTCCTCCAGGATGACACCCACCTATCAAGGCATTTTATTTCTTGCATAACTCATTCTAAAGGCCCGTACACACGATCCGACGATCGGATGGGGGACATTCCCGAAAAGTCCTGCATCTTTGGCAGCGCTGCATTTAACGCTCCCAAAAAGCATTGCCCATTAGAATGAAAAGCGATTCAGAAGCGCCGAAACACAGGAATTTTTGACCCCTTCTTTGGTGTTTAAAGCTCCCAGCTAGGGGCCGAAAAGCGGCGCTTAAACACCTAAAACGAGCAGCGGAGACAAGGCCTAAGTGTGAAAGGGGTCATTAGTGTCTCCAACTCATGTCAAAAGAAAACTGTGTTGCTCATCACCATATAATTGCAACATTTGTTTTCATTCATTAAATCTGCAGCTTTCGTGAAAAGAATACCTGGTGGTCCTGCCATGATGGTCCTTGTTCAGGTACTTCCTGTTATGTCTTTCAATCATTCTCCTGTGTTGCCTCCCTTTCACATGCATCCCTTGTGAACACTACAAGAAACCATGCACGTTGGCATGGTCTGCTGTTATCACTATCGGAGAAATAGTGGAAATGTTTTTCCCCCTGCGGGGACTTTAATAGCCCTAGTGATTGAATCAATCACAGTATATAATCAACAACAGGTAAAAATACAAAATAGAAAAATATTAATTTTATTAATACAAAGAGTTTAAAATGAAATGTAAACAAGAATTGGTGGCTAATGAACAATGTGTCAACATCAACGGCAATATCTCTAGTAATACTCATGGGTCCAGGATTTGTCGTAGACTGAATCCTAAGGCCACACCCTACGCGTTTCAGAATCCCTTCTTTCTTTGTGGATGTATTAGATTATCGATGTTGACATTATAAAACACAAACAGAATATCAGCGTCAACGTCCATCCAAAGGTCTCAAAGAGCCAAATATCCGCTCACCACACTAACAGGATCCCAAAGAGGCCCAGCAAGACTGGGTGATGGAACAGCCCCAGAGAAGCAGAAACGGCAAAGGAGCCGATATGACGGCCGGAACAGGATCCGAATCCTCTGCTGGTGCCGTGTATCCCAAGACAGGGTGGTGCAACCACAAACCCTAGATTCAGGAGAATGACATGCAGCCAACACTGGAGTGAGTGCATGTAGACCAGTGGTGCCCAAACTGTGGACCGGGGGCCGAATGTGGCCCTTTGCTTTCCTTTATCTGGTCCTTGAAAGATATCCCTCCCATTGATATGAGACACTATTCTGCCAACTGACATCAACAGTAGGGCACCATTATACCCACTACAGTGACATCAACAGTGGGGCACTATTCCTCCCAATAATACCAACAATGGGGCACTATTCCTCCCACTAATACCAAATGTGGCAATGTTTATTTCCAATGATGCCAGGAAAATTTCCACTTCTGCCGACCATAGTCCGGCCCCCCAAAAGTCTGAAGGACAATAAACTGGCCCTTTCTTTCAAAAGTTTGGAGACCCCTGATGTAGACAGTGGCTGGAGGAGATAAATTCATGTATAAAAAGAGGATGAAAAAAGTATTTAAAAAAATTATTTATTTAAAAAAATGGTACTTGTTTATGATACACAGCACTTTAGCAAACAACATGTCTTCTAGTTAGGGTTTAGATCTATGTTAAAGTTAGGGTTTGGTATAAATTGGTTGTAAATCTTATTCTTTTTTAAAACAAAAAATAACAACAAACATGACAATACCCTCCTGCTCTATACATAGTTTTGCACAGAGCAGCCCCAATTCTCTTTTTCGGGGGTCTCCTGCTGGCGCTTCAAGCCCCTCCTCTTCATCGGGTGCCCCAACAGAAAGCCACTTTCCCTGGGGGCTCCTGAGTCCCACTGCTGCATCCATGGACACAGACAGTAGGACTTGGCCCCACCCCACGCTCTCATGTCACAGGATTTGATTGACAGCAGCAGTCCAATGAGGAGAGAGACAGCAGCTTGAGCCGCTGCGCTCGTCCACATCGATGGATCGAATCAGGCTCAGGTAAGAAAAAGGGTGGGTCTATGGGGGGGGAGCTGCAGCACAGAAATTTTTCACTTTAATGCATAGAATGCATTAAAGCAGAGCTCCAACCAAAAATGGAGCTTCCGCTTTTTCGGAACCCCCCCACCTCCGGTGTCACATTTGGCACCTTTCAGGGGGGAGGGGGGTGCAGATACCTGTCTAAGACAGGTATTTGCACCCACTTCCGGGAATACGGGACTGCAGCAGACACGCCTCTACCCGCTGCCCCCGCTGTCTTCTGGGAAACACACGGGGCCAGATTCTCGTACCTGCGGCGCAGCGTAACGTAACCCGTTTACGTTACACCGCCGCAAGTTTTCAGTCTAAGTGCCCGATCCACAAAGCACTTACCTGTAAACTTGCGGCGGTGTATCGTAAACACGTCCGGTGAAAGGCGGCCCAATTCAAATGGGACGGGTACTATTTAAATTAGGCGCGCTCCCGCACCGGACGTACTGCGCATGCTCCGTTCGCAAATTTCCCGACGTGTTTTGCGCGAAATTACGACACGCCGACGTGTCGTATCTCTTTTGTGAATCTAGCCCACTGTTCCCAGGAGAGAGTAGGGACCAGTGATGGCGCGGCGCGCATGCGCAGTAGGGAACCAGGCAGTGAAGCCGCAACGCTTCACTTTCCGATTCCCTAAACGAGGATGGCAGCAGGTGCAGCCAAGGGACGAGCTTGGCTGAAGATAATTGCAGTGCACTGGACAGGTAAGTGTCCATTTTTTAAAAGTCAGCAGCTGTAGTATTTGTAGCTGCTGGGTACAAAAATTTGGCTGAACCTCTGCTTTAAAGTAAAAAACCTTAAGGCTTTAGAACCACTTAAAAGCTTGAAGTTTTATGCCGCGTACACACAACCGTTTTTTGGGTTGTAAAAAATGACATTTTTAATGGTCTAGAAAAAACAAAGTTTTTTTAAACCCGATCATTAAAACGGCCTTGCCTACACACGATCGTGAAAAAAAAAAATGCTCTAGCAAAGCGCGGTGATGTACAACACGTACGACGGCACTATAAAGGGGAAGTTCCATTCGGATGGCGCCACCCTTTGGGCTGCTTTTGCTGATTTCATGTTAGTAAAAGACGATTCGCGCTTTTCTGTCTGTTACAGCGTGATGAATGTGCTATCTCCATTACGAACGCTAGTTTTACCAGAACGAGCGCTCCCGTCTCATAACTTGCTTCTGAGCATGCGCGGTTTTTTTTTGCGTCGTTAAAGCCCACACACGACCATTTTTTACGATGTTAAAAACGACAACGTTAAAAACAACGTGAAAAATTAGAGCATGTTCTAAATTTTAAATGCCCATTTTTTACATCGTGAAAAATGCTCTGGAGCCCACACACAATCGTTTTTAATGACAACCGTAATTTTTTACAACCCGAAAAACGGTCGTGTGTATTAGGCTCTCTTCACACAGACGTTCTGATCGGGTTCGCCTGTTAGTTCTTCAGGTGGGCCTGATCAGAACCTTCATTCTTCCCTATAGAGCGGCGGGTGTAAACGGACATGTGTCTGTTTACATGCACCGACATCCAATCTGAGCTGCCAAAAATAGACAGATGGATCCGATGGGAAGGCAGTCGTGTGTAAACAGACAGGTGGTTCGTTTCCATCCAACTACCCAAAGAGGAGAGCAGGCTGTGTCTATGTCCACTCTGAATAAGTGGAGCGGACACAGACCTGTCATCCACTTGCTCAGCAGGGTTCAGTGGACAGATCCAATGTTGAGCAAGCGTATTGCAGCCGCAGTACGCCCGGTGTGAAAGGCGCCTTTAAGTGTGAAGGTTAAGCCTTGTACACATGGGCCGAAACTTTCTGCCTGTTTATACAGCTTTCTGTTTGCCCTGGTTCACATTGGTGCAATTTGGCATGCGATTTGACGTCAAATTGCATGCCAAATAGGAGGCAATTGCACCAACCTAATCAGTGTGACGCCGCACTTGCAGCACCGCACCAATTTTCAAAAGTAATTTTCTGTACTACTTTTGGTGATTTTCAGGGTGCGATTTTCATTGACATATGTGCTGAAACCCAAACAGATGTCTCTGAAATCGTCCCCGAAATTAGGACTGACATCCGGGAATGAAATCATGCGAGTTCACCACAACTTCATTACCGCGCTCAGTGTGAACCTAGGCTAAACCCAGTCTCACAACCAGCTTCTGACGAACAGGCATGCATGAAAACCATCCAACCTGCATGTGATCAGCGCTGGCAGCCAACAGCTGCGTGCGCCACTTGGTGTGTTCTGGCGGGAGGGCAGTCCCCCTGTCAGAATAAAAAAGCACAGAGAGGGAGATCTCCACACTAACATTGCTTGTGTTAGTGTGGCAATCTGTCAGGTTTTTTACGTTCAGCCTGCTGGGTTAAACAAAAAAAAAACTTCTAGGACCAGATCCACATACATCTGCGCCGTGCGCAGCGTATCTAAGATACGCTACGCCGCTGTAACTTACTTTTGTTTTGTTTGAATCCTCAACAAATTTGCGCCGTAAGTTACGGCGGCGTAGTGTATCTGTTGCCGCGTAAGGGCGCGGAATTCAAATGGAAGTGATGGGGACGTGTTTTATGTTAATACGTCAAGACCCGACGTAAACTACGTTTTTTTTTAACTGCGCATGCGCCGTCCCTGGGGGTATCCCAGTGCGCATGCTCGAAATTAAACCGGAACCAGCCAATGCTTACGACAGTGACGTCATTCTACGCAAATTCCTATTCGCGAACGACTTACGCAACCGATGCAAAAAATTCAAAATTGTACGCGGGAAGGACGGCCATACTTAACATTGAGTACGCCTCAAAACAGCAGCTTTAACTATACGCCGGAAAAAGCTAAACGCAAACGACGGAAAAAAATTCGCCGGCCCGACGGAAGTTCGTGGATCGCCGTAAATAGCTAATTTGCATACTCGACGCGGATTTTGACGGAAACGCCACCTAGCGGCCGCCGAAAAATTGCATCTAAGATCCAAAGGCGTACGAAGACGTACGCCTGTCGGATCAAGCCGAGATGCCGTCGTATCTTGTTTTGAGGATTCAAAACAAAGATACGACGCGGGAATTTTGAAATTACGCCGGCGTATCAATAGATACGCCGGCGTAATTTCTTTGTGGATCTGTCCCCTAGTGTGTACCAGGCTTTAGGCTGATGTCTGAATAACCACTTTTGCAAATTACCAATGCCAGTGCTGCAGCTAGTGATTTAATCGCTTGAGTCGCTGACGGCAGTGCTACAGCATGGGGCTGTGCTCTGCTACAAATTGCTCTCCTTCCATGGTTTGTAGCTAAGCCACAAAGGCTAATAAAGAACGATTGTCGCTGGCAATTTTGCCGCCAGCACAAAACACTACAGAATCTTGATCCCTGAGCGATAGAGAAACAAATCATGTAAAAAATGTAAGTTATTGATCCCTTAGAAAATCATTGTGCATTATCTGTGCGTAAAAGTCTAACTTCAGCTTAAGGGTTTCGGGGGTAAAATGATAATTGTGTCTAAACCCAAAACCAAAAATGTAATAAATTGCATCTTACCAGTCCCTAGATGTGGTGGGCGCATCATTTTTTTTTTTTGTTGTTTTTATTTTCCAGATTTTTCCCTTTATTTTCACCTGTTGATCTTGCTACAAATAAAGGGCCAGATTCACCAAAGAGATACGACGGCGTTTCTCCTGATACGCCGTCGTATCCCTGTTTCTATCTATGCGACTGATTCATAGAATCAGTTACGCATAGATATCCCTAAGATCCGACAGGTGTAATTGTTTTACACTGTCGGATCTTAGGATGCAGTACCGCGGCCGCCGCTGGGGGGAGTTTGCGTCGTAAACCAGCGTCGGGTATGCAAATTAGGAGTTACGGCCGATCCACGATGGTTTTTCGCGTTCGCTACGTCGTCCCTAGTCAAGTTTCCCGTCGCAAAGTTTTTTTTGGTGCCCTAACTTTAGTCAGCAAGTGCATTGCTGTCTAAAGTATGGCCGTCGTTCCCGCGTCGAAATTCAAAATTTAACGTTGTTTGCGTAAGCCGTCCGGGAATACGGAAGTACGCTACGTGCGTCGCCATTTAAAAAAATGACGTCACGGCGCGCAAAGCACGGCGGGAGTTAGGAAACGGAGCATGCGCAGTAGGTCCGGCGCGGGAGCGCGCCTAATTTAAATGGCACACACCCATTTGAATTGGCCCGCCTTGCGCCGGAGGCCACGGGCGTAGTTTTAATCGCAAGTGCTTGGTGAATCAGGCACTTGCGATGAAAAATTGCGGCGGTGTAACCTATCTAGGATAAGTTACGCCGCCGCGATTCTACGTGAATCTGGCCCCAACTTCCTCTCCTAGGGTGACAACTCACTGCCATGCATCTATTGGTTTTGTCACCCCAGGTTGCACTCCTGATTTAGACTACAAACACCGCCCCTCCCCCCATCTGCATTATAAAAGGAGGAGGTGTTCTGTAGTTCACTGTTGCTATCTGGGAAGGCTGATATCATTGCATGAGATTTCAGTATAGTACACGGAAAGTGTCAACAACACTGGAATTCTATCAGGATAAACAGGTATTTTTCTGTGCTTAAATAACAAGTATTTAGCCTGAACAATAATAATTTTCAGCCATAAACTAACAGCATGGGCTCCCTACACCAAAAAATCCAGCATACCAGGCTTCCAGCCTATGTATCATGATGATGCTCCTTGACCTATGCTGTTTTATTTCCCTTAACTGATGTTCAGATACAAAGAAACCATTTGACAGATCATCTACAGTAAGGCCATTATGTAACCACGACGATACAGACATGAAATAATTCTAGAACTTTTGGTTTCCGCAGGATTCTATTCTCGCTCCAAGGGCTCCGTGTATCCAGGCAACACAGGGGGTGTGAAAGCCCTATAATTTCCTAAAGGAAAGGAACTGGATGCTGTCTTTTTTCTGCATTATCTCTAAATCACTGAAAACCGTCCTAAATTTATTCCCAGAAAATAATAAAAATAAATGAAATCCCTTTGGACTCGACAGATGTTCCTGGTTGGGGGAGGGGTGATGGTTTTACCCCGAGCTTCTGTACTTTTTTTTATTGATTATCTGTCCTTCCCTCTCCAGGCTTTTTTTCCCCCCTTTATTTATGACGGAAAAGATGTCACATGATTAACGACTGCTTCGGGAAAAACTCCAGTGGCTTTCCAGGTGTGACGCAATGTTCCGCCTCAGGATACCGAAATCAATGGGACAAATTTTCAAAGATGCTTTTTGTTCTGCTCCCCCTCATTTTACTGTGCTGCTAAATTTTGCCTTTTTTTTGTTGACTGAAAAGTCATTGTAAAGACTCGTGCACGCGGGCGTAATTAAATACTCATATAAGAGCTGTAACCTGTTTCCAAAAGCTGCCAGAAAGATCCAGTGCAAAAAGCGCATGTAATGGCGTGGAAAGTACATTTTTGAGCATTTGAGTTTGGAAGTATATGCACATAAATTATTTGCTGCTGTGAGAAAACGCACAGGGCTGCCATTCATTCTGTATGGCACCCCCATGCATGTAAAAAAAGCAGCGTGTTTGCAGGTGCGGGAAATGACCATGCGATTTCCCTGCGGTCCATGTTTTGAAAACGCTGCATGCACCTTTTTGGCAGGCATAGGCATGGCAGTCCATTCAAATGAATGGGATTCTGTGCCCCCGTGCAAACACAGGCTGCAAAAACGCAAAGGTGTGAACCTAGGCTTAGGGTTTGGTGCTAAGAAGTATTAAGGGTTAATTTGAGGGTTGAAGTCACCCATTTAGGTAAGAGTAAAGTTTAGTGTTAGGCTGAGCCTAAGTAATTTTTTTCGCTCAACCAGCGGGTAGCTTTAGCCTCCGACTAAAGCAGAAATTTGGTAGATCAATTGGCAGATCAACTTCTGTACAACCACTCTGTCTATGCATGGATCAAATTTGTCTGGGCCCTGCATAATTGGCCGAATTTCAATTCATGTATGGCCGGCTTAAAGCGGAGTTCTGCCGAAAAAAAAAAAAAAAAGTCAGCAGCTACAAATACTGTAGCTGCTGACTTTTAATATATGGACACTTATCTGTCTTGGGCGCCCGCGATGTCGGCACCCGAAGCCGATCTGTCCCTCGGCTCTCAGGTGGAGGCGCCGCCATCTTCAGTAAGGGAATTAGGAAGTGAAGTCACTTCCTGGTTTCCTACTGCGCATGTGCGAGTTGCGCTGTGTGATCCCACTGGTCCCTGCTGTCTTCTGGGACCTGTGTGTCTTTCAGAAGACAGTGGGGGGGCAGAGTAGGCACAGGACATGGTGTAGGTCACCACGTTGACCTATGCCCAGAAGTGTGAGCAAATACCTGGATTATACAGGTATCTGCTCCCTCTTCCCCCCTGAAAGGTGCCAAATGTGACACCGGAGGGTGGGAGGATTCCAAAAAGCGGAAGTTCCATTTAACAAATGTTAAAGCGGGATTCCACCCGCCATTTTAAACAAACACTGTAGCTGCTGACTTTTAATAAGGACACTTACCTGTCCTAGGTGCCCCCGATGCCGATCCGGATCATTGCATGTCCCGGCGCCACAATCCTCAGTAAGGGAAACAGGCAGTGAAGCTTGTGGATTCACTGCCCGTTTCCTACTGCGCATGCGCGAGACTCGCGCCGCTTTGTGAATGGGCGGCTGCTCTTTGGGATACACACAGTTCCCAGAAGGCAGCGCGCCCCATTCACTAAAAGAGGATGCAGAAGAAGACCCACCGCAGATAAGGAAGAGGCAGATTAAGAACATCCGCATAGCAACAGGTATTTTCGGGTGAGTATAAAACATTTTTTTTTTTTATTTTAACTTTTTTTTTCAGGGTGGAACTCCACTTTAAAGCGGGGGTTCACCCTTAGAGGGCACTTTTCCCCCTTAGATTCCTGCTCGTTATTACTAGGGGAATCGGCTATTTATTTTAAAATATGTGCAGTACTTACCCGTTTACGAGACGCATCCTCTCCGTCGCTTCCGGGTATGGGCTTCGGGAATGGGCGTTCCTTCTTGATTGACAGGTTTCCGAGAGGCTTCCGACGGTCGCATCCATCGCGTCACGATTTTCCGAAAGAAGCCGAACGTCGGTGCGCAGGCGCAGTATAGAGCCGCACCGACGTTCGGCTTCTTTCGGCTACGAGTGACGCGATGGATGCGACCGTCGGAAGCCTCTCGGAAGAATGTCAATCAAGAAGGAACGCCCGCTCCCGAAGACCCATACCCGGAAGCGACGGAAGAAGATGCATCTCGAAAACGGGTAAGTACAGCTCATATTTTAATATAAATAGCCGATTCCCCTAGACTGAACGAGCAGGAAGCTAAGGGGAGATTTTTTTTTTTTTTTTAAATGGGTGAACTCCCGCTTTAAGTAAACGTGTGGATTCAGAACACTTCTTTTTCAAACCTTTTTTTTTCTGTACTGAGAACTGGCTCTAAAAAGTGAGCTTATCCCTGCTACCTCTTAGGCCGCGTACACACGATCGGTCAAAAACGATGAAAACGGACTGAAGGACCTTTTCATCGGTCCAAACCGATCGTGTGGGGGCCCCATCGGTCAGTTATTCTTCCGTCAAAAAATTTAGAACTTGCTTTAAAATTTAACCGATGGACGCCTAACCGATAGGTCAAAACCGATCGTTAGTATGCAAAAGCATTGGTTAAAAACCTGCGCATGCTCAGAATCAAGTCGACGTATGCTTGGAAGCATTGAACTTCGTTTTTTTCAGCACGTCGGACCGTTGTCATCGGATGTACCGATCGTGTGTACGCGGCCTAACACATCAATCAATAGAAAATAACTTCTGTTGCTCATATCGTTGGATCTACTAATATCTTAACACACGGCTTTCATTAAAGATGTCTCAGATTGATAAGCTAGATTTGTGACAGCCTGGTACACTTTAAACAGAATGTACAGAATTCCTGGTTACAGATGTAAAAAGCCAACAAACACCCAAATAATAAGATGCTTACAAAGCGTTTAAGCATATTTGTGATGGTGGAATTTGTTTTCTGTTTTAGTTGGTGATTCAATAACTAATTTCCTGTCCCTGGGTGACAACGCTTAATCACCATACAGTATCTATAGACAAACACTGTCGTCACCCTAGGACAAGACTACAGAAACCTTCCCCTTTTCTTCATAGCATGGGGGGGCGTTCTGTGAGTCACAAAGAGAGCTGGGAACAATGTAATTGATAAGACTGCAGCACAGGCGGACAGCACAGGAAGTTATCGGCTCACAAAAAATCTGGCATCAAAGGGTATTTTCTTGCACTTACCAAAGAGATAACACAAAAAATTCAAACGTATATTTCACCAAAATAGGAGCAAATAAGAGAAGTTTATTGTTAAGCTGGGTACACACAGGCTGAATATCGGCTGGAAATGGTAGGTACGGCAGGAACCAGCCAACTTTTGGCCTGTGTGTACAGCTCCTCATCTGACAGAAGCCGGTCTCACAACCAAGGAAGGCTGATCACTATGTTCTGGCACCGGGGGCGGGGTAGCTCAGCAGGGTAGGTCACCGCACTAACAGTGGATGTGTTAGTACAGCAATCTGCGGCCCAGATTCAGAAAGGAGATACGACGGCGTATCTCCGGATACGCCGTTGTATCTCTGAGTGTGCGTGGTCGTAACTATGCGACTGATTCAGAGAATCAGTTATGCATAGATTTCCCTAAGATCCGACCGGCGTAAGTGTCTTACACCGGCGTATCTTAGGCTGCATATTTACGCTGGCCGCTAGGTGGCGCTTCCGTATATTTACACAATGAATATGCTAATTAGGTAGATACGCCGATTCAGAAACGTACGTCCGTCCGGCCGGCGCATTTTTTTACGTCGTTTACGTTAGGCTTTTTCCGGCGTAACGTTACCCCTGCTATATGAGGCGTAGCTAATGTTAAGTATGGACGTCGTTCCCGCGTGGAGTTTTGAAAATTTTACGTCGTTTGCGTAAGTCGTTCGCGAATAGGGCTGTACGTAAGTTACGTTCAAGTCTAAAGCAATGACTATTGGCGGCGTAATTTCGAGCATGTGCACTGGGATTTTTTCACGAACGGCGCATGCCCACATCATCCACATTTGAATTAGGCGGGCTTACGCCAACACACATACGTTACGCCGCCGTAACTAAGGGCGCAAGTCCTTTCTGAATACGGAACTTGCGCCCTAATTTACGGCGGCGTAACGTATCTGCGATACGTTACGCCCGCCTATAGCTAGACAATTCTATCTGAATCCGGGCCTGTATGTTTTTGTATCACTCAGAGCGCTGGGTTGAGCGACATAAACAAATGGTGTGTACCCCGCAAAAGGGTTGATATTTCTTCTTTGTAGTGCATTAACGTGCTTTATGTCACACTTAATACCAGAGGAAGCCTATTCAAAATGAATGTCACCACAACGCTTGTTACGTACATTACTACAACGTGAGTGTTTAATTGGGCTCAAAGGGTTTGATAAGAATCTCCTATGAATCATAATCTAATAAAGTGAACACTTTTCAGACACTCTGTGAACATTTAAGAAATACTTAGAGAACACATTGAAAAATGCTAAAAGTGCAAGTGGTCAAAAAAGGAGGAAACTCAGACA